>NC_134358.1:267312337-267912337 GCF_048569485.1 Anomaloglossus baeobatrachus
GGAGGGGATCAGGGTTATGGGGAGTTGGGGGGCACAATTTGGGCTCTGACAGTCCATTTAGGGGTCTTAGGTTCCCCTCAGCTTATGACATGTGGTGACATATTGGGCGGGCGATCTCCACCATTGATTCCTCTTCCCCCAGTAGGAAGCGGAGTTTCATGTCCTCATCCATGGATGGAAAGCCCGGGCTATGGGTGGTAAATTTCTGGAAGTGGGAGCCCCTCACTGCTGAGTATTTGTCACAGTGCAGTAGGAAATGCGTCTCGTCCTCCAGAGCCCCCTGCTGGCAGTGCTGGCACAGTCTGTTCTCTCGCGGCTTGTATGTCTGTCGGTGCCGCCCTGTTTCCACCTCTAGGCTGTGGGCACTCAGTCTGTACAGGCTCAGGGTCTGCCTGTCTTTGGGGTGGCGTAGCCTTTCCAGATATGGGGCCAGAGTGTAGTCCCTCCGCAGTGACCGGTAGATGGTGAGTTTCTGGGAGTTCTCTAATTCACTCTTCCAGTCCTCTATGTATTGCATCTTGCAGCTCTCTGAGATCTCTTTTATTTGGGCTTTTGTCAGGGGGTGTTGCTGACTTTGGCTGGACTGGCTGCCGGGGTTCCTGGCTTGCTCTGGGCTCCGGCTCAGCAGGGCTTTATGATGGTAGGAGCTGGGGTTGCTGTTCTGTGTGTGTGCCTGGTGTGATAGCGCCCTCTTGTGTATAGTGAACCATAAGGGGAATCGGCCCAGCTCTGCCCTACAGGCTATGTTTGAGGTGCTGCGATGGACTTGGAGGAGATATTTACAGAACTCCATGTGGAAGACTTCGGTAGGGCTGGAATCCCACTTTGTGTGGTCTGGGTAGGTCACTGGGCCCCATACCTCGCTGCCATATAGCAGTATAGGGGTGATGACGCTGTCAAATATCTTGAGCCAGACTCTCACAGGTGGTTTGAGGTGGTACAGTTGTCTTCTGATGGCATAGAAGGTTCTGCATGCTTTTCCTTTCAGGGCTTCTGCTGCTTGCTTGAGGCTCCCGTTATTGCTTAGCTCCAGACCGAGGTAGGTGTAGCTGCTGGTGTTCTCCAGCGTGGAGCCATTTAATGTGAAGGAGGGAGTGTTTATTTTGTTCTGGTTCCTCTTCTGAAACACCATGACTTTGGTCTTCTTTTGGTTGATGGGAAGCGCCCATGTGGTGCTGAATGTTTCCAGTACTGCCAGGCTATCTTGGAGGCCTCTTTCAGTTGGGGAGAGTAGCAGGAGGTCATCTGCGTACAGCAGGAACTTCACCTCTCGGTCATGCAGACTGAGGCCTGGAGTGGGGGAGGACTCTAGAGCCGTTGCTAGTCCATTTATATAGATGTTGAATAGAGTTGGACTCAGGCTGCAGCCCTGTCTGACCCCACGGCCCTGTCGGAAGAAAGCCGTCCTCTTTCCGTTCACCTTCACGCTGCACCGGTTCTCAGTGTATGAGCTCTTGATCACGTCGTAGGTCCTGCCACCTATTCCGCTCTCCAGGAGTTTCAGGAACAGGCCTGGATGCCACACTGAGTCAAAGGCCTTTTGAAGTCCATGAAACATGCAAATATTTTCCCCTGTTTTTTGTCGTGGACGTGGGTCTTGATGAGGCTTTGCAGGGTGTAAATGTGGTCCGTGGTGCGGTGGTTTGGCATGAACCCAGCTTGGCTTCTGCTGAGGACGTCACCCTGGGTGAGGAAGGCGATAATCCTTTTATTAATGATGCTGTTAAACAGTTTTCCCAGAATGCTGTTGACACAGATCCCTCTGTAGTTTGCTGGGTCATATCGGTCTCCATCCTTGTAGATGGGCGTTATGAGACCTTGATTCCAGCTTTGAGGGAAGTAGCCGGCACTCAGGACGTGGGTGAATAGTTTAGCCAGTGCTGCATGAATATCTGGGGAACTGTATTTGATCATCTCTGGCAGGATGCCGTCACTGCCCGCGGCCTTCTTAGATTTTAGCAGTTTGATTCTGTCTTTTATTTCCAGCACACTGATTGGTATGTCCAGAGGATTTTGAAAGTCCTTGATTGTCTCCTCCATGTCCCTCAGTTTAGTCATTATATGCTCTTGTTCTGGGGTTAGGTCGTCTTCTGGGATATTCTTGTAGAGGCCCTTGAAGTAGCTGTGCCAGATGTTGCCATTTTGAATGTGGAGGGTACTTTGCTTGGGACTTGTACCGATATGGCTCCATGTCTCCCAGAATGAGTTATCCTGGAGGGAGTCTTCGAGCTGCTGCAGTTTGTGGGAGATGTGCTTTTGTTTTTTCTCCTTGAGGGTTCGCTTGTATTGCCTCTGTAGGGTGTCATGGACCACTCTTAGCTCCTTGTTGTCCGGGTCTCTGTGTTTTTGATTTGAGGCTATCCTTAGGGAGTTGCGCAGTGTCTTGCATTCTTTATCAAACCATTTTTGGCCTTGTTTATTTGTAGGTCTCTTGGAGTTGGTCCTTCTGAGGCCTGCTAGCTCTGCCATGGTATATAGGATGTTATTAAAGTCGTTTACTGCCAGGTTGACCCCTTGCTGGTTTGATGTATAGGATTTTGTGTGAAAGTTTACAAGCAGCTCTTTAATCTCTGTTCTGTTGGTCGTGTTGGTGTATTCAATGGCTAACTGTTTGGACCACTTGAAGGATGGTGGCAAATTGTGGAGACCGCTCAAGTGGGGCTTTTGTGTGGGTGACTTGTCCGTGGATCTCAGGTACAGCAGTGTCTGGTTGTGGTCTGACATGTGGGTGTCGGGGGTGACTATGAAGGCATTCATGTTTGCTGGGTCCATGTCTGTTATGGCATAATCCACTACACTACTGCCCGTGTGGGAGTTTAGTGTAAATCTCCCTAATGAGTCCCCCCTGGTGCGCCCGTTCAGTATATGCAGCCCCAAGCTCCGGCACAGGTTCAGCAGTTTTCTGCCGCTTTTATTCACCACTCTGTCATAGCTGTTTCTTGTTGTCTGTACTGAGTCTCTGTAGAAGGGCTCATCTCCCAGGACGTATGTGTTTCCGTCAGGTGACAGGTAGTCCTTCTCTGTACCTGTCCTGGCGTTCAGGTCTCCACAGATGAGCACCTTACCTTTGGACTGGAATTGGGCAGCCTCCCTCTGAAGTTCCTCGTAGATGTCCGGCTTATAGTATGGGGATTCTGATGGAGGGATGTAGGCTGCGCAGAGGTAGATGTCCTGCTGAGAGGTGAGGATGGAGCTGCTTATCTGCATCCAGATATGGCTTTCTCCTCTTTTTATTGCCTTGATATGTTCTTGGATCTCCTCCTTGTACCATATTAGTATGCCCCCTGAGCAGCGGCCATGTTTGGTGTTCTTGTTTTTCTGGGTGGAGACAGAAAATTCCTTGTATCCCATGGGTGCGAGAGATTCCTCCTCTGCCCGGGCCCATGTCTCCAGGAGGATCTGGATGTCAATGTTCTTTAGCCTTTGTTTGAAGTCTGGGTCATTTGTCTTGGACCCAAAAGCTGAGGCATTCAATCCTTGAATGTTCCAGCTGCTGATAACTAAGGATGTCATATTTAGTTGATATACCTTATAATGAGGAAGGATAGATTTTCATAGGACATAACCGGATTTAGTGGTGGGTTTGGGTGGCATATTTTAGTAGTGTCCTAAGAGTTTGCTGCACAATGTGTTGAGCAATGTCCTTATTTCTGCCATGTTGCTGCCCTCTGTTGCTTTGTATTGCCATTTTGGGGCATGTGGTCTTGAGTATTTCTGCCATCTCTGTGGACTCTCTCCAGGGGTCTCTGTGGGCTGCCATCTGTTTGGTGGGTGTCTTGCTTGTGGTCTTGGAGGTCTGTTTAGAACCATGTCCTTTAGCTCTCTTGCTAGATGGCTGACTCCTTGTTTATTGAGGTGTTTGTCGTCATAGAGGTGATGGAGCGTTATTTCGGGGTGTCTTGCCAGCTGTATGTTTGGTGCTGAGGTAATACTGGCGGCCAGCTCTGAGTTGATTTGCTGGGTTATTTGTTGGTGTACATCTTTCCTTGGAAGCAGGGCAGACAGGATTATTTTGGTTCTGGGGAATTTTTGCTGGGCTGCTAGTGCGAGTTTTGATAGGTCCTTTGTGACTGTCTTTTGGTGGATATCGTTTGTGCCGGTGTGTAGTATGAGGTGTGTGGGCTCGGTGAAATATGGGTTACTGATCACCTCCTCTGCTTGTGGGATCGTTGAGCAGTGAATTTTTGTAACCCGAGCCGTCGGAAACAGTCTCTGAGTGTCCAGGTATTTCCCATTTGAGTCTATTATTAGGACTATATCAGGATCCAGTGTTTTATTTGGGCCATTTGGTTTCTGTGTGTTGGGTCTCTGAGTGTTGGTTGCCTTTGTTTGTTGTGATGATGCATTTTCATTGCTGGGGTTGATGGTAGGGGTTTCCTTCGTGTTGTTGGGTCCAGGGGTGTTGGACACCCTGATATGCTGTGCTTGTGGGGCTGTATTGATATTGCTGGAGTTATGTGTAGAGTCCGTCTGGCTGAGGTTGTCGCAGGTCTGTGATATATCTGGCACCAGGGTAGTTGGTGCAGGCATTTGTTTTGGGGGAGTGCTTATACTTTGAGGTGCCCTCTCTGTTTTTTGTTGTAGGATTGAGGATTTTAGCTGGGTTATTTCTTCTTTGAGGTATGCATTTTCTTCCTGCAGCCTTTGAAGTGACCTTTGCAATTCCCACAGGTCTGTTTTCACACTTGATATTTCTCCCCTCAGTTGGTCATTTGCATTTTTCTCACCTTGGCCTCTTTGAAATTCTTCTTTGAATTGAATAAACTCGCATTCTAATTGGGACAGGCAGTCTCTGAGTATATCCCTGGGGGGTTGTGATGATTGGGATGTAGATGGGGCTGGGGGGTGGCTGGAGATTGTCTGGTCACTTGTGGATATGCTTCCTTCCTTCATTAGGGTTTTCACTTGCTTTTTAATGTGCAAGAATTGTTGATGAAATTCCTCCATTTTTTGTTCCGTTCCTTGGACCATGATAGTTCCATTTCTATACATATTTATGGAGAGATTAAAGGTCTCAGGGTCCTCCTCATCCTGTACTCTAATTTGTTTGCCCCTGCTAATGCCCCGTTTTTTGATGTTCTTGTAATGTTTGCTGAGAGTCTGGTCCCAGGCTTCATGGTGCCCTGAGTAGAATAACAGATTTGTTTTTTCCCCCTGTTCATTCAAGTCTATTAGTAGTGTCTCTGGGTTTTTCTTCATAGAGTCCAGTTTTATGGCTTTTCTAGCTTCCTTGGATTTGGCATTCTCAGGGAAGGTTATCTCTAATGTGTCAGACCCCCTGCTAGCTCCAGTTGCCTTCTCCAGGTCTCCTGCATTGACTACAGTGCTATCCCCGTGTTGTTTCATTTTAAAGGGCTTTCTTTTATATTTTCTAATGCGTAATATACGATCAATTCTTATTTTAGCAGTGTATTGGCATGGAGCCCTTACCTTGGGGATGCGCTGTGCTGGTAGGGTTTGATGGTGGTCTGTTTGCTGGGTTTCCACTAGGCAATCTTGTCCTCCTTTTCCATCTGTGTATTAATTTTTCTTGTGATTTTTCTTGTCATTGCTTAAAGTCCTTAAAAAGTTTGTCCAGTGTGCTTAGTACTCCGTCATATCTGTAGATTTCCGTATTATGTCCTCCAATCTGCTCATTATAAGGTATAAACTCTGGTTGAATCAGGAGCTCATCTTACAGTGTCTTGCTCCTTCAGTGTCCAGTGACTCACTCTCTCACTTTTCTCTCTCTTTTCTTTCTCTTTTCTGTCTCTCAGACCTGGTGATTATCAGCTGATGCGGTCACCTGACGGAATCAGCTGACACTATAAGTTGAGCGGTGAAGCTGGCTTTTTACCGCCCGGCCGGCAATACTATCAGCTACTGCTGTCGGACAGAAGTCTGCACAGAAGTGTGTAGCTTGTTTTTTTTTTTGTTTGCACTGATGCATCAGCTGATTGTATAAAAGCCGTTTATACAATCAGCTGCTGTGTCATGTGATTCAGGCCCTTGAACCTGACACATCATCTTATCGCTTTGCCTTCCAGCAAACCGATTAGATGATTTTGGATCCGGATTGACGATGTGGGACCATTGACCCAGGATTACTGCGGAGGGGGGTTCTTTATTTCAATAAAGATGGAGCTACTAATTGTGTTGTGTTTTATTTCTAATAAAAATATTTTTCTGTGTGTTGTGTTTTTTTTTATCTGTACTAGAAATTCATTGTGGCCATGTCTAATATTGGCGTGACAACATGAATTTCGGGCTTAGTGCCAATTGATAATATACAGCTAGCCCTAACCCCATTTTTACCCAGCAAGCCACCCGTTACCAAAGCGCCATTTTCTGGGGCGGCTGCGGACTGCAATTCGTAGCAGGGGTTCCAATCCCCAGCTGCCTAGTTGTACCTGGCTGGACACAAAAATTGGGCGAAGCCCACAACATTTTTTTTTTAATTATTTCATGAAATTCAAGAAATAATAATAATAAAAAAAAGGCTTTCCTATATTTTTGATTCCCAGCTGGGAACAAATAGGTAGCTAGGGGTTTGGGGCAGCCCGTAGGCGACTGCTTTACCTGGCTAGCATACAAAAACATGGTGAAGTCTACGTAATTTTTTGGGAGGTCAAAAAACTCTTGCATACAGTCCTGGATGGAGTATGCTGAGCCTTGTAGTTCTGCAGCTGCTGTCTGCTGTCTGTCTGTATGGAGGAGAGCAGACAGCAGCTGCAGAACTACAAGGCTCAGCATCCTCCATCCAGGACTGTATGCTGGAGGGAGAGGCAGGGGCAGCAGAACTGCAAGGCTCAGCATACTTCATCCACTAGTGTGTGCAGGAGAGCAGACAGCAGCTGCAGAACTACAAGGCTCAGCATGCTGCATCCAGGACTGTATGCTGGAGGGAGAGACAGGGGGAGCAGAACTATAAGGCTCAGCATGCTCCATTCACTAGTAAATGCAGGAGAGCAGACAACAGCTGGCTGCAGAACTACAACGCTCAGCATGCTCCATTCACTAGTGTATGCAGGAGAGCAGACAGCAGCTGCAGAACTACAAGGCTCAGCATACTCCATCCAGGACTGTATGCAATAGTTTTTTGCCCACCAAAAAAATGATGTGGGCTTCGCCATATTTTTGTTTGCTTGCCAGGTACAGCAGGCAGGTATGGCTGCCCCCATCCCCCAGCTGCCTATTTGTACCCGGCTGGGGACAAAAAATATAGGGAAGCCCTTTTTTTAATTATTTCATGAATTTCATGAAATAATTAAAAAAAAACAAAAAACGACATTGGCTTCGCCCCATTTGTGTGTCCAGCCAGGTACAACTAGGCAGCTTGGTATTGGAATCCACAGCACAGGTTGGCCTGAGCTTTCTGGGCCCCTCTGCTGCGAATTACAGTCCGCAGCCGTCCCAGAAAATGGCACTTTCATAGAAGTGCCATCATCTGCCGCTGTATCCAACTCTTCCAGCAGCCCTGGTGATGGTGGCTCGCTGGGTAATAAAGGGTTAATGCTAGCTTTGTTTTACTAGCTAGTATTAAGCCAGAGATTCTTAATGTCAGGCAAGTTTGATTCGGCCATTAAGAATCTCCAATAAAGGCTTAAAACAAAAAGACACCACAGAGAGAAAAAATACTTTAATAGAAATAAATTCACAGACATTCTTAGAGACTCCATGTTTATTACTCCCTTTCACCCCTCCACGATCCTGTTCTTCTGTCTTCTTTCTCCTTCAACCCATGCAGCTCTGCTACATCAGACTGCACTGCATGGGAGGAAGACGCTGCTGCTCCCGTGCTGTCTAATCACTCAGTGAGTGAGCAGAGGCTGCAGGTTGTAAGCGGTGATGACACCACTGCCACTGTTGCTATAGTAACCGGCTGTCGCATCCAGTCCTTGCATGTGGGCTGACTCTTAAAGAGCACTGACATGCAGGAACGAGGAGCCAAGCATGTGCTCAAGCATCTCGCCAGTACACGGAGATGCTCAAACGAGCACTGCTTACCGGAGAGATGCACTGACAGAACCTGGCATGATGTCTAGCCATGTGACCAGTCTGTAGCCAATGAGATAACACACATGTGACTGGTCACATGCTATGACAACATCATGGAAGGTCCTATTATCAGTGCTGGTTACAGGGAAGGAAAAGCGGTGGGAGACAGATTGCAGAACGCATCGCGGGGACATTTAAGTGTAATGGCAATGTTCATTAATTGTATGTGTACATGTAAAATGTGTTTGTATGTGTTTGTGTTTGCCTCACATTGTTTTCAATGGGGTTCGAAGGTGTTTGTTGAACGTTCGTCGAACGTTCGCCGAACTAAGCCACCGTTCAATGAACCGAACTGAATACAAACACAAGGGGGATGGCTCATCTCTAGTGTAGACTCCAGTGCCATTTTAATGAAGACAGAATTACTGTGTCAATGTGCACGTGTCATCGCCAACAGCAATGATGTTGTGGCTCGATATTCAAATAAAAAAATGGGGGCACATTATAAAGGACACAGGAGGAAGACTTTACAGTCGGAACCCAACCCACAAAGTCCGGCCTCAGTTGCACCCATCAAAGTGCAGTGCATTTTTTAAACTTTCTTTAAAGGTATTTTGCAACCAAGCATTGGATCTTTCTACAAAAGGTATGCCTGGATTCAGCATCTTAGTGCCATTATGGTGCTGCCTTTAGTTCTTATCACAAAATCCTGGTTGGTCCTCTTTAAACCTTTTTTTTTTTTCTTCAGATAGAGGGCATGCTTTCTGTCCTTTGAAGAAGGGTGGGGGTTACATGAAACAGCTTTTGAGCATAATTTTTATATTGGCCACTTATGTACTTGAACAAGTTAATCATTTGCAACCCTTAGATGTCTCTTCTCAAGATTAAATAAATGTAATAATTTTAAGCTTTCATCATTACCAAGATCCTCCATGCCTCTTATTCATTTTATGGCTCATATTTGTACATTTCTAGCATCAGAGCTCACTTCTTTTGACCTGTTGCTCAGAACTAAACTGCGTATTCCAAGTGAGGTGACACCAAATATACAACTGGGACAATACTATTATTTTGTAATTAAGTAAGTGGGTTTTGGTACGTAATTCTGGTGGATACTTTTTTTTACCTGTAGCATCTACTGGGTTATAAATACTCTATTTATTTATTCTTATCCTTCAAATGAGTGCAACTCACTCTTTTTTCTGATCTTGCAAGGGTCCCTACTGGCCTTTATGCTTTCTGGTTTGATCTCAGTATATAGATCAGGAGAAATTTGGAAATATCTACTTGGTCAATCTTTTTCTCCAGTGGGAACATAGGTCAGACAATGATTGGTGATGCAATATTTTCTAGGACTTTGTGTGTACTAAGATGAGACCAGAAAGCAGAAACTAATGGTAAACCAGGCAATATCAGAAAGATAATGGTTTCAGATTGGTGAAATGACTCAGTTTCAGTTTTTTACCTGATTCTAAGCCATGGACAAACCATTTTAACCCACTAGACAATCCCTTTTAAAAACAGCAATATTGATATACTGTATACTGAGGAGAAGAGAAACAGAAGAAAATAAGTGGTTCATTTAATGGAAAACTAAGTCTATTAAAAGTATTTTTAAATCCAAACAACGTTAATGGACTAATGAATAAGCAACTCCGCAGCAAATGGCTTAATGAAATTTTGGAGAAAAAGTAGACGTGCATTTAATGAAATAC
Source organism: Anomaloglossus baeobatrachus (assembly GCF_048569485.1). NCBI lineage: Eukaryota > Metazoa > Chordata > Amphibia > Anura > Aromobatidae > Anomaloglossus > Anomaloglossus baeobatrachus. Next base: position 267,322,030 of record NC_134358.1, read on the forward strand.
ATTAAATTATTGAACACGTTCTTGTTATATTGTGCCAATTGCTCTTCCATGTAACTGAGGGTTGGAAACATGTATAAAGTGTTACATTACCTATATAAGTAGCACATTTATAGAGTTATATGATAGTCAGTTGTAGGCTGTTTTCTGTAATAAATCTTTAGCAGCATTTCATTGGTGCTACATTCTAGCAAGGTGTATATTGGTGAGGTTTTTGATGATTCAAATTTTCTACAATATTTCTGCACCTATTGGGCAAATGAGGTTACTTCGTTTTTTTACATACATCCATCATGTTTTTACGCTGTTGTTTGTCTTTTATAGTATATCATGTAATAAATAAACAGAAAAAAGAGGAAGACAACGAGGCACTAAATCTAAGTGTAGATGTATGTGAACACAGATTGCAATGATCGAGCGAACTTTACACTCACCGTGCAGATTTCTTCTGTTTTTGCTTGTGTGATCCGTGTAGTTTATCAACTCTTTTATCACTCCTCCAGTTTGCAACATGAATCCTCAGGAAACAATGTGAGTCCTGTAAAGGTGATCCCACGTGGGTAATGGAGTAAATACCGTGTTTCCCCGAAAATAAGACCTCCCTCGAAAATAAGACCTCCCATGAGTTTTCAGGGAAGCTTCAATATAAGACATCCCCTGAAAATAAGACCTAGCCACGGTCAATAATGAAGTGTCATGCAGCGGTGAAAGAGTTAAAGACACTGCAGGACACTTCATTATAGGCAGCGGGCACCCCCAGAAGAGAGAAGACAGAAAAAAGAAGACCCCCGATCATACCAGACGCCGACCGGGAGCAGGTAAGCGTTTCAAGGTCCTGCAGCGGAACACACACACACACACACACACACATTACAGATCGCATCCACACACTCACAACATTCGGCGATATTGCTTGCTTCTCGGCGGCGATACTGTGCATGCAGTGACCTTCCAGGACCTGCCGGAGGATCACATGGCCGGAAGCATGTGGTATGTCCGGATGTTGTGAGTGTGCGCGTGCGTATGTGCGATATTGTGTGTGTGTGTGTGTGAATGTATGCAATCGGATCTGTGAGTGTCGGTAGAAGGCAGAGGAGCACGGCGTGCAGCACAGCTGCTGGGAGTGCCCACCGGAAAGCACAGGGAGAAGTGGAGTGTGTGTGTGTGTGTGTGTATGCGATCAAATGTGTGCATGTATACTGTCTGATGTGTGACTGTGTGTGAACATATGCGATGGGATCTGTGAGTGTCGGCAGGAGACAGAGGAGCACGGCGTGCAGCACAGCTGCTGGGACCGCCCACCGGAGGGCACAGGGAGAAGTGGTGTGTGTGTGTGTGTGTGTATGTGTGAGAGAGAGAGAGTGTGTGTGTTTGTGTGTGTGTGTGAGAGATCTGATGTCGGCCAGACGCAGGGGAGGCATGCAGCGTACCTGCTGGGAGATCACAGGAGGATTTGGGAGCCATACAGATGTCCTGGGCTGGTAAGTATGACGATCCTGGGATGGGGGGGTCTGCTTTTTGTGGGGGGTAAACTTACCCCCAATCATGTCTCCTCTAGAATAAGACACCCCCTGAAAATAAGACCTAGCGCTTTTTTCAGGGCAAAGAGAAATATAAGACAGTGTCTTATTTTTGGGGAAACAGGGTAGAATAAGTCCTTTTTGGTACTTCCGGAGGATGAATGGAATATCAGAGCAAGCTTGTTAATACTTTAAGAGCAAAGATTTATTGTTAGGTTTGATTAAAAAATGGACAATTATGAACAACACGTTTCAGCTGACAAAAGCCTTCATCAGGTTTAAACAATATAACAATAAATCTTACCTCTTGAAGTATTAACAAACTTGCTCTGATATCCCATTCATCCTCCGGAAGCGCCAAAAGGCATTTATTCTATTTACTTCATAGTATGTCAACAAAGCTGCTTTGTTTTTGATGCTGTCTAGTATTTGTCTTTGACAAAACTTTATTGATACTGTCATGTGGAATACGTGCATTTTTATTACATTTCTGCAGCTGAAACACACTAAAACGCACTGTACTAGAACTGTAATTTGATGCATTTTTGCACACCAAAAACTCACCAAAAACCCATCATGGAAACAAACGTAACTCTAGAAGACTAATCAAACGCAAATATATCATCTGAGGTGTTGCGTCTTTTTCCAAGCTAGTACTAATTGTTTGCCAAGTTCTAGAGTCTGGTATTTAGAGAAAACTATCAAACAAGGAATGTTTTTGAAATGTAATGACTATAGTCAGATTGGAAAGAAACACATGCTATTAATACACCCTTCTTCAGAACAGAGAAGACGCATCTAAAAGAGAATGTCAAAATATTATGCATATTCTTCACTTATCATCAAATCAGTTAGAATTTAAGACAATCAGATTGATCCGTGGTGAATCAAATTTAACCTCTTAATGACCATAATATGTTTTAAAACAGCGGCAGTAAAGGGTGTTTCATCCTTACTGCCAATTTAAAACAGCACTAAGAAATAAGATTATAGCGCCCCCCCCAGAGTCAGAAAATATCCGGGGTTTCAGCTACCGGCTGAGACTCTCATGATTCGGGACATTTTTCCAAGACCCCGGTCATGTGATCGCCGTTATACACCATATCATGGCGATCATGTAAAAATATGTTAAAGCGCCAACAAAAAAATATTCCTCTCCTGTCTGACATGATCAAACATGTCATATGACAGAGAAATGTCCTCCTCCAGCCCCCTTTTGTGGCCAAAATCCCCCCATAACTCTCTCCTCCTCCTGAGCATCTAATATGGCAGGCGCGTGAGTTGTGCGCCCGCAGCAATCATCCTCCTCTAATTTATCTCCCATTTAACAGAAAAGTCTTCCTCGGGTTCACCCATGTCACCCCCTTTCCTCCCTCACCCCCCAATACCTTCATGAGCACCAAGTCCCCATCAGTCCCTCTTTCTCCTCTGTTTCTTTATAAATGGCTAGTGCATTGAGACAGCGATGATGTCCGTGGGGGGATGTCACTGAGGTTACTGCAGTTCACACTGGTCTCAGTGTGACCCGGGGAGTGTGCCTGCAATAATCTCACTAAGGTCACTGCAGACATACTCCTCACAGAGTACTTGCAGTTCCAGGACATGGGGGGGGGTGCATTCTCTTAGTGTGCCGTCCATGTGCTGGAGTTGTTGAGAACTACGGCAGAACAATTTTTTTTAATTTTTTTTCCTTCTGATTTTTTTTCAATACATCTTTAAAAGAGGGAATGTGTTGAGGAGCATTTTTTTCAAATATAAAGTTGTCTTTATTTTTTTATTACTGACTGTGTTAACAATGTCTGGTATCTTATAGACACCTCAACATTACTAACCCCTGGGCTTGATGCCTGCTTACATTACATAGCTGGCATAGATCCCTTATATTAACCTGTTTGCCACCGCACCAGAGCAAAAGGATAAGCTGGGGCAAAGTGCCAGGATTGGCACATTTAATGGATGTGCTACTCTTGGGGTGTCTGCGGCCTGCTATTTTTAGGCTGGGGAGAGCCAAATAAACATGGCTCTTCCTAGCCTAAGAACACCAGACTACAGCTGTCTGATTCACCTTGGCTGATGATCCAGTTTTTTGGGGGGTTAGGTTTGTTTGTTTTCTAATTAATTATTTTTAAATAAATAGTTAAAAAACAGCATGGGTTGACCTCCATTTTGGATTACCAGCCAAGGTAAACTTGCCAGCTATGGTCTGCAGGCTGCAGCCATCTGCTTTACCCTAGCTGGCCATCACAAATGAGGGGGACCCTATGTCAGTTTTTTAAATTCTTTATTTATTTTTTTGTTCAATGGGCTGTCCGCTTCAGTGATTGACAGTCTTCCCCATATGGCTGGGCATGCAGAATTAGCCATCATTTAGTGAGTAGAACTTCCCACTAGACATACTGTATATGTATACAAAACCCAGGGAATACAATTTATAAAACACAGATATACCAAGTCTTTTCCAACAAGCATATATCATTCTGCTCAGCTTCTCCTTATCTACACTACACTTTCCACAGATATTCAAGAAAAGCCACAGCCACACCATAATTTACCAGAGAAATGTGACAATATAGTGAAACCATAATAATCACAGTGACTGGATGGGGACTAGGACAAGTCGTTATACTTAAGTACAAACAAGAGAAAAATACGACCAGAGTCCAAGGTACAAAAGTGAAAAACTTTATTGGGTGGATAGGTGCGGAGCGGCACAAAACAAGTGTGGACATAGGCAGGTGATCACTAAATATTAGGGATCTTACCCAACTGCTGACAGGTCATTAACAATCCATACATGTAATATATAATAATAACATGTGAAACATAATTTACATATATGTATGATCAAGAGGTCAGCAGTCCTCCAGAAGGACAGAAAAACTACTGAGCATCGATGCAGAAGGGTCCCAATCTAGACAAGATACCTCCTATGGGGATCATGGCAACCATAAGCAATACGTATTCAATATTTAGATTATAGATATAGGTTGCACGATGTATAAGGTGAAAAGGTGGAGGAGGGACCCTGGCGCCCCAGACGCCAGAAGAGACAGAGACAGTTCAAAATGTCGCTATTACCTGGAGAGATGCAGTGATCAGCCAAAGCCTATGTGCAACCCGATGACCGTTTCGGCTATGAAGCCTTCATCACAGATAGCACAACATGACAGTTTCTCTGTAAGCCCTGTTTACTCAGTTTAGGATTGCTCACAACACCCAGTTTTGTAAAGCTTTGTAAAAAAACAGCGTCTTTTGCGGATACGATTGCGGGATTATCTTGATAATATTGGAAATGTGGACAAGTACATACAGTACTATCTCCGGTTTGGTAGTACTTTATTGTCTCCTACAGGTCAAATGTTGCCAACACCAAATAATCTGGAACAGTTGAATTACAGGAAGGCAAAATTGTTTTTTAATTGAACAAAGTAAATATTCAAACTTGTGATAGTTATTAGCCTAGCTATTGTATTTATATCATCTTCTTTGCTAGATTAGCACAACACTGCTGTGGATATGAGCTCACTAAAGAGCTTGTCCAGATAAAAGTTTTCAGTCACTATATGTGAGCGTAGACTTCTGAATCCAGTCAAGGTGTGGGTGGTGGGGAGGTGCGGAAGCGACAGAGAGAAAAGTGGAGAGGTGAGTATAAGGATTTGTATTATTTTATGCAAATTACAGTTATGCTCTGGGATCTAGAAAGAGAAACACCAGCACATAATCAATGACATTAAATTTGCAGAGACTAACTTCGACATTAAACAAATTATTCAAGAATAACAACATGATCAGGTTAATTCAAATTTAGCCTGATCTGTCCATTTCTAGTCAAAACATCAGAACCTCCACCACCTCACAATGATCCCATGTTGGATACTACACACCTAGGAGTAATGTGAGCATTTTGAGACCACAGAATTTTAAAACATTGGCCTGTGAAAATTTTTATTTTTATCTTTTTCACGAAAAGATTGATTTATCCCTACATTTTTCAGTTTCATGAGGGTTAGCTGGTGAAAATGGAACTCACAATTTGTTTCACAATTGCTGATGATTGAGGCAATACATCATATCTGATTGGAAACTGCTGTTTATGCACAAGGTAGAGCTCCGATGGGAAGGAGCACCATTTTGGAGTGCAGATTTTGCTGAAATAGTTTGGGGACTTCATGCAACACTAACAGAACATCAGAATCCAGAACTGAAAACACCCCAGTTCAGCAGTCACTCCATTTTACAAACTACATCTTTCATTGACTTTATCTAGTGGTTCATCTTCACCACAAAGGTGTTTTACAGATCATTATAACATTGGGTTGTGAAAATAAACAATTACCTTTTTGCCACTACAAATGTTGCTTTAGGCCCAAGTTTTTCATTTTCAAAAACAATAGGAAGAGGAAAATAACACCATAATTTGTAACATCATTTTTCCTAAGTAGGCCAGTACTCAAATATGTGGTGAGAAACTACTGTTCAGGCAAACGGCAGAGCTCAGAATGGAAAGAGCTGGTTATAGGCTAAAAGGAGAATAGAGAAAAAAGTATCGTGTTATGTAGACAAAAGGTGTTTTGTGGTGCAGTACCTGCTCACCTTATCAAGCTAAAAGAAAATGTTTTTAGTGGGGCTGAGCTGTAAAAGTCCGGATCTGCGCGGTTTAAAAGATTTCCGAGTGCTGGGGAAAATAAAGAATAACATAGAGAAAACAGCGTTTCATACTTACCGAGACTTGGTGTCATAGCGGCACACTGCTTCCGGGTCGCGCATTCACTTCCTGTACTGTGCATCGTATGCACACAACTTTCCATTTTTTACTAGCCCGTCCTCTCGTCTATGATTGGCTGCAGACACACGCTCCCTCAGCCTGTGACAGTATTTGCCTGCTGTGAAGTAATCGCGGCTGTCATTGTCTGCACAGCCAGCGTTCGTGCTCTATGGCCACTAGCTATGTAGCAGAGATGAAGCGACGTGGGATCTCGTGTGGATTACGCCGGAGCTGCAGGGTGTTGGGGTTAATAAAGAGGTAAAAGAGGGTGCGTGTTTTGTACTTTATTCCAAATAAAGGATTTTTCTCTGTGTCTGTGTTTATTTATTGTCATTTACAGGTTAGTGTGATGTAGGTATCTCATAGGCGCCTGAGCTATCACTAACCTATGGTTTAATTGCAGCTGTGGGCTGCTATTAACCCCTCATTACCCCGATTGCCAACTTTTGAGGCATTTTTATTACATTCTGCAAAATCAAAAGTTTACCTAGATTTCATTAGTATTTATTACCATTGACCTTAAACTGTATGACTTGGGTCAAACGTTTTGGATATCCTTCCACAAGCTTTCACAATAGTTGGTATGAATTTGGGCCCATTCCTCTTGACAGAACTGTTGTAACTCAGCCATGTTTTTAGGTCACCTTGCTTGCACCTGCCTTATCAGCTTTGACAATAAATTTTCAAAAGGATTGAGATTACGTTTTTGTGATGGCCACTCCAAAACATTGACTTTGTTACCCTTAAGCCACTTTGTAACCAGTTTGGCAGCATGCTTCGGGTCATTGTCCATTTGGAAGACCCATTTCCACCCAAGCTTTAAGTTGCTGGCTGAAGTTTTGAAATGTTGCTTCAGTTATTGCCACATAATCTTCTTTGACCATGATGCCATCTATTTTGTTAATTGCACCAGTCCCTTCTGCAGCAAAACAACCCCACAACGTGATACTGCCACACCATGTTTCACAGTTGGGATGGTGTTCTAAGGCTTCAAAGCTTCTCCCTTTTTCCTCCAAACGTAATTATGGTATTGTAGCCAGACGGTTCAATTTTAGTTTTGTCAGACCACAATCAATGTCTCCAAAAATTAAGATCTTTCTTCCTATGTTCATTTGCAAACATTAATCTGGCTTTTATATGTTTCTTTTGGAGTAATGGCCTCTTCCTGGCAGAGTGGCCTTTCAGCCCATGTTGATACAGTACTCTTTTCACTATGGATAGTGACCAAATCTTACCAGCTCTGCCAGCATCTTCACAAGGCCTTTTGCTTTTGTTCTTGAGTTGATATGCACATGTCTGACCAAAGCACATTCATCTCTGGTACACAGGACCCATCTACTTCTTTAGCGGTATGATGGCTGGACATTCCCATCTTGTTTGTACTTGCGTATAATTGTTTGTACAGATGAATGAAGCACCTTCAGGTATCTGGAAATTGTACTCAATGATGGACCAGACTTGTGCAGGTCCACAATTCTCTTCGTAAGATCTTGGATGATTTCTTTTAACATTTCCATGAAGCTACGCAAAGAAGCAGTGTGTTTCAGGGTTGCATTAAAATACATCCACATCTCTAATTAACGCAGATGTTGCCAATAAACCTTTCAGAAGCTTCTAAAAACATGACATCATCATCTGGGCTATCCAATATTGTTTAAATGCATAGTACTCTTAAGGGTACTTTACATGCTACGACATCGCTAGCGATCTCGTTAGCGATGTGAAATTCTAGATCGCAAGTGCGATCTTTCGAGGTCGCACATAGGGCATTTTACGCATGTGCGATCTCGAAAGATCGCACTTGCGATCTAGAATTTCACATCGCTAATGAGATCGCTCATTTGACTTTGCGAGAAAGTAATGAAAATGCCTTAAAACATTTTTACTCTCTCTCTCTCTCATTATTCTGGCATTTGGCAAATATAAATAAATAATTTTGGTTCCTAATTGATCTAAAACTGGAAAGGTTTATTCTGATTTCATGTCAAATAGTGTGAAAAACATGCATATGTGTCTTTTTAGATAGTGTATGTTAACTTCTGGTTTCAAGTGTATGTGTGTAAATACTGTTCTCAACATAATTGAGTACACCCACTTTGAAAAGTAAAATTGTAATCTATATCTCACTGAACACAAGAACAATTTCAAACATTTTGACAAGACCGAGTTTCATAGAACATTTGTAAGGCATAAGTAAGGCATAACTTTCATTGAAAAATATTCAGTATTACTCAATATAGTTGATGCACAAATAAGTGCACTCTACATAAACCACTATTACATTTAGTATTTTGTATGACATCTATGTTTTTTATAGACAGCACCAAGTCTTCTAGGAATAGAATGAACAAGTTGGTTACATATTGTAACATCTTTAATTTTCCATTTTTCAGGAAAGGCCACTTTTAGAGACTGTTTTTAGAGAGTTAACCCCTTAACGACTGCGGGCACTACTGGTATGTCCTAAGCCATATAGTTGTAATCACCTGCAGCTGCTGAGGGCAGCCGCCAGTGATTCCTGCACATGTCAGCTGATTTGAACAGCTGACATGTGTGTCTCGCAGACATGGGTTGATTCGCAATCCACCCACACCTGTTAACTCCTTAAATCATGCTGTCAAAATGTGACAGCGCAATTTAAATGCCTGCAGCGGTAAACGTTCACTTACTCGGCTCCATCGGTGGCGCTGTGACGTGATCACTGTGAACCAATGGTTGTCATGGTAGCACAAGTTCATGTAATGAGTCCTGTAGGTCACATAACTCACGTCCTGTTTCACCCAGTCGAGTGCTGCCTGTTACAAGACATGAGCATTTCAGCTGATCTCAGCTGTGTAGCTATAATCAACAGAAATGAATGAGCAGTCAGACTGCTGATCCTTATAGCGCCCTAGGAGGACTAGTAAAATTAAAAAAGTTTAAAAAAAATTTTAAAAAATTAAAAAAAAACAAAAACTAAAAGTTCAAATCACCTCCCTTTCACCTCATTGAAAATTAAAGGGTTAAAAAAATAAAAATTATGCACACGTTTGGTATCGCCGCATTCAGAAACGTCCTATTAACATATAAATTCAATTAGTCTGATCGTGAACGGGGTAGTGGCAAAAAAATTCCAAACGCAAAAATTACGTTTTTTGGTCACCACAAATTTTGAGCAAAATCCAATAACAGATGATCAAAACATAGCATCTGCGCAAAAATGGTACCATTAAAAACAACAGCTCTCGATGCAAAAAAATAAGCTATCACTGAGCCATAGATCCCAAAAAATGAGAACGCTATGGGTCGCGGAAAATGGCTCAAAAAGTGCACCACTTTTTTTGGACAAACTTCTGATCTTTATAACCCCTTAGATAAAGATAAACCTATACATATTTGGTGTCTACGAATTCACACCGACCTGAGGCATCACACTGACACATCAGTTTTACCATATAGTGAACACATTGAATAAAATATGCCCAAAACTAACAAGAAATTGCCCTTCTTTCACAATTTTTCTGCACTTGGAAATTTTTTTGCAATTTTCTAGTACACTATATGGTAAAACTTATGGTTTCATTTAAGAGTACTACTCGTTCTCCAAAAAACAATCCCTCATATGGCGAGATTGCTGGAAAAATAAAAAAGTTACGGCTCTCGGAAGAAGGGGAGAAAAAAAAAATCGAAAAATCAGCTGGGGGTGAAGGAGTCCGTTTATAGAGGGGCTGAGGAGTGACATATAGCAGATGGAGGCTGGGCATAGAGGGGCTGAGCAGCAATGTAGTGCAGATGAAAGCAGTGTATATTGGGGCTGCCAACTGTCTGGGTTATATACAAAAAGAGTTCAAAAGCAATATACTGTGTATACAGTATCTGAGAAGCAATCACACTGTATACAGAGGGGCTGAGAAGCAATATAATACAGAAGGGGGCAGCATATAGAGGGCTGAAAGGAGAGATGTACTGCAATAGGAAGCAGTATATAGAGAGGTTATGGAGCGATGTCCTGCAGGATGAGATGTTATTTACAAGGCTCAGAGGAATAAGTAATCAGCGGTTGCATTACATTTTTTTTTAGACAATTCCATGCAGCTGTACACTTCGTGCTTCCTGCCAGAGCATGGCGCCTCTAGGCTTGGATACGCAATTATCCAAGGCTGGCTCTAATATCAGGTGAGATGAGTAATTCATACAGTAGTATAACTCACACAGTGGTACTCAGTTTGTTGAGTGCGGCTGTCAGTTTTTCACTGGTGTGCTTGCATGTTATTCTGTCACACTGAAGACAGTGCTCAAATGGTTATGTATTGTGGAGAAGAAAAGTTCTGGATCTTTTGGGATATTAGAATGGTGATTGATTTTGATAAAATGGATACATTTATTCAACAGACATGCACTGTTTGGGATATTCTTGTAATCTTCTATGTAGAGTGATTAAACAGTTATTCCATAATAATGAAGTTTTACATTATTCATATACTAAGGGATAATTTGAAGATTGCTGGGGGTCTCAATTGTCAGACACCCAATGATCTTCAAATTATTATTTAAAAGCTGGTGTCTGAAATTCCAAGAATGGAGCTCCACAGCACTGTTATGAATGGAACAAGAGTTCACTTCAGAGGACTCTGTTCCATTTGTACTCAAAGGGACTGATGGAAATAGCTAAGTTATGTGCTTGGCAGTGCCATAGCCAATACATGAAGAGTGGGTCATATGTGTGTACTACGAATGAGCGAGCACTATCACATTCGAGTGATCGGTATTCATAACAAGCTTGAATGAGTGTGACTCAAGTATCAGAGTATGATGGAAGTCAATGGGAAACTCAAGACTTTTTTTGGTAAATCTTCTGGAAAAATGCTTGAGGTCTCCATTGACATCCATTATACGTGGATACTCGAGTCTCACCCATCTGAGCATTAACTGCTCTTTACAGGTACCGAGCACCTGAGCATGGTAGTGCTCACTTATTACTAATGTGTACCCATGCTCTATTGAGTATAGGGTTTTGCTCCAAATAACAGCATAAATTAAGCACATAGCTTTGTAGCCCACATAAAAATTGCACTTTTAGTGTTTTAAACAATGCCTCTGTTCTGTAGAAACTAAAATTGAATCAAACATGTTAGGAAAAGTGCTCCACCCATGGGTTCCGCAGGCCCCTGCCGCCCTCACTGGTAGTTGACAGTACTGGCTTTTGTAGAGTAAATACTCTCTGCAGAAGGAGTTTAAACAAGCCATCGCTGTCAATCACCAGTGAGAGGGCTGAGAGTATGCAGAACCAGTGTGAAGAATGATCCACTGAGCACTCGAGTTAGCATACTGTATTTGATTACACTTAAGTTTCAATAGAACAAAGGCAGCGATTAGAACATGAATTTTAAATATTGGCTATATCCACTATAACACTACGTGCTTAGTTTATGCTGTTAGTTTTGGCTGACAGACTTCCTTTAAGAACTTATGTAGTCTTTTTTTGAAAACTCATATTTTGTTGTGAACTCTGCATGGTCCTCTGGAGATTACCTACAAGTAACACCCATGAGACTTTTCTTGGAAATACTGAAACTATGTACAAAATTTTCTACTCGATTGCAAAGAATGAAAAAAGCTCTTATTTTTTTACTTTTTTCTGAAACAGTTGTCCTTATTATTAACAGTATTTCCTTCAGACCACTGGCTGTTTTCATGTTTGCATGAAAGAAAAAAATGACAACTAATCAGTGGCATTATATCAAAGCTTAGAATCAAAGCTACTTACAAAGACCCACAAAAGATCCATTCACTGATCAATGCAGGTAAGTGAAGACAGTCATTTTTGACTTTTCAGTTTAACAATATTGTGTTTATGTCGTAGTTGGAATTTCCTTTTAACTTTATTTTTCATTTTGTTTTCTTTAGATGATTACATACAATGATTGCATAGAGTCAGCATTGCTTATTCTATTTTGGTCGATTTTATGTAAAGTCTACGTACGTCTTGGCTGTTCTTTATAAACCCCTTCTAAAACAAGTGGGCAGTCCCTTTGTCTGATGATAAAAAGGTTCAATCTCTAGAGGCAAAAAAGGTTTACATGAGAATTAGTAATCTCTGCAATTGTCTACTTCAAGAGCGGGACACAACTGGAACCTCTAATGACTGCAAAAAGGCTTAGATGATTTCTTAGAAGAAAATAACATAAATAGCCCATCTCTGCCTGACTCAGTAGTGAATGGATCTCTTTCATCCCAATCACTTAGTTCACAGACGTAGATATAAATTCTAATAATAGAAATTCTAATATAAGTGCTCAGCATAGAGAATTGGATAAATGTGAACTGATCCAAAATTTTCTGTACCCTAAATTGCTACCAATACCATTCAACTCAACCCATAAAAAAAAGCCTCAACTCAGGTCTGTCATCTGTTAACTAGAGATGAGCGAACCTTTCAAAGTTAATTTTGATGATCTTTGATGAACTTCTCAATGTTCGACAAATGTTCCGTTAAACATTTTCCAATCCCATTGTATTCAAAGGGAGGCCAAACCTACAACCTTTAGGGGTATGGAAAGGTTTCCAAACAGCAAAAATACATTTTACAATCGAGCACCACAGTTGTGGCACAGTCATTAGCTTCCTAGACTAATGACATAAGAAATATTTAGGTGGATGAGAGACAAGTGTAGGGCTGGTGCTCCCAGACCCCTGCCAGAACAGACAAGACACAACTTGGAGTTTTGACATTTATAAACATTTCAGGCAGACAGTAGGACAGTGGCATCATTGCCCCCCCCATCCTCCATAGTGTCCTTGCACAACAGTCAGGTATGGTCCATGCAACACAGTGGCCCAGCATTTCCATTTTTAAAATCAACAGGTGGATGGGTGACAGGATTAGACCACAGGATAAATGACAGGTCAGACAACAGGAAAAGTGGCTACAATTGGCCCAGCATAAAAATATTCAAAAACTGCAATATGGATGCGTGGGACCGGCACTGTAACAAGGCTAGAACCAGCATTTCTGCCTTCACCAGAAACAGCAAGATGACAGACAGGTGTAGGGCTGATGCTCACAGACCCCTGGCACTACAGACAAAAGACAATTCGGAGTCTCCACATTTCCCAAAAAAATTAAGCCAGACAACAAAAAAAGTGGCAACAATTGGCCCATATTATAAATTTAAGAACACCGCAATATCAATGCATGGGACCGGCCCTGTAACAAGGACTGAACCATCATTTCTACCTTCACCAGAAACAGCAAGATGACAGACAGGTATAGGGCTGGTGCTCCCAGAGCCCTGGCAGTATGCCATCGCCTAGTCTGCACAGTCTGGGGCTAGGATGGCAAAGTCATAGGACATCCATAACTTGGTCATCTTGATGAAAATAAGGCAGTCTACATTTTCAGGAGACAGCCGGATGTACTTATCTGCAGTACATTGCCAGTAATGCTGAAGACATGTTCTGAGAGAATGCTCACTGTCGGGCATGCCAAAATGTCCAAGGCGTGACTGGCAAGCTCAGGCCACTCTTCCATTTTTGAAGACCAAAATGCAAAAGGGTCCAACTCCCTCCCCTTTTGACATTGATATTGAGCTCTAGATACTCCTGCACCATCCTTTCCAGTTGTTCACTATGTCTCAAACTTGTACTCTGTTCTTCTGGTGGATGCCATGGTCTAAAAAAATGTGTGCCAAACATCCCATAAATTGCTTCTGCCACTTGAACTTCTGCTAATATTTCTGCAATGACGATTCAATGTTCCCATGGTTGGAATTGTAGAACTGCGATGCATACACTGTGCCTCACTGTGATCTTGTGGAAAACTACTGTTAGAATCGTCTACAAGCTTGTTTCAATACTCCAGAATTTGCACGTCCCTTTCTAGGTTTTGAAGCATCTTGTTAATTTACTCTTGTACTGTGGATCCAACAGAGTGACAACCCAGTAGTCAGCACTATTTGTAATTCTAGCAATGCAGACATCTTGTTATCGATAGTTCAAGTCCATGTTGTATTGGTGCTGGGGTAAAACTCAAGCTTGCCTCCTCCATCCTCTCCCGCCAACCATGGACAATTGAGATGGCATCAATATCTTCATCTCCTGAGTTTTCTGTACCCATCTCCTCTTCCTCCTCCTTTTGCTCCTCAGCTCCTGCACCTTCACTACCAGTTTGTCTGTTACCATGAGCCCGCAACAATCGATGGACTCCACCCTCCCATGACACCCACCTTTGCGACGACTGTCCGGACCTTACAGGAAATGGTATCCCTTCCTTATCCTCCTCTGCTTCCTCCTCTTCCACTGGCACCACCAACACCTCCCGCAGACTATTCAAAGTGTGCTCAAACATGTAGATAGCCGGAATAGTGATGCTGATGATGGCATCATCAGCACTAACCATTTTTGTAGTCATTTCATAACTGTGCAGAAGGGTGCAGAGGACCTTCATCTGTGCCCACTCCGCAATCATGATTTGCCCCACATCCAGACTGCAGTGTCCAAGGCTATGTGTCATGACAGTGCACCATGGCTTGTTGCTGCTGCCATGGTGCACTGCAACATGTGCAGAATTGAATTCCACCATGTCGGCTAATTACATGTCAACCATTTAACTGGTAGGCTGAAAGACCTTTGTAGCGATGCAAGTTAATTAGCCGCGGGGTGCAAAGTGTGCATACAGTGACCATGACTTCAGCAGCAACATATCTAGGCCTGGATTGGGGCCTAGAAATTGCTGTACAACCAGGATGAGGACATGAGCCATGCAAGGTACATATGTGATGTTGCCTAGGAATAGGGATGCCATCAGGTTTGCACCATTATCACACATGGTCTTCCCTGGCTCTAGGTTTAGTAGAGACAGCCATTGATCAAACTCGGCCTGGATAGCGGTGCACAACTATGCAGTTGTGTGACTGTGTTCTCCAATGAATATTCATTTCAGCACTGTCTGATTGCATTGAGCCTTTGCTGTGCTGTAGAGAGGTGGGGGTATTCCCTCTGCCCTGTTGGAATATGTGTTACATTAAAGGAAAGTTTGAGGGTACAGGTGGAGGCCCTAGAGGAGCTTGAGAAAGCAGAAGTGTCGCGGGCGGGGAGGAGGGTGTCAGCACACCGCGCTCACCCCTTCTGCTCGGGTCCGGCAGCTGCTCCTGGTGGCTCGAGCTGTGGGCCGGATCCCGGGGTTTCTCGAGCGACACTCCTCGCCCGTGAGTGAAAGGGGGGTTTTGTGGTTGGGTGTGGGGATTGTTATAGTTCGTGACGCCACCCACGGTTGTGGTGATTTCACCACCGCTGCTCAATGTGGGGATCCCGGGGATGGTGATGTGGAGCAGCCAGTTGTTGTGTTGCCCCTCCGTGGGTAGGGGTTGGTGATCCCGGGGGCCAGTGGGGTGCAGGGGCGCAGGGGGCAGCGCTGTGCCTTGCGGCACTGAGGTACTCACTCAGCCAGTAAACACGACACAGTTCTCGGTAAACAAACGGCTGGTTGGACGGGTCCCTCGGACGGTTCACGGTGCTGCGGTTCCCTGCAGTTAGCGGTGACGGTCTCTTCCCTGCACCTTTGAAATGTCTGTTTGGTAGCGGTGGATTCCCACCGGTTACCCGCTCCCCGACTGCAATCTGTGCCGGAGGAGCTCCACACTTTGCCCGCAGGCGCCGGCCCTGGGAAACTGGTGCCTTGGCGGTGGCGGTGTTTCCCCGTTGTGGTTGGACCTTTGCCGTCAATCAGGACTTGCTTGTTGGGGGATCTACGTCCCCTTCACTAACGGATTTAGCAATTTACAGCGACTCCAAGCCTTGCTGGGATCCGAAAGCCCCTGCTCTGGTGCTGACTGCCCTTTGTATACTGCTCCAGACCCCCGGATACACACAGCCTCCGTGACCCTTCCAGCAACCTCCAGACAGTCCCACTGCAGATCTTCACCACTGTCTGCTGACCTTGCTGACTCCGTCTGGGCACACAGCCACAGACCAACTTCAGGCTTTCTTTCTTTACTGCTTTCTTCCTTCACTTCCACTTAGCTGTTTACTCTAACCCTGTCTAGACTACTCCTTCACTCTTGCCCTGCCTGGGCTCGACTCCTTCCACTTCCTCCTCCTGGACTCCTCTGCACTCAAGCCCTGCCTGGGCTAATCTGCCTGCTTTCTTCCTGCCTCCAGAGTTGTGAGCTCCTCGGTGGGCGGAGCCAACCGCCTGGCCCACCCCCTGGTGTGCATCATCAGACTCCTGGAGGAAGGCAACAAGGATTTTTGGGTTAGCTGGTGTACCTACAGGGAATGTGGGGTGCGTGTGTGTTGTTATCTGTGTCCCCTGGCTTACCCAGGGTGACACATTCCCCCTTAGCAAAACGCAGACCGTCCTCGGGCTGCCCGTCCAACACCGGTTTTATTTTCCTTTTTGTTTTCTGAAAAGGTAAAACGGTCTAACATTATAAACGGTAAATTATATACATTTTTAATCACAACTCTTCCCAAGACGGGAGGCACATTTACTTTTAACGTTACAACGGTGTACGGTCACGGTTTCCGCTCTCTCCCACCCAAGCAACCTGGCCCTGATGCTGCCCCTAAAACCCAGGCAGCACCCCTTGACCCACAGTCCAGCACAAGTTACCCGAGCGGGATCTGTCCTTCCCCTCCAGAGGGTGGCCACCGGTTCCTTTGGTGGCTGGGCCCTGGCCTGCTCTGCTCAGGGCCCTCCCTCCAACCTGCCTCTCCGGAGGCGGCATTGCGGAAACGGTAACGGTACCCAACATATTTACAAGCCACTTAACGTTTGTGGTGCCCTGCTAGTTCACGGGCTTGTCCATGGATAGTTCTCATGCAAATTAAACTTTAAACGGTCCCCACGGGGACAACAGTGCCGGCTCCTGCCGGTTCAATCACAAAAGCAAATCAGGTTAAACTTCAAGCATTTTCATTTTCATCATTTTTCAAAACTTTCAAACAAACTTAAACTCACTGGTGGTCCCAACGGGGACTGCTGCTACGGGCACCCACGGCCCTACTCGTACTTTTCTACTGAGGCGGACCCATCCTCTGCCACCGGCACATCAAACTTGCACTGACATGCCTGCGGTGACAGGGGCACCCGATACCCATTCCCACCGGCACACGGGGTATGGACAATCACGGGGTCCCACACATAGCGGGAACGCTCACTTGCCTCTTCAAACTCAGCAGCAGGCCCGGGACTAGGGCTGGAGTCGTCATCTTGTGCTTCTGCGTCAGGCGGGTTGCCGCCAGCTGTCGCAGCCTCCTGGCCTCCAACATCCAGAACTTCAGCCTCTTCTGCGGTAGCACGGAGCAACAGATTAGGCGAGCTGACATTAAGGCGCCTCATAAGTAACGGCAAGGGTAATGCATAGGCCGAGACTAGGCCGGGCCCCTCAGCCGCAGCGGTCCTGGTAGGACATAGGGACGTGGGTCACCAGTCGGCTCTGCTACATCCATTCCCCCTCCGTACCTCGGGGCAGTTGTAAGCAGCTCCTCCACCTCGTTGGTCCACTGTTCCATCATCCGGAAGATCTGATCCTGTTGACGCTGGTGGAATTGTATCACCCGGGCCTTCATCCAGGCCACGGTCCCGGGCTCAGGGTCTGGCACAGTCTCTATTGGGACGTCTGGCACCACGCTGTTAAGGGGCCGCGGTTCTAGCGGTTCCCCTTGGGGCACTTCAGGGCCGTCCTGGACGTCTGCAGCCGGCTGATCCGCCGGAGCGGCTGGGCAGGGTATCGCTACCGATTGGGCAGGTAGCGGGCCTAATGGCGGGGCGGCAGCAACTATCATGGGTAGCGGGGAGAGAGGCAGGGTGAGCGGAAGCCGGCCGGGCCCCTCAGCTCCAACGGCCGATCCTTCAGGAATACAGGGGCGTGGGTCGCTTACCCGCTCCTCCAAATCCTCTTCCGCCTCGTGTCTCCACATAGCAGCCACCACGTCCGCCATGTCGGTCTCCCACTCCTCCAGGAGGAGTTGCATCTGGGCCTGCAGACGGTTACTCAGCGGGACGGTCCGGTCCCTCAACCACGTCGCCGTGCCGGGCGCAGGGGCTTCTTCGTTGGGAGCTGGGTGGTACATCTTGGCACTCGTGCCTTCCAGGAACCCAGTATTGCTGCAGAGTCCTGGCGTCTCTGCTTGTATAGCCGCAGCTACATGCGTCCAGCCGCCATCGCGTCCCCCTTAGCTCTTTCCGGCCCCTTCTCTCTCGGGGCGGAGTTTTGGCCTTCGCGCTTCTACTGCTCGAAAAGACGCTCGAGCGGGAACTTTTCGCGCCAAAGATGGCGGCTTCTGGGCGCAGGGGGCAGCGCTGTGCCTTGCGGCACTGAGGTACTCACTCAGCCAGTAAACACGACACAGTTCTCGGTAAACAAACGGCTGGTTGGACGGGTCCCTCGGACGGTTCACGGTGCTGCGGTTCCCTGCAGTTAGCGGTGACGGTCTCTTCCCTGCACCTTTGAAATGTCTGTTTGGTAGCGGTGGATTCCCACCGGTTACCCGCTCCCCGACTGCAATCTGTGCCGGAGGAGCTCCACACTTTGCCCGCAGGCGCCGGCCCTGGGAAACTGGTGCCTTGGCGGTGGCGGTGTTTCCCCGTTGTGGTTGGACCTTTGCCGTCAATCAGGACTTGCTTGTTGGGGGATCTACGTCCCCTTCACTAACGGATTTAGCAATTTACAGCGACTCCAAGCCTTGCTGGGATCCGAAAGCCCCTGCTCTGGTGCTGACTGCCCTTTGTATACTGCTCCAGACCCCCGGATACACACAGCCTCCGTGACCCTTCCAGCAACCTCCAGACAGTCCCACTGCAGATCTTCACCACTGTCTGCTGACCTTGCTGACTCCGTCTGGGCACACAGCCACAGACCAACTTCAGGCTTTCTTTCTTTACTGCTTTCTTCCTTCACTTCCACTTAGCTGTTTACTCTAACCCTGTCTAGACTACTCCTTCACTCTTGCCCTGCCTGGGCTCGACTCCTTCCACTTCCTCCTCCTGGACTCCTCTGCACTCAAGCCCTGCCTGGGCTAATCTGCCTGCTTTCTTCCTGCCTCCAGAGTTGTGAGCTCCTCGGTGGGCGGAGCCAACCGCCTGGCCCACCCCCTGGTGTGCATCATCAGACTCCTGGAGAAAGGCAACAAGGATTTTTGGGTTAGCTGGTGTACCTACAGGGAATGTGGGGTGCGTGTGTGTTGTTATCTGTGTCCCCTGGCTTGCCCAGGGCGACACAGAAGCAGTGGAGGTAGCAGTAGATCCAGAGGTTTGTTCTCCAGGCATTGGCAATTTCAAGACTTGGGAAGCAACCCCTTCCCCGCCTGCCCCCACGGCCACCAAAGTAACCCAGTGCCTAGTCAGCAAGATGTAACATCCCTGGCCATGCTTGCTCGTCCAGGTTTCAGTGGTGAAATGCACCATGGGAAACAGAATTTTTCAAGGAAAAGGTAATGTCTACGACATGATGGTGTTCTGAATCTGCAGCTTTATTAGAGAAATAATGGCGACTGAGCAACTGGTACTGGGAGATGGCAATAGCCATCATCATTCGGAAACCCTCTTTATCCACCAGGCAGAAAGACAGCATTTCTGTGGCCAACAGATTGGTGAATATATGGGGAAGTTCAAGCTTTTAGATTTAGCATGGGTTGGAGGAAATAATCTTTTCCATGGCCAGAACTGTGGGACCCAGGTCTGGCTGGTGTGCTGAGAGAGGGCAGCGTAGTTTGTTCATGAGAAACTGGTGGACTGCGAGTAATGTGCAGGCAGAAATGTTATGGTGGATTGTGAAACATGTGGTGTGCTTAGTCTGTGAGTAGAGATGAGCGAACCGGTCGCGGTTCGGCTCGAGGTCGGCTCGCCGAACGGGGGTCCCGTTCGAGTTTGGTTCGTCGAACGTTCGACGAACCAAACTCGAACCTATAGGCTATAATGGGAGGCAATCACAAACACATAAAAATGCATGATAAATGTACACAAACAGTTAATAAACATTGCCATAACACTTGCCGGTCCCCGCGATCCCTCCTGCACTCTGTCTCCTGCCGCTATTCCATCCGATGATCGCTGAATCCTCCCGGTGACCAGCACTGCCAGCAGAGAAGCAGGACCTATCATGACGTCAAAATAGCCATGTGACCAGTCACGTGGCTATTATCTCATTGGCTACAGACTGGTCACAAGACTATGACACGTCATGTAGGACCTGCGAGTGCATCTCTCCGGTACACGGTGCACATTTGTGTATCGCCATGTACTGGCGATATGCTCTAGCACACGGTCGACTCCCCGTTCCGTTAGGGACCGGCTGACACAGCCGGTTATTAACGGAGATCACCGTTGCCATAGCAACGCAGTTAGCTGTGACATCACCGCTTACCGCGGCTCCGGGAGAACCGTTGCTATGGTAACGCGTCTGTCAGCGTTACCGCTGTTACCGCTAGCAGCACTGATCACTCACGGAGTGAAGGCTGCACGCTGCTTCCCGATTGTAGTGAGGATTGTAGTGAGGATGAGGTGCCCCAGCCCATGATGGGCTGGTGCACGTCATCCTCACTACAATCGTCACTACTACTACACTAGTGAGGATTGTAGTGAGAGTAAGGTGCCCCAGCCCATGATAGGCTGGGGCACCTCATCCTCACAACAATCGTCACTACTACTAAACTAGTGAGGATTGTAGTGAGGATGAGGTGCCCCAGCCCATGATGGGCTGGTGCACCTCATCCTCACTACAATCGTCACTACTACTACACTAGTGAGGATTGTAGTGAGGATGAGGTGCCCCAGCCCATGATGGGCTGGGGCACCTCATCCTCACTACAATCCTCACTACAATCCTGAAGTGCAGTTTCTTCAAATTCATTTAAAGGCACTTGGAACGCTGAAATTGCTGCTTATAATTTAAGCCTCTATTAAAAACCTCTTATCAGCGCTGGTTTATTGGGGATTTATTGGGCTGACAGGGGGTAATAAAGATGGAGTCTCTAATGTGTCTGTGTATTTATTTCTATTAAAGTATTTTTTCTCTGTGTGGTGTCTTTTTTTTAACCCTTTATTGGAGATTCTTAATGGCCGGGTCAAACGTGCCTGACATTAAGAATCTCTGGCTTAATACTGGCTAGTAAAACAAAGCCAGTATTAACTCATGATTACCCAACAAGCCACCCGGCTCCAGGGCTGTTGGAAGAGTTGGATACAGCGCCAGATGATGGCGCTTCTATGAGAGCACCATTTTCTGGGACGGCTGCGGACTGAAATTCGCAGCAGAGGCGCCCAGAAACCTCGGGCTAACCTGTGCTGCGGATTCCAATCCCCAGCTGCCTAGTTGTACCCGGCTGGACACAAAAATGGGGCGAAGTTTTTTAATTATTTCATGAAATAAGTGAAATAATTAAAAAAAAAAGGGCTTCCCTATATTTTTGGTTCCCAGCCGGGTACAAATAGGCAACTGGGGGTTGGAGGCAGCCCGTAGCCCGTAAAATATGGCGAAGCCCACGTCATTTTTTTGGTGGGCAAAAAACTTCTGCATACAGTCCTGGATGGAGTATGCTGAGCCTTGTAGTTCTGCAGCTGCTGTATGCTCTTCTCCATACAGACACACAGCAGCTGCAGAACTACAAGGCTCAGCATACTCAGCATATTCCATCCAGGACTGTATGCAGAAGTTTTTTGCTGAAAAAATTATGTGGGCTTCACCATATTTTTGTATGCTAGCCAGGTACAGCAGGCAGGTATGGCTGCCCCCAACCCCCAGTTGCCTATTTGTACCCGGCTGGGAACCAAAAATAAAGGGAAGCCCTTTTTTTATTATTTCATGAATTTCATGAAATAATTAGAAAACAAATGTCGTAGGCTTCGCTCCATTTTTGTGTCCAGCCAGGTACATCTAGGCAGCTGGGGATTGGAATATGCAGCACAGGTTGGCCTGAGCTTTCTGGGCCCCACTGCTGCGAATTGCAATCTGCAGCCGCCTCAGAAAATGGCACTTTCATAGAAGCGCCATCTTCTGGCGCTGTATCCAACTCTTCCAGCACCTGCCTGCTATACCTGGCTAGCATACAAAAATATGGCGAAGCTCACGTCCTTTTTTTGTAGTTTTTTGGCCAAAAAATTAAAAAATGCTTCCCTGGATTTTCCATTGCCAGTGAAGGTAACACCAAGCAGTGGGGGTTAGCAGCCAGTAGCTGCTTGGATTACCCTTAGCTAGCAATTAGTGATGAGCGAGTACTAAAAAGCTCGGGTGCTCGAAGCTCGGGCCGAGCCTCCCAAGATACTCGTGTACTCGGCCCGAGCAACGAGCCCAATGTTATCCTATGGGAGACCCGAGTATTTTTGTGAAATGACCTCCCGGCAGCATGGAGAAACCCTAAAAATGGCACAAAAGTCTCAGAAGAGTGCTCAAATGACATGGCAACAGCATGGGGAAGACCCCTTGAAGCATTTATCACTCAAAAGTCACAGCTGTGAACAATTTTGTCCGCGTTTTACGCCATTTTTACGGACTCACCAGAAAACCTTCCAAAATGACCCCAAAATGATTTTTCATGGCAGAAATGTTAAGGGCACATACCCAATAGTGAGATAGAGCTGGTGTATGTTACTTTTTGAGATTAATACATGAAAGATTTTACGTGAAAACATTGTGTGGCACTCCGATGTCCCTGAGAAGAGACGTACATGAAGGCCTCTTGAGTCTAATGTGCCCATTTTGAGGAAGTGAGTCTTTGTAGTATTTTCCTTTGCCAGGGCAGTCCAAAATTGTGAGGTTCACCAATGTCCCTGGATAGAGACGTGCATGATGGCCTGTAAACCTGAAGTGCCCATTGTAAGGAAGTGGGTCTATTTTAGTATAGCCCTTTGCCAGGGCAGCCAAAAATTGGGAGGCTCCACATTGTCCCTGGATAGAGACGTGCATGATGGCCTGTAAACCTGAAGTGCCCATTGTAAGGAAGTGGGTCTATTTCAGTATAGCCCTTTGCCAGGGCAGCCAAAAATTGGGAGGCTCCACATTGTCCCTGGATAGAGACGTGCATGATGGCCTGTAAACCTGAAGTGCCCATTGTAAGGAAGTGGGTCTATTTCAGTATAGCCCTTTGCCAGGGCAGCCAAAAATTGGGAGGCTCCACATTGTCCCTGGATAGAGACGTGCATGATGGCCTGTAAACCTGAAGTGCCCATTGTAAGGAAGTGGGTCTATTTCAGTATAGCCCTTTGCCAGGGCAGCCAAAAATTGGGAGGCTCCACATTGTCCCTGGATAGAGACGTGCATGATGGCCTGTAAACCTGAAGTGCCCATTGTAAGGAAGTGGGTCTATTTCAGTATAGCCCTTTGCCAGGGCAGCCAAAAATTGGGAGGCTCCACATTGTCCCTGGATAGAGACGTGCATGATGGCCTGTAAACCTGAAGTGCCCATTGTAAGGAAGTGGGTCTATTTTAGTATAGCCCTTTGCCAGGGCAGCCAAAAATTGGGAGGCTCCACATTGTCCCTGGATAGAGACGTGCATGATGGCCTGTAAACCTGAAGTGCCCATTGTAAGGAAGTGGGTCTATTTCAGTATAGCCCTTTGCCAGGGCAGCCAAAAATTGGGAGGCTCCACATTGTCCCTGGATAGAGACGTGCATGATGGCCTGTAAACCTGAAGTGCCCATTGTAAGGAAGTGGGTCTATTTCAGTATAGCCCTTTGCCAGGGCAGCCAAAAATTGGGAGGCTCCACATTGTCCCTGGATAGAGACGTGCATGATGGCCTGTAAACCTGAAGTGCCCATTGTAAGGAAGTGGGTCTATTTCAGTATAGCCCTTTGCCAGGGCAGCCAAAAATTGGGAGGCTCCACATTGTCCCTGGATAGAGACGTGCATGATGGCCTGTAAACCTGAAGTGCCCATTGTAAGGAAGTGGGTCTATTTCAGTATAGCCCTTTGCCAGGGCAGCCAAAAATTGGGAGGCTCCACATTGTCCCTGGGTAGAGACGTGCATGATGGCCTCAAAACATTAAGTGTCCATTTTAAGGAAGTGGGTCTATTTCAGTATAGCCCTTTGCCAGGGCAGCCAAAAATTGGGAGGCTCCACATTGTCCCTGGATAGAGACGTGCATGATGGCCTGTAAACCTGAAGTGCCCATTGTAAGGAAGTGGGTGTATTTCAGTATAGCCCTTAGGCAGGGCAGCCAAAAATTGGGAGGCTCCACGTTGTCCCTGGGTAGAGACGTGCATGAGGGCCTCAAAACATTGTTCCCATTGCAAAGGAGCGGGTCTCCTGTCGTTGTAATGTCCATTCTGCAAAGAATGGGCGAAAAAATTTACCACTGGGGGTATACCTGAAACAAAGACCTAACTATTGTAACGGTCATCATGATGGCGCATGAGGAGAAGGAGGAGCAGTCCAGCGATTATCCAAAGTCGAGAAGTGTACCCATGGGTGAGTGGAGGTACATGGCAAACTTTAAACTCCGCTCTCATTTGCTGGTGGTGTGGTGAAGTCTGGCCCAATCCAACCCTTGTTCATCTTTATCAGAGTCAGCCTGTCAGCATTTTCAGTTGACAGGCGGGTGCGTTTATCTGTAATGATTCCACCTGCGGCACTAAAAACACGCTCTGACAAAACGCTAGCAGCAGGGCAGGCCAGGACTTCCAAGGCGTAGAGAGCCAATTCATGCCACGTGTCCAGCTTGGATACCCAATAATTGTAAGGCACAGAGGAATGTCGGAGTACAGTTGTTCGATCTGCAAGGTACTCCTTCAGCATCTGGGCAAACTTAGGATTTCTTGTGGCACTACCCCGCACCTCAGGGGCTGTGGTACGTGAGGGGCTGAGAAAACTGTCCCACATCTTAAAGACTGTTCCCCTACCTCTGGCGGATTGGACTTGTGCCTCTCTCGGCTGTACGCCTCGGTTGTCCACTGATTCCTGACCTATGCCGCTAGCGTTTTGTGAGGGGAATGCTTTGCCTACTTCCGTGAGTATGGCCTTCCGAAACTGCTGCATTTTGGTTGACCTCTCCTCCACGGGAATAAGAGACAAAAAGTTCTCCTTGTAGCGTGGGTCTAACAGTGTTACCAACCAGTAATGATTGTCGGCCAAGATGTTCTTAACGCGAGGGTCACGAGACAGGCAGCTTACCATAAAGTCAGCCATGTGCGCCAGACTCTTAACAGCCAGGACTTCAGTAGCCTGACCAACAAGATGACTGAACATGCTGTCCTCCTCCTCCTCCTCCTCCTCCTCCTCCTCCTCCTCATCTACCCTGTCCTCTGGCCAGCCACGCTGAATCGAGGATATGACTGGTGTGCATGTCATATCCTCAATTTGGCCGGAGAGTTGCTCCATGTCTTCATCCTCCTCCTCGTCATAGTCCTCCACTGCACGTTGTGATGAGACGAGGCTGGGCTGTGTGTTATCACCCACACCCACTACTGTTTCTTGCTGCAACTCATCGCGCTCCGCCTGCAATGCATCATGTTTGTTTTTCAGCAGGGACCGTTTTAGAAGGCAGAGTAGCGGTATGGTGACGCTAATAATGGCGTCATCACCACTCACCATCTTGGTGGAGTCCTCAAAGTTTTGGAGGATGGTACATAGGTCTGACATCCATCTCCACTCCTCAGGTGTTATGTGTGGAGTTTGACCCATTTCCCGACGGCTTAGGTGATGCAGGTACTCAACAACTGCCCTCTTCTGCTCACATATCCTGACCAACATGTGCAGAGTTGAATTCCAACGCGTGGGGACATCACACACCAGTCTGTGAGCCGGAAGATGCAAACGGCGCTGAAAGCCGGCAAGGCCGGCTGAAGCAGTAGGTGACTTTCGAAAATGTGCAGACAGGCGGCGAACTTTTACCAGCAGATCAGACAGCTCTGGGTATGACTTTATAAACCGCTGAACCACGAGGTTGAGCACATGGGCCACGCATGGAACATGTGTCAGCTGGCCTCGCCTCAAAGCCGCCACCAGGTTCCGGCCATTGTCACAAACGACCTTTCCTGGCTTTAGGTTCAGAGGTGTGAGCCAGTGATCTGCCTGCTGTTTCAGAGCTGTCCACAGCTCTTCTGCATTGTGGGGTTTGTCACCTATGCAGATTAGCTTCAGCACAGCCTGTTGCCGCTTCGCCGAGGCAGTGCTGCAGTGCTTCCAGCTTGTGACTGGTGTGGAGGGCACAGTGGATGAGGATGCGCAGGAGGAGGAGGAGGCTGAAGAGCATGACATTCCGGAGCTGTAGAGTGTGGGTGAAACACTGACTGAGGTAGGGCCTGCAAACCTTGGTGTGGGAAGGACGTGTTCCGTCCCTCGCTCAGACTGGGTCCCAGCTTCCACAATATTAACCCAGTGTGCCGTCAACGAGATGTAGCGGCCTTGCCCACAAGCACTTGTCCACGTGTCTGTGGTTAGGTGGACCTTGGGTGAAACAGCGTTGTTCAGGGCACGTGTGATGTTTTGTGACACGTGGTTATGCAACGCGGGGACGGCACACCGGGAGAAATAGTGGCGGCTGGGGACCGAGTAACGTGGGACAGCTGCCGCCATCAGGTCACGGAATGCTTCTGTCTCCACCAGCCTAAAAGGCAACATTTCCAGCGCAAGCAGTCGCGAAATGTTAGCATTTAGAACTGTGGCATGTGGGGTGTTGGCAGTGTATTTGCGCCTGCGTTCAAAGGTTTGCTGAATGGATAACTGAACGCTGCGCTGGGACAAGGACGTGCTTGATGATGGTGTTCTTTCTGCGTAGGCAACTGCAGGTGCAGGAGTGGAGGAGGCTTGTTCGCAGGCAGCATGGACAGAGGATTGGCTCGCATGCACAACCAGCGAAGACGTAGCAGTGACATCAGCAAGCACTGCTCCTCGACTCTGTTGTACTTCCCACAAAGTCGGGTGCTTGGCTGACATGTGCCTGATCATGCTGGTGGTGGTCAGGCTGCTAGTTTTGGTACCCCTGCTGATGCTGGCACGGCAGGTGTTGCAAATGGCCTTTTTTGAATCATCTGGATCCAACTTAAAAAACTGCCAGACTCGTGAAGACCTAACATTTGTACAGGCACCTTGTGTCGTCGTGTTGTTCCGGGGAACGGTTGCCTGACTTCTGCCTGGGGCCACCACCCTGCTTCTTACTGCCTGTTGTGATGCTACGCCTCCCTCCCCCTGTGCACTGCTGTCCTCGCTCTGCATATCCTCCTGCCAGGTTGGGTCAGTTACTGGATCATCCACCACGTCGTCTTCCTCTTCCGCACCCTGCTCCTCCTCCTGACTTGCTGACAATTGTGTCTCATCATCGTCCACCACTTGTTGAGACACGTTGCCAACTTCGTGAGAACGTGGCTGCTCAAATATTTGGCCATCTGTACAGACGATCTCCTCATGACCCACTTCAATATGAGCTGGCGAGAGGCCAGAATGTGTGAATGGAAACGTGAACAGCTCTTCCGAGTGTCCAAGTGTGGGATCATTAATGTCCGAGGAGGACGTGTACTCAGCCTGGTGGTAGGAAGGAGGATCAGGTTCAGAAATGTGCGGTGCAGTATCACGGCTACTGACACTTGACCGTGTGGAAGACAGAGTGTTTGTGGTGGTGCCAATCTGACTGGAAGCATTATCCGCTATCCAACTAACAACCTGTTGACACTGGTCTTGGTTCAAGAGCGGTGTACTGCTGCGGTCCCCAAGAATTTGGGACAGGACGTGCGAGCGACTAGATGTGGCCCTTTGTTGTGGCGAAATTAGAGCTTGCCCACGACCTCGGCCTCTGCCTGCACCACCATCACGTCCACTTCCTTGTTCCTTGCCAATGCCCTTGCGCATTTTGCAATGCTGTGCACTGCTGACGTGTATATTCACTACTTGTGCGTTATATAAAAGTTTGTGGAAATTGCACACAAGTGCACCTGTACGCTGCCACCGACAGGCACACACGTGCGGTTTTTAAATGCAAGCACGGACGCACTAAGAACCTAACACAGGTTTTAGGAGCAAAAATTAAGAACTCTGACACTATCAGCCACTGCTGACTGACGTGTATTATACACTACACTTGTGCGTTATATAATAGTTTGGTAAAAACGCACACCAGTGCACCTGTACGCTGCCACCAACAGGCACACACGTGCGGTTTTAAAAACCAAGCACGGACGCACTAAGAACCTAACACAGGTTTTAGGAGCAAAAATTAAGAACTCTGACACTATCAGCCACTGCTGACTGACGTGTATTATACACTACACTTGTGCGTTATATAATAGTTTGGTAAACGCACACCAGTGCACCTGTACGCTGCCACCAACAGGCACACACGTGCGGTTTTAAAAACCAAGCACGGACGCAATAATAACCTAACACAGGTTTTAGGAGCAAAAATTAAGAACTCTGACACTATCAGCCACTGCTGACTGACGTGTATTATACACTACACTTGTGCGTTATATAATAGTTTGGTAAACGCACACCAGTGCACCTGTACGCTGCCACCAACAGGCACACACGTGCGGTTTTAAAAACCAAGCACGGACGCAATAATAACCTAACAGGTTTTTTTGGGGAGCGACAATTACAGTACAGACAAGTCAGACACTATCTGGACTGTTTTACACTGTGTACACCAGCCCCAGATATGAAGGCTGGTATACGGTCACCACTACCCTGCCTGCCTGCCTGCCTGTATACTGCTACAATAGTCCTGACAAGGACTCTTTTGGTCACTAGCCTGTATTCAGACCTGGCTATACCCTGCCTGTATATAGCAACAATAGTCCTGAGAAGGACTCTGCTACTGTACGCCGACCTGGCTATACCCTGCCTGCCTGTATACAACTAGAATAGTCCTGAGAAGGACTTTTGGTAACACTGTTTGCAGCCCTGCAACTGAAAAAGCTATAAAGGGCCGCAAAGCTTTCCCTGAATCAGCGACACTCTCCCTACACTCACTGTCAGAATAGCTGTGAGCAGAGCACAGCGCGCCGGCCTATATAAAGGCTCGGTGACGCTGTGCAGGCCGGCCAATCACTGCAATTCCACAACTAACAGGGCTGTGGCATTGCAGTGGTCTGCCAGCCAATCCCTGCATGAGGGCTGGCTCTCAAAAGAGCGCCAACATGCAGAAATGAAGACCACGAGTAAAGCACGAGTATCGCGAGATTACTCGGTCCCCGCCGAGCAGCCCGAGTACAGTGATACTCGTGCGAGTACCGAGTAGTGACAAGCATGCTCGCTCATCACTACTAGCAATACAAAAAATGCAGAGGGAGCCCATATATATTTTTTTTAATTATTTATTTAAATAACTAAAAACAAAATGGGCTTCCCTGTATTTTGATTGCTGGACATCACAGTGCTGTAAAAATAAATCTTTAAAAAAAATGACATAGCGCTCCGCGGTATTTTTGATTCTCAGCGCAGATAAAGCAGACAGCTATGGGTTGCCACCCCCATCTGCCTGTCGTTACCTTGGTTGGCAATCAAAATACAGGGAAGCCCATTAATTTTTTCTATTTAAAAAATAGTTAAAAAAAAAATGACGTTGGGTCCCCCCATTTTTGATAGCCAGCTAGGGTAAAGCAGATGTCTGTAGCCTGAAAACCACAGCTGGCAGCTTTACCGTGGTTGGGGATCCAATGTGGAGGTCCCCCAGGCTCTTTTTTTATAATTATTTTATAAATATTAATAATTACACAAAAAAAGTAGGGTCCCCTCCAAATTGGATCACCAGCCAAGGTAAAGCGGACAGCTGTGGTCTGGTATTCTCAGGGTGGGAAGGTCCATAGTTATTGGGCCTTCACAGCCTAAAAATAGCAGGCCGCAGGCACCCCAGACGTGGCGCATCCACTAGATGCGCCAATCCTGGCGCTTCACCCCAGCTCATCCCGTGCCCTGGTGCAGTGGCAAACGGGGTAATAAATTGGGTTGATACTAGCTGTAAAGTCACCTGAGATCAAGCCCAGCAGTTTGTGATGTCATGGCGTCTATTAGATACCCAACATCATAAACTGTCAGTACTAACAAAAACAAAAAATCGACAAAAGAAATTTATTTGAAAAAACAGTCCCCAAAACATTTCCTCTTTCACCAATTTATTGTAAGAAAAAAAATAAAGGGGTCCCACGATGACTCTGGACCGTCTAGAATATGGGGGGGAGACACTCAGGGAACGTATCCCCCATTTTCTAGGAGTGCGGACCCTTCATGTGAGGAGTGTGGGTGCAATGAATCTGCACTCACTCTCCCCGGGTCCACAGCAGCAGAGTCCATGTCGTAATGGTTGCTACCAAAGCTGCAATGCCCTGCTCATGAGGTAAGGGCATGCCTAATCAGGAGAACTACTGTAGAGGAAGCTCTGCTCACTGGTATATAGGTGCTCAGAGGTAATAATAGATAAAATTAGTGAGTAACCTCGGCACTCTAAATCTCCCAGACTAAGTCAGTAAGTCACAACGGATAGTAATGCAAAATCACTCTTTATTTGTCCGTATTAAGAAAAAAAAATTTTTCATAAGCATATATGTTTTTGTCAAAAACAAGTTACAAATGACGTTTCGGCCTGAGCCTTCGTCAGATTGGACTTATCTGCATGTAATCATGAAAAATGACAATAATCAGTATCACATAAGAGTGAGAGAACAATAACATAAACTCGAACAATGTAGAGGTACAATTGGGATGCAGCAAAAAAATTGCAACACAGCAAGAAATGAAACACATGATACAAATGTCATAATACAGTACAAGGACAATATAGTAATGACAAATATGGGGTCAGAGTAGGCTTAGACAGCTCTGGTACGAAAGAGATGTCAATCATAAAGTAACATGTGCAGTAGGTGTAGAGCTACAGTATGCATGGCAGAGCTAATGGTTAGACCGACCATAGAAAAAGAACGGAGAAAAAGTGGAGAAAAAGTGGAGAAAAAGTGGAGAAAAAGTGGAGTAAAAGTGGAGAAAAAGTGGAGAAAAAAATGGAGAAAAAGTGGAGAAAAAGTGGAGAAAAAGTAGAGAAATGTGGAGAAAAAGTGGAGAAAAAGTGGAGAAAAAATGTAGAAAAAGTGGAGAAAAAGTGGAGAAAAAGTGGAGAAAAAGTGGAGAAAAAATGTAGAAAAAGTGGAGAAAGAAAATGGAGAAAAAGTGGAGAAAAAGTGGAGAAAAATGGAGAAAAAGTGGAGAAAAAGTGGAGAAAAAGTGGAGAAAAAATGGAGAAAAAATGGAGAAAAAGTGGAGAAAAAGTGGAGAAAAAATGTAGAAAAAGTGGAGAAAAAGTGGAGAAAAAGTGGAGAAAAAGTGGAGAAAAAATGTAGAAAAAGTGGAGAAAGAAAATGGAGAAAAAGTGGAGAAAAAGTGGAGAAAAATGGAGAAAAAGTGGAGAAAAAGTGGAGAAAAAGTGGAGAAAAAGTGGAGAAAAAATGGAGAAAAAATGGAGAAAAAGTGGAGAAAAAGTGGAGAAAAAATGTAGAAAAAGTGGAGAAAAAGTGGAGAAAAAATGTAGAAAAAGTGGAGAAAAAGTGGAGAAAAGTGGAGAAAAAGTGGAGAAAAAGTGGAGAAAAGTGGAGAAAAAGTGGAGAAAAAATGGAGAAAAAGTGGAGAAAAAATGGAGAAAAAGTGGAGAAAAAGTGGAGAAAAAGTGGAGAAAAAGTGGAGAAGAAGTGGAGAAGAAGTGGAGAAGAAGTGGAGAAGTGTTTGTTCATGCCAGATGGGAGATAAATAATTTTTTACCGGCGCTGTCATTTACTGTAACGTGATCATCGGTGTACGGTGTATACCTGTGATCACGTGAGCAGGGACCGGAAAAACCGTCCTGAATCATGATCTCCAGGGTCTCAGCTAGCCCTGAAACCCCGGAGATTTTCTGACGCCGGGGGGCGTTATTCACTTATTTCGGCCTGCTGTTTATAAACGGCAGATCAGAATAAGGCTACATTAACACGACCGATCCATTTTTGTGGTCTGCAAAAAACAGTCCGTTTTTTTTCACGGGTGCATCCGTGTGGCATCCGTTTCCGTTCCGTAGACGGTCCGTATGTCATCTGTTTGTCATCTGTGTGCCTTCCGTTTTTTTTGTGTACTGCAAAAAAACTGAATGAGGGTAAATGCATAAATTTACCCAGGATCCATAGCTTCATCCTACATGAGGCGGTCACATGTTCACTCCAGTGCCATTTTCTACTGCTTTTCACAGCGTAGAGCGCTCTGGTGATTTTCTTGTGCTTGTGCACTTCATATCAGTATTTTCTGTCATTATAAGGGCAGAAAGACACATAATGTCCCACTCTCCTGCATTTTGTAATTTTGCACCCTTTGGTGCCTTTCATGTGGCACTAAGGGGTGCTTAGCTTTGTATTTAGCCAAAAAAATGAAAAAAAAATGACGTAGGGTTCCCCCTTGTTTTGTAGCCAGCTAGGGTAAAGCAGACGGCTGCAGCCTGCAGACCACAGCTGGCAACCTCACCTTGGCTGGTAATCCAAAACTGAGGGCACCCCACACTGTTATTTTAAATTAAATAAATAATTAAAAAAAAAAAACACGTAGGGGTCCCCCCAAAATTGGATCACCAGCCAAGGTAAAGCAGACAGCTGGGGTCTGATATTCTCAGACTAAGGAGGTCCATGGTATTGGACTCTCCCCAGCCTAAAAATAGCAGGCCGCAGCCGCCCCAGAAGTGGCGCATCCATTAGATGCGCCAATCCTGGTGCTTTGCCCCAGCTCATCCCGCGCCCTGGTGCGGTGGCAAACGGGGTAATATATGGGGTTAATACCAGATGTGTAATGTCACCTGGCATCAAGCCCTGGGGTTGGTGAGGTCAGGCGTCTATCAGATACCCGACATCACCAACCCAGTCAGTAATAAAAAAAAATAGACGACAAACACATTTTTATTTGAAAAAACACTCCCCAAAACATTCCCTCTTTAACCAATTTATTAGAAAGAAAAACAAATCCAGGTCTGGTGTAATCCAAGGGGTTGCCATGACGATCCACACTGTCCCAGTCAATGAAGAGCAGGATGTTCCCCATTGGCTGGGAGAGCAGTGCAGTGACCTGAGCTAACATCAATGGGTCAGCCCAGGTCACTGCAGGGGATGACAAGTGCTGCTGTCAGCGAGGTACATTACCTGCGCTGATCTCCAGCACACTGACAGCCCCTGTCACTGAGTTCAATGACCGCCACCTTCACAGCCAAGCATCGCGAGAGGCCCGTGACGTCACCGCTAGTCAGTCTCTGGTCGGAAGCGAGAGAAGGTGATGTGACAAGCGGCGGCCATGGAGGACAGTGACAGCACTGAGGTCGGGATGGCGGGACTTCATCACCGCAGGTAAGCCGAGCGGGACCATGTGTGTGTGTGTGTGTGTGTGTATGTGTAAATGCCGCGGGCAGGAGGGAGCGGAGCGAGCTGAGCGGGGAAGTGTGCGCTTCCTGCACGTAACTAGGATAAACAGCGGGTTACTAACCAAAGCGCTTTGGTTGGATACCCGATGTTTATCTTGGTTACCAGCTTCTGGCAGGCTGCCAGCGATGGCTCCTGCACACTGTAGCTGTAAAAAGCCCTGCTTTTTGCTGCTAGAACCGTTCTCGAACGTATCTAGAACTATCGAGCTTTTGCAAAAAGCTCGAGTTCTAGTTCGATCTCGAACAGCCCCCAAAATCACTCGAGCCTAGAACTGGAGAACCTCGAACCTAGAACCGCGCTTAACTCTATCTGTGAAGTCAAAATCCACAGGCTTGTCCACTTCCGCAACAACTAACAAGCTCTCACTCACCTCGGCTTTCACGGTTAAACAAGTAGAGGTTCTGCTGCTGGGTGAGAAACGTTTTGAGGGTGATGGATGAGTAAGAAACATCAGATGTGGTTAATGGGGCATTAGTTGGTTGGCAATTTCCACTAGGCCGCATTTTAGTGCTGCAAAATTCCCAGACTAACATTTGTTGGTTGGTAATGTGACAGTTCATGCATGTAGTACACACTCTACTGAATCATTTTTTTTACAAAGTTTGCAGAGAATGTGAGTTGGGTCATCCATTCTGGTCACAAAAAAGACCCAGGCTAAGCAACCTTGCCACCCATGCAAAATGTAGACCTTCCACCGCTGCTGTACAAAGTCAGAGTTGTGGCTGAGGATACAGGGGTTGTCTTGGTTGCATCACTCTGTGTCTGTGCGGCAAGCCCCTCGTCATCCTCCTCCATCTCTTCTGCTTAGCTACTCAGCTGCATGCCTCTTGGTTCACACCAAGTGGGATCTACAACTTCTTCGTCATCCTCTCGGTTGTCTGACTCCGTGCCCTGACAGTCACGCCACCCCTCTTCCTAACCTGACTTCACAGTACAAGTACGTATGCGCCTCAGGTATCTGAGTCTCATCATCTTCACCTCCACCCTCTAGTGTTAACATCTGTTTACAAGGGTTTGGATCCTGCTTGGACTCTATTTCTTCTGGGCCCATATCCAAATGACAAAGTTTTTGGCATCACTGCAGATGCTTTCCTCCTCTTCAGTCTGTGTATTTTTGGAGAAGACCTCTGATCCCCGTGGGGTAGAATGTGTGAACAGCTCTGCAGAATATTCCATGTGTGGTTCCCCAGAGTTAGTTTGGTGGTTGGAATGTTGGGACGTAGGGGGAAACAAGTATAATTGGGGTAGCACCTTTGAGGAATGAACTGTGTGTGATGTTGAGGTGTAGGAAGAGAAATAGGCCGATTTATGCAGCACTTGCCATCCTATCTAGCACATGCTTTTTCTTTCCCCCATTTACAAGTTGTAGCAATGTGCTGCTGCCAAAGAAATGGATAGGAGTAGGCTCACTTGTAACAGAAGTTGTTCTCAGTTCTCTTGGGATAACACAAGTCGGTGTTTGCTCAGTAGAGCTTTGACTAAAGGCCGCTTTACACGCTACGACATCGCTAAAGCAATCTTGTTGGGGGTCACGGAGTTTGTGACGCACATCCGGTCGCTTTAGCGATGTTGTTGCGTGTGACACCTATGAGCGATTTTGCATTGTCACAGAAACGTGCAAAATCGCTCATCGGTGACATGGGGGTCCATTCTCGAATATCTTTGCTGCTGCAAACCTCTCCTTATCTGCGTCCCGCCCTCAATGAGTAAGGAAAGAGGTGGGCGGGATGTTATGCCCACTCATTTCCGCCCCTCCGCTTCTATTGGGCGGCCACTTAGTAACGTCGCTGTGACGCTGCATGGACTGCACCCTTAGAAAGGAGGAGGTTCGCCGGTCAAAGCGACGTCGCTAGGCAGGTAAGTAGTGTGATGGGTCTAGGCGATGTTGTGCGCCACGGGCAGCGATTTGCCTGTGTTGCACTACCGATGGGGCGGGTACCCAAGCTAGCGATATCGGTACCGATATTGCAGCGTGTAAAGCGGCCTTTACACTAGAATGTCCTCCATGTACACCTCGAACATCTTCCTCTTCCTCTGGGACCACCATCTGCTCCCGCTGACTATTCAAATCATGCTCCAGCATATAGATGACCGCAATAGTGATGCTGATGATGGCATTGTCAGTGCTAACCATCTCAGTAGCCATTTTGAAACTCTGCAGAAGGGTGCAGAGGTCCTTCATCTATGACCACTCCCACAAGTTTGATTTTCTCCATGACCGGACTGTATTGGCCCAAGTTTTGCATCATGATATACTTCACCAGGGTTTGTTGCTGCTACCACAGTCGCTGCAACATGTGCTGAGTGGAATTCCACCATATTGGCACATCGCATATCAACCAGTTAACCGGTAGACCGAAATACCTCGGTAGTGATGTAGAATAGGAAGTGAAAGGTTGAAATCAGCACACAGCGACCATGCCATCTGCTGTATGCATCCAGGCTGGAGCAATGACCTAGAAATTGATGTCCAGCCAGATTGAGGACATAAGACATGCAAGGAATGTGTGTGAAATTGCCTCAGCGTAGAACCGCCACCGAGTTCACACCGTTATTGCACGCAGCCTTTCCTGGCTCCAGGTTCAGTGGAGACATCCATTGCTGAATCTCGGCCTTGATAGCTGTCCACAACTCTTCAGCTGTGTGACTGTGTTCTCCAATGCATTTTAATTTCAACACTGTCTGATTTCATTGAGCCCTTGCTGTGCTGGACAAAGGTGGGGGGTTTCTCTCTGCAGTGTTGGAATACATGTTACATTAAGGAAGAGGTTGAGGGCGCAGGTGGAGGCCCTAGAGGAGGGTGGAAGAGGCAGAAGTAGTGGAGTAAGTGGCAGATACAGAAGTTTGTCCCATAAGCCTTGGGGATTTCAAGACTTGTGGAGCAGCCCCTTACCTGCTGGCCCCACAGCCACCAGAGATACCCAGTGCCCATTAGCCAGATGTAATGCCCCTGGCCATGCTTGCTCTATCTGGTGTTAGTGGAGAAATAGAGCCTGTCAGACACAGTTTTTCAATGAACGGGTGATGTTGTCTGCGACACGCTGGTGTAGCGTAGGCACAGCTTAATTAAATAAGTAAGCCAACTGGGCAAGTGGTATGAGGTGTAGGCAGAGATGTTATGGTGAATTGAGAACAATGTGATGTGCTCAGTGTCTGAGATCATCAGACATGTCCACTTCCGTAACAGCTGACGGGTTCTCACTCACCCCAACTGTAGCGGGAAAGCAAATGAAGTTTTGGCCGCCTATGATGCTGCAAACAGTTCACACTCTGGATAGTGGGATTACTTACTCACTTGCTGGTCTTGAGGTAGCACAAGAACTCACTTTAATTTAAACGTTCAGCAGGTTTATTCAGAACACAGCATAAACTACTCCTCAAACATAACATTAGTCTTACAGATAAAATAAACAAACACGGTTTTCCTGCCCATTTTACTGTGGGCTCATCAACAATGATCACACTGACACTGGTCAGGATTATTCTACGGATTTCCACTCCGTTATGCTCAGGAGATTTAGCAGTCTCCCCACACATTGACTCCTGTCAGTGTACCGCACTTCTCTCAGAGGCTTCTCTCACACAACCTCCTCAGACTCCACACATATGCCAAACAGACAAGCTCCATTTTACATGTCAGGAGTGACACCTCAGACACACCCATGTATGTGAATGGCCAGTCCACTTATGTCTCCAGCCATTCGTGATACTGTACCTGTAAATACTATAGGAAAAATGTGGCACTTCTAGTACCAGCACAAACTTCTAGGATCACACAACTTATGTGGTACATACTTGTCATTAACAATGTAGCCAGTCCCCTTCTTACATATCTCCCCCATATGACTAAAGCCATCTGGCTTGGCACCCTTAGATACTTCCAGACTCGAGAACCTTATCTATCTACTTTTAGGTTCTGCCCTTGGAACACAACCTGTCACTGTCAACTGATCCTTCTCAGTCAACCCACCTCTTAAGCCTGCTTTACACGTTGCAATTTCGCATACGATTTCGTAAACATCCCGCTCACCTCCTTCCTTCCGCATTGTGGGCCGGGAGCCGCAGGACGCTGGTAAGATCTGTTCATCGTTCCCGGGGTGTCACACACTGCAATGTGTGCTACCCCGGGTATGATGAACAATTTGACGTGCAATTTTAGAGACAGGTACGATGTGTATGCGATGAACGTTTTAACGTTCAATCGCAATCGCACGTACCTGTCACACACTGCAATGTAACTTACAATGCCGGATGTGCGTCACTTACGACGTGAAGCCACCGACACATTGTAAGATATATTGCAGCGTGTAAAGCAGGCTTTAGATATGCCTCCTTGTCAGACCTCTCTCTATAACCACCTCTAAGGCCTCTGCCACAC
The DNA here is from genome assembly GCF_048569485.1 of Anomaloglossus baeobatrachus. Taxonomy (NCBI): domain Eukaryota; kingdom Metazoa; phylum Chordata; class Amphibia; order Anura; family Aromobatidae; genus Anomaloglossus; species Anomaloglossus baeobatrachus. Next base: position 267,360,018 of record NC_134358.1, read on the forward strand.
TCACGTGGAAATCACACACGTGCCATGGTCCACGTGTGTTCTCCGTGTGCTATCCGCAATAACACACATAGAACTACATACTCACGTGGTTCTCGCTGCTGTCCAGGGTTCTGATCTTTGGCTCCAGCCACGCCCACTCCCCGCTGATGCTGCTTCAAGCCAAGCGATTAGATTCCAGCCAAGAGATTAGAGCCCGTGACAGCACGCCCACCTCTTTTACATGCTCATAATGAGCGGCGGCCGGCAGCAACTGTTTGGAGCGGAAGATTCTGCAGGGCTGGTGGAGGTGAGTATTTTTTTTTTTAATTTTAAAATAATGACACGTGTTTCTCTGGCGCGTGTCACATGGGACCGCATCCACACTACATCCGTGTGGTATGGGTGCGGGCCGTGTGACCCCCGTGCTTCCAGAGAAAACGTGGACATGTCGGCGTGAGGAACACACGGACACACGTAAGTATGGAACGGACACACGTTCCATTCCAAAATACTTATGTGTGTCCAAACGATTATGAAATAATATATCCACGTGTGTACATGCCTCCGGTACGTGAAAAAACTGGCAAACACGTACCGCAGGCACAAGTGTGACAGAGGCCTAATGGTTAGTGTGGTAGTGAGACTCACTTTTAGTCAAAACTACTGTCAGGTCTGACTCTGAGTTATCTAGCGCATCACAGGGACTACTGTCTGGTACCTCAGCACTGAACTGACAGAAGATCTGCCATATCTAGATCCTCCACATTCTTGTTTTGCAGATCTACCATGGCCTCTTTTTTCCAAACGTCTTAGGTCATATCTCAGTCAGCGCCTTTTCCCATCACAATCTTAGCTAGAGACACATCGCTACCTCCATCCTTTCTTTCGGATTTCGTCTTAGAGGGCTTAGCTCCTTCAGAGTCTGTGGTACAGCCAGTGTATAGATAGGACTTCTATGATCTTGGCTCCTTTCACTAAAGGACCCGCTTCCTCTGCTATCTGAGGCAACTCATTTACCAGGTAGGCCACACTCTTCTTTCTCTGAGCCACGGCCTACAAACGGTCGCAACCTCAAACTAACTTGACAAAGTTGATCTGCAATTCTCGGTCCTTCCAGATTCAATTGCTTTAGTTCTTTTAGGTATCCTAGGTGATACTCTAGGATAACTCATACATTTTCAACACACTCCTTTCTTTTCACAATTGATAAATGGAACCATACCAATTTCACTGGGTACCTTGCCTTCCTTACGATCATCAATTTTCATTCTTGTCACACCAGACTTATTCACAATCTCCTGCATGACTCTTCTATTTTTCCCAATAACTTTCATGACAAGTTTTCCTGGCACTTGTATGAAATCTTCCATGAACTCCAATACATTCTGAACTTTCTTCATTGCTTCTGCAGTCTCTCTGTAAATTCAAACTTTTCCACTATCTTTTTCCAATTCAACAGCTGTAATACCTGGAATCTTCCTTGCTCATTGAAGGTTACTTCTCAGTGCTAGTATTGCAAGCACAATTAACCATTTCTTCACCACCACTACTTCCTGAAATGCTGCGGTCAGCTGCTTCATACGCTCCAAGTGTCTGGTGGCTTCTTCCTTGTTTGCAGTGATGATCCATTTTGTATGAAGACATGATAGGTGCATAGTCACCTGCTTCTTTGTGGCTTTACTTACACACCACACCACCAATAGATTACCCTCTGGAGCAAAAAAACACTTTTAGATGCTCTTATGGCTTTCTTGAATTTTTCATACACCGTCTCACTGGCACAGGCTTCTTTTAAATCTTCAGGCACATCTAACATGCACTTAAAGACCAGACTAATTCCTTTGGTCTTTTGCACCCACCTTTTTCCCTTACCAAAGGCTCCACCTCTTGAGTTACATTCTCCTCAGGTTCAGCCCTAGCCTTAGAGCCTTTGGGTTTCTCTTTTCCTTTAACCTTGGTTTTCTCACTCTTCTGAACCAAGTCAATCTCTATGTCTTCAGTTTTGACTCCATTAGTAGGTTCAGCCAAGCTCTCAGCTCTTAATGAGACCTCTGGCCCAGACTTCACCTCTTCAGTGGCTCTTTCCACTCCCACATCCTCAGCTTTGGGTCTGCACGACATTACTTTCAACTTCCTCTGGAGTCTCTGCAGTGTTACCTTCAACAGTTTTGGTGCTGTCCATCATTCCAGCACTGGATGGACCTCTAGTCTGCTCACCATGATCTTCATAGATTTTTCCTCCACTAACATTCTCCATGATTCGTTTTCCTATTCCACTCTCTAGAATGTCATCTCCTACAGTGCTTTCCAGGATTTCATCCTATAGTATTGTCAATCAACAGACCATCAGCTGCATGCTTGGAAACTGTAGGGGACACCACTACAACTTACTTAGTCAGCTCATTTTTCACAATTTCAACCTGCTGATTTCTGTCATTATAATGTGTCAGTGCCAGCTCCAATTCCTCTTTCTCTTGCAGGACATCGATGTTTGACCAACACTAGCGGTTGTTACTGGAAATGTGCCTCCCTCATCAATGCACTCAACCTTTTTTGCACACTCAGAAGGTGTAGCTTGTTCCACCTCTTGGCGCTTATTACATCTCCAGTGTCGGGAGGAAGAGTTACCCTTCTTACTCAACTCTTACTTGTTTGTCATCGTCACTCCCCCTGGTGTCCTAGACCAATATGTCCACACTTAACCAGATGTCGGCCCCCTTATCTTGAGCTTCCCCATTTTTAACCGTCACACTATAGTTTATTTCTTTAACATTCATGTCACTAAGTTGGGCATGTCCACAATTTTCTTTGGTAACCCCTAACTTAGGACTGTCTATCTTAGGAGTCTTTATCGTCTGCTTATTACACACACACATACAACAAGGAACCCCTTCAGCACCCTGCTGTGGTGGGGGCCTCCTTCTGGCCATTTCAGCTCTTACACAAGCCACCGGACACTTCTCCCAGCTCCCACAAGTCCCAAATACTCCACAGTCTCGGCCTATTATAATGGGATGTTGTAAGTCATGGTATGGCATACCATTGGCTGTATTAAGCTAAATGCCAGCCATCAGATATTCCTTAATATACCCATGATTTCTCCAGACATCAACCCTCTTCCTGGTACATCGAGCATGGCCCTTAAAAGGGTCAGCAAGCTTACCGGGTCTAATAGTGCAGTCATAAGTTCTCCATTCCCTTCAATGGAAAATTCCCATGGTTCATCGCTGGAGTCAAAGTCCACACCGCAGGCCACTGCCCCTTTGGACTTGGGATGCTCCACACCATTTTGGGTGATCACTTCTTTATGGGTCTCCACTTTCTTTTGGGCCATGACCCCACTTTGGTTTTCCGCCCCCTTTTGGGCCACCATCCCTTTCTGGGACTTGTGAGACTACAAGTACTAGCACAAACTTCCAGTATCACACCACTTATGTTGTACATACCGACCATTAACAATGTAGTCGGTTGTATTTTTACAGATCGGAGACCTATGTGACAGCACTTGCAATGGTGACAGAGGATAAAGAAGCTACAGATGCAATTTATTGTGGCTGGGATTGTCCACTAGGCAACATTTTAGCGCAGTAAGATTTCCAAAACAATTTATGTTGATTGCGCATGTGCCAAGCCATGCGTGCTGTTGTCAAATAATTAGAATTTTTTGCCTCTACTGAATCGTTTTTTTTAGAGTTTGCAAATAACGTAAGTTGGGTCATCCTTTGCGGTCTTAAAAAGGCTGAGGCTAGGTAACCCTTGCTGCCCATACAAACTGCAAACCCACAACCACTGCTGGCCATAGCGAGAGTTGTGGCTGAGGATGCAGTGCAGGTTATGGTTGCATCATTATGTGTTTGTGTGGGAAGTGGCAACATAACCCCATAACCCTCCTTCTCCACCACCTCCTCTGCTGAGCTACTCCTCTCGGTTCATACTAAGTGGAATCTACAACCTCATTGTCATCCTCTCTGTTTCACTCTATGCACTGAGAGTCACCATTCCTGCCATTCACTTCCTACTCTGACTGCATGGTACATTAAGCCTTCCTCAGCTATCTGAGTTTCACCATCATTGCCTCCACCCCCGGATGTTAACATTTGGTAATGAGGGCCTGCATTCTGATTGGAGCCTACTTCGTTAACTCAACCTGGCTCCAACTCAGAAAGATTTTGGGCATCAAAGCAGATGCTTTCCTCCTCTTGTGCCTGTGAATCTTTAGAGCAGACTTCTGATGCCCACAGAATAGAATGTTGAAAAGTTTGGCAGACTCGCCCATCTGTGATTCCCCACAGTCAGATAAGCAGTTGGAGAGTTGTGACTTGGGGAAAAACAAAAGAAATTGTGGTGGCACCTCTAAGGACTGGACTGAGTGTGATGTTGAAGCGGAGCAAGAGGATGAGAGGCCATTTGGTGCAGCACTTGCTATTCACCATAGCACATGCTCTTTCTGGCCTTCATCTACAAGTTGTAGCACAAACAAGAGCTGGAGAACAGATTTTATACTATTTAGAGGCTGAAATACCAATTTGTAGCTGCAAAACATATTTTGCACTATTTAGAGGCTGAAATAGTATTTGGAGCTAGACAACAGATTTTTCACTATTTAGAGGTTGGAGGAGCAATTTGTGGAGGGACAACACAATTAGTAATCACTAGATGATGATAAAATGCAGTTTCTGGCAAACAAAGTTCCCTACTCTATCGCCTTCCTAACTATCTCAACTACCTGGAAGGAAACCCACTGGCAAGGCTTAACTGTCTAGCAGCAGTGGTGTCAGCAGCATTCCTAAGCTGTAGCAATCACAAACTGATGCTGACACCTCAATTCCACATTGTATATTGTGAGGTAGCACGGTCGGCTGCGCAGCAGAAGACACGGGATCCAGGCATTAAGGTTCACAGCACACGGTTTTAATGTCCAAACGAAAATCCACAGCAATATACATGTGCCTCTCCAGCAGAGAGCTCAGGGAGTTCTGTTCACTCCCCCACACCCGGCACACCTGCCCTTGTTCCTGTTTCCATTTAACCCTTCCTTCAGCCTGTAAGGAAACAGCATTAACCCTAGAGTGGACTTACTTTCTATCATGGAGTGAGCACAACCGGGGCGAGACATACCGGCCGTCATAGATAACCCCGGTCACAGTCTCACATACCCCCCCTCAGTTCAAGCGTGCGGGGTTGAACTCCCGCCATCAAACACGGGCCGCGGGAAAAGGCATCGGCGTTGCCCTGCAACCCACCGGCCCTATGTTCAACCGTAAACCGGAAGTTCTGCAGAGAAAGGAACCACCGGGTAACCCGGGCATACTGTTCCTTGGCGGACCTCATCCAGACCAGTGGAGAGTGATCCGTCACCAAGTGAAACTGCCGTCCCAGCAGGTAATAGCGTAGGGACTCCAAGGCCCACTTGATCGCCAGGCACTCCTTCTCCACTACGCTATAATTCCGCTCGGGAGGGGTGCGATTCCTACTTAAGAAGGTGACGGGGTGTACCTCCCCCTGAACCACCTGAGACAACACTGCCCCCAGGCCGACCTCTGAGGCGTCAGTCTGTACTATGAACTCCTTCCGGAAATCAGGGTGTACAAGAACGGGCTGTCCGCACAGGACCCCCTTCAGGGCCCGGAAGGAGTCCTTGGCCTGCGGAGTCCAGCGCACCATGACGGACTTCTTGCCTTTGAGAAGGTCCATCAAGGGGGCTGATAGTCCCGCAAAATCCTTTACAAACCTCCTGTAGTACCCCACGATACCCAGGAAGGCCCTAACCTGCTTCGTGGTCAGGGATCTAGGCCACTTCTGGATCGCCTCAACCTTGTTAATTTGGGGCTTAATCACTCCTTGGCCTATCACGTAGCCCAAGTAGTGGGCTTCCGTGAGTCCCAACGCACATTTCTTGGGATTGGCTGTCAATCCGGCTGTTCGAAGCGCGTCCACCACCGCTTGTACGTGTTCCAAGTGGGTCTGCCAATCGGAGCTGTAAATAATGATGTCATCAAGGTACGCTGATGCATACGCCTGGTGGGGTTCCAGCACTAAGTCCATCAACCTCTGGAACGTGGCCGGAGCGCCATGTAACCCAAAAGGCAAGACAACATAGTGGAAGAGACCCTCCGGCGTAACAAAAGCGGTTTTCTCCTTGGCGGACTCCGTCAGTGGCACCTGCCAGTACCCCTTGGTCAGGTCGAGCGTGGTGAAATATCGCGCCTGTCCCAGCCTATCAATCAGCTCATCCACCCGGGGCATGGGGTAGAGATCGAACTTGGATATTTCGTTCAATCTCCTAAAGTCATTGCAGAACCTTAAGGAGCCATCGGGTTTTGGTATTAGGACAATCGGACTAGCCCATTCACTTCGGGATTTTTCGATGACCCCCAGGCGTAACATTGTCTTTACTTCCTCCGATATGGCTTGTCGTCGAGCCTCCGGTACCCGGTATGACTTCAGGCGTACCTTCAGGTGGGGCTCGGTGACAATATCATGTCGTATCAGACTGGTCCTACCGGGCAGCTCGGAGAAGACATCAGGGTTCTGCTTAACCAACCGTCTGGCCTCTCGCCTCTGAGTCTTGGTGAGGGCTTCTCCAATCCTTACTTCCGGTTCGTCCTCTCCGGAGGTCGCTGGAGCCGGATGTGAACGACCCGAAGAGGAGGGAGGTGGGGAAAAAACAGCCATCAGGCTTTCCCGTTCCTGCCAAGGTTTTAATAAGTTGACATGGTATATTTGTTCAGGTTTCCGCCTACCGGGCTGCAATACTTTATAGTTAACCACCCCGACTCTTTCCTTTATCTCGTAGGGGCCTTGCCACTGAGCCAGGAATTTACTCTCCGCCGTGGGGATTCATACCAACACCCGATCCCCGGGTTTAAAGGTCCGCACGGTGGCTTGTCTATTGTAGCGGCCGCTTTGCGCGGCCTGAGCCTCCTGTAAATGCTCCTTCACAATTGGCATGACCGCGCTTATGCGGTTCTGCATACCCAAAATGTGTTCAATCACACTTTTATGGGGGGTGGGCTCTTGCTCCCATGTTTCCTTGGCCAGGTCCAACAATCCCCGGGGATGTCGCCCGTATAACAATTCAAAAGGCGAAAACCCCGTGGATGCCTGTGGCACCTCTCGTATGGCAAACATCAAATAGGGAAGCATCATATCCCAGTCTTTCCCATCTTTTGAAATCACCCTTTTGAGCATCGTTTTCAGGGTTTTATTGAAACGCTCGACTAAACCGGCCGTTTGAGGATGATACACAGACGTACGCAACTGCTTGATCTGGAGTAGCCGGCATAGCTCTTTGGTCACTTTAGACATGAGCGGGGTCCCCTGATCCATAAGGATCTCCTTGGGCAACCCCACCCGGCAGAACACAGCAAACAACTCCCGAGCTATAAGCTTTGCTGCAGTATGTCTGAGAGGTATCGCCTCGGGATACCGGGTGGCATAGTCAACGATCACTAGGATGTGTTGGTGCCCTCGAGCGGACTTTACGAGGGGCCCCACCAGATCCATCCCTATCCATTCAAAAGGGACTTCTATAATGGGTAACGGTACCAACGGACTGCGAAAATGGGTCAGGGGTGCGGTAAGCTGACACTCCGGACAGGTTTTGCAGAACCGTTTTACCTCCCCAAAGACCCCGGGCCAATAGAACCTTTGCAATATTCGCTCCTGCGTTTTCTTGACCCCTAGGTGGCCACTCATCAGGTGTTTATGAGCCAAGTCGAGGACCCGCCGGCGATGCGGCTGGGGCACCACCAACTGTTCTACCCCCACGCCCTTTATTTTATCTACCCGGTAGAGTAAATCTTGCTTAAGAGCGAAATGGGGGTACCTTACCTGGGCAGCGGGCAGCTGTGCCACCCCGTCAACTACTGTCACCCGACTCCGGGCATGTATTAACGTAGGATCCTGGAGTTGGGCTGTCCCAAACGTATCCGGGGACGCCTCCAACTCCGGGATGGGCTCGACCATCTCAGCCTCTCCTGCCAATACCTCTAGGGGTGACCTATCGGGTTCACACTCTGTCCCTATCATGGTGACCCCTACGGCAGGCGTCCCGGATTCAGGATTGTAGGGCTCAGGTCCCGGACTGACCAATATCTGAGGGGACTTAGGGGGTCCCCTCCATAAAGTCCAAAAATAGGGCAGATCCCTTCCTAGGATCACGTCATAAGGAAGAGTGTTAAGAAGTCCCACCTCATGTTGCACCTGACCGCAAGGTGCTGTGATGGTGACAATCCCCGTGGGATAGTCTCGGCGATCCCCATGTATGCAAACCACCCCCACGGTACGTCCTGTGGCCTTTACTTTAGCCCTCAAGGTGGATCGCACAAGGGTCACTAAGCTTCCGGAATCCAACAATCCTGTAACCGGACATCCATTCACCTGTATTTGGCACAAGTGGGGCTCCGTCTCTGGGGAGACCAGGTCAGCGGTACACACCACCTGAGCATACATTGAACCCCGCCGGGTAACCCCACAATCCATGGGCTCCGTGGTGAGTGGACACTGGGCTTCCATATGTCCCACCCGCTGGCACCGCCAACATCTAATGGGGACGGAAACCCCCTTGACGGGTTGTCGTTTAGGGTACAGAACCTTCCGGACCTCAGGAATGGCGGCCGCGGCCTCAGACGGGACGGTAGGGGACTCCTGCACCGTTGTCAGCGGTGGGTCCTTGGCCCTAGGCTTGGAGGGGCCGGACCGACGGGCGGTACGCAAAGTCTCAGTGTCCCGTATCAAGTCCTGCGTAGCCACATGCCGCTCTACCAGGGACACTAATTGGTCCAGGGTACTCGGGTCACCCTGTCCTACCCACCGTTGAACGGTGACGGGTAAAGTGCGCACAAAACGATCCACTACTACCCTTTCCACCATTTGCGCCGGGCTCAGAGTGCCAGGCTGCAACCACTTTTTTACAAGATGCAACAAGTCATAGGCCTGGGAGCGTACGGGTTTGGCTTCCTCATAGAACCACTGATTTACCCGCTGAGCCCGCACATAGGTATTCACCCCCAACCGAGCCAGTATTTCGGCTTTCAGGGTCACATAGTCAATGGCGTCCTCGGCACATAGGTCCAGGTACGCTTTTTGGGGTTCCCCCGTCAGATAGGGCGACAATACCTCAGCCCACCGGGGGGTCAGCAGCTTTTCCCGCTCGACCACCCGCTCAAACACCGCCAGGAACGCTTCCACATCATCCCCCGGGGTCATCTTTTGCAACGCTTGTCTCACCGCTTTCCGGACGCTGCCGTCGTCACCCGGTCCCGGGGTTGTTGCTGCCGGTCCGGCACGGATCGACTTGGCCAGGAGAACCATCTGTTCTTGGTGCCTTTTTTCCTGCATTTGCAAGGATTGCTGCTGACGTTCCAACGCCCGGAGCAGGTGTGCATTGGTCTGTTGCTGCTGTGCATTAGCCTCTTGTAGCTGTGCATTAGTCTGTTGCTGCTGCCTTAGTATGTCCTCCATGGCGTCGCCGGGTTTGGGCTGTAGTATAGCCGCTCGAATCCAGGACATGTGCTACTGGGTCACCAGGGATGGATGCTACACCTCACCGGCTGTCATGCCCGCATTCTCCACCATATGTGAGGTAGCACGGTCGGCTGCGCAGCAGAAGACACGGGATCCAGGCATTAAGGTTCAAAGCACACGGTTTTAATGTCCAAACGAAAATCCACAACAATATACATGTGCCTCTCCAGCAGAGAGCTCAGGGAGTTCTGTTCACTCCCCCACACCCGGCACACCTGCCCTTGTTCCTGTTTCCATTTAACCCTTCCTTCAGCCTGTAAGGAAACAGCATTAACCCTAGAGTGGACTTACTTTCTATCATGGAGTGAGCACAACCGGGGCGAGACATACCGGCCGTCATAGATTACCCCGGTCATAGTCTCACATTATGCAGAGGGACATGTAACTTAGGCAGCCAATGACACAATACCTTTTGTTTGATCATTGTAGATATTTGCTGTGCTCTTATCTGATGGAACGTCCACACATAAACTTCAGAATAAAGAAATACCACCCACCCAAAAAAAAACCAACCCGCCATTCCTCTGACCTCTCCCCTCCCCGTCCCTCATCAAACATGTACCAATGCTCATCATTCAGCACCACTATCCTTGCAAAAATGATAATAATGTAGAATAAAAGCAGTAGTGCAACTGTGAACAGTTACAGAACAAAACTGATCTTTGTCTATGTTTGAGAAAATTACTTGTGAACCTGAGCACAAGTCGAACGAGTCAAAACTCATAGCAAATTTGAAATTGGTGAACATTTTTTGAACAAGTTTTCTTATCTCTAGTACCCTGCCTTCACCGGTCAGTGTGGAAGATGTCATAAAAATTAAATCCACTATTACACTTTAAGTTGGTGAGTTCAGGAGATCAGTAGATGTATATTATGGTCCATACTTAACTCTGAAAGCCAGAAGTATAAACTTAGGGGTACTTTGCACGCTGCGACATCGCAAGCCGATGCTGCGATGCTGAGCGTGATAGTCCTCACCCCCGTCGCAGTTGCGATATCCTTTTGATAGCTGCCGAAGCGAACATTATCGCTACGGCAGCTTCACATAGACTCACCTGTCCTGGGACGTCGCTCTGGCCGGTGACCCGCCTCCTCATTAAGGGGGCGGGTTGTACGGCATCACTGCGACGTCACACGGCAGGCGGCCAATAGGAGCGGAGGGGCGGAGATGAGCAGGATGTAAGCATCCTGCCCACCTTCTCCCTTCTTCATATCCTACGGGAGCCGCGGTGATGCCGGTAGGAGATGTTCCTCGCTCCTGCGGCTTCACACACAGCGATGTGTGCTGCTGCTGGAGCGAGGAACAACATCGGACCATCGCGTCAGCGTAATTATAGATTACGCTGACGCTACACCGATGATACGATTACGACGCTTTTGTGCTCATTAATCGTATCATCTAGGCTTTGCACACTACGATGTCGCCTGCGATGCCGGATGTGCGTCACTTTCAATTTGACCCCACCGACATCGCACCTGCGATGTCGTAGTGTGCAAAGTACCCCTTAGAGTAGAATGTAGAGGTGCTGTTTTCAAAACTTTGACTAATTACCGTAGAATTTTTGCTTTCTTTTATTAGGATGATTTGATCCCACTAATATTTCCATTGAGAAACATGAAGCATAAATCTTCTCAGACTTTGAAAAACCAATTATACATCTATGTTGTCTAATTTCATTATGCAATAAATAAACCTTCTTGCCATTAAGTTACAAACCCCCTGTATTTTAGTTATGCAAAAAAATATATATACACTATTTTGGGTACAATATAAATCCATTTACTGGATGATTCATAGATTGTTGCATTATCATATCTTATATATGACTCTCTTTATATTGTATAACTAAGTTGAGGTCGTTTTTATATTTAGATCAAAATTCTGCAGAAAAGTTAAAGAGGTTACAATTTTTACCACCGCTACATATGTAGACAGTTAATACAAATGCTTTGCATGACTTTTGTCAAGTTAAATATTGAGTATTGCTGTAAAATGAAACATTTATTTGGCAAACTATACTTCCTGCACCGCCAGCTCGGGGCTAATTGCTTAATGTTCAAACACAAATCAAGAAACTCATCATTTCTAAAAAGCATTGTTTCAAATAGTGAATATTGAAGTCTATACACACAGTCTTTGTGGGCTCGCTGCTTTAATCTTTTTATGTTGAAATCCTTGTTAAGTTTTGAAAACAAACTGGCACTTTATATTTCTGATGGCAGGGGTTGGAGCTCAGCACAGATAACCCTTTCTTCAGTCCCCTATTACATTCTCTTTGCTAGATGTATGAAAGAGTTTTCTTACACCTTACATTCGTATTCAGAAACCATGAGGGAATGTCTGCATATTTCTACAGCAAACTTGTTTAATAAAATAATAAGATGGAGATGTCTGGAAGTTTTAGAAATTGCCTTTTGATATCTGTACTGAATCGTACAATTGCAGCCTTGTTTTTAAGAATCTGGAGTCCTAGAATATACCAAAAAAAGTTAAGAGTAGACCACTTGTTGGGTCTTATGCGTAAAACTATTTAATCATTTACAAGCATATGGCAAAGCAACTGTAGAAGATGGAAATGTGTCTATGACTATACTTAGGAATATACTTTTTTATTTGACCAAATGGTCAAGTGATAACTTAAGTAAAATACACCTGTTCTGTAGCATATGACGGTAGAGCGGAACATGAATTGATTTAACCCTTTATGGACCCAAAAACAAAAAAAGTATCTTTTGCTTCTCTTTTGCTTCTGTTTTCCCATATTTTAATTACTTTCTTACACATAATTATGTAGTTCAACCTAGTTACTATAGTATATCGTGTCCTAGATTTTTTGTAGGTTTCTTTGGTTGTCTGGAAATTAAATTTAGGTATTTATCCCATCCTATCTATCTATCGATCTATCTATTTATCTATCTATCATCTATCTCCCTATCTATTATCTATTTATCTATTCTATCCTATCTTATCCTATCAATGTATCTATCTATTCTGCTATCCCTCTATCTATTTTTCTAATTATATCTATATCTATCTATTTCTCTCTCTCTCTCTTTATTTATCTATTGTATACTATCTCATCCTATCAATACATCTATCTATCCCTCTCTCTGTCTATCTAATTATATCTATCTATCTATCTCTCTATCTATCTATCAATCTATCTATCTATCATCTATCTCCCTATCTATTTATCTATTCTATCTTATCCTATCAATGTATCTATCTATTCTGCTATCCCTCTATCTATTTTTCTAATTATATCTATATTATCAATTTCTCTCTCTCTCTTTATCTATTGTATACTATCTCATCCTATCAATACATCTATCTATCCCTCTCTCTGTCTATGTAATTATATTTATTTGTCTATCTATCTATCGATCTCTATCTATCATCTATCTATCTATCTATCTATTTATCTATTCTATCCTATCTTATGTTATCAATGTATCTATCTATTCTGCTATCCCTCTATCTATTTTTCTAATAATATCTATAGCTATCTATTTCTCTCTCTCTCTCTCTTTATCTATTGTATACTATCTCATCCTATTAATATATCTATCTATCCCTCTCTCTGTCTATGTAATTATATTTATCTATCTATCTATCGATCTATCGATCTATCTATCATCTATCTCCCTATCTATTATCTATTTATCTATTCTATCCTATCTTATCCTATCAATGTATCTATCTATTCTTCTATCCCTCTATCTATTTTTCTAATTATATCTATATCTATCTATTTCTCTCTCTCTTTATTTATCTATTCTATACTATCTCATCCTATCAATACATCTATCTATCCCTCTCTCTGTCTATCTATCTATCTATCTATCTGCAACACCCTGGGGTATGCTACCCCAGTGGTCTGCAGGATCCTAAGGCTTTCTGGAACGCCCTCTGCTGATAACACACACCTCCCACACAGGTAGGGGCACATTCCCTGAGAACTGGGCGCAGCATGTAGAGGGTTAACAGTGGGCAGATGTGAGACCGAATCCCTTAGCTGTTAGCCTGGTGAAGGGGCGTGGCTAGTGGGAAGCGACAGGGGTTGCTAGGCAGAGTAGGCAGAGGAAAAACGACAGTTGAAAGGAGTCCGTGAGTAAGAGGGGTGTGAGGATTGTGAGGAGACCCCAAAGGGCGACTAGAAGGTAGTAGCCTGAGGGTAGACAGAAGATCCAATGGTACTACGCACGACGGGGTACTGGACCCCAGAGTAGACGACAGCTCCAGGCAGTCTGCTGATCCAGTCGTATGTGGTGACTTCCAGGTACCACACCACCGATAGGCTCAGAGACACAGCCTCATATATAGGACCCGGGACAGGGCACCGAGAAGTAGCCTACCCCACAAGGGACCGTGAGGCCTGTCATACTGGGCCTGGAAGAACAAAGGAGTGGAGCGCCGCAGGTCAACAACAGCTTCAGGCAAGGGTACAATCAGCTCTGCATGTGCACTGAGGGCTCAAATGGGTCTCAAGTTAGCACCGAGTCAAAGGAAAGTCAGTTGACAAGCCGTACCAAACAGCACTTGCAACATCCAGTGAGTAAATACCGGTTAATCTGCAAGAACTGTGTCGTGTGTATTATTGGCGCACCACAAGGCGCAGCACTCCTACATGGGACTTAAGCCCCTACTGGCGAAGGGTGGGAACACACTTGCTGCTATACCATTCATCCTTAAAACCACAGCAGCGGCGAAACATCTTATTACCGCAACCCGCCAGTGGCATTACAAGTGACATATAAAATAACCCTGTTACCGAGCAACCCCCGGATCATGGAACTGGGTACGGCCACCTGTGACGGTGATCCCCATTATCCACCACCCGGAACAGAGTATCCCAAGGGCCTGGGGCGTAGCAGCTCTCTACATATCCATCCATCGAATGAAAAAATTGGAACAGAACAAAAAAGTATGAGAATAGGGTGCAAGGCCCCCCCAACAAACCATAAATCCTTTAGTAAACTATATCTAAGCAAAAAATCAGGCAGTACTCCAAAATAAAGTGAAAAAATGGACTTTAATAACCCATATGGCGTGATGAAGTTTCGGTTATTTCAAGCCTTTATCAAGCAACGATTGCAAGTGAATATTAAGTATTTTCTGTTATACTGAGCCTGATGAAGAGACCTGAGTAGTCTTGAAGGCTTGCTATTATTACCATCTTTTCAGTTAGCCATTAAAAGGTATCAACCACTGAGGACTCTCAATTCTTTTAAACATTTTTTTTTGTATTTAAAAGGAGTGATACATAATTATAATACTATCCATAATTTACTAACATATTCATAATTTCATAATCATGATGTACATAATAAAAAAAGTGCATTGTGCAAAGCAGTGAGAAACCAGCAGCTATTATATTGCTGCAATCATAATTCTGTAATATATTAAATATTACAGAATAATATGAAATAAACTGAAAAAGTGCTAAAATAGACAAATAATTATCCAGGTGCAAGATATAAATTCATCACTTTTGCACTTTATTGCATTTTACTCTGTAATATATTAAATCATAAATGCGGCAATGTAATATCTGCTGTTTCTCAATGCTTTGCACAATGCACTATGTTCATTATGAATATCATGATCATGAAATGATGAACATGTTTGTAAATTATGGATATTATTCTAATTATGTATCACTTCTTCAAATACTTCCTGTTTGCTTACAATGTTTGCTTGATAAAGGTTGGAAACAACTGAAACGTCACCACGCCATATGGGCAATTAAAGTTCACTTTTTTCACTTTATTTTGGAGTGCTGCCTGATTTCTTGCTTATTAATCTATCAATCTACAGTGGAAAGCAGAAGTTTACATACACTATCTAAAAAGACACATATGCATGTTGTTCTCACTATCTGACATGAAATCAGAATAAACTTTTCCCGATTTAGGACAATTAGGAACCAAAATTATTTATATTTGCCAGAATAATGAGAGAGGGAGATCGAGAGAATGTTTTAAGACATCTATGTTACTTTCTGCAAAGTCAAGAGTTTACATACATTTCATGAGTATTTGGTACCATTGCCCTTAAACTGTATGACCTGGATCAAAGGTTTTGGATATCGTTCCACAGGCTTCTCACAATTGTTGGTAGCAATTTGGAACCATTGCTCCTGACAGAACTAGTATAACTGAGCCATATTTGTAGGTCGCCTTGCTCTCACCTGCCTTTTACGCTTTGCCCATAAATTTTCAATAGGATTGAGATCAGGGCTTTGTGATGGCCACTCCAAAACATTGACTTTGTTATGCTTAAGCCACTTTGTAACCAGTTTGGCAGTTTGCTTCCGGTCATTGTCCATTTGGAATACCCATTTCCACCCAAGCTTTAAGTTCCCAGCTGATGTCTTGAGATGTTGCTTCAGTATTGTCACATAATCTTCTTTTCTCATGATGCCATCTATTTTGTGAAGTGCACCAGTCCCTCCTGCAGCAAAACAACTGCACAACATGATGATGCCACCCCGATGTTTTACAGTTGGGATGGTGTTCTTAGGTTTCAATGCTTCTCCCTTTTTCCTCCAATCGTAACAATTGTCATTATGGCCAAGTAGTTCAATTTTAGTTTCTTCAGACCACAGGCCATGTCTCCAAAAATTAAGATCTTTGTTCCTGTGTGCATTTGCAAACATTAATCTGGATCTTGTATGTTTCTTTTGGAGTAATTGCTTCTTCCTGTCAGAGTGGCCTTTCAGCCCATGTTGATACAGTACTCGTTTCACTGTGGAGTATGACACAATCTTACCAGCTTCTGCCAACATCTTTACAAGGTCTTTTGTTTTTGTTCTTGGGTTGATATGCACATGTCTGACCAAAGCATATTCCTCTCTGTTATACAAAACCCATCAACTTCCCGATCAGTATGATGGCTGGACATTCCTATCTTCTTTGTACTTTTGTATAATTGTTTGTACATATGAATGAGGCATCTTCAGGTATATGGAAATTGCATCCAAGGATAAACCAGATGTGGGCAAGTCTATAATTCTTTTCCTGAGATTTTGGCTGATTTCGTTTGACTTTCCCATGATGCTACACAAAGAATCAGGTGTGTTTCAGGTGTGCATTAAAATATATCCACAGGTGTGTCTCTAATTAACTCAGATGTTGCCAATAAACCTATCGGAAGCTTCCAAAGTCATGACATCATCATATGGGCTGTTCCATATTGCTTAAAGGCATAGTACTCTTAGTGTATGTAAACTTTTGACTTTGCAGAAAGTAATAAAAACATCTTAAAACATTATCTCTCTCTCATTATTCTGGCATTTGGCAAATATAAATAATTTTGGTTCCTAATTGACCTAAAAAGGGAAAGGTTTATTCTGATTTCATGTCAGATAGTGAGAAAAGCATGCTGATGTGTCGTTTTAGATACTGTATGTAAACGTCTAGTTTCAAATGTATCTACCTATAGATACATATCATATCATAAATGAGCGAATCTGCTGAGTCAAATTTAGTGCATCTGTCCAATTTGGCATGGAAATTTAATTCATAAAGTTATTTGATGCAAATGTAATATTTATTTTGCTTTGAGGTATCTTCAAATCAGAGAAAAAATGAACCACAGCCTGTAAAAAAACCCCTAAAATTTAAAAAAAAACAAAAAACCCAACTTCCTTTGCCAGTCAGTACTTCTTGCCGCCAGCCATACTGTCTTCCGCATGCGTTGGCCTATTTTTTCTACCATTTCCCAATGCACCCAATGTTCTTTGAAATTCTTTACTCTACTCCAGATGAAGCATGTTGCAACATCACATGATTTCATCACAGAAAATAGAGGCTAAAATTTTCTCCAAACCTCTATACAGTTTTTCCACCCACCATGGAGGAGCTGTATCATATCCCTATGCAGTCTGACATCCATTGATCAGAAAGTAATAGTATATTGCTACTGGTTTTTTTTTTCAGATTTGTCCAGTAAACTGGTATTTTGAGGATTAATAAAAACATGTGTCAAACTCCAGGTTTGAGAAATAGTTGGTTCAAAACTGGTAGTCAATTATGTGCCTCCACTTTTTGATATGTACAGAAAATAAAGACATTAAAGTCCAATGCATACCAAACTTTCCATCTATAAGGAAATAGAGGAAATAGAGGGGACACAAAATAAATATATAAAAACATGAATAAACACTATATTTCTGCTTTGAGGGATATTGTTCCATCTTATTGTAAAACTTATTTTACTTATATGCATACAATTACTTATCAATCATCTTTATAATTTTATTCTAGTTCTTGATTAATTTAATTTATTTAAATTTAATATATCACGTATTATATAAATAAAATCCATTTCAGATGAAAACAGGACAGACTTTCTTAAAGCACAGATCTGTTACCGCAAAAGAGCTTAGTGGCTTAATCTGCTATTATAGGTTTATGTGTCTTAAGGGCAGAACATGACTTACAATGTCGTATTACTGTTTGTGATAACTACAATACCGGGTAATATATTTATTTGTTATTTTAAATGCCTTGTAAATACTGATTCTCAGCTATCTAACTTTTGCTATAAAAATGTTTAAAAATTGTCTTACAAATGGGAATGGGGTTGTTTGTGCAGCATGTGAATGGGGTTCTGAAAACCCAATTAATTGAATTGTAGACATTTTTTTTAAAGTGAATCTGTCACCACTTTAATCTATTTAAACTATTCATATGGGCTTACAGGTTATAGAATGATGAAAAATGTCATACCAGAATGAATCCTATCGTCATTTTGTTTAAAATAATCTCTGGAGGTGAAGTTATCTTCCAGGCAGCATCCGCCCCATAGCCTGGCAGAGCTCATGTACATAAAGTGATAAAAGATGATTTTTCCACAATATGGTATCTGATAGGACACATACAGGTATGCATTTTTTCAGCATGCTATAACCTGTGTGCACATATTAACAGTTTAAAAAGGTCAACGTGGTGACAGATTCGCTTTAACAATTCTGCCTCATTAATACATCCTTGCAGAGGTTGGCCACCTCGCCTTGTTGGTGCAGCTTTCCTCACATACTGACCAGCACTTCTGTCCATAAAATGTCTTCTGATGGCGGAGCAGTGGCCAGACCTGTCCATCAGCCTCCTCCAACAAAAAAGCAGCTGTCCCATGTGTTGTGGCCAACATCTTTAATGAAAAATATAATTACATTATAATTTATAGGATGACAGACCTGTTTCCTGTCTTTTGATTTAATGTGACATATCATGTCACTTCACATACTGTATCATATACCGATTCTAATTATAGGCCTGGTCAACTCTTGATTCAGACCTGTGTCCATCTAAACATCTGTTCTAACTTTTGTAATAAACCTGTGTTATCTATGATAATAGTATTTTCTTATGTGATAGATGGATTTTTGCCTGTCTTTTGGCACCAGGACTATGGTATAGCTGCCCAGCCCCAATAACCTCTGTTCTAAAATGTAAAGATTTCCTAAAACTGATTTATACTCTTTATAAATTCTTAATTTCATTCCAGTCTTGGTGTGGAGCTGCTAAAACATTCTAAAACATTTCTAAATTCAGAATAATACTACTTACAGCAAGTTGAGCTGCAGTGTGTACATCGCCCTGGCCAAAACTAGTACTCTAGCAGGATACAGCTAAACCCCCACTAAAGTGGAAGCGTCACAGGTGCAGGAGGAGCAAATCACACACACACCTCCATGAAATGGAGGAGGGCGATTGCTAGATGATAAAACTGCACACTAGTGGCTTGCATAGAGCGCTGTTGACATATGCAGATAACACAGTCACAAACCCGCAGCCTATTAGGTGACGCCCATACTATTAGATCAGGTGGGCTGCCAAGCCGTACCCCACTGTGTATCATGCACAGACAGACACTCTACAGTGCAAGGCCCAACAGAAAGGGGCCTGGCTGTATCCTGTCCAAAAAAATAAATATGAGGTTTTTGTTGGTACTTATGGCCATAAAAACGTAAGCCTACAACCCGCGTCACGGAACCTTATGCTTGTAGGTCCCTACACTAAATATAAATATAGCAACAAAAAGAGGAAAATATCCTCCAAAAATTAAGTATTACTTACAGCAGGATGGGCTGCAGTGTGTACATCGCCTTGGCCAAAAACTAGTACTCTACCAGGATACAGCTAAACCCCCACTAAAGTGGAAGCGTCACAGGTGCAGGAGGAGCAAATCACACACACACCTCCATGAAATGGAGGAGGGCGATTGCTAGATGATAAAACTGCACACTAGTGGCTTGCATAGAGCGCTGTTGACATATGCAGATAACACAGTCACAAACCCGCAGCCTATTAGGTGACGCCCATACTATTAGATCAGGCGGGCTGCCAAGCCGTACCCCACTGTGTATCATGCACGGACAGACACTCTACAGTGCAAGGCCCAACAGAAAGGGGCCTGGCTGTATTCTGTCCAAAAAAATAAATATGAGTTTTTTGTTGGTATTTATGGCCATAAAAAAACGTAAGCCTACAACCCGCGTCACGGAACCTCATGCTTGTAGGTCCCTACACTAAATATAAATATAGCAACAAAAAGAGGAAAATATCCTCCAAAAATTAAGTATTAGTTACAGCAGGATGGCCTGATACACAGTGGGGTACGGCTTGGCAGCCCGCCTGATCTAATAGTATGGGCGTCACCTAATAGGCTGCGGGTTTGTGACTGTGTTGTCTGCATATGTGAACAGCGCTCTATGCAAGCCACTAGTGTGCAGTTTTATCATCTAGCAATCGCCCTCCTCCATTTCATGGAGGTGTGTGTGTGATTTGCTCCTCCTATACCTGTGATACTTCCACTTTAGTGGGGGGTTTAGCTGTATCCTGCTAGAGTACTAGTTTTTGGCCAGGGCGATGTACACGCTGCAGCCCATCCTGCTGTAAGTAATACTTAATTTTTGGAGGATATTTTCCTCTTTTTGTTGCTATATTTAAATTCAGAATAAGTTGACTGCTTTGCCTGCCTTCATAATATGTATCTATGGGACAGTTTATCATCCCTACTGTACAAATGAACAGATACTTATGAATTACAAAGCTACAAAAAACACAGATGGAACGCTCACTGCTGTTGGAGGTGGTGAGTAGGAGTGGACCCACGGGACAAAAAGGGGGACCCAGACTTACCCTATTGCGGGAGGGGTTTAACCAACCAACCAACCGCTGTGAAGCAAATCCATAGATGCCACTCCCAGGGCAGTAACTGGGACTGTGGAAGTTGAGCAGAGCAGGGATACTGCAGGACTAGTAGCACAGATAAACAGGTCAGAACAAGAGTCACAGTCTTCACAGGAACAGGTAGGATGGTTATAGGCAGATGCAGAACTTCTGGCATGGGTTATCAGGCTCAGGTTACCAGGTATAGGACATCAAGCACAGGACATCGAACACAGGTGCAGCTGGGACAGCTTAAGCAGACAGGACAACAGGGACAGGAGGGTACGGACACAGGTGAAGGATACAGGATGGTACGGACACAGGTGCAGGATACAGACTGGTAAAGACACAGGTTCAGGATATAGACTGTTATTGGGGAACACAGGACAAATCCAGGTGAAACAGACAGGACAGGCACAGCAGACTCAGAACTGGTTGAATGCAGGACTGGTGCCGGTGAGTGGCAGACCAAAGCAGACTCTCTGGACCAACACACGTGTTGTTGGATAGAATCTTAAAGACTTGCTTTTGCTCCTCCCATCAGGGAAGGGAGCCTTAAATACCTGGTGCTTCACAGCAAGAGGCTGTGGACAGCTTGGCAAGGTGTCTTAAAGGGACCGGAAGCATGCTTTCACTCCCCTGGGGCCTAGGCGGGAACTGGGGACAGACACACATGTGGGTAACCGCAGGGGGACAAACCGAGGACTGCACTACAAGTGGGCAGCAAAGCAGGGGCGCAGACAACAACACAGCATGAGGATGGCAGTACAAGAGTGCAGATGACCATGCGACCTGTGGGTAAACATGCAGGTAAGCAGAGGACCATGCAATATGAGAATGGCTGTGCAGGCTCAATATCCCTTCTGGGCTAAGGGGAGAGGAGAGAGCAGGGACAATGGTGCTAGAACATTGCGGATCACTGACGTACACAGGGACAGGCAAACCAGCGCTACAACAGATTAGGAATAAATGGTGGTCATTCTTGAATATGAAAATCAAAATAAAAAAATCAAACTTACATTTCCAAAGAATTTGTTTATTTTCATTATTTTACATGCCTGCAAGGAATTCGGGAAAGAACTAGATATAAGAGGATAATAATTCATATATAGCCATGAATCTAGAAGACCTTAAGTGGTAACAGAGAAAAAAATCTATATTGGATTCTTCATTATAACATTTTGTAATAATTTGGCTTTCTAATGTATTAGCACGGTGTTTCATGAAAGCCCAACAAGAAACAAATAATTGCCATGAATTGCCAGATGCTACATGTATTAAGAAATCAATAGTGTACTGTATTTTGTATTATTATTTGTTGTATTACTTGATAGCTGCGACTTGTGATCAATTACATTTATGTATGCACAATTGCAGCAGCAATTACATTGGTTATTACAAATTTGAAAGACTAGAAAAACAAATATAATTTGTGGATGATCTAAAAATAAAAGTTGATGGTTAAAGCCCTACACTAGAAAGATAGAGTATGAAGAATCCACAATGAAGTAAATATGCCCGTATTATGCTTTTATGAGAAATTTGATAACAAGATTTTAACACCTTCATAACTTAGGACATACGTATATACATCCAGTGTCGGACTGGCTACCGGAGGAACCTCCAGTAATAGCAGTCCTGGATGCAGTTACCTGGATTGAATTCCAGAGTGCAGCCTGGACTGAACTCGGGGTTTGCAGGACTGAACTGCAAGCGTCGACTGATTCCCCAGCGATTGCAGTTCAGTTCATGTCAGCTGCGGACAGGCCGGGCTGAACTCAGCAGCAGTCACCTGAGCTCCGGAGTTCAGCCCAGCCTGTCCACAGCTGTGACATGAACTGAACCGCAATCGCTGTGGAATCATTTATCAGTCGCGGTTCAGTCCTGCAAACCCCGAGTTCAGTCCAGGCTGCACTCCAGAGCTCAGATGAGAGCTCCGGAGTTAAATGCAGGTAACGGCAGCCAGGCCTGGTATTACTAGAGATTCCTCTGGTAGCCAGTCCGATTCTGTATACGTCTTAGAATGGGAGTAATTATCAACCCAGGACATATATGTACATCCTGGCAATCATGCAGGCACAGGAGCTGTGTCTGTCATGATCACCGCCTGGAACTCAGCTTTGCTGACAGCTGAGCCCCGGCACTCATTACCAGGGATGACACCAGCGCCGTCCCTGGCTGTTTAACCCACTAAATGCTGCAATCAATATCGATTACAACATTTACAGGATTGGGAATTGTATCACATTGCCTCTCCTTTCCGATCAGTGACCTTGCAATGCAATCGTAAGAGCCCAATATTTACCATTGTGACCCAAGGTTGCCATAATGACCTCTGAGTCACCTGACTAAGGACAGATTCAGTGATCATGTCTGCACTATCATAAAGTCCAATATATAAAAAAAAACAATCTTGGAATCACGGGTATGTTGCTACTTCCAATAGGTGGCGCTAGAGTTTGTCTCCTTCCTCACTGGAGGGACAATTTGAATAATTCCCAGAGGGGCATTGCAGCTATAAGTCCCCTTACTTACAGCCAGACTGGTTTGTCAGGTCTCCATAAGGAGAATAATCATCCCTGTGCTTTGCCAGATCAGATACCCACACTTTGCACTGATGAGGGGCAAGAACCCCGAAACACCGTGTCTGCAAATTGGGATTCTGATCTGGCAATGAATTCTAAGGCGGGCTTTGCACACTACGACATCGCAGGTGCGGTGTCGGTGGGGTCAAATTGAAAGTGACGCACATCCGGCATCGCAGGCGACATCGTAGTGTGTAAAGCCTAGATGATACGATTAACAAGCGCAAAAGCGTCGTAATTGTATCATCGGTATGGCATCGGCGTAATCCATAATTACGCTGATGCGACGGTCCGATGTTGTTCCTCGTTCCTGCGGCAGCACACATCGCTGTGTGTGAAGCTGCAGGAGCGAGGAACATCTCCTACCGGCGTCACCGCGGCTTCCGTAGGATATGCAGAAGGAAGGAGGTGGGCGGGATGTTTACATCCTGCTCATCTCCGCCGCTCCGCTCCTATTGACCGCCTGCCGTGTGATGTCGCAGTGACGCCGTACGATCCGCCCCCTTAATAAGGAGGCGGGTCGCCGACCAGAGCGACGTCCAGGACAGGTGAGTCCATGTGAAGCTGCCGTAGCGATAATGTTCGCTACGGCAGCTATCACAAGGATATCGCAGCTGCGACTGGGGCGGGGACTATCGCGCTCGGCATCGCAGCATCGCCTTGCGATGTCACAGCGTGCAAAGTACCCCTTAGTATTATTAAAAGACTTGTTTAAAAAGCCCCTTTTGCCTTTAGGTCTACTTCCAATAGGTGGTGCTAGAGTTTGTCTCCTTCCTCACTGGAGGGACAATTGGGGTATGTTGAAGCTTTCCAGAGTTATAATCTCATAAAGTGACACAGGTCAGAATTGAAAATATTGGCCTGGTCAGGGAGGTGAAAACAGGCTGGGGGGTGAAGGGGTTAAAAAATATAAAGAACATCTGTGTTACTCACAAATGCTAACAAAGTAACGTAAGGGTTTTGTTTTGCAAAGCTGGTGACGTTGTGTTAGTCATATCAGGATATCTTGAATAGAGATGAGCGAACCGGTCACGGTTCGGCTCGAGGTCGGTTCGCAGAACGGAGGTCCCATTCGAGTTCGGTTCGTCGAACGTTCGACGAACCGAACTCGAACTGCATAGGAAACTATGGCAGGCAATCACAAACACATAAAAACACCTAGAAAACACCGTCAAAGGTGTCCAAAAGGTGACAAACAACTCACAACACAACACAAACATGTGGGAAAGTGACAAGGACATATACTCATGCGAAAACAAAAGAGCTGGACAAGGAAAAAGAGGAGGATACACAGATATATGAGTATATGCAAGGAAACATCGATGCTATTACTGTGCAACTTGAGCCCTGCTCATTTTAGGCTTCCAATCTGGATAAATTGCCTGAGCTTGCCACATACGCCTTGTGGATCTTGTCGTGTCCTGCAGGGATCTTGTCGTGTCCTGCAGCCAGCATTCTCTCGGAACCTGTCTTTAGTGCTGCTGGGGGTCTGCTGGCAGATAAGCACACATGTCTGTCCACTGACAATGTGGACATGGCTCTCAGAGGACTTTTCTTCCCCTGGGTCATCCAGGGGACGGGAAAGGCACACGTATTTTTGAGAGTGCTTCATGCAAAGCATCTTTTTCTTTTTCAAAAGGGGGGTCAACTGATGCCAGTCAAGTGGGGTGTGTGTGGCCCAATTAGTGGCAACGAGGGAGACTGTGGTTGGAGTCCCCTCGCTGTGTTTCTAACAGAACCAAGATGAACAAGTCATGGCTCTCAGAGGACTTTTCTTCCCCTGGGTCATCCAGGGGACGGGAAAGGCACGCGTATTTTTGAGAGTGCTTCATGCAAAGCATCTTTTTCTTTTTCAAAAGGGGGGTCAACTGATGCCAGTCAAGTGGGGTGTGTGTGGCCCAATTAGTGGCAACGAAGGAGACTGTGGTTGGAGTCCCCTCGCTGTGTTTTACATGATTTTCGAAGGGCATGACATGCCTAAGAGGTTGAGTTTCATCATCTGCAACTTGTTGGCAACAGAAAGGCTGCCTTTACACCCTTTTGAGACCGAGGATTTTCGAGACCTTATGCCCATTGCAGTGCCCCAAGAGCCGATGGCCAGTCGTCACTCCTTCTCCAAGAAAGGCGTGCCCGCACTACCACAGCAGGTCACACACAACCTCACCGATTCCTTGAGAAACTCTGTGTGTGACAGGGTGCATTTCACCACAGATACTTGGACCAGTAAGCATGGACAGGAGAGTTACATGTTGCTGACTGGGCACTGGGTAACTATAGTGAGAGATGGAGAAGGGTTTGCTGTACAAGTCTTGCCGTCCACACGATTTGTGTGTCAATCCTTCATCTGTATGTACAAGTTCCTCCACTGCTTCTGCCTCCTCAATCTCGTGTGGGTCCTCCACCTCGGCCCAAACCCTGTGTGGTCAGGCCACCCGCGTTGTAACTGCGCCCAAGGAATCCCACATACCTCCTTACTATGCTGGCAGCAGAGCTCAAGGCCATCAGGCGGTCAAATGTTTACTTTGAAATGTAGGGGAAATGTGAGACACAGCTGAGGAGTTGTGGACGGTTAGCTCTGGAGAGTGAGACCGAGTTTCATCAATGGTTGTCTCCACTCAACCAGCAGCCAGGGAAGGTCGGGTGCGACAATGATGCAAACCAGTCTGCGACCCTTCTTCAGGGCAATGTGGCACACGTGCCTTGTATGGCTCACGTGTTGAACCTGGTTGTCCAGCAATTTTTAAAACACTAACCCAGCCTACATGGCCTTCTGCAGAGGGCACGGTGTAACGCCTGCCTGGATCGACACACTCAGATGGGCTGTAAAGGATAGGCTAGAGGCAAGCCACTCACCAAGCTGGACACCCAGAACCCTGAAACCCTTTAACACCTATACAGTGATTTGGAATTACACAGGGCCCAAGTTGATCAATACCTATGGAAGGCTGCAGTTCCAGAGAATAGTAGTCATGCAGGGTCAAAAACATTAATTGAGGAAGAGGAACAGAATGGGATGGCCAGGACTTAATCAGAAAACAAGGAAGTACAGGAGGAGTCATATGCAGAAGGGATAATAAGATGTACAAGGTCCGGCACCTAGGCGGCAGTCATGGTGGGGGATAGGGATTAACAAGGGCGCATAGTATCAGAAAAATTGTCGAGGAAGGTGCAGGAGCCCATGAAGAAATGGAGGACGAACTTGCGATGGGCATGGAAGACTCAGCAGATGAGTGAGAGCTTGCTCACATTTCGGTTGTGCGAGGTTGGGGGGAGAGGGCAGAGGAAGGAGGCACGATTCATACCTCTCTGCCGCCAACAAACCAAGGACTTGGTCCTCCTGGATGCACAAGACACATGAGCGCCTTCTTGCTGCACTACCTACAACATGACCCTCGGATTGTACGAATTCGAAGTAATGCTAACTACTGGGTTGCTACACTGTTAGATCCTCGGTACAAGACCAAATTTGGCTAAATAATTCCTGACATAGAAAGGGACGCACGTATACAGGAGTATCTGCAGAAGGTGGTACGGATTCTTAGATCTGCTTTTATCAGTAAACACCAGTGCTGCACAGAGTGAATCTCAACGCTTTGTCATGGATAGGAGGAAATGGTCTTTTACTTGTCCACATCTGAGGGACCGAGGGCTGGCTGCTGTGCTGAGACGGCATTGAGTACGGTGTCCCTGCAGAGTGGCACTTTTGGTCATATACCAAATTAGTTGAAAAAGGACAGATGCTGGTGGAAAGGGGAACAGGTGTGTTGGAAAGGGGAAAAAAGCTTTTGTCCGTGGGTTTGTTGGTTAAGCAAAAGTAACATTTGATGAAGAAACACCATCTGTTACGGTGGGACTGGCAGATTTGGATAAGGTGGTATATACTATGTTACCGCTATATAACGAAAATTAATAAGAAAAGAAAGAGAAAGGTATATATCCCCATCAGCATTCAATGTCCACCGTACTCCCAGATGGAAAAGGAGAGGTTGGCAACTGGAAGATTAGGTGGAGGATACAGAGCTGTGTGGCTATGAAACTAATAGTTGCCTGAACCGAGTTAGACGCCACTCGGATCTTGAGAGTGGGAGTCCTGTTAGCGTCACAGGGTCCACACGCCCACCCAGGCCAGGAACTCCCGGTTAACATTACAGGGGCCATTCAGTACACTGACCGTGTGCATTGGGCCCACACCTGTGGATAGCACGCGCATCAGCAGCAGCAGGCCTGTTAATGCCATTGGGCTGCACAAGCAGGACTTGTAGGACAGGAGCTGGTCTTAACCGTTCTGCGTTACCAACTGTGGTGGCGGCCTGCATTGACGCCCTATCCCTGCCTACCTCTGGCCTAAAGCCGCAATGGGTTCAACACATGGAAGTGTGCTCTTTCGGAGCATAATAGAAGACTGCGCACCTCCTTATTTGCTCCAGCCCGTTTTATAACCTGGGTCCGCCCCAAACCAGGGTGGACCACAATGCACCTCCTGGAGACAAAAGCAGAGTGACACGTCATGAGTGGCATAACTAGCGTCCTATTTGGAACCGCAACTTTAATAATGACCTCATGGCTGCCACGACACAAACACCTCACCAGTCATCGTCTGACCATCAATAATGAGGTGACAAGTCATAGGGGCGGGCCTCTGCAAGCCATTTGGGAGT
Source organism: Anomaloglossus baeobatrachus (assembly GCF_048569485.1). Lineage (NCBI taxonomy): Eukaryota > Metazoa > Chordata > Amphibia > Anura > Aromobatidae > Anomaloglossus > Anomaloglossus baeobatrachus. Next base: position 267,387,946 of record NC_134358.1, read on the forward strand.
GGCCTGCCCACATCGTCAGGACACCTGATGCCCTGTGGTCTATATGGGCCCCCCACATCAGGGGCAGGGACAAAGAGTTCATTACCGGACCTAGTCTCTGGTGCAGTAAGTGCCTGAGCATGGTCAGTTGCAGGAAATACAGTCTCTGAAAAAAGACTATCAGCTTTAGCATGGTGTCTAGGCACAAAACAGGACTTAGACCCGGCACGGAATGCAAGTACCTGTGCAAAGAGGCTTTTTGCACTAAGTGTGGGAGAATGCGCTGTATTCCGAAATGAAGACTTAGCATCAGGAATGGCACAGTCAGGCTGAGCATACTCACTAGGCGAAACACTGTAGTTAGGCTGCAGCTGGGGTAAATCGGCACATGCATGCGCACTAGCTGCCTCTCCACACTTACACGTGGAGGAGAAATTGCTCTTCGGGTGTGGACTTGGAGATGCTGTCTATGAACAGAAGGAAAAGCTAAAGGAAGCCTGACTTTCTATCCCTCCGAATTATCATATGCAGCAATGAATTCCCGGAGTTTGCTATAACATTAGCGTAGCAAAATGTGCATGAGGGTGTCATGCAGAGGTGCTACAAATAGCTTGGCACCAGTGGGACAATAATGAAATACAACAGCCAGTTCTATGATGCCACTAAATGGCAGTATTTTTTGCTATCATTATAGCTTATTAAAAACAGAGCAGGAGGGTGTCCTGCACAGGTGCTACAAATAGCTTGGCACCAGTGGGAAAATACTGAAGTCCAACAGCCACGTTTAGGATGCCACTAGGTTCACTCAGTTTTTGCTAGTATAAGGGCTTAGTAACAATGAGTTTGAGTGTGCAATGCAGGCAGACGTGCTGCAAAATTTTTGCACTAGTGGGACTATACAGAAGTCCAACAGCCACGTTTAGGATGCCACTAGGTTCACTCAGTGTTTGCTAGTAAAATGGCTTAGTAACAATGAGTTTGAGTGTGCAATGCAGGCAGACGTGCTGCAAATATCTTTGCACTAGTGGGATTATACAGAAGTCCAATAGCCACGTTTAGGATGCCACTAGGTTCACTCAGTGTTTGCTAGTATAATGGCTTAGTAAAAAATGAGTTTGAGTGTGCAATGCAGACAGACGTGCTGCAAATATCTTTGCACTAGTGGGACTATACAGAAGTCCAATAGCCACGTTTAGGATGCCACTAGGTTCACTCAGTGTTTGCTAGTATAATGGCTTAGTTATAATGAGTTTGAGTGTGCAATGCAGGCAGACGTGCTGCAAATATCTTTGCACTAGTGGGACTATACAGAAGTCCAATAGCCACGTTTAGGATGACACTAGGTTCACTCAGTGTTTGCTAGTATAATGGCTTAGTTATAATGAGTTTGAGTGTGCAATGCAGGCAGACGTGCTGCAAATATCTTTGCACTAGTGGGACTATACAGAAGTCCAATAGCCACGTTTAGGATGACACTAGGTTCACTCAGTGTTTGCTAGTATAATGGCTTAGTAACAATGAGTTTGAGTGTGCAATGCAGGCAGACGTGCTGCAAATATCTTTGCACTAGTGGGACTATACAGAAGTCCAATAGCCACGTTTAGGATGCCACTAATTTCACTCAGTGTTAGCTAGTATAATGGCTTAGTTATAATGAGTTTGAGTGTGCAATGCAGGCAGACGTGCTGCAAATATCTTTGCACTAGTGGGACTATACAGAAGTCCAATAGCCACGTTTAGGATGCCACTAGGTTCACTCAGTGTTTGCTAGTATAATGGCTTAGTAACAATGAGTTTCAGTGTGCAATGCAGGCAGACGTGCTGCAAATATCTTTGCACTAGTGGGACTACACAGAAGTCCAATAGCCACGTTTAGGATGCCACTAGGTTCACTCAGTGTTTGTGTTACGACCGGGTGGTGGAAGCACTGGACCGTACACCGATTTCCCCTGAGGAGGCAGCCAGGCCGGTCACCCCGCCAGAGGGTCCTGATGCACGGCAGCCGAAGCACTATAGGTAGCTGGACAGTCCGTAGAGGAGCAGGAAAGGTGGATGGCGCTGAGCACACGAAGTTCAGGACGGTAGCCCGGGTGATGAAGCTCAGGGTCCGAGGCCGGGTTGTAGGGTCAGGCGGAATCCGGAACCTGCTGAGCGATGGAACGGGTCACCGAACGGAGCCAGGGACTGGAGACTGGCGGGGCTGCAGAGGTGGTGGGACATCCGCCGAAGTCACCGTCAGGGTCCAGGGATGGACTTGGTTCGGAGCGGCTGGCGTGGCAGGGCAGGCTCTACGAGACAGGACAGGGTTAATACAAAGCAAAGCACAGGGCAAAGCAATACGGGGACCTGAACACTAGCTTGCTAAACACGTAGAACAGGCCCCGCCCACCAGGAAAGTGAATCTTAATATACCCTGTACCTGTCTATGCAATTTCCTGTTTCTAGGTGCTGGCCCTTTAAGAAAGGGTCAATGACCGCGCGCGCGCCCTAATGCGCATGCGCGAGGCCCGAGTACCAGAAGCTAGTCCAGGGAGCGGTGTAGAGGAAGCAGGGGTGCCCGGCTGGGAGTCCCACGTCGCAGAGGAGCGCCGGGAGCGGGGAGCTGGACGCATGGAGGCCGCAGGCGGGGAAGAGGAGGCCGGGACCGGAGTGGTGAGCAGGGGACGCCGCCGGGGAGCGGGGAGCGGGCCACGGGGACCGGAGAGCGGGACCAGGGGACCGGGAAGCGTGACAGTTTGCTAGTATAATGGCTTAGTAACAATGAGTTTGAATGTGCAATGCAGGCAGACGTGCTGCAAATATCTTTGCACTAGTGGGACTATACAGAAGTCCAATAGCCACGTTTAGGATGCCACTAAGTTCACTCAGTGTTTGCTAGTATAATGGCTTAGTAACAATGAGTTTGAGTGTGCAAAGGGCAGGAGGGTACAGTGGCAGGGTTGTGGGTCTCTGGGTAGAGGAAAGGAAGCCTGCCTTTCTATCCCTCCTAATGGGGAAATGCAGCGAGGAAATTCCTGACCTTAGCTACACAGACGCTGTCATCTTGTGTAGCTGTTAAACTCTGTTTTCAGGACCTGTCACCTATGGCTCTGACCCTGCCGGTATGAGCCCTTAAAAGGACTGATAGAAAGTGCTATCCCTAAGCTGTCCAGCGCTGTGTATGGAGCCTATACAGCAGTATCGGCGATAGGAGCTTCGCCAGTGATGTCTGACACCAAAGACGCAGAAGGCAGATAACGGCGTGCTGGAGGAAAATGTCCGGTTTTATAATGCAGGGACATGTGACATGGACATCCTATCACACATGCCATTGCTTCTCTGGCTAAAAGTCCACTTAGCTGTGTGTGTGTCTGGGATTGGCTGACATACTGGCACGCCCCACTACACGCGCGCGCTTAGGGAAGGAAGACAAGGAAAAAAAAAAAATGGTGATCGCCATTATCCATACAGCAGTGATCTGAATGCGCTGTTCCCGCACACTATACACTGAAATGTCATAATAGTGTGAGTCACAGAGTGATTTACACTATTACAGCGGATAGCCAGCTAGGAATTAGCTGGTCTTTTTGCTGCTAGAACCGTTCTCGAACGTTTCTAGAACTATCGAGCTTTTGCAAAAAGCTCGAGTTCTAGTTCGATCTAGAACAGCCCCCAAAATCACTCGAGCCTAGAACTGGAGAACCACGAACCACGAACCGCGCTCAACTCTAATCTTGAACCAGGTGTAAATGTAAAGAATGTAAGGAAAGAGACATCTGTGGTTAAATACAATAAAAATATTTTTTTTCTAAACAGTTAATCTGATTTATTAATATCATTGAATGGTGCATGAACTAAAAAGAAAAAAAAAACCACATGAGTTGATATTTAGTGCTATGTCCTGGGTCATTTAAATTTTGTAAATAATTCCCCAAACCCTATAAAAAAAAAATTGGCACCAAACATTTCCAACATAGAAGCAAATGGAATTCTGTCGAAATTAATGCTTTTTTGTTAGTTGTAATTTTTTTAAGGATATTGTGCTGAAGTTTTCCAATAATGTAACTATCTATCATGCCACACTTTTAATAGCTTACTTGGAGCTTTTAGTTCTAGAATGTATGAACAGCTTAGAAAGAGACTGAGCAATTGACGGAGTGCCATGGCCTCTAGATTTTGAGAAACAGTGGGGGACTAAATGCACTAGCTTGGCCTCTAACTCATACATTCCAATAATCCCTAATAACATGGTTTAGCACTGAATCAGTGCATTCAATTCCTGTACATCTAGTATCAGCAATATTACTCTTTTAATTTCACCGTCCAGCACTCCTCAGCTGTGACATGTAAAAGGGAAAAGTAGAAAGATCAATAAGATAATTAAAAGAAATCAGAAATCTGTTATAGCTGACTGCTAAAGCATGATGCATAAAGCAGAGGTAAATTTCGGCTTTCCTGCACCTGGAGCACACCCTCCCCGCAAACATAGCTTAAGGGGTTTTAGTAGTCATCATGTGACCAGTCCTTGCGATCTTAATATTTACAGTCAAGTCCTGGCTGGCTGCTCTTCCCAATTCTCTCAATGTTCAGTGAAAAACTACAGCCTGTTCCTCATTGAGTGAGGCAGGAAGAGAAGTTAATTGGCAAGTTACCGTATGTATGAAAATTACATTTGAGGGATCATGAGACCACTGGAACTGAAAAGCAGAACCGGATCCTGACAGTGAGTATAATACACACTGTTAGGATCTGGCATGCTATCATACTTAATTTTAAAATTAACATGCTTCTTACACAAATACAGATGTAGTAATACTAAACTTGTCCTATGACACAGTAGTTTATTACCATGCCCGTGTAACATGTTATCTGACAAGTTATGGATTGTTACTTGCGTGCCTGATCAGAACCAAACATAGAAATTCAGCATAAAAAACAACAGTATAGAAATACAGCTTTACACCCACCATCAGTACAAGAATGCATGAGAAGAACCGCAAACAAAAGAATCAAATTACCAAAACCATCATCAGTATTTGAACACAGCACCAGAACCACCATAACACATGCTTTATACCAGGGGTGGGGAACCTATGTATGTGCTCCAAGTGTCCTACTGTGATGTATTTACAGCAATCCCAGTGCCGTCTATGTAATGTATGTGCCTTCAGCATCTTCTGTGATGTATATACAGTAGTCCCAGTGTCTCCTATGTGATGTGTGTGCTTCCAGCATCTCCTGTGATGTATATACAGCGTCTGTTATGTGATGTATATGATTTACCAATCTTATTATCACAAAGAGTTGATTGCGCTCCAGACAGAGACAAACCTGGAAAAGCAGTTGTGAGAAGAAACTTGATTAGTATCACCAAACATTACAGCCGCACCAAAGATAAGCAGCTCCGGCCGCCACAGTAGGGGTGAGTTAATTATTTGACCAAATATAGCAGGGTCATTTTAACATTGATAATTTTGGGCGATCCCCAAAAGTTGGTTGAAATTTCCAAATAGCCCCCGGCAGTAAAAAGGTTCCCCACTCCAGCTTTATACAGTCATCAATTGTAATGTCAGGTCAACCCTATATACAATTTGATGCATTAAACTACAATTCCCAGTATGTCCTTAATGATATTAATAAGATAGTGGAAGTTGTTGTTACCAGCCATCAGACTGTTGCCCATACAAGAACAACAGTACTGATGAGATGTAGTAAGTATCAGAAATAAACGATTACATTCAGGAACCTTATATGTGACGTTCTCTGATGGGAGCCATTCTCTTTCTTTTCTTCTCCATCTGCGTATGACACCATGATGACTTTGGACATCCACAGTTCATCTCTGCAGACTTCCATCTTCTCCGGGCTTCTTCAGCACATCCTGACATGATGCCCTTAAAAACAACAGTGTCATTTTTATGCTCATGAATAAAAATATGCACCCTATGTTCTGCCTCTAAATAACTGGGCTCCCTGCAGAAAATCTAACCCCCACACTGCCTTCTTTACTTTACATGCCCTCCACACTGCCCTCTCTTTTCCATACTGGGCCCCTCTTCACACTGTCCCTTTACAATATGACCCCTCTTTACTATACTGCACACCCTCCTCATACTCCCCACTCCTCCGCACTCCTCTGCACACTGTGTCCTTCAATCTATGCCCCCACACTGTCCCCAAATGCTCCCCCATTTTATACTGGGCCCCTCACACTTGTCTCCCCATATTGTCCCCTCAAACTTTATTCCTCCCTGTACTGCCCCTCACACATTTGTCCTCTCACACTATCTCCTCTTTATATTGCTACACTTCAGTACCAGTTTACATATTGTGCCCACTCAAACTTCCCCTCATATTGTTCCCTTTCACATTTCTCCTCCATAGTGTCTCTTCACACTTTTACCATCCCATACTATCTCCTCACATATTTTTTCATTTACCCCTACCCACGTAACGCTACCTATTTTGTCTCTTCATACAAGTATCCACCTTCCCTATATAGTTCTTCACACATTTACCCCCTCAACCCAACACTGTCATCTCCTCACTTATTTACACAGTGCCCCAATACTGTTGTATTCACTCCTCCCGAAACTGTAGTCTTTTTAACCATTTACTCCTTCCTTCATGATTTCATCTTCTCCCACACTTCTCCATTCCACTAGTACCGTTATCTTCTCACAAATGTATCCACTTCCCCACATAATGTCATCTCATCACTCATTTACTAATTCCCCCATACTGTCTTCTCCTTACACTTTTAGACACTCCCCCAATACTGTCCTCACCTCACTTATTTACCTCCACTCACCTCTCCCTCAGAATGTCATCACCTCACTCCTTTGGAGCACCTACTTTGCCCCTTACTTCATCCTTTGTGGTGCATTGTGATATCAGCAGTGTGATGAGCTGACCTAATCACACTACTGACGTCAGCCTGACACAGAAATGCTGGTGCCTGGAAGACGGGAGTGTGGAGATACAAGGGTCAATGAATGCTCTTGGCCTGGTTGTTTTAATAAAAACTGCACAGACCAGGGCATATCCCAATGACTGTTTGTAGTCCTTCCCTGTGGGCAAACTACTACTCAGACAACAAAGGGTGAGTGAACAACACAACTGAAAGACTTTATTGGTTCACCAACTCACAAACACATAGTATATTCCCAGCAAAAACACAAGATAATACAAACAACAGAGTCTCACTCTTCCTCTGCCCAACCAGGGATTAGAGTCTTCATGACTTCAGGTCTTCCAGGACCAACTATCTCACTCCAGCAGCACCCCAATTTTGTAGGCACATACTGAGAAGAGATAGAGGCTAGCTTAGGAAGCAGTTCTGTCTTTCCCCAGCTGGATCAGAAGTTCCTTGGCTGGGTGCATGTAGAATCCTTCTCTTGGTGCAGTTCTGTAATTCTCCAGCTGGAGCCAAAGTTCCTCGTCTGGGGGCATGTGGAATTATCCACTAGTGGCAGAAGAAAGGCCCTTTTATACCACTCAGTTCTCTTACAGGATTGGTGGATATGGCTGCTCCGTCATTGATGGAAAGTTCAATCTAACTGCATAATTTTCCTCTGAACTATGCAGTCAGAGGTGCTGAGGCAATACACATTTATAGACAATAAGGCTCCGATCAAGTTTTAGATGGGACAATGGTTAGCTTCTCTTGATTTAACAAACATGAGGACCCCTATAGCAGGGCTAATTAAAAACAGTTCACCTTCATACAAGTGGCCAAATGTAAAATCATCAAAGGGAGTATAAATAAATTTAGATATCTGGTGGATCATTGCTTTTCTGTGTTCTCTCAGTTTAAGTGGGAGAATGGCCTAACCCCATTTCCAGAGGGTGCACCACCGCATTAGGTGCCCCTCTTCCATCTGCGCCAAGGGGAAATTTCCATCATGCAGCCTAGATACACATAATAGCTACTCAGCACCTTTGGATCTTTTGGTGCTTTGTAGACTCTTTAAACCAGTTATGCATTTTTTTTTTTTAAAAAAGGTGGCTAGAAAGAATGAAAAGCATTTGTTGGCTAAAATGACTGAAATTCACTTAGTAAATGCCCTGTCAGATAATAACATTCTGACCTCGCACACATAACCACTGCAACCAGTTACTGGTTTTAGCAGTCATATTCTGATTGTCATCAGCTGCAGTGGTCACATGCACATAACTAGAATGTATAATTCTGGATAAATAAAACTTACAAATTTCACATTTATTCCTTTCTATTGTTTTTGCGGAAATGGACAGTTATTAGTATTTTCTACTGTGTTTTGTGCAGTATAAATAATATTATAATTTTATTCTGTGAGATGTGATTATGGCAGCACCAAATACACTACTCACAAAAAGTTAGGGATATTTTTGTTTTGGGTGAAATGTATGTAAAACGTAAAAAAAAAAATGCTCTACAGTGATATTTTATCGTGAAAGTAGGGCATTTATGTAGAAGCAGGCAATGGTGACTCCCTCATATCAAACAATTCACTGAAACAAAAGGCAACAACAGTGGTGGGCATACCCCCAAAAAATGTCAATGTCTCAATAACTTTTCATGGGGCATTGAGTATAAATTACAGCTTGACAACGACTTCTTATGCTGTTCACATGTCAAATAATTGTCTAATTTTACATTTATCTGAGATTTATCCTTATATCATCTTTATAACTATGCTGGTACATATCTGTGTACGGCTGAGTAATGACTAGAGATGAGCGAACCGGTCGCTGTTCGGCTCGAGTTCGGTTCGCCAAATGGACGTCTCGTTCGAGTTCGGTTCGGCGAACGTTCGACGAACCGAACTCGAACCGCATAGGAAACAATGGCAGGCAATCACAAACACATAAAAACACATTATAAATGTACACATACAGTTAATAAACATTGCCATAACACTTACCGGTCCCCGCGATCCCTTCTGCACTCTGTCTCCTGCCGCTATTCCATCCGATGATCGCTGAATCCTCCCGGTAACCAGCACTGCCAGCAGTGATGCAGGACCTATCGTGACGTGAAAAATAGCCATGTGACCAGTCAAGTGCCTGTTATCTCATTGGCTACAGACTGGTCACATGACTACGACGCGTCATGTAGGACCTGTCATTGCATCTCTCTGTTATATGGTGCACGTTTGTGTATCGCCGTGTACCGGCGACATGCTCTAGCACACGGTCGACTCCCCGCTCTGCTTCCCGTTCCCTTAAGGTACCGTCACACTAAGCGACGCTCCAGCGATCCCACCAGCAACCTGACCTGGCAGGGATCGCTGGATCGTCGCTACACGGGTTGCTGGTGAGCTGTCACACAGGCAGATCTCACCTGCAACCAGTGACCACAGCCCCCAGCCAGCAGCACTTGTGGAAGCGATGCTGCACTTTGTAACTAAGGTAAATATCGGGTAACCAACCCGATATTTACCTTGGTTACCAGCGCACACCGCTTAGCGCTGGCTCCCTGCACTCCTAGCCAGAGTACACATCGGGTTAATTTAACCCAATGTGTAGTCTGGCTATGTGTGCAGGGGGCTGGCACTGGCAGCGTGAGAGCGGCGGACGCTGGTAACTAAGGTAAACATCGGGTAATCAAGGAAAGGGCTTCTTGGTTACCCGATGTTTATCGTAGTTACCAGCGTCCGCAGAAGCCGGCTCCTGACCGGCTGACACAGCCAGTCAATCACGGAGATCACCGTTGCCATAGCAATGTGCTTGGTAGCGGTGACGGGGACGTCCCGCTACCAGCATGCAGCGGCACCGGAATCACGTGATTGGAGCAGCGTTGCTATGGCAACCCGTGCCACCGCTTACAGCCAAAGCCTGTGGTCACTCTCACAGAGTGATTTCTGCACGGAGCACAGCGTCTTCCCCATGCAGCTGTGCTGTCTGATGGAGCAGACAGAGCTGCATGTGTTGAAAAGAAGACAGAAGAGCAGGATCGTGGAGGGATGACAGGGGGTAATAAAGATGGAGTCTCTAATGTGTCTGTGTATTTATTTCTATTAAAGTATTTTTTCTCTGTGTGGTGGTTTTTTTAACCCTTTATTGGAGATTCTTAATGGCCGGGTCAAACGTGCCTGACATTAAGAATCTCTGGCTTAATACTGGCTAGTAAAACAAAGCCAGTATTAACTCATGATTACCCAACAAGCCACCCGGCTCCAGGGCTGTTGGAAGAGTTGGATACAGCGCCAGATGAGGGTGATTCTATGAGAGTGCCATTTTCTGGGGCCGCTGCGGACTGCAATTCGCAGCAGAGGGGCCCAGAAACCTCGGGCTAACCTGTGCTGTGGATTACAATCCCCGGCTGCCTAGTTGTACCCGGCTGGACACAAAAATGGGGCGAAGCCTACGTCGTTTTTTTGTTTTAATTATTTCATAAAATTCATGAATTAATTAAAAAAAGGGCTTCCCTGTATCTTTAGTTCCCAGCCGGGTACAAATAGGCAGCTGGGGGTTACGGGCAGCCCGTACCTGCCTGCTATACCTGGCTAGCATACAAAATTATGGCGAAGCGCACGTCATTTTTTTTGTAGTTTTTTGGCAAAAAAAAAAAAAATGCTTCCCTGGATTTTCTATTGCCAGTGAAGGTAACACCAAGCAGTGGGGGTTAGCAGCCAGTAGCTGCTTGGATTACCCTTAGCTAGCAATACAAAAAATGCAGCGGGAGCCCATATATATTTGTTTTAATTAATTACTTACTTAAATAACTAAAAACAAAAAGGGCTTCCCTGTATTTTGATTGCCTAACATGACAGTGCTGTAAAAATAAATCTTTAAAAAAAATGACGTAGCGCTCCGCGGTATTTTTGATTCTCAGTGCAGATAAAGTAAACAGCTATGGGTTGCCAACCCCATCTGCCTGGCGTTACCTTGGCTGACAATCAAAATACAGGGAAGCCCATTAATTTTTTTTATTTAAAAAATAGTTATAAAAAAAATGATGTTGGGTCCCCCCATTTTTGATAGCCAGCTAGGGTAAAGCAGACGGCTGTAGCCTGAAAACCACAGCTGGCAGCTTTACCGTGGTTGGGGATCCAATGTGGAGGTCACCCCAGGCTCTTTTTTTATAATTATTTTATAAATAATAATAATTACAAAAAAAGTAGGATCCCCCCCAAATTGGATCACCAGCCAAGGTAAAGCGGACAGCTGTGGTCTGGTATTCTCAGGGTGGGAAGGTCCATAGTTATTGGGCCTTCACAGCCTAAAAATAGCAGGCCACAGGCACCCCAGACGTGGCGCATCCACTAGATGCGCCACTCCTGGCGCTTCACCCCAGCTCATCCCGTGCCCTGGTGCAGTGGCAAACAGGGTAATAAATGGGGTTGATACTAGTTGTAAAGTCACATGACATCAAGCCCAGCAGTTTGTGATGTCATGGCGTCTGTCAGATACCTGACATCACAAACTGTCAGTACTAACAAAAAAAGTCGACAAAAAAAAATTATTTGAAAGAAAACTCCCCAAAACATTCCCTCTTTCACAAATTTATTGTAAGGAAAAAACGGGAACGTATCCCCCATTTTCTAGGAGTGCAGACCCTCCATGTGAGGAGTGTGGGTGCAATGAATCTGCACCCACTCTCCCCGGGTCCACAGCAGTAGAGTCCATGTCGTAACGGTTGCTACCAAAGCTGCAATGCCCTGCTCATGAGGTAAGGGCATGCCTAATCAGGAGAACTATTCTACATTTCCAAATATTGGTATTTGCTGATATTATTGCTATTCCACCTACTATATATTGGGGATAGGATCTTGGAGATGGAATACCCCTTTAAGTCCAGTTTTCCAGCTGAATGAATACTAAACAACAGAGCTCGCTATTTAGATGTGTTTTCGTGTGGCGTATAACGGACTCTCATGTTTGGTAGTTGTTCAGCAGGGCAACTATAAAATCAAATGCCTCCATTTGGAAATGTAGTATATAGCTCTCCTGATCAACTATGTTCCTTACCTCATGAGCAGGGCATTGCAGTAATAATAATAATTTATTCATTTTTTTAGCGCTATTAATTCCATAGCGCTTTGCATACATTGGGAACACTGTCCCCATTGGGGCTCACAATCTAAATTCCCTATCTGTTTGTCTTTGGAGTGTGGGAGGAAACCAGAGTACCCAGAGGAAACCCACGAAAACACGGGGAGAACATACAAACTCCTTGCAGATGGCGTCCTTTGTGGGAATTGAGCCCAGGACTTCAGCGCTGCAAGACTGCAGTGCTAACCACTGAGCCACCGTGCCGCCCATTTAGCTTACAGATGCATAACCACCACTCACTGTGTCTGAACACAGGAACTTGAGCTGACAGCCGCTCTGTGCATGCGGCAGCGTCTATTGCGAAGGAGAGGGCCACGGGGGATCAACGCTGCACAGGTACCGTGGGACACCGGGGAACACCGGTGGGGTTATAGGGGGTGACCTGGCAGGGCCTGGGGAGGAGTTTTCTGTCGCATGTGTCATGGCACATGCGACAGAAAACAGAGGAGTAGGGTGAATGCGGCCGGCGCGCTGCTGTGCGCGCGGCCATCTTGGATTTTCCGGGAGGGGGCACTTTGGTGACACCGGGGGACCGGAGGGGACCGGGTAGGAGATTTATCATGTTTGTTCATGCCAGATGGGAGATAAATAATTTTTTACCGACACTGTCATTTACTGTAACATGATCATCGGTGTACGGTGTATACCTGTGATCACGTGAGCGGGGACCGGAAAAACCGTCCTGAATCAGGATCTCCAGGGTCTCAGCTAGCCCTGAAACCCCGGAGATTTTCTGACGCTGGGGGGCGTTATTCACTTATTTCTGCCTGCTGTTTATAAACGGCAGATCAGAATAAGGCTACATTAACACGACCGATCCATTTTTGCGGTCTGCAAAAAACAGTCCGTTTTTTCTTCACGGGTGCATCCGTATGGCATCCGTTTCCGTTCTGTAGACGGTCCGTATGTCATGTTTGTCATCCGTGTGCCTTCTGTTTTTTTTGCGTACTGCAAAAAAACTGAAGGAGGGAAAATACATAAATTTACCCAGGATCCATAGCTTCAACCTACATGAGGCGGTCACATGTTCACTCCAGTGCCATTTTCTACTGCTTTTCACAGCATAGAGCGCTCTGGTAATTTTCCTGTGCTTGCACATTTCATATCAGTCTTCTCTGTCATTATAATGGCAGAAAGACACATAATGTCCCACTCTCCTGCATTTTGTAATTTTGCACCCTTTGGTGCCTTTCATGTGGCACTAAGGGGTGCTTTGCTTTGTATTTAGCCAAAAAAATGAAAAAAAAAATGACGTGGGGTTCCCCCTATTTTTGTAGCCAGTTAGGGTAAAGCAGATGGCTGCAGCCTGCAGACCACAGCTGGCAACCTCACCTTGGCTGGTAATCCAAAACTGAGGCACCCCATGCTGTTATTTTAAATTAAATAAATAATTAAAAAAAAATCCACGTAGGGGTCCCCCAAAATTGGTTCAACAGCCAAGGTAAAGCAGACAGCTGGGGTTTGATATTCTCAGACTAGGGAGGTCCATGGTTATTGGACTCTCCCAGCCTAAAAAGAGCAGGCCGCAGCCGCCCCAGAAGTGGCGCATCCATTAGATGTGCCAATCCTGGTGCTTCGCCCCAGCTCATCCCGTGCCCTGGTGCGGTGGCAAACGGGGTAATATATGGGGTTAATACCAGATGTGTAATGTCACCTGGCACCAAGCCCTGGGGTTGGTGAGGTCAGGCGTCTATCAGATACCCGACATCACCAACCCAGTCAGTAATAAAAAAAAATAGACGACAAACACATTTTTATTTGAAAAAACACTCCCCAACACATTCCCTCTTTAACCAATTTATTAGAAAGAAAAACAAATCCAGGTCTGGTGTAATCCAAGGGGTTCCCATGACGATCCACACTGTCCCAGTCAATGAAGAGCAGGATGTTCCCCATTGGCTGGGAGAGCAGTGCAGTGACCTGAGCTAACATCAATGGGTCAGCCCAGGTCACTGCAGGGGATGACAAGTGCTGCTGTCAGCGAGGTACATTACCTGCACTGATCTCCTGCACACTGACTTCAACCATGTTCACAGCCAAGTATCGCGAGTGGCCCGTGACGTCACCACTAGTCAGTCTCAGGTTGGAAGCGAGAGAAGGTGATGCGACAAGCGGCGGCCATGGAGGACAGTGACAGCGCTGAGGTCGGGACTTTATCACCGCAGGTAAGCCGAGCGGGACCATGTGTGCAGAGTGCCAGGTGGGCGGAGCCTAGCGGGACCATGTGTGCAGAGTGCCAGGTGGGTGGAGCCTAGCAGCGCCATGTGTGCAGAGTACCAGGTGGGCGGAGCCTAGCGGTGTAATGTGTGCAGAATGCCAGGTAGGCGGAGCCTAGCGGGACAATGTGTGCAGAGTGTCAGGTGGGCGGAGCCTAGCAGCGCCATGTGTGCAGAGTGCCAGGTGGGCAGAGCCTAGCGGGACCATGTGTGCAGAGTGCCAGTTGGGCGGAGCCTAGCGGGGTAATGTGTGCAGAGTGCCAGGTGGGCGGAGCCTAGCAGCGCCATGTGTGCAGAGTGTCAGGTGGGTGGAGACTAGTGGGACCATGTGTGCAGAGTGCCAGGTGGGCGGAGCCTAGCAGTGCCATGTGTGCAGAGTGTCAGGTGGGCAGAGCCTAGCGGGGTAATGTGTGCAGAGTGCCAGGTGGGCGGAGCCTAGCGGGGTAATGTGTGCAGAGTGCCAGGTGGGCGGAGCCTAGCAAAACCATATGTCCAGAGTGTCAGGTGGGCGGGGCCTAGCCGGACCATGTGTGCAGAGTGTCAGGTGGGCGGAGCCTAGCAGCGCCATGTGTGCAGAGTGCCAGGTGGGCGGAGCATAGCGGGGTAATGTGTGCAGAATGCCAGGTGGGCGGAGCATAGCGGGACCATGTGTGCAGAGTGTCAGGTGGGCCGAGCCTAGCAGCGCCATTTGTGCAGAGTGCCAGGTGGGCGGAGCCTAGCGGGACCATGTGTGCAGAGTGCCAGGTGGGCGGAGCCTCTTGGGACCATGTGTGCAGAGTGCGAGGTGGGCGGAGCCTAGTGGGGTAATGTATTCAGAGTGCCAGGTGGGCAGAGCCTAGCGAAACCATGTGTGCAGAGTGTCAGGTGGGCGGAGCCTAGCCGGACCATGTGTGCAGAGTGTCAGGTGGGCGGAGCCTAGCAGCGCCATGTGTGCAGAGTGCCAGGTGGGCGGAGCATAGCGGGGTAATGTGTGCAGAATGCCAGGTGGGCGGAGCATAGCGGGACCATGTGTGCAGAGTGTCAGGTGGGCCGAGCCTAGCAGCGCCATTTGTGCAGAGTGCCAGGTGGGCGGAGCCTCTTGGGACCATGTGTGCAGAGTGCGAGGTGGGCGGAGCCTAGTGGGGTAATGTATGCAGAGTGCCAGGTGGGCAGAGCCTAGCGAAACCATGTGTGCAGAGTGTCAGGTGGGCGGAGCCTAGCCGGACCATGTTTGCAGAGTGTCAGGTGGGCGGAGCCTAGCAGCGCCATGTGTGCAGAGTGTTAGGTGGGCGGAGCCTAGCGGGACCATGTGTGCAGAGTGCCAGGTGGGCGGAGCCTAGCAGTGCCATGTGTGCAGAGTGCCAGGTGGGCGGAGCCTAGCGGGGTAATGTGTGCAGAATGCCAGGTGGGCGGAGCCTAGCGGGACCATGTGTGCAGAGTGTCAGGTGGGCGGAGCCTAGCAGGACCATGTGTGCAGAGTGTCAGGTGGGCAGAGCCTAGCAGTGCCATGTGTGCAGAGTGCCAGGTGGGCAGAGCCTAGCTGGACCATGTGTGCAGAGTGCCAGCTGGGTGGAGCCTAGTGGGGTAATGTGTGCAGAATGCCAGGTGAGCGGAGCCTAGCGGGACCATGTGTGCAGAGTGTCAGGTGGGCGGAGCCTAGCAGCGAAATGTGTGCAGAGTGCCAGGTGGGCGGAGCCTAGCGGGACCATGTGTGCAGAGTGCCAGGTGGGCGGAGCCTAGCGGGACCAAGTGTGCAGAGTGCCAAGTGGGCGGAGCCTAGCGGGGTAATGTGTGCAGAGTGCCAGGTGGGTGGAGCCTAGCGGGACCATGTGTGCAGAGTGTCAGGTGGGCGGAGCCTAGAGGGACCACGTGTGCAGAGTGCCAGGTGGGCGGAGCCTAGCAGCACCATGTGTGCAGAGTGCCAGGTGGGCGGAGCCTAGCGGGACCATGTTTGCAGAATGCCAGGTGGGCGGAGCCTAGCGGGAACATGTGTGCAGAGTGTCAGGTGGGCGGAGCCTAGCAGTGCCATGTGTGCAGAGTGCCAGGTGGGCGGAGTCTAGCGGGGTAATGTGTGCAGAGTGCCAGGTGGGTGGAGCCTAGCAGGACCATGTGTGCAGAGTGTCAGGTGGGCGGAGCCTAGCGGGACCATGTGTGCAGAGTGCCAGGTGGGCAGAGCTATGTGTGCTGGCGGCGGAGTGCGAAGTGGGTGGAGCCTAGCAGGGTCATGTGGCGCTGAGGACGTCAGTGTCATGGACTGCATGGCTGGGGACAGGTGAGTGTGAGTGTGTGAGTGTGTGTATGTATGTGTACTTGCAGCGTGCAGGAGGGGGCGGAGCAAGCTGAGCTGGGAAGTGTCGGCTTCCTGCACACGTAACTAGGATAAACATCGGGTTACTAACCAAAGCGCTTTGCTTGGATACCCGATGTTTATCTTGGTTACCAGCTTCTGGCAGGCTGCCAGCGATGGCTCCTGCACACTGTAGCTGTAAAAAGCCCTGCTTTTTGCTGCTAGAACCGTTCTCGAACATAACTAGAACTATCGAACTTTATCAAAAAGCTCGAGTTCTAGTTCGATCTAGAACAGCCCCCAAAATCACTCGAACTGCGAACTGGAGAACCGTGAACTGCGCTCAACTCTAGTAATGACTTGTGACTAACTGCACAATTTATCCTTTTTTGGTGGTGGGTCTCCCGTTGCAACTGACGAGCTGCAGGGAGATAATAGGGAGAGACGACGAGGAGCGGGGGGTACCCAATAATTTATGGTGCACCTCCGTGTGTAGGTAGGTGAAAGGGAGGGATAGAAAGCTCTGCCCCCATTCCCCCTAGAATTATAGAAAAACTATCTGGTTAAATAACTACAACTACTAAAGTTGTCCCTACCTTGAGAATAGCAAACAATTTTCACTATCCTCACCAATCATCTCTATCACCTCTTTACACCCACCTTATGTGACCAGTCTAATTATGACTATTTAAAAGCAATTTGGTTTTTATGACTATATATTTTAATATTGAATATAATAAAGATATAATTTTTAGGAGTTTTTCTTCTGTTTTTTTGCACTAATACTCCTACTTTCTATCAGTTTGGGTTATAAATAATTGTCTGCTGAGGCATGACATCTCACTCTTTATGACAAAAGGGTACTTAGGTCATTGAGGTTCTGTGGTACAAAATTACAAGCCTATACTTGGTGACTCAGCTGATTCCATAGGTTTTCTGTAGCATCCAGGTCTGGAGAACGAACGTGCAGGCCACTCCATTTGAGG
Source organism: Anomaloglossus baeobatrachus (assembly GCF_048569485.1). NCBI lineage: Eukaryota > Metazoa > Chordata > Amphibia > Anura > Aromobatidae > Anomaloglossus > Anomaloglossus baeobatrachus. The sequence continues at coordinate 267,405,411 of NC_134358.1, forward strand.
TACCCAAATCTCTAGCAGCCATTCCCTAATGATGCGACCTCAATGAGCAAGAGCATTGTTGTCCATGAAGATAAAATTAGGCCAGTGTTGCTCATGTAGGTACACAATGACTGGAATAATTATGTTATTCAAGTAGAAGGAGCTTGTCACTGTACCATTTACAAAGTGTAGGGCAGTTCATTATTGACAAAACACACCTGCCCACACCCTAACACAACCACCACCAAAGGCTCATCTGGTTACAAAAGTGGCAGATGCATAGCACTCGCCTTGATATCTCCAACATCGTTGGTGGCCTTCATTTCTTCTCAGCATGTATTAACTTTCGTCCAGCAAGACGATGATGCCTGTGCCTGTTGGTGTGGTTAGGTACTCTTGCACGTCGTTTAGCTAGCATTCAGACCACACTGATGTAAACAGTTTTGAATGGTCTGAAGGTGACACTTGGGTGCCTTTCACCACCCTTAATTGTGCCTAAAGTTGTGTGGCATTCATCATCCGGTTTTGAAGGGAAATGATCCCAATGAAGCAGTCATCTGTGAGAGATGTGGCCAAAGGATATTAACTTCTATGTCTTTTTGTGACTCTTACAGTCTCTATGTATGTTTGATGCAACTTGCTGATGACTCTGTGACACTATTAACTGAGTGGTCATTTATGTATGAGAACATCCTGCTTGAAGCCTCGCAATGGCGAGGTACTGTTGATCAATTGTTAGGTGTTGTTTTGGTCTCATGTTTAGAGATGAGCAAACCTTTCAGTTCAGTTTGCTGACAGTCTCAGTGTTCGCCAAACAGTTTCATGAACAGTTCGATGAAGATATTTGAACCTCTTTGAATTCAATGGGAGGGAAAACCAAGGTCATAAACAAAATTTTCTGGGGGGGGGGGCAAAAGCTTCTAAAACAGCTCAAAGCACAGCCATTAGCTTCCTAGACTATTAACATCAGAAATATTGAATGAATGACAGGTCTGGTGGTCTGGAAGCCCTCATATAGTGTGCATCAGCTTAAACTGCTTTTCTGCTCAGCCACACTCAAGTGGCAAAAATATTGGGATCAATTGCTCCAGAGTAACAATAGTGTCGTGGTTCAGCAGTCAGGCGAGGGCCATGCATGAGACAGCGTCTAGGCCAGCATTTATAGCTTTCAAATTAAGTTAAAATTAAGAGTTGAGTGGATGAGTGACCAGTGTAGGCATGCTGTGCTGGGAGCACTCATACCTCCTGCAACAACTCAAACTGCTTTTCTGCTCAGTCACATTCAGGTGGCACCAACATTGGCATCAATTGCCCCAGAGTACCAATCGTATCATGTCACAGCAATCAGGCATGGGCCATGCATGAGACAGAGTCTAGAAAAGCATTTACAGCTTTCAAGCTAGGATAAAATTAAGAAGTGCTTGAGTGACCAGGGTAGGCCTGTTGTGCTTTTAGATCGCTGCCCCTGAAGGCAACCCACAACTTGGGAGACCCAACTTGGAGTTGTAGTATAATAGCGCAGCATGAATGCATGGGACTTGGCCTGGTACAGGGCTTCACTGAGCATTTCTAGCTTAAACATTTACCAGTAACAGGTGAATGAGTAACAGGTGTAGGCCTGGTGCTCTGAAACTCCTGCCACTACCGGCAACACAGCATGGACACCCAACTTGGAGTCTCCACATTTCAAAAAATTAGGCAGATACCAGGAAAAGTGGCATCAATTGCCTCAGAGTCTAAATAGTATAATGGTGCAGCACGGATACATGGAACAGGGCCTGGAACAAGGCCTGGCCAAGAATTTCTAGCTTAAACATTGATCAGTAAGAGGTGGATGAGTGATAGGTATAGGCCTGGTGCTATGACATCTCTGTCACTACAGGCAAGACACAACAAGGAGACCCAAAAAAGTGTCTCCATTTACAAAAAAAATAGTCTTGCTGTAAAACAGGAGGAAGCAAAACCAGGGGAAATAGGAGGAATTGATACTTCACACACAAAAAAAACAAATTGTAAAAGCAACAGCTGGGCACATACCTTTTGAATGTTGTGACACAAAGGCGCATTGTTAGTAACATCAGCAGCAGTTGCAACATCAGCTACTGAAGCCATGACAAAGGTGTCTCAGACTGCAATAACCCGAGATCAATGCAGCACACTGAAACTACATCATCACTTAGTATGCATAGTCTGCGATTGGGGTGGAATAGTCATTCGAGATCCATGACTTATTCATCGTGATGAAAGTTAGGCAATCTACACTTTCTGGGGACAGCAGGATGCCCTTATCCGTCAGGACACCACCAGCATGTGAAGACACGTTCTGAGAGAATTCTGACTGCCAAACATGACAAAACCTCCAAGGCATGACTGTCGAGCTTAAGTGGGCTTTACACGCTACAACAAATCTAACGATGTGTCGGCGGGGTCACGTCGTAAGTGACGCACATCCGGCATCATAAGTCTTGTTGTAGCGTGTGACAGCTACGTGCGATTGCGATTTAACGTAAAACCGTTCGCATACAAGTCGTTCATTTCCTTAAAATTGCACGTCGGGTTGTTCAATGTTCCCGAGGTACCACACTTCGCAGTGTGTGACACCCCGGGAACGATGAACAGATCTTACCTGCGTCCCACGGCTCCCCCCGGAAATGCGGAAGGAAGGAGGTGGGCGGGATGTTTCATCCCGCTCATCTCCGCCCCTCCGCTTCTATTGGCCGGCTGCCGCGTGACGTCGCTGTGACGCCAAACGTCCCTCCCACTCCAAGAAGTGGATGTTCGCCGCCCACATCGAGGTCGTATGGAAGGGTAAGTATGTGTGACGGGAAATAATTGTTTGTGCGACACGGTCAACAAATTGAACGTGCCCCACATACAATGGGGGCAGGTACGATCGCATACGCTCATGCCCTCAACCTGGTTGTACAGCAACTTCTAGGGCATGATGCACTGATGCAGAAGGCACAGTCACTGTGTGCTCACTCCCGCCATTCGCACTCCGCAGCTATTCGACTACAGAGGTCTTTCGGCCTACCAGTTAACCGGTTAATATGCAATGTACCACCATAGTGGAATTCCACTCTACACATTTCGCAGCAGCTGTGCCAGCAGTGACGAGCTTTGGTGCAGTATGTCATCATGCATAGTCTGAGCCAACGCAGTCTGGTCATGGACAAATCATGCTTGTGGAGTGAGCAGAGATGAAGAACCTCTGTCTGCACCCTACTGCAGAGTTTTCAAATAGCTACTAAGATGGTTAGTGCTGACAATGTCCTCATCAGCAATACTATGCCGGTTATCTACATACTGAAACACTGTTGGAATAGTCTACAGTAGGAGGTGGTGGTCCTAGAGGAAGAGGAGAAAGCAGGGAAGGATGCAAAAGGGAGGGTGGAGTACAGAAATCAATGGGGGTTTATTGTACCATACAAACTGTAAGGGGTACTTTACACGCTGTGACATTGCTGCCGATATATCGTCGGGGTCACATCGTTAGTGACGCATATCCGGCGCCGGTAGCGACATCGCAGCGTGTAAAACAAATGTGCGACGATCAACGAGCACAAAAACGTGAAAAATTGTTGCTCGTTGACACGTCGTTCATTTCCATAATATCGGTGCTACTGCAGGTACGATGTTGTTTGTCGTTCCTGCGGCAGCACACATCGCTATGTGTGACGCCGCTGGAATGACAAACATCTCCTTACCTGTGTCCACCGGAAAAGGAGGAAGGAAGGAGGTGGGCGGGATGTTCCGACCGCTCATCTCCGCCCCTCCGCTTCTATTGGGCGGCGTTTCAGTGACGCTGCTGTGACGTCACAGAGCAGGTATGTGCGTGTGACGCTGCCGTAGCGATAATGTTCGCTACAGCAGCGATCACCACATATCGAATGTGCGATGGGGGTAGGTGCTATCGCGCTCGGCATCGGCAGCACATGCTAGCGATGTCACAGCATGTAAAGCACCCCTTAGTGAAGGTGCAGGAGGCAAGGAACAAATGGAGGAGGATGAAGAGGAAGAGGTGATGGGCGTGCAACAATCAGGAGAAGAAGAAGATATTCATCCCTTCTTTGTTGTCCGTGTTTGGAGGGAGGGGATGGAGGAAGCAAGCTTGGGTGTTACCGTGCCACTAACACACCATGGACTTAGACCTCACAGAAGTGCCTGACACATGAGCACCTTCTTGCTACAATATCTGGAACATGATTCCCAGACTGTTAAAATTAGAATTAGTGCTGACTATTGGGTTGCCACTCTGTTAGATCCACGGTGCAAGAGTAAATTTTGCCAGATGATTCACCCCTGCAGGGGGATGTGTGCATGCTGGAGTATCGAAATCAACTTGGACACAATCTTAAGAGTGGTTTTCCCCAAGACAGCAATGAGGCACAAAGTGTGCATCGCTGTTCTAGACTTCCAACACCAGGAATGTCGAGTAATCATCGGAGAAACTTTAGCAGCAGCAGCAGTTTAATTGACAGATGCAATTCTGTGAGTTGTGGAACACATTTTTTAGACCATTTCATGCACCGGTAAAACAGAGTACAAGTCTGACATATAGTGAATGACTGAAGCGGATGGTGCAGGAGTATCTAGAGCTCAATTTCAAATGTTATTGAGAGGTTTGTGGCCTTTTGGCATTTTAGTCTTCAAAAATGGAAAAGTGGCCAGACATGTCTTGGAGGTTTTGCCATCTGTCAGAACGTGTCTTCAGCGCTGCTGGTGGTGTCCTGTGAAGTTGGTTCTCAAAGTTGTGTGTCATCTGTAGTGGCAGGGGTCTCAAAGCACCAGGATTACACCTGTCACTCTTCCACCTATTACTGATCAATGTTTAAAATAGAAATGCTGGGCCAGGCTTTGTTCCAGGCCCTGTCCCGTGCATCCATGCTGCGTCATTATACTATTTGTACTCTGGGGTAATTGATGCCACTTCTCCTGGTGTCTGTCCCTAATTTTTTAAAATGTGGACACTCCAAGTTGCGTCTTCAAGTTGTGTATTGTCTGTAATGGCAGATGTCTCACAGTACCAGGCTTACACCTGTCACTCATCCATCTCTGATTGATCAATGTTTAAGATAAAAATGCTCACCTAGGTCTTGTCCAATGCAGCCATGTTGCACCATTATGCTATTTGTACTCTGGAGCAACTGATGCCACTTTTCCTGGTGTCTGCCCCTATTTTTTGGAAATGTGGAGATTCGAAGTTGGGTCTCCAAGTTCTGTATTGTCTGCAGAGGCAAGGGTCTCAGAGCACCAGGCATACACCTGTCACTCATACACCTAAATATTTCTTATGTTAATAGTCTAAGAATCTAATGGCTGTGTTGAAACATTAATTTAAAATGCAATAACAGGCGATCAAAACATTTCATCTATGCATAAAATGGTATAGTTAAAAACGCCAGATTAGGACGCAGAAAAATAAGCCATCACTGAGCTACAGATCCCAAAAATAGGTCTTTTAAAAAGTCAACAAAAGCACAAATCTTTTTTTGCACACACTTCTGAATTTGTCTTCACCATTTAGTAAAAATAAAAACTATATGTTTGGTGTCTGTAAACTCATACTGACCGGGGGAATCATAATGTCATGTCAGTTTTACTATATATTGAGCATGGTAAATAAAAAAAACATTATGCAATTGCACTTTTGTTTGCAATTTCACCGCACTTAGAATTTTTTTCCCATTTTTCAGTACACTATATGGTAAAACAAATGGTTTCAATCAAAAGTATCACTTATTCAGCAAAAAAAAAAAAGCCCTCATAATGACTATATTAACAGAAAAATAAAAAGTTTCAGCTCTTGGATAAAGGGGAGGAATAAAGAAAACAAAAAATCACCAGGCTGTGAAAGGGTTAAATTGGAGTAACTTGTACAAATATTATAATTGCAATTGTCACCATTTAAGAGTTCATATTGAATGCTGTTGTCGGAGCAATACACCGATATTTATGATTCGTTATGGGTTTCTCGTGTCCATAAAATTGTTGGCTGCCGATGTTTGCATTGCAAGAACTATATGTGGCACTCTTGTTTCCCAACAGCTGATTTTTCGATATTCCTTTTTTTTGTTTGGCAAGGAAATAATGCTATCTGAAGCAATATTTTTTATGTCAAAGTGAAGGACATATGAATCTAACCTAATCTATTACACTGGTTTACATTTGATAAATACATTTTTGCTGACCTAAGTATTTTTGCTGAATTTACTGAAATGAAAGATGCTGATTCCAGGTATGAAGAAAAAAATATGCAGTACGTCAAATTTTGTCATAAATGAAAAATGTTTAAAATTCTGAAGAAGTGATAGCACACAATATATTTGTTTCATGCCAAAAATACTAGTGTAATCAAGAGAACAATAGTTGTATGAATGGTAATTGTCAGGCAGAACTGTTCTCCTTTTGGTTGCTTTGGAATAGTTATGATCAGGGTTGTCACACAGTAAACACCAGCAGTCATCTGCCGTCATGTTTGTGTTTCATCTGCCTTGATCTCTATGTACCATGGTTTATGGTCCTGATGTCTGGGTGAAAGAGTTTTCCTTGTTCTTCACTCATACCTCCAAAATTGGAGAGAAAGTCATTCAGGTGGCTACCAAAAAAATGCAATTTTATACTCCTGCGTGCTCCTTTGTATGCATGTTGTAAAACAACCATAAATGTATCAGAAGATATCAGGATCATTGTTGCACCATCTACAAGTTAATTTTGTTTAAAAAGCGCCTAGCAAAACGGACGTTGGGGCCTCCACCCGCTACCACGGCTTCACTTAGTACAGTCTCCAAGAGGTATTTGGCTCTTTTCTGTATGATGTGTGTGCCTAACATTCCTTGTGTCAGTATTGACCTTCCTGGTCGACTTTATTCTTTGCTACTACTGTGTTTGTAATCTATTATATGGTCTGCTCTCCCTTGGTTATGTGTAGACTCACACATCATCCAGTTTTTTTTTTATGACAATTCTTTCTGCCTATGTTGGGATATATATCCTCATTAGATCTGTATTGAACACATTAAATTGGTTTCAACAATTGTCCACACTGCCCCCTAGGGGGAAACTCTTACAATCTCTGATTTTTTGAGCCATTTGCCCTGGATTTTTCCATTTTTATATTTTGGAGCGAATTTAATCAGCATGGACCCTCATGAATTTTGGCATGTTTTGACCAGATCCATAATTTTTACATATTAGTGTTGTCCATGGTAGGGGTGTATTTCATATATGTACCATGTCAGTTTTATTACCCTTGTATGTCCACATCTCCTGTGACCCTTCCCTTTCATACTTTCTCCTTTTTATAATGTGTATTTTTCTAAGTCAATAAAATTTATACAATTCTTGCATATTATTTGTGCCTTATCTTCCTTGTTCTCCTTGTTTAATAAGTTAATTTTGCGGCAACTTTTAAGTCTCTTGATTGGCTGAATACTGCTGTCGGTTTTCATGTTGCTTATATATCCATAAAATTCCAACTTCAGTATTTTTTATTTGCTTATTAAGCAGTCTTCCCATTAGTTATAGCAATTGCATATTCAGCATTTCCTTCTAAATAATATAATTATAATTCTTTATAATATAACCATCTCTAAAGCCCGCTTTACACGCTGCAATGTATCTTACAATGTGTTGGCGGGGTCACGTCATAAGTGACGCACATCCGGCATCATAAGGTACATTGCAGTGTGTAACAGCTACGTGCGATTGCGATTGAACGATAAAACGTTTATCGCACGCACGTCGTTCATTCCTCATGAATTGAACGTCAGATTATTCATCGTACCCGGGGTTTCACACATCGCAGTGTGTGACACCCTGGAAACGATGAACAGATCTTACCTGCGTCCTGCGGCTCCCGGCCGGTAATGCGGAAGGAAGAACGTGGGCGGGATGTTTACGTCCTGCTCAGCTCCGCCCCTCCGCTTCTATTGGCCGGCTGCCGCGTGTCGTCGCTGTGACGCCGAACTTCCCTGCCACTCCAGGAAGTGGATGTTCGCCGCCCACATCGAGGTCGTATGGAAGGGTAAGTACGTGTGACGGGGGTAAATCATTTGTACGGCACATTCAACAAAATTGAACGTGCCGCACATACGATGGGGGCGGTTACGATCGCAAACGATATCGTATGCTGAATCGTAACATGTAAAGCAGGCTTTAGACTTCTCCCGAGCATCCCATGTCTTCTGGAATTCACTGCCTAAACATGTCAGATTATCTGTTACACTTGCAAGCTTCAAATGGAACTTGAAAACCCATCTGTTCAGAAATGCCTATAATCTCCAATGACCTCGCTGCCTCACCACCGTGCGGAGCTGCTGCCTCACCACCACCCGAGCTGCTGCCTCATCCCCACCCGAGCTGCAGCCTCACCACCACCCAAGCTGCTGCCTCACCATCACCTGAGCTGCTGCCTCACCACTGTGCCAGAACTGCCGCCTGACCAACACTCCACCTACTGTCTCCTCCTCAATATCCTATAGAATGTAAGCCCAAAAGGGCAGGGTCCTCTTCCCTCTGTTCTAGTATGTCTATTGTAACTTGTAAATGTTTTCTGTATGCATTCCCTTCTCATGTACAGCACCATGGAATCAATGATGCTTTATAATTAACTAATAATAATAATAATAATAATAAGTCATTAATATTATAAGGGTTTTTGAGTAAACAGCCTTTGGTGGAAAAAAAAAAATGTGACTGGAGGTAATGGATGTAATTTTTGGATTCAAATCACAAAAATTCATAAAAATCCTGTTATCTTGTACCCTGCAAAATTAATGTACATTATTATTATAGATCCATGTGGTCTGTTAGGTGCTACAGGAATTTCTTGTATAACAGATCTATCACAGCATCATAGCTTCCTTTTTAAATCAAAGCCACAATGCATATATGGGTAAAAATGAGCGAACGTTTGTAGATTCGGGACGGAGGTACAGTCGAACCTTAAAAAAGTTCAGTTTGTGACTCCGATTTGATCTCAACCTCAATGGAAGACAGTAATTGGGCTGTTTGTGGCTCCACCCACATGCTGCCAGCCATAAGAAGAACACTTTCAGGGAAAGGTGGGCGACTTTTTCAATTATTTTTTGTATGTCCACATTACATCTGACCATGCTGACTTTACCCCCCAGTGTGAGCCATTCAAACACTGCACAGGGCTCAGCATCACTCATACCCAAGTAGAGCACTGCTCGCTTGAGTGGTTTGCACTTGTAACACACTCGAACTTCAAATTCGAACTTTGGGGTTTTTATGGAAGTAGTTTTCCAAACCCAAATGCCAAACATCAAATGTCGGGTTCGCTCATCTCTATATATGAGCAGAAATTATTAATCTAGTTTCTATGCTTTATATTAATTATATCAGATAAAGAGCATGCAGTTTAGTTGTACATTATGTGCTCCAGATTACTTCTACCTATAACATTTTTATCAACAGAAGAATTGTATTTCTGCCATAGCAGTAACTATAAATATATGAATACATTTTGTAAATGTTTAACATTGAAAGGTCAAAAAAATTCAGTTGAATTCTATGGTGATACAAGAACAAATTTTTTTGTAAAATATGTGTTCAATTCTCGGTTCCTTTTTTCAGACATTTACAGGTCTTACGTTTCAGGTGAAGGCTTGGGTTAATGCACTAGTTTGATGGCAAAATAAATGATTCAAGCTGTACTTATAAACATTTTATTTTAATATTTTTCCCCAATAATATACAAAATGCACTGTTTACCTAAAAATGACTAATATTCGGTGCTTATTGATTTCATAACATATGTTTGCATTAATCGATGCTGGGTCAAGTTAATAGTATGCTTTTCTTCTATTAATCCTATTTGTTTCTAATATTAGATCATAGAGGGCTTTCGTACTGCAAGTATTGTAAAAAAGTATTTTTGATACTCATAGTGCAATGTAAAATAGCAGCTGCTTGGCATTGAGTGTTACTGCTGAGTTTCTTAGTAAATTCAGTCCTTGCCATGCTACTCATAAGGTTAGTCCCATCTCAAGCTTTGTTACCTGATCCAACTTAATTGTGGAGAAACTACAGGTTCTCTTTGTTTGTTTGGAGGTATATTTGACTTATTTTCTATTTAAAAGGATCCTATCATGTCCATTGATGCCATTTCTCAATAGATATAAGGTTAATCGGCAGGTAAACAGAGTTAAAATCCTTCCTGGCTTCCTTACTGGATGAACAGCTACATGGAGAAAATGAACTTATATCCTCTCTGTAGCTGCTTGTGTGATGCCCTGGCCTAGCCAGGTGGTCACAGACACAACATCATACACCCCTTTCCCTGGACAGGTCACACCAGTCACACATTAAACCCTTGTTGCCACCCGCCAGGGTTGATGTTCACACCAGGTGGGGCGGAGCCAGGCGGTTGACCCCGCCCACCGAGGAGTTTACAGGCTTGGAGGCGGGAAAAACATGCAGTTGAGTTTAGAGAGTCCAGTTGTGAGCAGTAGAGTGAGAAGAGCGAAACTGTCGGTGTCTGGGTTGGAGCCCGGGCACTTCCAGTAAGGTAGGCAGATGGTGGTGGCCGTCTGATGGAGTTGGTGAAGGTCAGCGGAACCGTAGGACCGGGGTCAGGCGGTGGCCCACTGGTACCGAACCGGGGAGCCGATTGGAGCCAAGCACCAGGCAGGGTACTCAGACCCCGCCTAGGCTCTAAGCCAACCTTTAGTCAAATTTACTGATTGCAGTCTGGACCTCAGGGGTTCATTCCCACCCAAGTCCCGAGTGAAGGCAAAAGCCAAACCGTTCCGGATAAGTGCCACCACCAAGGGCCGAGATCCACAGGGCCAGCATCTGCGGGAAAAAGGGCTCCTCCGGCACGTATACGTGGGGGAGCGGACTACCGGTGCCCAGGCATTGGAGTCAAGATACAAAACAAAGGTGCAGGGAAACGACAGCCACCACCAACCCATCCAGGGAGAACACTGCAGCCGGCTACGGGCCCCGTCCATCCAGCCGTTTGGTTTACCAGAGGCTCTGTCCATCTGTGTCTGAGTGAGTACACCTGTGCCATCCGGCACCGCGCTGCGCTGCACTGCAACCCTGCATCCTGCCAAAACCCATCCTACGGAAACCTCCTCCCTCCTATCGGGCCCCGGGACCACCAGCCCCTACCCACAGAGGGGTTAACACCTAGCTGCTCCCCGCCATCACTCCCGGGAACCCCGTCACAAGCAGCGGTGGTGTCCACCATCACCACAACCCGTGGGTGGCGTCACGAACTCTCCACATCCCAAAAGAAAACCCAATCCGATCCTTTTCACTCGAGAGCGAAGAGCGCCGCTCGAGCCCCGGGTCCGGCCCGCTCGAGTCACCGAGGAGGAGGCGCCGGATCCGAGCGCGATCTCCCCGAGCAGCCCCCGCGACGGGGAAGCTGACCCCGCCCCCGACAACTTGATGTCACGAACGGTAAAGGGGTGTCAGCTGCAGGAGTGGCGGTGCCCGAAGACCGGAACGTGGCGGCCCCCGCTCCGGTTGCAGGAGTGGGGGAGGCCGCGGGTCCAGCGGTCGCCCAGGTAATGCCAATCTCCCTGCCGTACGTGCCCGGTGCTACCTGGCTACCCCTGTACGATGGGAAGCCGGACGCCTTATAGGTGTTTCGGAAAAAGATAAACCCGATTCTTGACTTGTATGCCATGACTGGCAGACAACGTGCAATGGTAGTGCTCGGGCAGCTGACCGGCGCGGCTGAGCAGGAGATGGAGACCTGGACGGATGCCAATCGGGCCTCGGTAACCACTATCTTTGAGAAACTCCAGACCGCCTTTGAAACCCGTACCAAAGCTGAGTTGCGGATGCAGTTCTACCAGTGTTGGCAGCGGCCCGTGGACAACATCAGTAACTATGACTTGTGCCTGCAGACGACCCTTCAGACCCTGAGGTGGGTAGACACCATCAGCGAGGCCGACAGCAACAAAATTTTAGTGGAACAGTTTCTGCAGGGACTGGAGTCTGCTGAAGACCGCAAGCAGTTGTGGTTATGGACTCTGGAGCACGCCGACCTAGACTTTACAGTACTAAAGGAGAGGGCCATCAAAGCCCTGCATGCACCAACTGCTAGCGCTCACGACGTGGTCCCTTGGCCGGCTGAAACCGCTCCCCTGTCGGTGGCACCCCCTCCCTTAGCTCTACCGGCCCCTGCTCCACCCGTCGGGACAATAGAAGCTCTGGCTTTGCAAGTCCGACACATGAATGAAGACCTCACCCGGACGTCCCTTGGATGCAGAGGAGGAAGAACACCAATCCGCGGTATGGGCCACCTGTGTGCTACAGGTGCAACAAGCCTGGCCATTACTCTAGGCGATGCGCATTAAACGAGCAACCCCTGGGGCCAAGGGCCAATCCTCAGGAGTAGACCCCCATGGCCCGGATGATTGGAGAGACCGGTTTGTAGGAGGCCGCCCCATCATTTCCCTAGCAGTGAACGGCGTCCCGACCATGGCCTTGTTGGATACTGGATTGCAGGTAACCACTATGCCTTATTCATTGTACCAGCGATTTGGGCCGAACTTGTCCCTCCCGATGATAGCATGACCGTTATTGCGGCCAATGGGCTACCTATGACCCAAGTGGGGCTCAGGGAGGTGACCCTGACTGTGGGACGGACCTAGCTGAAACGCCAAGGGATGATTGTGGTGCTGAATGAGTCCAGTAACCGTAACCCAAAAGTGGTCCTTGGGACCAATGTGATTGAGCACTGTATGGGAGAGGTGTTGAGCTTGCTGCAGCAACTGTCTGCCACTGCAGGAGGGGGTCACCAGAGGGCCCTACAGCGTGAGATCCGGGCCCTCCTGCACCAGCAGCAAGTGAGCCTGATGGGTGGAGAGATTGGTGGGGTGCGAGTGATGGATGCAGCTCCTTTGGTGGTACCACCAAGAAGCGAAATGATGACTTGGTGTCGGGCAGCAGTAGGCCCCCAGGGACGGGATTACCCGGCGTTGGTGCAACCTTCGCCTTCAGAGCACTGGCCCAATGGTAGCCAGGGGGGTGATTGACGTCAAAAAGGGGAGACCGCCTGTGAGAGTGTTGCATTGCGGGGAGGAAGAGGTTAGGCTCCCCCGCTATGCCACCATAGCTAAGCTGTTTACCATCGACCCCCACGCCATCCATGAGACCACCCCCACTACACCTGCACCCGACATGAGCAGTGACACCCCAGCTAGGCCACTAGAGGAGTGGTGCCGGGAATTGCATGTTGGCACTGAATCCACCTGGTACACCACAAGGACGGGGTATACAGGGTGGTACGGGAGTATGGGCAGGTTTTCAGCAAGCACTCGCTAGATTTCGGGAGGATTAAAGGGGTTCAACATCATATCCCCACAGGCACGCATCCACCCATAAAGGAGAGGTATAGGCCGATACCATCAGCACACTATCAATGTGCCAAAGACATGTTGAGGAACATGAAAGAGGCAGGGGTCATCCGGGATAGTTGTAGCCCCTGGGAATCTCCATTGGTGCTGGTAAAGAAGAAAGACGGTACCATAAGGATGTGTGTGGATTACCGGAAGATCAATCAGATAACGCATAAAGATGCCTACCCTCTCCCCCGCATCGAACAGTCGCTGGCTGCACGAAAAACTGCTAACTATTTCTCTACCCTTGACCTTACCAGTGGATACTGGCAGGTGGCGGTTGCACCAGAAGACCGCGAGAAGACTGCATTTGCTACCCCCATGGGACTCTGCAAGTTCAACAGTATGCCTTTGGGCTGTGCAATGCCCTGGGGACCTTCCAACAACTCATGGAGTGCTGCTTGGGGCATCTCAACTTCAAGACTGTCTTACTGTATCTGGACGATGTGATTGTGTATTCCAAGACGTATGAGGCACACCTGGAGCACCTGGCAGAAGTGTTCGCGGTCCTCTCCAAGTACGGAATGAAGCTGAAACCGTCAAAGTGTCATCTGCTGAAACCCAAAGTGCAATACCTCGGACATGTGGTAAACGCCGAAGTCGTAGCCCCGGATCCGGAGGAGGTTGCTGACATTCAGAGCTGGTCGCGACCGAGCACGGTGAGAGAAGTCAGGCAGTTCCTAGGCCTGGTGAGCTACTACCACCGTTTCATCAAGGGATACACAAATATGGCCGCGCCCATGCAAGACCTCCTCGTGGGACAGACCAAGACTGGGAGAGCCTCCGGCCCCCCGTTCGTCTGGAGTGAGAAACATGAAGAGTCTTAACACCAGTTGAAGTCGTCCCAGACAGGCGAAGAAATCCTGGCTTACCCGGACTACGGTCTCCTGTTCGTCCTCTATACCGACACCAGTAATATGGGCCTGGGCGCGGTCCTGTCCCAGGTGCAAGATGGGAAGGAAAAGGTGATCGCCTACGCTAGTAGAAAACTCCGGCCGACGGAAAGGAACCCCGAAAATTACAGTTCCTTCAAGCTCGAGTTCTTAGCCCTTGTGTGGGCAATAACTGAAAGGTTCAAGCATTACCTTGCAGCGGCGAAGTTTACTGCCTACATGGACAACAATCCATTGACACATCTAGATACGGCCAAGCTGGGGGCCCTGGAGCAGCGGTGGATGGCTCAACTGTCCAACTACGATTTCACTATTAAGTACAGGGCCAGCCGCAAGAACACCAATGCAGATGCGCTATCCCGAATGCCGCACCTACCAGATGACGGGGTGGAAAACGATGACCTTGAAAAAATTGAGCTACCCGCATTCCATCGGCCCTGAGAGGAGAAGCCCTGTATTAACCAACAGCAGGTGAACCTTGACCCGCTACCCGGCCAGGGGTGGCAGGAAGCCCAGAATCAGGAACCTGCGGTCCAGCTTGTCAAAGCCATGATTGCGCAAGGCACCTCCAGGATGGATTCCACGGCCCCCTCAGAAGCCCAACGGCTGTGGAAGGAGAGAAGTCGGCTGCATTTGCATCAGGGGAAACTGTGCCTGGAAATGATCAATCCAAAAACCCATGAGAAGGTCCGCCAGGTGGTGGTTCCCCAAGCCAGTGTGCATAGGGTCCTGAAGGCCTACCACGATGGTGCAGGGCACTTCGGTTGGAAGAAACTGGAGATGTTGTTGAGAGAGCGGTTCTACTGGAGTGGAATGCGGGAGTCTTTGGAGGCCTGGTGTTGAGAATGTGGTCCCTGCACACTAAGAAGGCGGGATGAAGCCAGCCAGAAGGCCCCCCTACAGCCGATCGTCACTAGAGTTGAGCGCGGTTCACGGTTCGTGGTTCTCCAGTTCGCGGTTCGAGTGATTTTGGGGGCTGTTCTAGATCGAATTAGAACTCGAGCTTTTTGCTAAAGCTCGATAGTTCTAGTTACGTTCGAGAACGATTCTAGCAGCAAAAAGCCAAGCTAATTACTAGCTGGCTTTCCGCTGTAATAGTGTAAGTCACTCTGTGACTCACACTATTATGAAATTTTAGCGTATAGTGTGCGGGAACAGCGCATTCAGATCACTGCTGCTGGGATAATGGTGATCGCCATTTTATTTTTTTTTTCCTTGTCTTCCTTCCCTAAGCGCGCGCATGTAGTGGGGCGGGCCAGCATGTCAGCCAATCCCAGACACACACACAGCTAAGTGGACTTTTAGCCAGAGAAAGAATGGCATGTGTGATAGGATGTCAATGTCACATGTCCCTGCATTATAAAAACGTATATCTGCCCGTCCGGACGCCATTATCTCTTCTGCGTCTGGGTGTCAGTCACCACTGGCGAAGCTCCTGTCTCCGATACTGCTGTGTACGCTCTACACACAGCGCTATACAGAATAGGGATAGAAGTTTCTATTAGCCCTTGTAAGGGCTAATACTAGCAGGCTCAGAGCCATAGGTGACAGTAAGGTCCGTGGAAACAGATTTTAACAGCTACAGATAAAGGCGTCTGTGTAGCTAAGGTCAGGGACTTCCTCGCTGCATTTCCCCATTAGGAGGGATAGAAAGTAAGGCTTCCTTTCCTGTACACTGACCCACAAACCTGCCACTGTACCCTCCTGCCCTTTGCACACTCAAACTCATTGTTACTAAGCCATTATACTAGCAAACACTGAGTAAACTTAGTGGCATCCTAAAAGTGGCTGTTGGACTTCCATTAGTGTCCCATTAGTGCAAATCTATTTGCAGCACCTCTGCATTGCACACTCAAACTCATTCTTACTAAGCCATTATACTAGCAAACACTGAGTAAACTTAGTGGCATCCTAACAGTGGCTGTTGGACTTCCATTAGTGTCCCACTGGTGCAAAGCTATTTGCAGCACCACTGCATTGCACACTCCAACTCATTGTTACTAAGCCATTATACTAGCAAACACTGAGTAAACTTAGTGGCATCCTAAAAGTGGCTGTTGGACTTCCATTAGTGTCCCACTAGTGGAAATTATTTGCAGCACCTCTGCATTGCACACTCAAACTCATTGTTACTAAGCCATTATACTAGCAAACACTGAGTAAACATAGTGGCATTATAAAAGTGGCTGTTGGACTTTCATTAGTGTCCCACTACTGTAAATCTATTTGCAGCACCTCTGCATTGCACACTCAAACTCATTGTTACTAAGCCATTATACTAGCAAACACTGAGTAAACTTAGTGGCATCCTAAAAGTGGCTGTTGGACTTTCATTAGTGTCCCACTAGTGCAAATCTATTTGCAGCACCTCTGCAATGTACACTCAAACTCATTGTTACTATACCATTATACTAGCAAACACTGAGCAAACTTAGTGGCATCGTAAAAGTGGGTGTTGGACTTCCATTATTGTCCTACTGGTGCAAAGCTATTTGCAGCACCACTGCATTGCACACTCAAGCTCATTGTTACTAAGCCATTATACTAGCAAACACTGAGCAAACCTAGTGGCATCCTAAAAGTGGCTGTTGGACTTCCATTAGTGTCCCACTAGTGCAAATCTATTTGCAGCACCTCTGCATTGCACACTCAAACTCATTGTTACTAAGCCATTGTACTAGCAAACACTGAATAAACTTAGTGGCATCCTAAAAGTGGCTGTTGGACTTCCATTAGTGTCCGACTAGTGCAAATCTATTTGCAGCACCTCTGCATTGCACACTTAAACTCATTGTTACTAAGCCATTATACCAGCAAACACTGAGTAAACCTAGTGGCATCCTAACAGTGGCTGTTGGACTTCCATTAGTGTCCCACTGGTGCAAAGCTATTTGAAGCACCACTGCATTGCACACTCAAACTCATTATTTCTAAGCCATTATACTAGCAAACACTGAGTAAACTTAGCGGCATCCTAAAAGTGGCTGTTGGACTTCCATTATTGTCCCACTGGTGCAAGTTATTTGCAGCACCACTGCATTGCACACTCAAACTCATTGTTACTAAGCCATTATACTAGCAAACACTGAGTAAACTTAGTGGCATCCTAAAAGTGGCTGTTGGACTTCCATTAGTGTCCCACTAGTGCAAATCTATTTGCAGCACCTCTGCATTGTACACTCAAACTCATTGTTACTATGCCATTATACTAGCAAACACTGAGTGAACTTAGTGGCATCCTAAAAGTGGGTGTTGGACTTCCATTATTGTCCCACTGGTGCAAAGCTATTTGCAGCACCACTGCATTGCACACTCAAGCTCATTGTTACTAAGCCGTTATACTAGCAAACACTGAGCAAACCTAGTGGCATCCTAAAAGTGGCTGTTGGACTTCCATTAGTGTCCCACTGGTGCAAAGCTGTTTGCAGCACCACTGCATTGCACACTCACACTCATTGTTACTAAGCCATTATACTAGCAAACACTGAGTAAACTTAGTGGCATCCTAAAAGTGGCTGTTGGACTTCCATTAGTGTCCCACTAGTTCAAATCTATTTGCAGCACCTCTGCATTGCACACTCAAACTCATTGTTACTAAGCCATTATACTAGCAAACACTGAGTAAACTTAGTGGCATCCTAAAAGTGAATTTAAAGTTGAAAGTGTCGTTTGCTTCACAAAATATACAGTTAGGTCCAGAAATATTTGGACAGTGACACAAGTTTTGTTATTTTAGCTGTTTACAAAAACATGTTCAGAAATACAATTATATATATAATATGGGCTGAAAGTGCACACTCCCAGCTGCAATATGAGAGTTTTCACATCCAAATCGGAGAAAGGGTTTAGGAATCATAGCTCTGTAATGCATAGCCTCCTCTTTTTCAAGGGACCAAAAGTAATTGGACAAGGGACTCTAAGGGCTGCAATTAACTCTGAAGGCGTCTCCCTCGTTAACCTGTAATCAATGAAGTAGTTAAAAGGTCTGGGGTTGATTACAGGTGTGTGGTTTTGCATTTGGAAGCTGTTGCTGTGACCAGACAACATGCGGTCTAAGGAACTCTCAATTGAGGTGAAGCAGAACATCCTGAGGCTGAAAAAAAAGAAAAAATCCATCAGAGAGATAGCAGACATGCTTGGAGTAGCAAAATCAACAGTCGGGTATATTCTGAGGAAAAAGGAATTGACTGGTGAGCTTGGGAACTCAAAAAGGCCTGGGCGTCCACGGATGACAACAGTGGTGGATGATCGCCGCATACTTTCTTTGGTGAAGAAGAACCCGTTCACAACATCAACTGAAGTCCAGAACACTCTCAGTGAAGTAGGTGTATCTGTCTCTAAGTCAACAGTAAAGAGAAGACTCCATGAAAGTAAATACAAAGGGTTCACATCTAGATGCAAACCATTCATCAATTCCAAAAATAGACAGGCCAGAGTTAAATTTGCTGAAAAACACCTCATGAAGCCAGCTCAGTTCTGGAAAAGTATTCTATGGACAGATGAGACCAAGATCAACCTGTACCAGAATGATGGGAAGAAAAAAGTTTGGAGAAGAAAGGGAACGGCACATAATCCAAGGCACACCACATCCTCTGTAAAACATGGTGGAGGCAACGTGATGGCATGGGCATGCATGGCTTTCAATGGCACTGGGTCACTTGTGTTTATTGATGACATAACAGCAGACAAGAGTAGCCGGATGAATTCTGAAGTGTACCGGGATATACTTTCAGCCCAGATTCAGCCAAATGCCGCAAAGTTGATCGGACGGCGCTTCATAGTACAGATGGACAATGACCCCAAGCATACAGCCAAAGCTACCCAGGAGTTCATGAGTGCAAAAAAGTGGAACATTCTGCAATGGCCAAGTCAATCACCAGATCTTAACCCAATTGAGCATGCATTTCACTTGCTCAAATCCAGACTTAAGACGGAAAGACCCACAAACAAGCAAGACCTGAAGGCTGCGGCTGTAAAGGCCTGGCAAAGCATTAAGAAGGAGGAAACCCAGCGTTTGGTGATGTCCATGGGTTCCAGACTTAAGGCAGTGATTGACTACAAAGGATTCGCAACAAAATATTGAAACTAAAAATTTTTTTTTGGGTTTGGTTTATTTGTCCAATTACTTTTGACCTCCTAAAATGTGGAGTGTTTGTAAAGAAATGTGTACAATTCCTACAATTTCTATTAGATATTTTTGTTCAAACCTTCAAATTAAACGTTACAATCTGCACTTGAATTCTGTTGTAGAGGATTCATTTCAAATCCAATGTGGTGGCATGCAGAGCCCAAC
This sequence comes from Anomaloglossus baeobatrachus, assembly GCF_048569485.1. NCBI lineage: Eukaryota > Metazoa > Chordata > Amphibia > Anura > Aromobatidae > Anomaloglossus > Anomaloglossus baeobatrachus. The sequence continues at coordinate 267,424,961 of NC_134358.1, forward strand.
TCGCGAAAATTGTGTCACTGTCCAAATATTTCTGGACCTAACTGTATATATACAGCCAAGCAATTGTAGTGTATGAACTGTGGTAACAATTAAAATATAACCTTTATTGGTTAGTAATTAAAAATATCAAACCACACAACAGTTACGGTTGTAAAAAACAACCCAATGAATTGGAACAGATGTAAAGCTCCTAGTATCCCCAAGGAATGACAAACTTCACACGGGGGGGGGGGGGGGATGGGGGAATCTCCCACCGTGGTGATAAAATTAAAGACAACAACAAGTTGTCAGATACATTAAACAGAATTATATACAAGACTCACTGTAGACTCTTAAAGATATATTAAGAAAGAAAAGAAAAAACAAAAACATAGTTGTCCAATATATAGAGGGGGGGGGGAAATCATTACAGCCTCACAATACCCCTCAATTGGCAACCATCTGACCTGATATGCTCTTAGACCTCCCAACGCGTTTCATAATATACTTATTCCTCAGGGGACTATGGTCAAAAGAGAGCCTCAAAAATGAACAAAAAGGTCAGGATGTTATTTAACTTCAAGTGAAACAGAAGAAAGCGTATATTTCCAAAGAATCCATATGTTTATACCTTCAATATAACACACCTCCAGCATGTTGTGTCTGGGCCTTGGCATACAGCACCAGACTTTCAAATCTCCCACCCTTAAATATCCTGTGGGTGTATAGGGGGACGCCCCACTTATGTTAATGAGGCTAATGATAATTGTCCACCATATGCAGGGAGGCAATCCTTCCCTCGGGATGTAGACGCCCCTAGGGTGTATGGGCGGAGATACAACTCTATCATGATTCCTCCCCTATCATTCACCCTATAGAGAGCAGAGCCTTCCTCGTGATCGCGTCACAGAGGTACCACCCACCTCTGACACAGTCGCGCTGACGTGGGAGAAAAACCACAATGCGGCCGAGTCACAAGGCCTGCGAGCCGTGGGCGTCGCCCGGACTCCGCCCACCACACTGACACCCAGACCGCCGCTTGTTGCTAAGCGGTGTGCATGTTGTGCGACACACATCCGGTCGCATCGTATTACCTCACATCCATGCCAGAAGGTCACATGCGCAAACAGCGCAATATCCGGTCACGCGGCCGCACAGATGATACTGTGACAATGGAAGCGCCGGACGCACATCGGCCAGAGGGTCACATGTGCGAACAGTGCAATATCCGGTCACGCGGCCGCGCAGATGATCCGGTGACCATGCAAGCGCCGGACGCATATCGGGCACCACCCACCCACAATGCGTACAGCCCCACACTGGTCACGCGGCCATACAAGGAGGCCACGTGATACTACAAGAGGGCATAGAACACAAAGGGGGGTACCGCCCCCAGCAGTAACCCGAAGTGCATCCTAAAAGTGGCTGTTGGACTTCCATTAGTGTCCCACTGGTGCAAAGCTATTTGCAGCACCACTGTATTGCACACACAAGCTCATTGTTACTAAGCCATTATACTAGTAAACTATGATGCCAGTTTAAGGGCCGTAGTTGCATTTTCAGGAATAGTTATTGTTGTTTATTCTGCTGTTAATAAAGATAGACCACCGCTGCAATCTACACCACCTCTCAATTTTTACTACCACATTTTAAGTGCACAATCTTGTCGCAATCAAAATGAGTGGCAAAATGACAGATGCTGGTGGAAAGGGGAAGAGGCGTGTTGGAAAAGGAAAAAAAGGGTTTGTCCATGGGGAAGGTGGCAAAGCTCCATTAACATCTGCTGAAGATAGACCATCTTCCAGCAAAAGTAACATGTCTACTACTTACCGTAGACAATCCAATGTGCACCCTTTTTTACGGACAGGAACAACTGGAACAAAGGTAGATGATGGCCAAAAAAAGAAAATGCTTGAATGGATCTCAAGTGGTCCAACAAGTGCCCTCTCCGCCACCTCAACTACCGCATCCAAAAAACATTAGTCCTCTGAGTTGTCATCCCAATCACACTTGCTTTCTCCCAGCTCTGAAGTCTCCATCTGCCCTGCACAGTATCGTGGAACTGAGATGGCTGAGTCTGCAGAGCTGTTCAGTCACACTATAGCCTGGGAATCAGAGGTCTGCTCCCAAGCTACAGTGAGTACAGACCAGGAAATGGTCAGCAGTGATGTCCAGAACCTTTGTGACTCAGATTCAGGCCATGATGAACAAGTTTCTGAGCATAATGTTGACCCTTATTCACAAACTGAAACACCTGTTGGAATAGACAATGAGGAACATACTGATGACGATGAGACGCAGATACCAGATTGGGATGACAACTTAAATATTCGGTCAGGGCAAGAAGAGGCTCGGTCTGCGGGTGAGGGGAGTGCAAACACAACAATTGATGAGGAAGTTCTAGATCCCACCTACTGTCAACCCACAGTCAGGCACTCGAGGAGGTCAACAGAGGCGGTGGAGGAGGATGCAACTGACGACGAAGTTACCTTGCACCTTCTTGGACAGAGTCGGGGTACTGGTAGCACGTCTACAACTGCATCCTCAGCCACCACTGTGCCTCTGAGCATTAGTCGGGGTGGATCAGCAGGTTGCATGCCCTCTAAGCCTTGCCTAGCCTGGTCCTTTTTTGACATAGAAAAAGATCGCCCAAATTATGTGATCTGTAAAATTTGTCGTGATTCTGTTAGTAGAGGGCAAAACCTCAGCAGTTTGACAACTTCTTCCATGAATCGTCACATGAATAAATATCATATGTCCCAGTGGGAAGCTCACCATGCTGCAATGTGGCCTAGCGGAGCGAACAATCCACCGCCTGCCCCTTCCAGTGCATCCGCGCGCTCTTCATCTTCTAGGACTGTGGGGACAGCTGTCACACCTGGTTTTCCACCCACAACTTCCACCACTGTAACCGCAACAGGTAGTTTGCTTGGTAGGTCATCAGTTGGTTTGGAAGGGGAAACAAGTACGTGTGTACAGCTCTCTCAGACATCAATAGCACCAACGTTGGATGAATGCAACATCATGTCTACGCCTGCACTTTCCTCACAAACCTGCATTTTTCCAGGGACACCCTACTCAACACCGTCTACACACAGCAGCAGATCTCTGTCCCTCAGATGTGGACAAATGAAAGGCCATTTCCTGCGACCCATGACAAAGCTAAGAGGTTGAATTTATCCCTCTGTATGCTCTTGGCTACCGAAATGCTGCCTTTCTGCCTGGTGGACACACAGGATTTTAGAGACCTTATGTCTGTTTCTGTGCCCCAGTACCAGATGCCCAGTCGCCACTACTTCTCTAAGAAAGGTGTGCCTGCGCTACACCAGCAAGTCGCACACAACATCACCGCTTCCTTGAGAAACTCTGTGTGTGAACGGGTGCATTTCACCACCGATACTTGGACCAGTAAGCATGGACAGGGACGTTACATGTCGCTGACAGGGCACTGGGTAACTATCGTGATAGATGGTGAAGGGTCTGCTACACAAGTCTTGCCGTCCCCATGACTTGTGTGTCAATCCTCTGTCTGTCTAAGTTCCGCCACTGCTTCTGCCTCCTCCACCTCGTCTGGGTCCTCTACCTCCGCCCCAATCCTTCCTGGTCAGGCCACCAGCGTTCTAACTGTGCAGAAGGAATCACGCACCCCTCATTACTATGCTGGCAGAAGAGCGCAATGGCATCAGGCGGTGTTTAGCTTGAAATGTCTTGGAAATAAGAGTCACACAGCGGCTGAGTTGTGGGCAGCTCTGGAGACTGAGTTTAATAAACGGTTGTCTCCACTCAACCTGCAGCCTGGTAAGGCCATGTGCGACAATGCTGCAAACCTGGGTGCGTCCCTTCACCTGGGCAAGGTGACACACGTGCCTTGTATGGCTCACGTGTTGAACCTTGTTGTCCATCAATTTTTAACACACTATCCCGGCCTAGATGGGCTTCTGAACAGGGCAGGAAAACTGTCTGCTCACTTCCGCCATTCAACTACCGCTGCTGAGCGACTTGCATCGCTCCAGAAGTCTTTTGGCGTGCCAATTCAGCGCCTGAAATGCGATGTGCCGACACGCTGGAATTCGACTCTCCACATGTTACAGCGACTGTGGCAGCACCGTTGAGCCCTGGTGCAATACGTCATGACGTATAGCCTGGGCCAACGAGATGCAGAGGTGGGGCAGATCACCCTGATGGAGTGGTCTCAGATCAAGGACCTATGCACCCTTCAGCACAGTTTCGACATGGCGACGAATATGTTTAGCGCTGACAATGCCATTATCAGCATGACAATTCCAGTCATTTACATGCTGGAGCACACGCTAAACACTATTCGTAGTCAGGGGATGGGACAACAGGAAGGGGAGGAACTACAGGAGAATTCATAAGAGCAAGACACAACAACATCACCAAGGTTCAGACGTTCATCATCACCAACGCGGCAGGCATGGGACCATGGGGGACAGGGATCAACAAGGGCGCATAGTAGCAGGCGAAATGTTGAGGAAGGTGCAGGACAACATGAAGAAATGGAGGACGAACTGTCCATGGACATGGAAGACTCAGCGGATGAGGGAGACCTTGGTCAAATTTCTGTTGAAAGAGGTTGGGGGGAGATGTCAGAGGAAGAAAGAATGGTTAGCACCTCTATGCCACAAACACAGCGTGGACTTGGTCCGCATGGCTGCGCAAGACACATGAGCGACTTCTTGCTGCACTACCTCCAACATGACCCTCGTATTGTCAAAATTAGAAGTGATGATGACTACTGGCTTGCCACACTATTAGATCCCCGGTACAAGTCCAAATTTTGTGACATAATTCCAGCCATAGAATGGGACGCACGTATGCAGGAGTATCAGCAGAAGCTGTTACTCGATCTTAGCTCGGCTTTTCCACCAAACAACCGTGCAGGTGCAGGGAGTGAATCTCCCAGGAGTATCTCCAAATGAACATCGATGCCATGACTTTGCAAATGGAGCCTTGCTCTTGGGCTTCAAATCTTGAAAAATGTCCAGAGCTCTCCACTTACGCCTTGGAGATTTTGTCGTGTCCAGCTGCCAGCGTTGTCTCTGAACGTGTCTTCAGTGCTGCTGGGTGTATGCTGACAGATAAGCGCACTTGTCTGTCCAGTGACAATGTGGACAGACTAACGTTCATCAAAATGAACAAGTCATGGATCCATAAGGAATTTACTACCCCTGTGTCCTCCTGGGGAGAGTAAATGCTTGTGGATTTTGAATGTGCTTGATGCAAATCTACCTGTGAAGTGTACAACTGGGGCACAAGTGCTGCCACTGAAGGGGTGGGTGTGTGTGGGGCCCAATTTTTGGAAAAAAGGGAGACTCCGCTTGGAGTAACCCTTGCCTACAGTGTTTTTCAAAATTATCCAAGATGAACAAAGCTGGGATCAGGAAAGACTTAGATACCTACCCCGTTGTCATCCTGGGGACGGTTAAGGATGGCGTATTTTTGAATGTGCTTGATGCAAATCTACCTGTGATGTGTACAAGTGGGGCACAAGTGCTGCCACTGAAGGGGTGGCTGTGTGTGTGGCCCAATTTTTAGAAAAAAGAGAGACTCCACTTGGAGTAACCCTTGCTTGCTGTGTTTTTTAAAAGGAGCCAAGATGAGCAAGTCATTGTTCAGCAAAGACTTTGCTACCTACCCCGGTGTCATCCTGGGAACGGTTAAGTATGGCGTATTTTTGAATGTGCTTGATGCAAATCTACCTGTGAAGTGTACAACTGGGGCACTGAATGGGTGGGTGTGTGTGGCCCATATTTTGGAAAAAAGGGAGACTCCGCTTGGAGTAACCCTTGCTTGCTGTGTTTTTTAAAAGGAGCCAAGATAAACAAGGTATGGTTCAGCAAAGACTTTGCTACCTACCCCGGTGTCATTCTGGTGACGGTTAAGGATGGCGTATTTTTGAATGTGATTGATGCAGATCTACCTGTGAAGTGTACAACTGGGGCACAAGTGCTGCCACTGAAGGGGTGGGTGTGTGTGGGGCCCAATTTTTGGAAAAAAGGTAGACTCCGCTTGGAGTAACCCTTGCTTACAGTGTTTTTAAAAATGATCCAAGATGAACAGAGCTGGGATCAGGAAAGACTTAGCTACCTACCCCGGTGTCATTCTGGGGACAGTTAAGGATGGCGTATTTTTGAATGTGCTTGATGCAAATCTACCTGTGAAGTGTACAACTGGGGCACAAGTGCTGCCACTGAAGGGGTGGGTGTGTGTTGTAGCGGGGTGGGGGTCCCCCAGGACGACAAAGAGGCAGTGACCCAAAACAGTCCGATCCAAACAGCTTTATTGTCCTCGCTGTACAGGTAAAGTCATCTGGAACACAGCCGGGTTACTCACAGTCCATACGGTTCCCCGTCACACAGGCACTGCTTGCCATAGGAGACGGTCTTACTATACCCCGTTTTGCTATTCCCGGGGGGTCCACAGACCTGTGTTATAGTTCCACACAGGCCTGAACTCTCTTCAGCTTCCTGCTCTGCAGCTTACAAAACAGGCTCTGCCCCACCCAGGCCTTTACAAAGAGCTTTTAAACTAGAACTGTGGCCATGAGCCACCTGCATAACCCGGCCTGGAGGTTACTGGACTGAACACTATGTAGGGCTCTAATATGTTTCTGTACGCATTCTGGGAGATACGTATCGTCCGTCACATATCAATAGCCCCACTATCTCACATACCCCCCCTCCGTTCAAACCCGAGGGGATGAACAGACGCTCCCAAACAGGCCGCCTGAGACAGGGCATCGGCATTGCCCTGGGATGAACCGGCCTGATGTTCTACCGTAAAACTGAAATTCTGAAGTGACAGGAACCAGCGGGTGACCTGGGCATTCCGTTCCTTCGCATTTCTCATCCAGACGAGGGGCGCGTGGTCCGTTACCAACCGAAACTGTTGCCCGAGCAAATAATAGCGCAGGGACTCCAAGGCCCATTTAATAGCCAAGCACTCCTTCTCCACTATGCTATAATTCTTTTCTGCCGGGGTAAGTTTCCGGCTCAAATAGGTAACCAGATGCTCAGTTCCGTTCACCTCTTGCGAGAGTACGGTGCCCAGACCCACCTCGGAGGCATCTGTTTGCATCAGGAAGGTGTTACCGAAATCGGGGCTAATGAGGACCAGTTGACCACACAAGGCAGTCTTCATGGACTGAAACGCTTCCTCAGCCTGAGGGGTCTAGAGTACCATAGCCGCCTTCTTACCCTTCAACAGCTCGGTCAAAGCCGCTGTTCTACCGGCAAAGTCTGGTATAAACCGCCGGTAATAACCGACAATGCCGAGGAACGCTCTCACCTGTTTAGTGGTCACTGGTCTGGGCCACTTTTGGATGGCCTTTATTTTATTTACTTGAGGCTTGATCACCCCGCGGCCAATCACGTACCCCAAATAGCGGGCTTCCTCCTGACCGATTGCACATTTTTGTGGGTTTGCGGTCAACCCTGCCGCCCGCAGGGAGTTAACGACGGCCTGGACCTGGGACAAGTGGGTCTGCCAATCGGTACTGAAGATGATGATGTCATCTAGATAGGTGGATGCGTACTTCTGATGGGGTTCCAACACTATGTCCATCAGTCTTTGGAAAGTAGGGGCTCCATGTAAACCGAAAGGCAAGACAACATAGTGATAGAGCCCCTCTGGTGTAATAAAAGCCATTTTTTCCTTAGCTGACTCTGTCAGCGGCACCTGCCAATAGCCTTTGGTAAGGTCAATCGTTGTGAAATATTGAGCCTTTCCCAACTGTTCAATAAGTTCGTCCACCCGGGGCATAGGGTAAAGGTCAAACTTGGAAACCTCATTCAATCTCCGGAAGTCATTGCAGAAACGTAGCGACTAGAGATGAGCGAACCGGTCCCGGTTCGGCTCGAGGCCGGTTTGCCGAACGGAGATCCCGTTCGAGTTCGGCTCGTCGAACGTTCGACGAACCGAACTCGAACTGCATAGGAAACAATGGCAGGCAATCACAAACACAGAAAAACACCTAGAAAACACCCTCAAAGGTGTCCAAAAGGTGACAAACAACTCACAACACAACACAAACACATGGGAAAGTGACAAGGACATATACTTATGCAAAAACAAAAGAGCTGGACAAGGAAAAAGAGGAGGAGACACAGATATAGGCATGGCACGCCCTTCTAAAGTCATGTAAAACACCGCAAGGTGACTCCAAGCGGAGTCTCCCTTTTTTCCAAAAATTGTGCCCCACACACACCCACCCATTCAGTGGCAGCACTTGTGCCCTAGTTGTACACTTCCCAGCTAGATTTGCATCAAGCACATTCAAAAATACGCCATAATTAACCGTCCCCAGGATGACACCAGGGTAGGTAGCAAAGTCTTTCCTGATCCCAGCTCTGTTCATCTTGGCTTCTTTTAAAAACAATGTAAGCAAGGGTTACTCCAAGCGGAGTCTCCCTTTTTTTCCAAAAATTGTGCCCCACACACACCCACCCATTCAGTGGCAGCACTTGTGCCCTAGTTGTACACTTCACAGCTAGATTTGCATCAAGCACATTCAAAAATACGCCATAATTAACCGTCCCCAGGATGACACCAGGGTAGGTAGCAAAGTCTTTCCTGATCCCAGCTCTGTTCATCTTGGCTTCTTTTAAAAACACAGCAAGCAAGGGTTACTCCAAGCGGAGTCTCCCTTTTTTCCAAAAATTGGGCCACACAGACACCCACCCCATCAGTGGCAGCACTTGGGCCCTAGTTGCAAACAGGATGTTTTGATTTGCATCAAGCACATTCAAAAATACGCCATAATTAACCGTCCCCAGCATGACACCGGGGTAGGTAGATAAAGTCTTTGCTGAACCATGACTTGTTCATCTTGGCTTCTTTTAAAAACAATGTAAGCAAGGGTTACTCCAAGCGGAGTCTCCCTTTTTTTCCAAAAATTGTGCCCCACACACACCCACCCATTCAGTGGCAGCACTTGTGCCCTAGTTGTACACTTCACAGCTAGATTTGCATCAAGCACATTCAAAAATACGCCATAATTAACCGTCCCCAGGATGACACCAGGGTAGGTAGCAAAGTCTTTCCTGATCCCAGCTCTGTTCATCTTGGCTTCTTTTAAAAACACAGCAAGCAAGGGTTACTCCAAGCGGAGTCTCCCTTTTTTCCAAAAATTGGGCCACACAGACACCCACCCCATCAGTGGCAGCACTTGGGCCCTAGTTGCAAACAGGATGTTTTGATTTGCATCAAGCACATTCAAAAATACGCCATAATTAACCGTCCCCAGCATGACACCGGGGTAGGTAGATAAAGTCTTTGCTGAACCATGACTTGTTCATCTTGGCTTCTTTTAAAAACAATGTAAGCAAGGGTTACTCCAAGCGGAGTCTCCCTTTTTTTCCAAAAATTGTGCCCCACACACACCCACCCATTCAGTGGCAGCACTTGTGCCCTAGTTGTACACTTCACAGCTAGATTTGCATCAAGCACATTCCAAATCCACAAGCATTTACTCTCCCCAGGATGACACAGGGGTTGTAAATTCCTTCTGGATCCATGACTTGTTCATTTTGATGAACGTCAGTCTGTCCACATTGTCACTGGACAGACGCATGCGCTTATCTGTCAGCACACACCCAGCAGCACTGAAGACACGTTCAGAGACAACGCTGGCAGCTGGACACGACAAAATCTCCAAGGCGTAAGTTGAGAGCTCTGGCCATTTTTCGAGGTTTGAAGCCCAAAAGGAGCAAGGCTCCATTTTCAAAGTCATGGCATCGATGTTCATTTGGAGATACTCCTTTATCATCCTCTCCAGCCGTTGACTATGTGTCAGACTTGTTGTCTCTGGTGGCCTTGCAAAGGAGGGTCTAAAAAAATTATGAAAAGATTCCATTAAATTGCTGTTACCAGCACCAGATACGGTCCTACTGGTACGTGTAGACTGTTGAAGATGACGAGACCGTCCCATGTTTGTCAAGTTACAACTGGGAGATTCACTCCCTGCACCTGCACGGTTGTTTGGTGGAAAAGCGGATCTAAGATCGAGTAACAGCTTCTGCTGATACTCTTGCATACGTGCGTCCCTTTCTATGGCTGGAATTATGTCACAAAATTTGGACTTGTACCGGGGATCTAATAGTGTGGCAAGCCAGTAGTCATCATCACTTCTAATTTTGACAATACGAGGGTCATGTTGGAGGTAGTGCAACAAGAAGGCACTCATGTGTCTTGCGCAGCCATGCGGACCAAGTCCACGCTGTGTTTGTGGCATAGAGGTGCTAACCGTTCTTTCTTCCTCTGACATCTCCCCCCAACCTCTTTCAACTGAAATTTGACCAAGGTCTCCCTCATCTGCTGAGTCTTCCATGTCCATGGACAGTTCGTCCTCCATTTCTTCATGTCCTCCTGCACCTTCCTCAACATCTTGCCTGCTACCATGCGCCCTTGTTGATCCCTGTCCCCCATGCTGCCATGCCTGGCGCCTTGGTGATGATGAACGTCTGGACCTTGGTGATGTTGTTGTGTCTTGCGCATATGAATCCTCCTGTAGTTCATCCCCTTCCTGTTGTCCCACCCCCTGACTCCGAATAGTGTTTAGCGTGTGTTCCAGCATGTAAATGACTGGAATCGTCATGCTGATAATGGCATTGTCAGCGCTAAACATATTCGTCGCCATGTCGAAACTGTGCAGAAGGGTGCATAGGTCCTTGATCTGAGACCACTCCATCAGGGTGATCTGCCCCACCTCTGCATCTCGTTGGCCCAGGCTATACGTCATGACGTATTGCACCAGGGCACGGTGGTGCTGCCACAGTCGCTGTAACATGTGGAGAGTTGAATTCCAGCGTGTCGCCACATCGCATTTCAGGCGATGAACCAGCAGGCCGAAAGACTTCTGGAGCGATGCAAGTCGCTCAGCTGCGGCGCTTGAACGGCGGAAGTGAGCAGACAGTTTTCGTGCCCTGTTCAGAAGGCCATCTAGGCCGGGATACTGTGTTAAAAATTGCTGCACGACAAGGTTCAACACGTGAGCCATACAAGGTACGTGTGTCACCTTGCCCAGGCGAAGGGCCGCACCCAGGTTTGCAGCATTGTCGCACACGGCCTTACCAGGCTGCAGGTTGAGTGGAGACAACCATTTATTAAACTCGGACCGCAGAGCTGACCACAACTCCTCAGCTGTGTGACTCTTATTCCCAAGACATGTCAAGCTAAAGACCGCCTGATGCCGTTGCGCTCTGCTGCCAGCATAGTAATGAGGGGTGCGTGATTCCTTCTGCGCAGTGAGAACGCTGGTGGCCTGACCAGGCAGGCTTGGGGCGGAGGTGGAGGACCCAGATGAGGTGGAGGATGCAAAAGCAGTGGCGGAACTTGGACAGACAGAGGATTGACACACAAGTCGTGGGGACGGCAAGACTTGTGCAGCAGACCCTTCACCATCTATCACCATAGTTACCCAGTGCCCAGTCAGCGACATGTAACGTCCCTGTCCATGCTTACTGGTCCAAGTATCGGTGGTGAAATGCACCCGTTCACACACAGAGTTTCTCAATGAAGCGGTGATGTTGTGTGCGACATGCTGGTGTAGCGCGGGCACACCTTTCTTAGAGAAGTAGTGGCGACTAGGCATCTGGTACTGGGGCACAGCGACAGACATAAGGTCTCTAAAATCCTGTGTGTCCACTAGGCGGAAAGGCAGCATTTCGGTAGCCAAGAGCTTACAGAGGGATAGAGTCAACCTCTTAGCTTTGTCATGGGTCGCAGGAAGTGGCCTTTTATTTGACCACATCTGAGGGACAGAGATCTGGCTGCTGTGTGTAGACGGTGTTGAGTAGGGTGTCCCTGGAAAAATGCAGGTTTGTGAGGAAAGTGCAGGCGGAGACATGATGTTGCCTTCATCCAAAGTTGGTGCTATCGATGTCTGAGAGAGCTGTACACACTCACTTGTTTCCCCTTCCAAAACAACTGACGACCTACCAAGCAAACTGCCTGTTGCGGTTACAGTGGTGGAAGTTGTGGGTGGAAAAACAGGTGTGACAGCTGTCCCCACAGTCCTAGAAGATGACGAGCGCGCAGATGCACTGGAAGTGGCAGGCGGTGGATTGTTCGCTCCGCTAGGCCGCATTGCAGCACGGTGAGCTTCCCACCGGGCCATATGATATTTATTCATGTGACGATTCATGGAAGAAGTTGTCAAACTGCTGAGGTTTTGACCTCTACTAAGAGAACCATGACAAATTTTACAGATCACATAATTTGGGCGATCTTTTTCTATGTCAAAAAAGGACCAGGCTAGGCAAGGCTTAGAGGCCATGCGACCTGTTGATCCACCCCGAATAATGCTCAGAGGCAGAGTGGTGGCTGAGGATGCAGTTGTAGACGTGCTACCAGTGCTCCGACTCTGTCCAGGAAGGCGCAAGGTAACTTCGTCGTCGGTTGCATCCTCCTCCACCGCCTCTGTTGACCTCCTCGAGTGCCTGACTGGGGGTTGACAGTAGGTGGGATCTAGAACTTCATCATCAATTGTTGTGTTTGCACTCCCCTCCCCCTCAGACCGAGCCTCTTCTTGCCCTGACCGAATATTTAAGTTGTCATCCCAATCGGGTATCTGCGTCTCATCTTCATCAGAATGTTCCTCATTGTCTATAACCACAGGTGTTACAGTTTGTGACAAAGGGTCAACATTATGCTCAGAAACTTGGTCCTCACAGCCTGAATCAGAGTCACAAAGGTTATGGGCATCACTGCAGACCATTTCCTGTTCTGTACTCACTGTAGCTTGGGAGCAGAACTCTGATTCCCAGGCTATAGTGTGACTGAACAGCTCTGCAGACTCAGCCATCTCAGTTCCACCATACTGTGCAGGGCTGATGGAGACTTCAGAGCTGGGAGAAAGCAAGTTTGATTGGGATGACAACTCAGAGGACTGGTGTTTTTTGGATGTGGTACTTGAAGTGGCTGAGAGGGCACTTGTTGGACCACTTGAGATCCATTCAAGCATTTTCCTTTTTTGCCCATCATCTACATTTGTTCCTGTTGTTCGTGTCCGTAAAAAAGGGAGCACATCGGATTGTCCACGGTAAGTAGTAGACATCTTACTTTTGCTGGTAGATGGTCTATCTTCAGCAGATGATAATGGAGCTTTGCCACCTTCCCCACGGACAAAACCTTTTTTTCCTTTTCCACCACGCCTCTTCCCCTTTCCACCAGCATCTGTCATTTTGCCACTCATGTTGATTGCGACAAGATTGTGGACTGAAAATGTGGTAGTAAAAATTGAGAGGTGGTATAGATTGCAGTGGTGGTCTAGCTTTATTAACAGCAGAATAATAAAGAATAAATATCCCTGACAATGCAACTACGGCCCTTAAACTGGCAGCAAAAATTACTAGTATAATGGCTTAGTTATAATGAGTTGGAGTGTGCAATGCAGGCAGACGCGCTCTGCAAATGTCTTTGCACTAGTGTGACTATAGCAAAGTCCAATAGCCACGTATAGGATGCCACTAGGTACACTGAGTGTTTGCTAGTATAATGGCTTAGTTATAATGAGTTGGAGTGTGCAATGCAGGCAGACGCGCTCTGAAAATGTCTTTGCACTAGTGTGACTATAGCAAAGTCCAATAGCCACGTATAGGATGCCACTAGGTACACTGAGTGTTTGCTAGTATAATGGCTTAGTTATAATGAGTTGGAGTGTGCAATGCAGGCAGACGCGCTCTGCAAATGTGTTTGCACTAGTGTGACTATAGCAAAGTCCAATAGCCACGTATAGGATGCCACTAGGTACACTGAGTGTTTGCTAGTATAATGGCTTAGTTATAATGAGTTGGAGTGTGCAATGCAGGCAGACGCGCTCTGCAAATGTCTTTGCACTAGTGTGACTATAGCAAAGTCCAATAGCCACGTATAGGATGCCCCTAGGTACACTGAGTGTTTGCTAGTATAATGGCTTAGTTATAATGAGTTGGAGTGTGCAATGCAGGCAGACGCGCTCTGCAAATGTCTTTGCACTAGTGTGACTATAGCAAAGTCCAATAGCCACGTTTAGGATGCCACTAGGTACACTGAGTGTTTGCTAGTATAATGGCTTAGTTATAATGAGTTGGAGTGTGCAATGCAGGCAGTCGCGCTCTGCAAATGTCTTTGCACTAGTGTGACTATAGCAAAGTCCAATAGCCACGTATAGGATGCCACTAGGTACACTGAGTGTTTGCTAGTATAATGGCTTAGTTATAATGAGTTGGAGTGTGCAATGCAGGCAGACGCGCTCTGCAAATGTCTTTGCACTAGTGTGACTATAGCAAAGTCCAATAGCCACGTATAGGATGCCACTAGGTACACTGAGTGTTTGCTAGTATAATGGCTTAGTTATAATGAGTTGGAGTGTGCAATGCAGGCAGACGCGCTCTGCAAATGTCTTTGCACTAGTGTGACTATAGCAAAGTCCAATAGCCACGTTTAGGATGCCACTAGGTACACTGAGTGTTTGCTAGTATAATGGCTTAGTTATAATGAGTTGTAGTGTGCAATGCAGGCAGACGCGCTCTGCAAATGTCTTTGCACTAGTGTGACTATAGCAAAGTCCAATAGCCACGTATAGGATGCCACTAGGTACACTGAGTGTTTGCTAGTATAATGGCTTAGTTATAATGAGTTGGAGTGTGCAATGCAGGCAGGCGCGCTCTGCAAATGTCTTTGCACTAGTGTGACTATAGCAAAGTCCAATAGCCACGTATAGGATGCCACTAGGTACACTGAGTGTTTGCTAGTATAATGGCTTAGTTATAATGAGTTGGAGTGTGCAATGCAGGCAGACGCGCTCTGCAAATGTCTTTGCACTAGTGTGACTATAGCAAAGTCCAATAGCCACATATAGGATGCCACTAGGTACACTGAGTGTTTGCTAGTATAATGGCTTAGTTATAATGAGTTGGAGTGTGCAATGCAGGCAGACGCGCTCTGCAAATGTCTTTGCACTAGTGTGACTATAGCAAAGTCCAATAGCCACGTATAGGATGCCACTAGGTACACTGAGTGTTTGCTAGTATAATGGCTTAGTTATAATGAGTTGGAGTGTGCAATGCAGGCAGACACGCTCTGCAAATGTCTTTGCACTAGTGTGACTATAGCAAAGTCCAATAGCCACGTATAGGATGCCACTAGGTACACTGAGTGTTTGCTAGTATAATGGCTTAGTTATAATGAGTTGGAGTGTGCAATGCAGGCAGACGCGCTCTGCAAATGTCTTTGCACTAGTGTGACTAAAGCAAAGTCCAATAGCCACGTATAGGATGCCACTAGGTACACTGAGTGTTTGCTAGTATAATGGCTTAGTTATAATGAGTTGGAGTGTGCAATGCAGGCAGACGCGCTCTGCAAATGTCTTTGCACTAGTGTGACTATAGCAAAGTCCAATAGCCACGTATAGGATGCCACTAGGTACACTGAGTGTTTGCTAGTATAATGGCTTAGTTATAATGAGTTGGAGTGTGCAATGCAGGCAGACGCGCTCTGCAAATGTCTTTGCACTAGTGTGACTATAGCAAAGTCCAATAGCCACGTATAGGATGCCACTAGGTACACTGAGTGTTTGCTAGTATAATGGCTTAGTTATAATGAGTTGGAGTGTGCAATGCAGGCAGACGCGCTCTGCAAATGTCTTTGCACTAGTGTGACTATAGCAAAGTCCAATAGCCACGTATAGGATGCCACTAGGTACACTGAGTGTTTGCTAGTATAATGGCTTAGTTATAATGAGTTGGAGTGTGCAATGCAGGCAGACGCGCTCTGCAAATGTCTTTGCACTAGTGTGACTATAGCAAAGTCCAATAGCCACGTATAGGATGCCACTAGGTACACTGAGTGTTTGCTAGTATAATGGCTTAGTTATAATGAGTTGGAGTGTGCAATGCAGGCAGACGCGCTCTGCAAATGTCTTTGCACTAGTGTGACTATAGCAAAGTCCAATAGCCACGTATAGGATGCCACTAGGTACACTGAGTGTTTGCTAGTATAATGGCTTAGTTATAATGAGTTGGAGTGTGCAATGCAGGCAGACGCGCTCTGCAAATATCTTTGCACTAGTGTGACTATAGCAAAGTCCAATAGCCACGTATAGGATGCCACTAGGTACACTGAGTGTTTGCTAGTATAATGGCTTAGTTATAATGAGTTGGAGTGTGCAATGCAGGCAGACGCGCTCTGCAAATGTCTTTGCACTAGTGTGACTATAGCAAAGTCCAATAGCCACGTATAGGATGCCACTAGGTACACTGAGTGTTTGCTAGTATAATGGCTTAGTTATAATGAGTTGGAGTGTGCAATGCAGGCAGACGCGCTCTGCAAATGTCTTCGCACTAGTGTGACTATAGCAAAGTCCAATAGCCACGTATAGGATGCCACTAGGTACACTGAGTGTTTGCTAGTATAATGGCTTAGTTATAATGAGTTGGAGTGTGCAATGCAGGCAGACGCGCTCTGCAAATGTCTTTGCACTAGTGTGACTATAGCAAAGTCCAATAGCCACGTATAGGATGCCACTAGGTACACTGAGTGTTTGCTAGTATAATGGCTTAGTTATAATGAGTTGGAGTGTGCAATGCAGGCAGACGCGCTCTGCAAATGTCTTTGCACTAGTGTGACTATAGCAAAGTCCAATAGCCACGTATAGGATGCCACTAGGTACACTGAGTGTTTGCTAGTATAATGGCTTAGTTATAATGAGTTGGAGTGTGCAATGCAGGCAGACGCGCTCTGCAAATGTCTTTGCACTAGTGTGACTATAGCAAAGTCCAATAGCCACGTATAGGATGCCACTAGGTACACTGAGTGTTTGCTAGTATAATGGCTTAGTTATAATGAGTTGGAGTGTGCAATGCAGGCAGACGCGCTCTGCAAATGTCTTTGCACTAGTGTGACTATAGCAAAGTCCAATAGCCACGTATAGGATGCCACTAGGTACACTGAGTGTTTGCTAGTATAATGGCTTAGTTATAATGAGTTGGAGTGTGCAATGCAGGCAGACGCGCTCTGCAAATGTCTTTGCACTAGTGTGACTATAGCAAAGTCCAATAGCCACGTATAGGATGCCACTAGGTACACTGAGTGTTTGCTAGTATAATGGCTTAGTTATAATGAGTTGGAGTGTGCAATGCAGGCAGACGCGCTCTGCAAATATCTTTGCACTAGTGTGACTATAGCAAAGTCCAATAGCCACGTATAGGATGCCACTAGGTACACTGAGTGTTTGCTAGTATAATGGCTTAGTTATAATGAGTTGGAGTGTGCAATGCAGGCAGACGCGCTCTGCAAATGTCTTTGCACTAGTGTGACTATAGCAAAGTCCAATAGCCACGTATAGGATGCCACTAGGTACACTGAGTGTTTGCTAGTATAATGGCTTAGTTATAATGAGTTGGAGTGTGCAATGCAGGCAGACGCGCTCTGCAAATGTCTTCGCACTAGTGTGACTATAGCAAAGTCCAATAGCCACGTATAGGATGCCACTAGGTACACTGAGTGTTTGTTAGTATAATGGCTTAGTTATAATGAGTTGGAGTGTGCAATGCAGGCAGACGCGCTCTGCAAATGTCTTTGCACTAGTGTGACTATAGCAAAGTCCAATAGCCACGTTTAGGATGCCACTAGGTACACTGAGTGTTTGCTAGTATAATGGCTTAGTTATAATGAGTTGGAGTGTGCAATGCAGGCAGACGCGCTCTGCAAATGTCTTTGCACTAGTGTGACTATAGCAAAGTCCAATAGCCACGTATAGGATGCCACTAGGTACACTGAGTGTTTGCTAGTATAATGGCTTAGTTATAATGAGTTGGAGTGTGCAGAGGACAGGAGGGTACAGTGGCAGGATTGTGGGGCTCTGGGTAGAGGAATGGAAGCCTGCCTTTCTATTCCCTCCTAATAGGGAAATGCAGGGAGGAAATCCCTGACCTTGGCTACACAGACGCTGTCGCTGTTTTCAGGACCTGTCACCTTAACTCTGACCCTGCCGGTTTGAGCCCTTAAAAGGACTGCTAGAAAGTGCTCTCCCTAAGCTGTCCAGCGCTGTGTATGGAGCGCATACAGCTGTATCAGCGATAGGACAAAGGACGGAGCTGCGACAGTGATGTCTGACACCAAAGACGCAGAAGAGATAATGGCGTCCTGGAGGAAAATGTCCGGTTTTATAATGCAGGGACATGTGACATGGACATCCTATCACACATGCCGTTGCTTCTCTGGCTAAAAGTCCACTTAGCTGTGTGTGTGTCTGGGATTGGCTGACATGCTGGCCCGCCCCACTACACGCGCGCGCTTAGGGAAGGAAGACAAGGAAAAAAAAAAAAAATGGTGATCGCCATTAGAGAAACAGCAGTGATCTGAAGGCGCTGTTCACGCACACTATACACTGAAATGTCATAATAGTGTGATTCACAGAGTGACTTACACTATTACAGCAGAAACCAAGCTAGGATTTAGCTGTTTTTTTGCTGCTAGAACCGTTCTCGAACGTTTCTAGAACTATCGAGCTTTTGCAAAAAGCTCGAGTTCTAGTTCGATCTAGAACAGGCCCCAAAATCACTCGAGCCTAGAACTGGAGAACCTCGAACCACGAACCGCGCTCAACTCTAGTAGCGACCCATCGGGTTTTGGAATCAGCACAATGGGACTAGCCCAGTCACTCTTTGATTCCTTGATCACCCCTAGGGTAAGCATCTGTTTCACCTCTGCTGCAATGGCTTGTCTCCGGGCCTCGGGCACCCGGTACGGTTTCATACGCACCTTTACCCGAGGCTCGGTGACAATGTCATGTTGGATAACCGACGTACGGCCGGGTATCTCAAAAAACACATCCGAGTTCTGCTGTACCAACTTCTGAACTTCCCAATGCTGCGGTTTAGTGAGGGTGTCGCCTAGGTGTACCCCTCTTCGGTTCCCAGGATGGGTGGTACTACAGGTTCCCCACAGGGCCCCACCGGTGTTACTTCCGTCACCATACATTCAGGGTCTTTCCAGGCTTTAAGCAAGTCAACATGATACAATTGTTCCGGCTTCCTCCTCCCCGGCTGGTATATTCGGTAGTTCACCTCCCCCACCTTTTCCCGAACCTCATACGGCCCCTGCTATTTGGCCAACAGTTTACTCTCGGCAGTGGGCACCAAAACCAAGACCCGATCCCCTACATTAAAAGATCTGATGGTGGCTCGTGTGTTATAAGTGCGCCTTTGCGCCCCTTGTGCCCTTGTTAAATGTTCTTTTACAATAGGCAAAACCGCTGCGATGCGGTCCCGCATTAGAGCCCCATGTTCAATCACACTTTTATATGGGGTGGGCTCCTGTTCCCATGTTTCCTTGGCTACGTCCAGCAAGCCCCTAGGGTGTCTGCCATAAAGCAACTCAAATGGTGAAAAACCCGTGGATGCCTGCGGCACCTCTCGGAGCGCAAACATAAGATAGGGCAACAGCATGTCCCAGTCCCTCCCATCCTTGGCAACCACTTTTTTAAGCATGGACTTAAGGGTTTTGTTGCACCACTCAACCAGCCCATCGGTTTGCGGATGGTACACCGATGTGCGCAGGTGCTTTATTTTCAACAGTTTGCATAATTCTTTTGTCACCTTGGACATAAACGGCGTCCCCTGGTCATTAAGGATCTCCTTTGGTAACCCAAGACGACAAAACATGGCAAATAACTCCCGAGCAATAAGCTTCGCGGAGGTATGGCGCAGCGGAATGGCCTCTGGATAGCGTGTGGCGTAATCCACAACCACCAAAATGTGTTGGTGACCACGTGCCGATTTTACCAGGGGACCTACCAGATCCATTGCAATCCGTTCAAAAGGTTCCTCTATAATTGGAAGAGGCACCAATGGACTTCGGAAACTCGCAATGGGCGAGGTCAGTTGGCAGTAAGGGCAGGATTCACAGAATTTCCGTACATCTGCATACACTCCCGGCCAAAAGAACATCTGAAAAATACGCTCTTGTGTCTTGGTAACCCCTAAGGGGCACTTTGCACACTGCGACATCGCAGGTGCGATGTCGGTGGGGTCAAATTGAAAATGACGCACTTCCGGCATCGCATGCGACATCGCAGTGTGTAAAGGCTGGATGATACGATTAACGAGCGCAAAAGCGTCGTAATCGTATCATCGGTGCAGCGTCGGCGTAATCCATGATTACGCTGACGCGACGGTCCGATGTTGTTCCTCGCTCCTGCGGCAGCACACATCGCTGTGTGTGAAGTCGCAGGAGCGAGGAACGTCTCCTACCGGCCTCACTGCGGCTTCCGTAGGATATGCGGAAGGAAGGAGGTGGGCAGGATGTTTACATCCTGCTCATCTCCGCCCCTCCGCTCTGATTGGCCGCCTGCCGTGTGACGTCGCAGTGACACCGCACGACCCGCCCCCTTAACAAGGAGGCGGGTCGCCGGCCACAGGGACGTCGCACGGCAGGTGAGTGTGTGTGTGAAGCTGGCGTAGCGATAACTTTCACTATGCCAGCTATCACCACATATCGCTGCTGCGACGGGGGCGGGCACTATCGCACTCGGCATCGCAGCATCGGGCTGCGATGTCGTAGTGTGCAAAGCCCGCCTTAGTGCCCCCCGAAGGGGTGTGTGTGAGCCATGTTAAGCACTACCTGATGATGGGATTGTGGCACGACCAGTTGTTCTACTATCTCTTACCTGCTTTTGTCTATTCGGTAGAGTAAATCATTATAAACCGCCATGCGGGGAAAGACAACTTCTGCCCCTGGTTGTTGGGCCACCCCATTCACCACTTTTACATTCCCCCACGCCTGGGAGAGGGTAGGATCCCTTAGCTGGGCCGTCCCGAAGTCCTCCCGTGACGTTTCCAGCTCCGGGATCACTACAGTCTCTTCACTTTCTCCTGCCAACACCTCTAGTGGACCCCTGTCAGGTTCTCCCCCTGTCCCAAGGTCGGCGATCCCTACAGCAGGTATCCCCGACTCGGGATCATCGGGTTCCGCACCCAGATTCATTTTTGCCTGGGTAAAAGTATTATTTCTCTCCCACAGGTACCAAAACAACGGAAAATCCCTTCCCATCACTACCCCGTATGGTAGAGTTTTCACCACTCCTACTACATGCGTCACATCTCCACACAGAGTGGAGAGGCATACCTCTGCTGTTGGATATTTGCAAGGCTCACCATGTATACACACAATCCCAACCTCCCTCTCAGTGGACTCCGACCCCGAAATCAGCGACCCATGAACGAGGGTCACTATACTGCCCGAGTCCAAAAGGGCCTCTGCCCGATGTCCATTTACATACACATGACAGAGAGGAGGTTCAAGAATAGGGCGTGCAGCATACACCGTATTAGCATACATAGACATTCGGCGTGTGTACCCACAATCCATGGACTCCATAATCAACGGGCAATAAGCGGCGATATGGCCGGGCCCTTGACATCTCCAGCACTTCATAGCGGTGGCCCCACCAGTTTTTGTTACTATTCTTGGGGGGACTAGTCTTTTGCCACTCTCAGTGTGGCTTGCCCCCTCGATATGGGCTTGGTTTTTGTTGTTCACCAGCGCCGTACGGGTCTCTCGGCCAGGGTCCTGTGGCCGCCGGTAGAGATGAGCGAACCGGTCGCGGTTCGGCTCGAGGTCGGTTCGCAGAACAGAGGTCCCGTTCGACGAACCGAACTCGAACCGCATAGGAAACAATGGCAGGCATTCACAAACACATAAAATCACCTAGAAAACACCCTCAAAGGTGTCCAAAAGGTGACAAACAACTCACAACACAACACAAACACATGGGAAAGTGACAAGAACAAATTCTCATGTGAAAACAAAAGAGCGTAACGAGGAAAAAGAGGACGAGACACAGATATAGGCATGGCACGCCCTTCTAAAATCATGTAAAACACCGCAAGGTGACTCCAAGTGGAGTCTCCCTTTTTTCCAAAAATTGGGCCCCACACACACCCACCCATTCAGTGGCAGCACTTGTGCCTTAGTTGTACACTTTACAGCTAGATTTGCATCAAGCCTATCAAAAATACGCCATACTTAACCGTCCCCAGGATGACTCCGGGGTAGGTAGGAAAGTCTTTCCTGATCCCAGCTCTGTTCATCTTGGATCATTTTTAAAAACAATGTAAGTAAGGGTTACTCCAAGCGGAGTCTCCCTTTTTTCCAAAAATTTGGCCACACTGACACCCCATCAGTGGCAGCACTTGTGCCCTAGTTGCAAACAGGATGTTTTGATTTGCATCAAGCACATTCAAAAATACGCCATTCTTAACCGTCCCCGGGATGACACCGGGGTAGGTAGCAAAGTCTTTGTTGAACCATGACTTGTTCATCTTGGCTCCTTTTAAAAACAATGTAAGCTAGGGTTACTCCAAGCGGAGTCTCCCTTTTTTCAAAAAATTGGGCCACACAGACACCCCATCAGTGGCAGCACTTGTGCCCTAGTTGCAAACAGGATGTTTTGATTTGCATCAAGCACATTCCAAAATATGCCATTCTTAACCGTCCCCAGGATGACACCGGGGTAGGCAGCAAAGTCTTTCCTGATCCCAGCTCTGTTCATCTTGGATCATTTTTAAAAACAATGTAAGCAAGGGTTACTCCAAGCGGAGTCTCCCTTTTTTTCCAAAAATTGGGCCCCACACACACCCACCCATTCAGTGGCAGCACTTGTGCCCTAGTTGCAAACAGGATGTTTTGATTTGCATCAAGCACATTAAAAAATATGCCATTCTTAACCGTCCCCAGGATGACACCGGGGTAGGTAGCAAAGTCTTTCCTGATCCCAGCCCTGTTCATCTTGGATCATTTTTCAAAAAGACAGCAAGCAAGGGTTACTCCAAGCGGAGTCTCCCTTTTTTCAAAAAATTGGGCCCCACACACACCCACCCATTCAGTGGCAACACTTGTGCCCTAGTTGTACACTTTACAGCTAGATTTGCATCAAGCACATTCAAAAATACGCCATACTTAACCGTCCCCAGGATGACTCCGGGGTAGGTAGCAAAGTCTTTCCTGATCCCAGCTCTGTTCATCTTGGATCATTTTTAAAAAACACAGCAAGCAAGGGTTACTCCAAGCGGAGTCTCCCTTTTTTCAAAAAATTGGGCCCCACACACACCCACCCATTCAGTGGCAGCACTTGTTCCCTAGTTGTACACTTTACAGCTAGATTTGAATCAAGCACATTCAAAAATACGCCATACTTAACCGTCCCCAGGATGACTCCGGGGTAGGTAGCAAAGTCTTTCCTGATCCCAGCTCTGTTCATCTTGGATCATTTTTAAAAAACACAGCAAGCAAGGGTTACTCCAAGCGGAGTCTCCCTTTTTTCCAAAAATTGTGCCCCACACACACCCACCCATTCAGTGGCAGCACTTGTGCCCTAGTTGCAAACAGGATGTTTTGATTTGCATCAAGCACATTCCAAATCCACAAGCATTTACTCTCCCCAGGATGACACAGGGGTAGTAAATTCCTAATGGATCCATGACTTGTTCATTTTGATGAACGTTAGTCTGTCCACATTGTCACTGGACAGACGCATGCGCTTATCTGTCAGCACACACCCAGCAGCACTGAAGACACGTTCAGAGACAACGCTGGCAGCTGGACACGACAAAATCTCCAAGGCGTAAGTGGAGAGCTCTGGCCATTTTTCAAGATTTGAAGCCCAAAATGAGCAAGGCTCCATTTGCAAAGTCATGGCATCGATGTTCATTTGGAGATACTCCTGTATCATCCTCTCCAGCCGTTGACTATGTGTTAGACTTGTTGTCTCTGTTGGCCTTGCAAAGGAGGGTCCAAAAAAATTATGAAAAGATTCCATAAAATTGCTGTTACCAGCACCAGATACGGTCCTACTGGTACGGGTAGACTGTTGAAGATGACGAGACCGTCCCATTTTTGTCAAGTTACAACTGGGAGATTCACTCCCTGCACCTGCACGGTTGTTTGTTGGAAAAGCCGAGCTAAGATCGAGTAACAGCTTCTGCTGATACTCCTGCATACGTGCGTCCATTTCTATGGCTGGAATTATGTCACAAAATTTGGACTTGCGGGGATCTAATAGTGTGGCAAGCCAGTAGTCATCATCACTTCTAATTTTGACAATACGAGGGTCATGTTGGATGTAGTGCAGCAAGAAAGCACTCATGTGTCTTGCGCAGCCATGCGGACCAAGTCCACGCTGTGTTTGTGGCATAGAGGTGCTAACCGTTCTTTCTTTCTCTGACATCTTCCCCCAACCTCTTTCAACTGAAATTTGACCAAGGTCTCCCTCATGCGCTGAGTCTTCCTTGTCCATGGACAGTTCGTCCTCCATTTCTTCATGTTCTCCTGCACCTTTCTCAACATTTCGCCTGCTACCATGCGCCCTTGTTGATCCCTGTCCCCCATGGTCCCATGCCTGCCGCGTTGGTGATGATGAACGTCTGGACCTTGGAGATGTTGTTATGTCTTGCGCATATGAATCCTCCTGTAGTTCCTCCCCTTCCTGTTGTCCCACCCCCTGACTCCGAATAGTGTTTAGCGTGTGCTCCAGCATGTAAATGACTGGAATTGTCATGCTGATAATGGCATTGTCAGCGCTAAACATATTCGTCGCCATGTTGAAACTGTGCAGAAGGGTGCATATGTCCTTGATCTGAGACCACTCCATCAGGGTGATCTGCCCCACCTCTGCATCTCGTTGGCCCAGGCTATACGTCATGACGTATTGCACCAGGGCTCGGCGGTGCTGCCACAGTCGCTGTAACATGTGGAGAGTCGAATTCCAGCGTGTCGGCACATCGCATTTCAGGCGATGAACCGGCAGGCCGAAAGACTTCTGGAGCGATGCAAGTCGCTCAGCTGCGGCGCTTGAACGGCGGAAGTGAGCATACAGTTTTCGTGCTCTGGTCAGAAGGCCATCTAGGCCGGGATAGTGTGTTAAAAATTGCTGGACAACAAGGTTCAACACGTGAGCCATACAAGGTACGTGTGTCACCTTGCCCAGGCGAAGAGCCGCACCCAGGTTTGCAGCATTGTCGCACACGGCCTTACCAGGCTGCAGGTTGAGTGGAGACAATCATTTATTAAACTCGGACCGCAGAGCTGACCACAACACCTCAGCTGTGTGACTCTTATTCCCAAGACATGTCAAGCTAAAGACCGCCTGATGACGTTGCGCTCTGCTGCCAGCATAGTAATGAGGGGTGCGTGATTCCTTCTGCGCAGTGAGAACGCTGGTGGCCTGACCAGGCAGGCTTGGGGCGGAGGTGGAGGACACAGATGAGGTGGAGGAGGCAGAAGCAGTGGCGGAACTTGGACAGACAGAGAATTGACACACAAGTCGTGGGGACGGCAAGACTTGTGCAGCAGACCCTTCACCATCTATCACCATAGTTACCCAGTGCCCAGTCAGCGACATGTAACGTCCCTGTCCATGCTTACTGGTCCAAGTATCGGTGGTAAAATGCACCCGTTCACACACAGAGTTTCTCAAGGAAGCGGTGATGTTGTGTGCGACATGCTGGTGTAGTGCGGGCACACCTTTCTTAGAGAAGTAGTGGCGACTGGGCATCTGGTACTGGGGCACAGCGACAGACATAAGGTCTCTAAAATCCTGTGTGTCCACCAGGCGGAAAGGCAGCATTTTGGTAGCCAAGAGCATACAGAGGGATAAAGTCAACCTCTTAGCTTTGTCATGGTTCGCAGGAAATGGCCTTTTATATGTCCACATCTGAGGGACAGAGATCTGGCTGCTGTGTGTAGACGGTGTTGAGAAGGGTGTCTCTGGAAAAATGCAGGTTTGTGAGGAAAGTGCAGGCGTAGACATGATGTTGCCTTCATCCAACGTTGGTGCTATCGATGTCTGAGAGAGCTGTACACACGCACTTTTTTCCCCTTCCAAACCAACTGACGACCTAACAAGCAAACTGCCTGTTGTGGTTACAGTGGTGGAAGTTGTGCGTGGAAAACCAGGTGTGACAGCTGTCCCCACAGTCCTAGAAGATGAAGAGCGCGCGGATGCACTGGAAGGGGCAGGCCGTGGATGGTTCGCTCCGCTAGGCCGCATTGCAGCACGGTGAGCTTCCCACTGGGACCTATGATATTTATTCATGTGACGATTCATGGAAGAAGTTGTCAAACTGCTGAGGTTTTGACCTCTACTAACAGAATCACGACAAATTTTACACATCACAAAATTTGGGCGATCTTTTTCTATGTCAAAAAAGGACCAGGCTAGGCAAGGCTTAGAGGGCATGCGACCTGCTGAGCCCCCCCGACTAGTGCTCAGAGGCAGAGTGGTGGCTGAGGATGCAGTTGTAGACGTGCTACCAGTGCTCCGACTCTGTCCAGGAAGGCGCAAGGTAACTTCGTCATCGGTTGCATCCTCCTCCACCGCCTCTGTTGACCTCCTCGAGTGCCTGACTGTGGGTTGACAGTAGGTGGGATCTAGAACTTCCTCATCAATTGTGTTTGCACTTCCCTCACCCTCAGACTGAGCCTCTTCTTGCCCTGACCGAATATTTAAAATGTCATCCCAATCTGGTATCTGCGTCTCATCGTCATCAGTATGTTCCTCATTGTCTATAACCACAGGTGTTACAGTTTGTGACAAAGGGTCTCCATTATGCTCAGAAACTTGGTCCTCACGGCCTGAATCAGACTCACAAAGGTTCTGGGCATCACTGCAGACCATTTCCTGGACTGTACTCACTGTAGCTTGGGAGCAGACCTCTGATTCCCAGGCTATAGTGTGACTGAACAGCTCTGGACACTCAGCCATCTCACTTCCACAATACTGTGGAGACTTCAGAGCTGGGAGAAAGCAAGTTTGATTAGGATGACAACTCAGAGGACTGGTGTTTTTTGGATGCGGTAGTTGAGGTGGCTGAGAGGGCACTTGTTGGACCACTTGAGATCCATTCAAGCATTTTCCTTTTTTGGCCATCATCTACCTTTGTTCCTGTTGTTCGTGTCCGTAAAAAAAGGAGCACATCGGATTGTCCACGGTAAGTAGTAGACATCTTACTTTTGCTGGTAGATGGTCTATCTTCAGCAGATGTTAATGAAACTTTGCCACCTTCCCCAAAGACAAACCCTTTTTTTCCTTTTCCAACACGCCTCTTCCCCTTTCCACCAGCATCTGTCATTTTGCCACTCATGTTGATTGCGACAAGATTGTGCACGTAAAATGTGGTAGTAAAAATTGAGAGGTGGTGTAGATTGCAGCGGTGGTCTAGCTTTATTAACAGCAGAATAATAAAGAATAATTATCTCGGACAATGCAACTACGGCCCTTAAACTGGTAGCATAATTTGCTAGTATAATGGCTTAGTAACAATGAGTTTGAGTGTGCAATGCAGGCAGACGTTCTGCAAATATCTTTGCACTAGTGGGACAATACAGAAATCCAATAGCCACGTTTAGGATGCCACTAAGTTCACTCAGTGTTTGCTAGTATAATGGCTTAGTAACAATGAGTTGGAGTGTGCAATGCAGGCAGACGTGCTGCAAATATCTTTGCACTAGTGGGGCTATACAGAAGTCCAATAGCCACGTTTAGGATGCCACTAAGTTCACTCAGTGTTTGCTAGTATAATGGCTTAGTAACAATGAGTTGGAGTGTGCAATGCAGGCAGACGTGCTGCAAATATCTTTGCACTAGTGGGACTATACAGAAGTCCAATAGCCACGTTTAGGATGCCACTAAGTTCACTCAGTGTTTGCTAGTATAATGGCTTAGTAACAATGAGTTGGAGTGTGCAATGCAGGCAGACGTGCTGCAAATATCTTTGCACTAGTGGGACTATACAGAAGTCCAATAGCCACATTTAGGATGCCACTAAGTTCACTCAGTGTTTGCTAGTATAATGGCTTAGTAACAATGAGTTGGAGTGTGCAATGCAGGCAGACGTGCTGCAAATATCTTTGCACTAGTGGGACTATACAGAAGTCCAATAGCCACGTTTAGGATGCCACTAAGTTCACTCAGTGTGTGCTAGTATAATGGCTTAGTAACAATGAGTTGGAGTGTGCAATGCAGGCAGACGTGCTGCAAATATCTTTGCACTAGTGGGACTATACAGAAGTCCAATAGCCACGTTTAGGATGCCACTAAGTTCACTCAGTGTTTGCTAGTATAATGGCTTAGTAACTATGAGTTGGAGTGTGCAATGCAGGCAGACGTGCTGCAAATATCTTTGCACTAGTGGGATTATACAGAAGTCCAATAGCCACGTTTAGGATGCCGTTAAGTTCACTCAGTGTTTGCTAGTATAATGGCTTGGTAACAATGAGTTGGAGTGTGCAATGCAGGCAGACGTGCTGCAAATATCTTTGCACTAGTGGGACTATACAGAAGTCCAATATCCACTTTTAGGATGCCACTAAGTTCACTCAGTGTTTGCTAGTATAATGGCTTAGTAACAATGAGATGGAGTGTGCAATGCAGGCAGACGTGCTGCAAATATCTTTGCACTAGTGGGACTATACAGAAGTCCAATAGCCACGTTTAGGATGCCACTAAGTTCACTCAGTGTTTGCTAGTATAATGGCTTAGTAACAATGAGTTGGAGTGTGCAATGCAGGCAGACGTGCTGCAAATATCTTTGCACTAGTAGGACTATACAGAAGTCCAATAGCCACATTTAGGATGCCACTAAGTTCACTCAGTGTTTGCTAGTATAATGGCTTAGCAACAATGAGTTGGAGTGTGCAATGCAGGCAGACGTGCTGCAAATATCTTTGCACTAGTGGGACTATACAGAAGTCCAATAGCCACGTTTAGGATGCCATTAAGTTCACTCAGTGTTTGCTAGTATAATGGCTTAGTAACAATGAGTTGGAGTGTGCAATGCAGGCAGACGTGCTGCAAATATCTTTGCACTAGTGGGACTATACAGAAGTCCAATAGCCACGTTTAGGATGACACTAAGTTCACTCAGTGTTTGCTAGTATAATGGCTTAGTAACAATGAGTTGGAGTGTGCAATGCAGGCAGACGTGCTGCAAATATCTTTGCACTAGTGGGACTATACAGAAGTCCAATAGCCACGTTTAGGATGCCATTAAGTTCACTCAGTGTTTGCTAGTATAATGGCTTAGTAACAATGAGTTGGAGTGTGCAATGCAGGCAGACGTGCTGCAAATATCATTGCACTAGTGGGACTATACAGAAGTCCAATAGCCACGTTTAGGATGCCACTAAGTTCACTCAGTGTTTGCTAGTATAATGGCTTAGTAACAATGAGTTGGAGTGTGCAATGCAGGCAGATGTGCTGCAAATATCTTTGCACTAGTGGGACTATACAGAAGTCCAATAGCCACGTTTAAGATGACACTAAGTTCACTCAGTGTTTGCTAGTATAATGGCTTAGTAACAATGAGTTGGAGTGTGCAATGCAGGCAGACGTGCTGCAAATATCTTTGCACTAGTGGGACTATACAGAAGTCCAATAGCCACGTTTAGGATGCCACTAAGTTCACTCAGTGTTTGCTAGTATAATGGCTTAGTAACAATGAGTTGGAGTGTGCAATGCAGGCAGACTTGCTGCAAATATCTTTGCACTAGTGGGACCATACAGAAGTCAAATAGCCACGTTTAGGATGCCACTAAGTTCACTCAGTGTTTGCTAGTATAATGGCTTAGTAACAATGAGTTGGAGTGTGCAATGCAGGCAGACGTGCTGCAAATATCTTTGCACTAGTGGGACTATACAGAAGTCCAATAGCCACGTTTAGGATGCCACCAAGTTCACTCAGTGTTTGCTAGTATAATGGCTTAGTAACAATGAGTTTGAGTGTGCAATGCAGGCAGACGTGCTGCAAATATCTTTGCACTAGTGGGACTATACGGAAGTCCAATAGCCACATTTAGGATGCCACTAAGTTCACTCAGTGTTTGCTAGTATAATGGCTTAGTAACAATGAGTTGGAGTGTGCAATGCAGGCAGACGTGCTGCAAATATCTTTGCACTAGTGGGACTATACAGAAGTCCAACAGCCACGTTTAGCATGCCACTAAGTTCACTCAGTGTTTGCTAGTATCATGGCTTAGTAACAATGAGTTTGAGTGTGCAAAGGGCAGGAGGGTACTGTGGCAGGGTTGTGGGTCTCTGGGTAGAGGAAAGGAAGCCTGCTTTTCTATCCCTCCTAATGGGGAAATGCAGCAAGGAAATCCCTGACCTTAGCTACACAGACGCTGTCATCTTGTGTAGCTGTTAAACTCTGTTTTAAACTCTGTCACCTATGGCTCTGACCCTGCCGGTATGAGCCCTTAAAAGGACTGATAGAAAGTGCTATCCCTAAGCTGTCCAGCGCTGTGTATGGAGCGTATACAGCAGTATCGGCGATAGGAGCTGCGCCAGTGATGTCTGACACCAAGGACGCAGAAGGCAGATAATGGCGTGCTGGAGGAAAATGTCCGGTTTTATAATGCAGGGACATGTGACATGGACATCCTATCACACATGCCATTTCTTCTCTGGCTAAAAGTCCACTTAGCTGTGTGTGTGTCTGGGATTGGCTGACATGCTGGCCCGCCCCACTAAAAATGGCGATCGCCATTATACATACAGCAGTGATCTGAATGCGCTGTTCCCGCACACTATACACTGAAATGTCATAATAGTGTGAGTCAGAGAGTGACTTACACTATTACAGCGGAAAGCCAGCTAGGAATTAGCTGTTTTTTTTATGCTAGAACCGTTCTCGTACGTATCTAGAACTATCGAGCTTTAGCAAAAAAGCTTGAGTTCTAGTTCGATCTAGAAGAGCCCCCAAAATCACTCGAGCCGCGAACTGGAGAACCTCGAACCGCGAACCGCGCTCAACTCTAGCCGCCGGGCCTGACGCACTGGGGCAGAGTCTCGTATAACGTCCTGTGTGGCGGTATATTGCTCAACTAAACTCACCATCTGGTCCAGGTTACCCGGGTCTCCTTGCCCCACCCAACGTTGAATAGCGACTGGCAGAGACCGCACTAACTGGTCGACCACCACCCTTTCCACCATCTGGGCTGGAGACAACACCTCCGGCTGTAACCACTTTTTAACCAGTTGTAGTAAGTCATATGCCTGAGACCTGGCTGGACAGGTCTCCACATAGGCCCATGAAAACACTCGCTGAGCCCTCACGTAGGTATTGACCCCCAGACGTGCAAGGATCTCACCTTTCAATTTGTTGTAGTCCAGGGCATCCTCCCGGCTGAGGTCGAAGTAGGCTTTCTGGGCGTCCCCTATCAGGAACGGAGCCACCACCTCCGCCCACTGGCCTGCCGACAGTTTTTACTGCTCCGCTGTGCGCTCAAAAACCGTAAGGAAAACCTCCACGTCATCCTCCAGGCTTAGTTTCCGCAGGGCAGAGCGAACCCTGTCCCGGGGCACCCGTCGGTCGGAGTCAGTTGCTGCCGGTGTCTCACGAAGGGCCGCAATCTGCTGCCGTAGCAATGCATTCGCCTCTTGTTGTTGTCGCTGGGTCTCCTGATGCTGCCGCCGGGATTCCTGATGCTGCCGCTGAGATTCCTGGTGCTGCTGCTGGAACAGACCCAATTGCTCCTGTTGCTATTGCTGAATAATTACCAACTGCCGCAGAAGCTCCTCCATGTTATCAGCCGGTTTATACTGTAGCGTAGCCGGCCTAATTATGGACATGCAGAGCCGTCACAGACTTTAGTTGGTGGTCAGGCCTGCTTCCAGTGGTGCAGCGGTGGGGTATGCCTCAATGCTCCATGCCCGCATTCTCCACCATAATGTAGCGGCGTGGGGGTCACCCAGGTCGACAAAGAGGCAGTGACCAAAAACAGTCCGATCCAAACAGCTTTATTGTCCTCGCTGTACAGGTAAAGTCATCTGGAACACAGCCGGGTTACTCACAGTCCATACGGTTCCCCGTCACACAGGCACTGCTTGCCGTAGGAGACGGTCTTACTATACCCCGTTTTGCTATTCCCGGGGGTCCACAGACCTGTGTTATAGTTCCACACAGGCCTGAACTCTCTTCAGCTTCCTGCTCTGCAGCTTACAAAACAGGCTCTGCCCCACCCAGACCTTTACAAAGAGCTTTTAAACGAGAACTGTGGCCATGAGCCACCTGCATAACCCGGCCTGGAGGTTACTGGACTGACCACTAGGTAGGGCTCTAATATGTTTCTGTACGCATTCTGGGAGATACGTACCGTCCGTCACATATCAATGGCCCCACTACCTCACAGTGTGTGGCCAAATTTTTGGAAAAAAGGGAGACTCCGCTTGGAGTAACCCTTGCTTGCTGTGTTTTTTAAAAGGAGCCAAGATGAACAAGTCATGGTTCAGCAAAGACTTTGCTACCTACGCCAGGGAAATCCTGGGGATGGTTAAGGATGGCGTGGCGTATTTTTGAATGTGCTTGATGCAAATCTAGCTGTGAAGTGTACAACTGGGGCACAAGTGCTGCCACTGAAGGGGTGGGGGGGTGTGGGGCCCAATTTTTGGAAAAAAGGGAGACTCCGCTTGGAGTAACCCTTGCTTGCTGTGTTTTTTAAAAGAAGCCAAGATGAACAGAGCTGGGATCAGGAAAGACTTTGTTACCTACCCCGGTGTCATCCTGTGGACGGTTAAGGATGGCGTATTTTTGAATGTGCTTGATGCAAATCTACCTGTGAAGTGTACAACTGGGGCACAAGTGCTGCCACTGAAGGGGGGTGTGTGTGTGGCCCAATTTTTGGAAAAAAGGGAGACTCCACTTGGAGTAACCCTTGCTTGCTGTGTTTTTTAAA
The DNA here is from genome assembly GCF_048569485.1 of Anomaloglossus baeobatrachus. Taxonomy (NCBI): domain Eukaryota; kingdom Metazoa; phylum Chordata; class Amphibia; order Anura; family Aromobatidae; genus Anomaloglossus; species Anomaloglossus baeobatrachus. Next base: position 267,457,670 of record NC_134358.1, read on the forward strand.
TGGAGCCAAGATGAACAAGTCATGGTTCAGCAAAGACTTTGCTACCTACCTCGGTGTCATCCTGGGGATGGTTAAATATGGCATATTTTTAATGTGCTTGATGCAAATCTAGCTGTGAAATGTACAACTGGGGCACAAGTGCTGCCACTGAATGGGTGGGTGTGTGTGGGGCCCAATTTTTGGAAAAAAGGGAGACTCCGCTTGGAGTAACCCTCGCTTACATTGTTTTTAAAAATGATCCAAGATGAACAGAGCTGGGATCAGGAAAGACTTAGCTACCTACCCTGGCGTCATCCTGGGGACGGTTAAGGATGGCGTATTTTTGAATGTGCTTGATGCAAATTTAGCTGTGAAGTGTACAACTGGGGCACAAGTGCTGCCACTGAAGGGGTGGGTGTGTGTGTGTGGCCCAATTTTTGGAAAAAAGGGAGACTCCGCTTGGAGTAACCTTGCGGTGTTTTACATGATTTTAGAAGGGCATGCCATGCCTATATCTGTGTCTCCTCCTCTTTTTCCTTGTCCAGCTCTTTTGTTTTCACATGAGTATATGTCCTTGTCACTTTCCCATGTGTTTGTGTTGTGTTGTGAGTTGTTTGTCACCTTTTGGACACCTTTGAGGGTGTTTTCTAGGTGTTTTTATGTGTTTATGATTGCCTCCCATTGTTTCCTATGCGGTTCGAGTGGTTCGCAGAACCAGTTCGCCGAACCGAACTCGAACGAGACCTCCATTCGGCGAACCGATTTCGAGCCGAACCGCGACCGGTTCGCTCATCTCTAATCGTCACCCACCAGCCATTGGAGTTGGTTGCCCTGGACCACGTCAAGCTGACACCCAGCCGAAGCGGGTACACATATGTCCTGACCATCGTAGACCATTACTCCAGGTTCATGGTGGTTGTCCCAGTTAAAGATTTGACGGGCCGTACCGCAGCTAGAGCCTCCCAGGCCTACTACTGCCATCCGCACGGCTACCCGGAAAGGGTGCACACAGACCAGGGCCCGGCCTTTGAAGCGGAGGTGTTCAAGGAGTTCTGTCACTTGTATGGGTGTAAGAAGATCCGGACTACGCCATACCATGCCCAGACCAACGGGATGTATGAGAAAATGAACCACCTTGTCCTGAACCTCCTCAAGACACTACTGCTGGAGGAGAGGAACCTGTGGCCTGAGAAGCTACCTGACCTGGTGGACATGTACAATAACATCCCCTGTAGCTCCACCAAGTGCACGCTTGCATACGTAATGAGAGCCCGACCGGGACGGCTGCCCATAGACCTGGAAATGGACATAGAAGCACCAGAAGCCCTCCCCTCCACTAACCGCTGGAATGCCAAGCGACAGATGCAATACCGACAGATCCAGGGATATGTGGAAAGGAATCTGCACCAGAGCCGAGAAAAACAAGAGCAGCACTTCATCAGGCGGGCTCTGGCTATTCCCTTTGCACCTGGAGATGTGGTACTAAAGCGCAAGAGAAGGACACATAAGCTCGGCGACCAGTGGGAGAGGACCCCATATGTCGTACAACCCACTGAATGGGAAGATGAAAAGACTTATCTAATCAGTCACGACCAGGGGAAGACCACGGCCACCATTTCCAGAGACCACCTGAAGAGATGCCCAGATCCCCCCAGGCTGGTAGATGAGACTCCAACTTCCGTGCCGAGCGGGGAAAAGAAGAAAGAAGTGATTCATACCGTGATGGGCGACTTCCCAGCGGACTGGCCTATGCAGAATGGCGTGGTGATTGTTCCCGTGATAACGTTCCTAGAACCTGTGGAAGAAAGAGAGACGGAGACACCCGCCAGCGAGCCACCCAACCAGGCGCTCAGGATGCACCTATCCTACGCCCCTGTAGATCTTTACCTGCCATGCCCGATACATGGAAAGAGGGACTGGTTGTCACCTCTGTCCCCCTGTCTCCCATCGACAGTACCGGCCCCAGGAGATCCACACGCCCTAACCTAGGTAGGCCCCCGCTTAGGTATAGGGAAACTGCCATTTAGGGATGCAATATTTTGTTTTTTTAAATAGCTGGATGAATGAGAACTAATCACCCGAGGCTTTCACCTGATTTGCAAAGTTAAGGCTAAAGTACTGTCCACGTTGGGACCCCACAGCAAGTCCCCGTTGGGACCTACATTTATTTGTGGCAGCTAAAGACTGTTGAAGCGCCCGTCCCCTTGGGACTTATGTTGTCCCTGTTGTCCCCACTCTCAAAGAACAAGGCCGAGAACTTGCAGGCCACCCAAAAACGATTGGGTTTGTAAATATTCTGCCCCAATTGCCCTTCCTGCCACTGCCAGTCACCAGAGAGGCTGGTTGGAGGAAGGACCCGCAGCAGAGCAGGCTGGGGTCCGGTCACCACCAGGAGAGGTGACCATCCTCCGGGTCAGGGGTCCCCTTGGATGTGGGGCCCCTGAGTGACTGCCGGGTGCGAGACACCATACCCATTCTCGCTTGGGTAGCCTGGGCCAGGTTCCTGTTTCCAGACTGGGGAAAAGGGGTGCTGCCCATTTCTTAGGGGCAGCATCAAGGACTAGGTTGCTTGGGAGGGAAAGCAGAAGGACATGGACCCGTTCCCTGTTATTAATAAAAATGTTCCATTTGTAACGGTTTAAGAGTGTGCCTCCAGTAAGGGAAGAAATGAAAAGAAATGCTTAATGTTTTACATGTTTGCTCCCGTTGTTTTATATATTTTCATAAAAATAAAACCGGTGGTGGACGGGCAGCCCGCGGACAGTCTGAATTAAACCAAGGGGGAATGTGACGCCCTGGCCTAGCCAGGTGGTCACAGACACAACATCATACACCCCTTTCCCTGGACAGGTCACACCAGTCACACATTAAACCCTTGTTGCCACCCTCCAGGGTTGATGTTCACACCAGGTGGGGCGGAGCCAGACGGTTGACCGCACCCACCGAGGAGTTCACAGGCTTGGAGGTGGGAAAAACATGCAGTTGAGTTTAGAGAGTCCAGTTGTGGGCAGTAGAGTGAGAGGAGCGAAACTGTCTGTGTCTGGGTTGGAGCCGGGCACTTCCAGCAAGGTAGGCAGACGGTGGTGGCCGTCTGCAGGAGTTGGTGAAGGTCAGCGGAACCGTAGGACCGGGGTCAGGTGGTGGCCCGCCGGTACTGAACCGGGGAGCCGATTGGAGCCAAGCACCAGGCAGGGTACTCAGACCCCGACTAGGCTCTAAGCCAACCTTTAGTCAAATTTACTGATTGCGGTCTGGACCTCAGGGGTTCATTCCTACCCAAGTCCCGAGTGAAAGCAAAAGCCCAACCGTTCTGGATAAGTGCCACCGCCAAGGGCCAGAGATCCACAGGGCCAGCGTCTGTGGGCAAAAGGGCTCCTCCGGCACGTATACGTCAGGGAGCGGACTACCGGTGCCCAGGCATTGGAGTCAAGATACAAAACACAGGTGCAGGGAAACGACAGCCACCACCAACCCATCCAGGGAGAACACCGCAGACGGCTGCGGGCCCCGTCCATCCAGCCGTTTGGTTTACCAGAGACTCTGTCCATCTGTGTCTGAGTGAGTACACCTGTGCCATCCGGCACCGCACTGTACCGCAACCCTGCACCCTGCCAAAACCCATCCTGCAGAAACCTCCTCCCTCCTATCGGGCCCCGGGACCACCAGCCCCTACCCACGAAGGGGTTAACACCTAGCTGCTCCCCGCCATCACTCCCGGGAACCCCGTCACCAGCAGCGGTGGTGCCCACCATCACCACAACCCGTGGGTTGCGTCACGAACTCTCCACATCCCAAAAGAAAACCCAATCCCCCCTTTTCACTCAAGGGCGAGGAGCGCTGCTCGAGCCCCGGGTCCGGCCCGTTCGAGCCACCGAGGAGGAGGCGCCGGATCCGAGCGCGATCTCCCCGAGCAGCTCCCGCGACGGGGAAGCTGGCCCCCGCCCCCTGCTTTCCGTCATACTGGCAGTGCAGAGAACACTTATTGTTACCATTCACTATACAGCCACTGGGTTGTAATCCCTTGCTGACACATTGATTGCCAGCATTCACTCCATATACTTCTCACACATGCTGTAGAGATAGCTGTTAATCAAGGTGCTAAGGAGTGATTACACAATTACTCACTGTATATAAAGCCAAAAGAGAAAAATTTCGGTAATCCTCTAAAATCTTATTTATTACAAATTCATGAAAACAGCAATAGAAGTCAGGGATAGCAGTCTATGTTGATGCGTTTGGACCTGTTGGTCTAACTCGTGACATGTTACGACTAAGACCAACAGGTCGTAGTTTGTCAACATGGACAGCTTTCCCTGACTTCTAATGCTGTTTTTATGAATTTGAAATAAATTGGATTTTAGAAGATTACTGGGATTTTTCTCTTTTGGATTTATATTTTTGCCCAGCTGTGGTCGATGGGTTTTCTGGTCTTCCGCACAGGATTCTATGAGTGGGAACAAGGCAACAGAGTAGTGGGTTTTTCTGGACTGTACCTGCTCATAGTCCGCAGTCACTGTAACTGTTTCCTGTACTGCTCCTATGACTGGAAGCAAGCAGTAGCAAAAAGGTTAAAAATGTACTTCTCCTTGACGCCACTTTTCCAGTAAGGCAGCCAAGGAGGATTTTAAAGCTATTAACCTGCAGATCAATTCTTTATTTGCAGCTAGATAGTGGATTTGCACATGACAAGTTTTTTTTAAAGGGATTCTGTCAGCACAGAATTACTTTTCAAACCAAGCATACAAGCATAGTTGCTTGGTGTATCATGGTGGGGTCAAATATTTACATACACCTTCCCACCTTCTAGTTTTCCTAAAATGTCTTCCCTTCTTTGCCTCTATGAAGCCAGAGCCAATAATCAAAGAAGAGGGAGACTGGAGATAGGAGTAAAACAAGCAAGTGGAAAAGTGTATTGAAATAATTAAATGATTAGCCGCTATGATGCACTGAGCTCCTGTACTTGGTTTGAACAGTCATTCTGTGCTGACAGAGTCCCTTTAAGGAAGGTATAGCCGTACTATAACTGTATCCTATGAATGTTTCTTTACAGTAACAAATATTAGTTGTCACATTGGTAGTTGAACAGCTTAGATTGTTATTGTTAGCTTGTGAAGGTCTTTCTTTAAAAAGTCACAAGCGCTGAGGAGTTATGTAATTAAATAGCTAACACTTTCTTCTTTTTTCACTGTTCTTGAGACAATACATAAAACAGTGAGAAAAAAAGACCTAAGTTTTAATGTAATAAGTGATGCCATATGTTATAAAATCTATATTGCCTACAAAGTTGGTTTTTTTTATAAAACTAGTTAAAATCCATTGTTCCTTCCTACCTCTACCTCTATACAATAAACTATTGTGTGGGACTTCAAAGGCTTTTGTGCAACCTGAATATAGCAATAGCAATGCTAACATCCAGATATGCACTAATATCCTCATAAATACTGATCAAGTCAGACATTAGTCTTCATGAATCCATGCTGATTATGTGTTATTAGATTATTTACTGCTTTAAAGTTTGCAGTTCATTGATATTGTACAGGACATATTAATCAAACTGCGCTATGATATATTCCGTGTCAGAAAAGAAATAATGCCTGTTGCTACCGAACACACTTGTAATTGCAAGCTACATTTCTGTGACATTAAAAAAAATCATCTCCAATTTAAAAAAAAAAATGCATTTATATGTTCTGGTAAATATCTCTTCTGTTAATCTCTACAAATTATAATTTGTTAGGGTAGCATTTTTTTTCTACTTATAGCTGTCAAGTTCTATAAGTCAAGTTCTGTATAAGAAGTTGCATCAGTAAGCTATTTTAGATAAATGCCTTCAGCTTCACCTTCAACACTATTATATAACCCATATGTATCGTGTTTCCCCAAAAATTAGACCTAACCTCAAAATCAGCCGGAGCATAATTTTTACTGGATGTTTGAAGTATTCTTGAAATATAAGCCCTACTCCAATAACAAGCCCTAGTTATAGTCAAGTCCGGCTTTAGTGGGAGTCAAACTATGCAACTTCTCATGGCCTGTTTAAGGACCTTTGGTGACTTCACAGTTAAGTGACATGATGTAACCAAAGGTCCCTTAATTGCAGGAGTCTAAAACAACTGAACAGGAGACAGGCTGATATGCAGGACTGGTATTAGGGGGAAGGGAGAGCAAACTAGGTAACTTCACAGGGTATGTAGATAGAAATTGCCATTGGGCACAGTAGGCTATTAGCTATTAATATGGCTTACTTGGACACGTTTAGTGCCAGCTACTCTGTCTAGCATGATTTCCCTGGCTTTCATGCTTTAACACAGGTACAAGGATTTAGACTTAAACAGGTTTGGTTTGGCAGAGTTTTTTTAAGGAAGCCATGTCAAAACCAGGAGGTCAGGGTCAGGAAAAGAATTGTCAGATGCTAGGATAGTCTAAACACAGGCAAAGGTCTGAAACCTGAATCAGGTCAAACCTGTATCAAAGTATTGAGTAAGGACTGGTCACATTTACCAAAACTACTATAGACTGCCTATCCCAATTTCTTTAGTGAAAATTCTGCATCTTTTTAGCAGCAGCAAAGTAAATAAGGACTTAAAGTTTTCATTCACACTTAGCAAAAAATTTCAATGCAGAAATTGATTTTTGTGTTACCTTTTCTCCATAGATTACAGTTGCAGGAATAATGCATTTTTATTGTAGATTTTTTTTTTAATTTGAAAAATGCTTTTAAAGGTGGTAAGGAAATAGACATCAAAGTCCACACTTTGGTGTGGACCTGCTACTGCAGACGTCTTTGCGCATACTTCAAAATTTACAGCATAACCCAAAACTGGTGAAGATATCCTTGCAGCCACTAAAGCTCCCATATCTTACAAGTTGCACATTTTATTACTCATGCACAGTAGGACATGCTGTATCAATATAGCATACTCCAACATATTAACGTTTGTAGATCATGGACATAAATGTGACTTATGCAGTAAGTTTATACAATTGTTCATGCATAGACCACATTTTTATATTGTTGTAAAGTCTATTACTGTAATGCTATAATAAACTAATAATTAGGAAAGTACCTTAGATGTGTTCCACATACAGTATATACTTTTAAAATTGACATCATTCCTAAATGGATTTTGTCTGCTAAATAGAACATTCACTACTCACAAAAATGTAGAGGTATTTGGCTTTCAGGTGAAATTTATGGAAAACGTAAGTTCACACTACAGTGATTTTTTTTTATCATGAAAGTAGGGCATTTAATTAGACGCATGCAATGGGGATTCCCTTATCTTAAACTTTTTAGTGAAAGAATAGCCAACAGTAGTGGTTGGTATACCTCCCAAAAAATGTCAATGCCTCAATAACTTGTCATGTGGCCTTGAGCATCAATTACAGCTTGACAAAAAAGTCTGATGCTGTTCACAATTTGAGTTATTGTCTGCTGAGCCATGGCATCTCATTCTTCTTGAAGGGCAGCCCTAAGGTTATTGAAGTTCTGGGTAACAGAGTTACGAGCATCTACACAGCGACTAGATGATTCCATAGGTTTTCTAAGGGATTCAGGTGTTATGAGTGTGTTCCGCCTGTGGGAGATTTCGGGTGAGTCTGGTATCAGAAGATCAAAGTGCCTCGTGGAGTGCAGATCCACTACTGTTACTTGAATAACATCTTCTTGCTAGTGATGTTACAAGGGTTAAGTGTCGCGGGCGGCGGGGCGCTGTGCTCGCTAACGCTCTGGACCGGCGCTGCTGCTGCTGCTCGGTGGCTCGAGCGGTGGGCCGGATCCGGGGACTCGAGCGGCGCTCCTCACCCGTGAGTGAAAAGGGGGTGGTTTGGGGATTTAGTCCGTGACGCCACCCACGGGTTGTGGTGAAGATGGGCACCACCGCTGCTGGTGACGGGGATCCCGGGAGCGATGGTAGGGAGCAGCTGGGATGTTGTTTTCCTCCTCCGTGGGTAGGGGTTGGTGGTCCCAGGGCCCGGTGGTGTGACGGGGCAGGCAGGGTCGGTGAGGTGCAGGGTAGCAGGGACAGTGTGGTGCGGTGCCGGATGGCATGGGTGTACTCACTCAGCAATAGATGCATAAAGTCTCCGGTAAACCAAACGGCTGGATGGACGGGTCCCGCAGCCGGCTGCAGTGTCTCTCCCTGGACAGTTGATGGTGGCTGTCTCCCCCTGCACCTTTGTGTACTGTCTTGACTACGATGGGTCCCCAACGGTAGTCCGCTCCCCGGTGTATGGATGCCAGAGGAGCCCGTTTTGCCCACAGGCGCTGGCCCTTGGGTCTCTAGCCTGTAGCGGTGGCTGTATACCCTCATGGTGTGGACGGTTGCCTTCTAACGGGTCTTTAGTTGTAAGGAAACCCCTGGGGTTCCGGTCACACTCAGATTTGACTTTTGTCGGCGGCTCCAAGCCTGGTCGGGGTCCGATGGCCTTGCCTGTGTGTGCTAGCTTCACTTCGCTCCCCGGTCGGTACCGGCGGGCCACCGCCCGACCCCGGTCCTACGGTTCCGCGTTTATCCACCACTCCTGCAGACGGCCACCACCATCTGGCAACCTTGCTGTTAATGTCTGGGCTCCGACCCAGACACTTGCAGTTCGTGTCCTCCTACTTTCACCTCCAAGACTCAACTCCAAACTCTAATTGACTGCTTTCCCGCCTCCAGGCCTGTGAACTCCTCGGTGGGTGGGGCCAACCACCTGGCTCCGCCCCACCTGGTGTGGACATCAGACCCTGGAGGGAGGCAACAAGAGTTTTTGGTTTGGCTAATGTAATTGTCTGGGGGTTGAGGGTGTGTGTGTGTGTGTGTGTTACCTGTGAAGACCTGGCTAGTCCAGGGCGCCACATAAGCATCCTTCCTTGCCTGGCTGCTGGCTGTAGTTTTGAATCTCAGGTTCAGCTCTCTAAGCTCACTTCCCTTCAATATTTAAAATCATGTGCCTGAGCAGCGGATGCCTTTAAAAGAAACTGAATTCTAATTTCTATGTGGTCCACTTTGGAAGGAGTCTGCTCTGGAAGACGTTTGTCGTGATGGTGTCAGCTGCACTGAAGTTGCCTGGAGTGTTTTCCCTTTTAATGTCTATTTCACCTGTCTATTTTCCTACATTTGTGTTTCTGTATTCTTGTGGCGAGAGTAGCAATCTCGTCGGCATGCTCACTAGCTACGGTCAGTTTTGGGCAAGCGATGGCTTAGAAATTTGGTCGGAGATGGATTGAAAGGCAATGAGTTTACCCAACTCCCCTCATTCTAGCACCAGGTGCCTCCATTGTATTGTGACCCCTGTATATTCTGCAGTTACACCTACTGGGGGTTTGTGGGTATTTTTTTAACTCCTTTAGTCATGTGTGTAACATCAGGTCTGGATAAAATGCAGGCCACTCCATTTGAGGTACTCCAATCTCTGGCAGCCATTCTCTAATGATGCAACCTCGATAAGCTGGAGCATTGTCATCCAAGAAGATCAAATTAGTCCTGTGTTGTTCAAGCAAAGGCTCAATGACTGGATTATTGATCTGATTCAACTAGTAGGATGTGACTGTTGCATTCACAAAGTCTAGGGCAGTTCTGTATTGATTAGACACACCTGCCCACACTGTAACACCACTACCACTAAAGGCTCGTTTGGTGACAACAGTGGATGATGTATAGCGCTCTCCTTGATGTCTCCAATATCATTGGCGGCCATCATTTCTGCTTAGTGTGAATCGATTTCATCAGGTAACAGCACTGAATCCCACTGGTCCCTCATCCTGCAAGATAATGATGAGTGGTGGGTGTGTTGTTATTTACCTTTGCAAGTCGTCTAGCACACAGAACATGCTGATGAAAATGGTTTTGAATGCTATGACATGACACTTGGCTGCCTCTCACCTCCCTTAAATGTGCCTGAAGTTGTGTGACATTCATCATCTGGTTCCAAAGGGCAATGTTCACTATGAAGCAGTCATCAGTGTAGGAGGTGGGCAAAGGACGTCCAGTTCTATGCCTTTCTGTGACTCTTCCAGTCTCTCTGTATCTCTATTGCAGCGTGCTGATGATACTCTATGACTCTAAGCTCAGTGGCCACTTCTATCTGAAAATATCCTGCTTGAAGCCTCACAATGGTGAGTTACTTTTGATCAATTGTTAGGTATCGTCTAGGTCTTATGATGTAAAATGTACGGTTTTTCAATATATCTGCCGCACCACACAAACTTTGCGGGCTAGAAAAGGTTTCTTGTTACAGAGTCTGTCAACATACCTATTTAAACATAAAGGAGACTTTGATGCGATTAAGGTGACACCAATAGAACAGATTCATATTGATGTTCAAAATGGGAAAAAAAAATGCTGAACGTGAAATAGTCCTTCTGAATTTTCAAACTGCAAAGTCTGAAACTAGACGATCTTAACAATGAAATAGAATAGTTGTGAAAATTACTCTCTTTTCTAGTTCTTTAATTTATTTCCTTTTCCTTTCTTATTAATAATATTTATTTTGTTTTCTGCAATGGCATTGGCATATTAAATCTATTAAATGTGTCAGTTTTTAAATATATGTTTTTTAAAGATAAAGATTTTTCTTTTATTATAATGTTCCATTTTAATTTGTTTAATGTATATATTTGTTTTTATTTTTTTTTTACTACTTTTTGTTATTATTATTATTATTATACTATGGATAAACAGCTCTAAAAGTAGCACAACACAATACATCACAGGTTTTTTTTAATATTAAGTGGTACCACCTCAAAAAAGTAGTTTTATAAGATGCTCTGGATTATAAGATGCACCCCAAATTCAGAGTAAGAAAAGGTGAAAATAAATTGGGTCTGTCTTGTAATCCAGTGGTGTCTTACCGATGGGGGCAGTAGTGGTGGTGGAGGAGGCTGTGCTGGTGCAGCGGGGGCTGCGGCAGAGGCTGAGGCTGCGGCGGAGGCTGGGGCTCTGGCAGAAGCTGGGGCTGCGGCGGAGACTGGGCCACGAGCTACGGTGGAGGCTGGTGCTGCCGTGCTGTGGCAGCTGTGATTGGGCTGCAGCGGCTGCTGCGGCAGTGGCTGGGGCTTGGTCTGTGGTGGCTGCTGCTGCGGTGACTGCGGATGTAAGGACTTCAAAGAAATGGTGCCCAGAGTCAGCACAGATTGAGCTCTAGGCTCAATAGCAAGCCGATATCTCATCTGTGCAAGCGCCACTTCCGGACGCCATTTTACTGAAGTCCGCTGGAGGGAGATCAATGGGCCAGAGGTGGCGCCTGCACAGATGAGAGCTTGACCCAAGAGCTACAGCTGTGCATGCGCCAACTCCGGGCGGCATTATTTGAAGTCCTTTCTGCCCGACCCGTAGCGCATAGCAGCCCGAGCACTACCCACAGCCACCAGAGACCATGCACAGACCCCGCACAGCAGCTGCTGACACTGCACAGCCGTCCTAGCACCAGCCTCCGCAGACCCCGCACCAGCCCAGCCACCACAGCCCCTTGCACAGCCGCCGCAGCATTCCCACGGCCCCTTGCGACCCTTCTCTACCACCCCAGTCCCACAGTCAGATTATAAGATGCACCCCTCACTTTCCTCCCAAATTTTTGGGAGGAAAAGAGCATCTTAAAATACAGTAGAATGGAACATGAGGTTCAAATTCATTGTTACAGGCACTCCCCCTTAGTCCCACACCCTAATTCAAATAAAAAAGTAATTTGAGGATATAAAAGAGACTGTTTCTATGTCATACAGCAATTTGCTCTTCTGTATATACCTAAAAAAATCTAAGGCTACAGCGGAAACGTGTTGCATTTTACTTATATTTTAAACTATAATATACTATCTGCTTGAGTCAGAAATAAAATCTATTATTAGAGTTTTCACGATTTCCTTGGATCATAGGGAGATTACTATCTGTTGAAACCTGCATCCTTTACTACTGCCTTGTCTGAAGAGCTTCACTGGATGAAACTCCTACAGCCACCAAAGGAACAGCACCCCCTATTACTCTTGGGAACATATCAATGCTCATTTTATTTCTACCATAGATGAATGCAACAATTATATTCACCCCATTGTTATATGATAAATGCTACACTCAGCGCCATTTTTTATCTCTTTTTTTTATAGTGCTGTCCAGTATTTATCCTACTTGAAGCCTCAGAATGGCGAGGTACTGTTGATCAATTGTTAGGTGTCGTTTTGCTCTCATGATGTCAAAAAGTGACAGTCCACAGGATGTGGAGGACTGTTTAAATATTAATTTTAATTGAACCTTGAAATTTATTGGGCAATTCATGGATCAAACTCCTGTTATGAATTTTGCCATTAAGCTCCTTGTTAGTGAACAACAAGGTGTGCAAAAAGTACTGAAACGCTAAATAGTTGAACATGTGCATTCAAACATTAGTGAAGGTCACATTAAGCTCTCCTGAAAAGGTCAGAGTGCATTTTAGGATCATCCTGGAAAAGGCTAGGACTGGCCCACAGGGAAGCAGGGCAATTCCCTGGTGGGCCCTTGTGTTGGAGTGAGCCAAATACCCCCCAATGTGAGCAGTATTTGGCCCCATTCTGTGTGCAGAAAAAAAGCATTATCTCATCATTCACTCAACAAACTACCCAGGGCATTACTTCATAGAAGTACAGATAAATTTGGGGAGGAGGCTAATTTAATATTTGTATATAGCTGAACAGTGGGCCCATCATTTGCATGTAGCTGACCAGTGGGCCCATCATTTGCATGTAGCTGAACAGTGGGCCCATCATTTGCATGTAGTTGAACAATGGGCCCCCAGAGTCAGTTTTACTGTTGGGTCATTGGCAGCTCAGTCCGACACTGTCCTGAAATATCCCTAACTTGTTGTGATTACTGTATATAAATGCCACCATGGCACTGAAGAAGCAGTTATTTTATCCAGATTAGTTAAGCATTTTAAATAAGTATTAATAATTAGGGGGAAAGGTTTAGAATTCAGTGTAAGGAATAAAAGAGGGCTGATCACTACCTCTAAGCTTCTCTTTGGATGCTGAGTTAAGCTGTCTAGTAGAACAAAAGTGTTTATTATAGGTTTAACATTAATTGAGAGCCAAGAGGAAATAGATTTAAGCATTAGACAGACGCTGTAACTGGTGGGCTTGAATTAGTCATTATCCAGATTTTTTTCTTCTTCCTCGCAAATAAGTTAATGAGCTAATTAATGATTCAGTATAGAAAATATTTACCTTCTTTTAATTTTTCACAACCCTAAAGAAGACATATTTTATCTCAACAGTATGTCAGTTATCTGGTTACACTCTCAGACCATATGTCGAAATGAATGTAAATTCCATAATAAGTGGAGTCTCCATATGCAGTATCCTGGGTAATGCATAATTTGCCACATTGTTAACAAAGCAAATGTTATGTAAAAATGCTGTATTATGATCTCCATGCCCTATGGCTTTTGGATGCATGATACCCATTAACATCCTTTTAAATGGCTGACATCAGCAGGGGAAGAGACTCTTTGATGCCACCGAATACAAGGCTGCATCTGAGCATGCTCATTCACTGGAGATAATCACTGGAACCAAACTGACTTCTTGCGGAGAATGTGACTCCACTCTCAGCAAGGGATCAAATTGGAAATGACTCGGGGCAAGGTTTGCTAAGCTGGAAAAAATGAATTAGATACACTCCTAAGACTAACCTGAAAAGATTACATTTGAAGGAGAAAAGGAAATCTGAAGAGCAGGAGGTTGTATTCTGTCTGCACCTGGGGATTGGTATTTGTCTGTAGGTTTAAATAAGGACTCCCTGTGATTTAGATCAAATCAAAGTGTTTATTGCCATTTTGCTACAGGTATACTGCAATTAACCTATCCAATTGAGCTGCTTTATTGCTAAGAAAGGGTATTTAGAGAGACAGCTCATCCTGACCTATTTTTTCATGTACATTATATTCCGAGAATGTTTCTCTTCATGGCGCTGGGTACAATATTTCTCATTTAACTGATGGAAGCATTGTAAATATGTAATGTGGATATTTTCCGAAATATCATAAAATGGTGATGAAACCATGATTTAGCATAATTTTTGTCTAGGAATTGGCAAATTTAAGCACTTCAACTGATGCTGAACGACATTTCCCATAATGCTAAGCCTGTTTGAGGTTCACTGAAAATGATGGAAAATGTACGATCATCCGGCAGAGGTTAATGGGAAATGCAGTTCAGCTGCAACTGGTGTATGTTGAAATTTAAATCATGTAACAATAACTGCAATGGAAGTTTGGGGAGTGATAGCGCTTGTGTTTTATTAAATCAGCAGCTTTATCCCAACAAATACGAAGAAAATGTGCACAGATATGTAATAACACGTAAGAACCGATGCAATTATAGGGCTATGTAGAAAAACAACAAACAAATAAATGCAATTTCAATTTTAAGATAGGCAATAGCAAACATTTGTACAATTTATGGAATAAAATATGCTAATGTCATTATTATAGGAACAGGTTAATATTATGATAATATTATATAAGTGATGAGTGAGCATGCTCGCCACTGCTCAATACTTGATCAAGCAACAAGGTGATCGGGTACTCACGGTGCTCAGCTGAGTATCACGGGTGGGTGCCCGGATATGTTATCCGTGAAACAAAAACAGAAAGAGCCAGCTCCCTTTCCTAAATGATTGAAGCTGTGACCACAGTGCGAGCCATTTGCAGTATCTGAATGGCTGTACTGGGGGAAAAAAATGAACATTTTTTGATATATTGGGTCAAGAATAAAAAAAAGAAAACCCCTCTCTTCCTTCTCCTGGAAATGCTCTATATATAGCTGGTTGTATGTGGGCGGAGAGCCGAACTGTCCACTCATTGACTTCCATTACTCAAGTTGAGCCCCTTCAGAGTGTAGCCCCTTCAGAGTGTCTGACCTGCTTGACTCAAGGACTGAGCACCTGAAAATTCTAGAGCTCACCCATCTCTAATTATTACCAAATATTTAACTAATAGACATTTATGTTAAGGATGCCCACTGGAGATGAATTAATTGATTCTAAGTTAAATCAAATTTGCTAAACATTTTTGGGGATTTGATTTGATTGATCAGCAAAATGGCTGTGAGCCGCCCCAATTTTGCTGCATACTGAGGGCTGTAAATGAGTACAAAAATTAAAACTCTTAAACTCTTCTTCTCTCCTTGAAAAAGTACAGCACAATAAGGTCCTTTCAGAGATAAAATTGAATAAAATCAGGTATATGCTCACCCTGGAGCTAAAAATAATTAGCATTTAGAGATTCAATGACTTTCTGCAGACCACAGACTCAATGAGTTGATACAAAAAGGTAAAAGAAATAGATGTGGTGGATTCCTGCACTGCTCAATAGAAGTTCAGACCATGCGGTAATGATAAAAACTGTGGTTTAATGATCTAAGCATTTCAAAGTATCTGACTTCTTCCTCAGGATCACAACAACATTGGACATGTGGCTGTGATCTTGACAAAAAAGTCGGAGACTTTGAAATGCTTAGAACAATAAACCATGGTTTTTATCATTACTACATGGTCTGAACTTCTATTGAGCAGTAGCCGCCATATCTATTCCTTTAGTACTCTTCTCTCTTTGACTCTCCCACCTATTACAACAATATTAAGGGAATAAAACAAGACTTCTCATTAAATTTAAAGAATACTATTCTACCAGTCCCAGTAATTAAAAATGGTGCCAGTATTGTAGTCACTCATACTACAATGTTTAACTCCCTTCCCGCTAACATTAGGTCATGTAGGGAGTATAGGTGTATAAGATGAGATCATGAGCTGAGCCTGTGCCACACTTGGCAGGTGCTGTGCATTACATCGGTAACTTGCCCAGCAGCAATCACAGCTAGTTATGCTATTGCGGTGTCCCTGCGGCTTCAGGCGCTACAGGGTACTGCACGCATCCGAGGTGTAATATTCATCTCGGACACGGAGGAGGTCATCACCAGTAAACAACCAACAACACACTCAACCAACACATAACACGGGACCTCTTCCACTGGGACTGGGCTAGGGTAGGTGCTGGGGTGGCCATCATGAGGTATGAGACCTCTTGCCCACTAGTTCAAGAACCCAGGAGGCGGGGCACCAATAGGGGAGTTAGGAGGCATCTCACACAGTAAACAATCTGTTTAGAGCTCAGCAAGTGCCAGGTTGCACTCAGGAGGAGATAAGCAGAGACACGGACAGTTCGGGACCCGTGCTCTGGAGCTGGAAGCTCGACCCAGGTTCTTTAGAAAGAAGGGGGATCTCAGGGTTCGCGGGGAGTGCAGAAGGCACCTGAGATGCGTGTGCAGCCGTGAATAGATTGGCCTGTGAGCTGCAACTCCTGGAGCTGCTCATGGAACAGGAGGAAGGACGGATAAGGCATGAAGCCCTAGAAACCAGGAACCTGGCCGCCAAGCAGCGGTGCCACAGAGAATGACTCTCAGCCCAGAGGCCGCTGAGGCATGGCGTGATGGTCCTTTTTGACTTGGAGCGGAGGTGGGGATTCATTGGCGAATCCGGGATGACAAAAGACGTATTTGTTTCCTGGTGGGATGTGGAGTCCCACCACAGCAGAGGACACCCAGATTGGGACCTGTACCCAGGCGATCATGTCACCTACACCCGTCAAAGAGGTGAGAGGGGATGGTATGCCCTGGATGTGTGGGTAGACCGGTTACATTTGGACAAGGACTCTAACAGCGACATGTACTTGGATCGTGATGCCAGGGGACCTTGCATTCAGGAGACCCAGACCATGGTGTCCATGGCTTATCTACAACCCTAATAAGCTGTTATGATGCTAGAGACTTGGGACCACCTGGGCTCTGTATAATAGTTCTGAAAGTTAATCCGACTTGGTATGGCTAGGACTTGCATTGTAAATAAGTTGCACCTGTTGTGCACAATACCAGAATTAACCCAAAAACCTGTCGGGGTGTTGAAGAGGGGAAGCAGGATCTGAAACGCTCTGAGCACACCCAGAGCCTACGTTGGGGGTTCAGGGCAGGTCCCCCACATTGTTGTTGCTGCTAAGCTGTTGCACTTAAAAGGAAAAGTTTTATGTCAAATGAAAGTTTTATGTGAAATGGAAAATTTTATGATAAGTGAAGTTTATCACACAAGTGAAAGTTTTAAAAGGGAAGGAATGTCTATTGCTCAAAAATGAAAGTCTTATGCTAATATGTTATACATTTACAGTGTCAAAAGGTTTAATGTGAAAAATGTGAAATGTCTGGAAAGTTGTAACGTTCACGAAACCATGGCTCCCATAAAGGGAAGAACTGTTGGTATTCTTTTGCTTACACAAATTTTGCAGTTGCCATTGTAATGCCTTATTTTACAGCTCACGGACGTGCTGTGATTCACTGTGGGGGTGTGTGGTGCCCCTGGGTCACGTCGCTCTGCAAGGGGGTTGGCGTTACACACAGGCGAATGTGGGTATTTGGTTTTGGGGTGATTGTTCATGATGCCACCCACAGGTTGTGGTGATGGTGGACACCACCGCTGCGATGCAGGTATGGGATCTCCCGGGAGCGGTGTAGTGGTGCATCTATGTGTTGACCCCTCCGTGGGTAAGGGGGTGTTGGTCCCGGTGCCCGGTGGTGCGAGGGGCAGGGAGCAGGGCGCAGGGTTGCGGTGCAGCATGGTGTGGTGCCTGATGGCACTGGTGTACTCACGATTAAACCACACAGAGTCACTGGTAAACCAAATGAAGGTATGAACGGGGCCCGCAGCCAGCTGCAGCTTCCTAGTTGGCTTGGCAATGTCCACCTTTCTCCTGCACCTATGTTGTAGTTTGACCACTGTGTCTGAGCACTTGTAGTCCGCTCCCCGGCGTGAAGATGTCGGAGGAGCTCTTTTGCCCGCAGGCGCTGGCCCTTGGATCTCTGGCCTTTGGCGGTGGCTACTATCCGGACGGGTTGGGCTGTTGCCGTCAAACGGGACTTTGGTGGGAATGAACCCCTGAGGTCCAGACCGCAATCAGTTAATTTGACTATGGTGGTGGCATATAGCCTAGTTCGGGGTCTGAGTACCCTGCCTGGTGCTCTGGTATCCTGTTAGCTCCCCGGTTTGTTTCCGGCGGGCCACTACCCTGTCCCAGTCCCTTACGATTCCGCTGGTCATGTTCCCAGTCTCCTGCAGGCGGCCACTGCCGTCTGCCTGCCTGACTGTTCTGGACCAACTCTCCACTCCACTGTCCTGCACTGAACTGTTTTCTGAACTGCTCACTGTTTTCCTGCCTCAGGCCAGCAGACTCCTCGGGGGGCGTATCTTTCCGCCTGACTCTGCCCACCTGGTGTGCCTGTCTAACACTGAGGGAGGCAATCAGGTCTTTGTGGTTGACTGATGGTACCTTTCTAGTGTGGGGGTGTATGTGGTGATGTTCTGACCTGTGACTCCTGGGGTCCAGGGCGTCACACTTGAAAAGCAGAACACATCCATTTTGGCATTAAACGCTGCAGTTGAAAAAGCAGCAAAAAAGCAGTTAAAAAGCAGGTAAAAAGCAAAGTGCGGTCATACCCTTAATGTGTCTCAGCGTCAAGTACAAAGAATTAAAAAAAGATTCGAAGAGACTGGAGATGTTTTTGACAAGCCCAGGTTCAGCAGACCCCACAAGACAACTGCTCAGGAGGAATGTTTGTTGGTAAGAAAATCCAAAGCCAGCCTCTCTTCCACTGCAGCAGAGCTCCATAGGCCTGGTCACCAAGTCCCTGTGTCAAGTAGAACAGTTTGTAGGATTCTGTCTCGAAATGGCCTCCATGGTTGAATCAGTTCCCAGAAGCCAGCACTAAACAAAAGGCAATTAAAAAACCATGTGGCATTTGCAAAGTCCCACAGCCTGCTAAACAGATGGACGCCGGAAAAGTGGCAGAAGGTGGATTTCTCTGATGAATCTTCAGTTGAATTACACCACAGCCGCAGCAATACTGCAGGAGACCTATTGGAGCCCGTATGGATCCAGAAAACAATTACGTTTACTGGTGGAAAGATAATTGTCTGGGGTAACATTCAGTATAGGGTGTGCAAAACATTTGCAAGGTGGAAGGCAATATCAATAGCCTAAAATATCAAGAGGTATTAGCTACCTCTTACATTCCCAATCACAAAAGGGGTCAAATTCTGCCGCAGGTTGGTGCTCCATCTCCTACATCCATCTCTACAATAAAGTTCCTCCTGGCAAAGAAGATAAAGGTGCTCAAGGACTGGCCAGCCGGCAGTCACCAGACATGAACATCATTGAGCATGTTTGGGGTAGGATGAAAGAGGAAGATTGGAAGACAAAACCAAAGAATATAGATGAACTTTGGGAGGCACGTAAGACTGCATTCTTTGCTATTCCTGATGACTTCATCACTAAATTGTATGAATCATTGTTAAACCACATGGATGCAGTCCTTCAAGCTCACGGAAGTCCCACAAAATATTAAATATGGCTCTAATGGCACCACAACTTCATTCACCAATGTTATGCAACATATCCTTGTATTAGAAGTTAATTATTTGTTTGAATTTCACATTACTTTCTGTGGGTGACAAAACTTTTGTCTTGCCAAAATCTGACCTTTCTGTGTTACATAGTTACTTAGGTTGTAAAAAAGACCTAGGTCCATCTAGTTCAACCTTCCGCCACCAGTTCTACATTTGGTCACTAAATCATATAGTTACATAGTTACTAGAGATGAGCGGAGGAGATGCTACTAGATACCGTTACTAGAGATGAACGGAGGACAAGTTCGTCGAACGTTCGATGAACGTTCGACGAACAAACTCGAACCCCAATGAAAACAATGGCAGGCAAACACAAACACATACAAACACATAGAAAACACCTTCAAAGGTGTCCAAAAGGTGCAAAAAACTCCCAAAACACCACAAACACATGGGAAAGAGACAAGGTCATATACTCACGCGAAAACAAAAGAGCTTGACGAGTAAAAAGAGGAGGAGACACAGATATAGGCATGTCATGCCCTTCTAAAATCATGTAAAACACAGCAAGAGGACTCAAAGCAGAGTCTCCCTTTTTTCCAAAAATTGGGCCACACACACCACTTCAGTGGCATTACTTGTACCCCAGTTGCAAACTTTTCAGGTTGATTTGCATCAAGCACATTCCAAAATACTCCAGCCTTTACTCTCCCCAGGATGACACAGGGGTAGTAAAGTCCTTGCGGATCCATGACTTGTTCATCTTGATGAACGTTAGTCTGTCCACATTGTCACTGGACAGACGCGTGAGCTTATCTGTCAACAAACACCCAGCAGCACTGAAGACACGTTCCGAGACAACGCTGGCTGCGGGACACGACAAGACCCCCAAGGCGTAGGTGGCGAGCTTAGGCCATTTATCAAGATTGGAAGCCCAAAATGAGCAAGGCTCCAGTTGCAAAGTCATGGCATCAATGTTTATTGGGAGATACTACTGTATCATCCTCTCCAGCCATTGACTATGTGTCAGACTTTTTGTCTCTTGTGGCCTTGCATTGGATGGTCTAAAAAAGTTATGAAACGATTCCATAAACTTGCTGTTACCAGCACCAGATACGGTGTTGCTGGTACGGTTTGACTGATAATGACAAGAGAGTCCCATGCTTGGTAAGTTACAACTGGGAGATTCACTCCGTGCGCCACTGGTGTTTGGTGGAAAAGCCGAGCTAAGATTGAGTAACAGCTTCTGCTGATACTACTGCATAGATGCGTCCCTTTCTATGTCTGGAATTATTTCGCCAAATTTGGACTTGTACCGGGGATCTAATTGTGTGGCAATCCAGTAGTCATCCTTACTTCTAATTCGGACAATCTGAGTGTCATGTTGTAGGTAGTGCAGAAATAAGGCTCTCATGTATCTTGCGCATCCATGCGGACCAAGTCTTTGCTGTGTTTGTGGCAGCGAGATGATAACTGTGCTTCCTTCCTCTGACATCTCCCCCCAACCTCGTTCAACCGAAATTTGACCAAGGTCTCCTTCATCTGCTGAGTCTTCCATGCCCATCGATAGTTCGTCCTCCATTTCTTCCTGGTCTCCTGCACCTTCCTCAACAGTTTGGCTGCTACCATGCGCCCTTGTTAATCCCTCTCCCCCACCGTCCCATGCCTGCCGCCTTGGTGATGATGAACGTCTGGACCTTGTAGATCTTGGTATCCCTTCTGCATATGAATCCTCCTGTACTTCCTCCCCTTCCTCTTGTCCCACCCCCTGACACCGAATAGTGTTTAGAGTGTGCTCCAGCATGTAAATGACGGGAATTGTAATGCTGATAATGGCATTGTCAGCGCTAAACATATTCGTCACCATGTCGAAACTGTGCAGAAGGGTGCATAGGTCCTTGATCTGAGACCACTCCAGCAGCGTGATCTTCCCCACCTCTGCATCTCGTTGGCCCAGGCTATACGTCATAACGTATTGCAGCAGGGCTCGGCGGTGCTGCCACAGTCGCTGCAACATGTGGAGAGTCGAATTCAAGCGTGTCGCCACATCGCATTTCAGGCGGTGAACCGGCAGTCCGAAAGACTTCTGGAGCAATGCATGTCAGTCAGCTGCGCCGGTTGAATGGCGAAAGTGAGCAGAGAGTGACCGTGCCTTGTGCAGAAGTCCATCTAGGCCGGGATAGTGGATTAAAAATTGCTGGACAAGGTTCAACACGTGAGCCATACAAGGCACGTGTGTCACTTTGCCCCGGGGAAGGGCCGCACCCAGGTTTGTAGCATTGTCGCACACGGCTTTCCCTGGCTTCAGGTTGAGTGGAGACAACCATTTACTAAACTCGCTCTCCAGAGCTGACCACAACTCCTCAGCTGTGTGACTCTTATTTCCCAGACATTTCAAGGTAAAGACCGCCTGATGCCGTTGAGCTCTGCTGCCAGCATAGTAAGGAGGTGTGTGGGAATCCTTGTGCGCAGTTACAACATGAGTGGCCTGACCAGACAGGCTTTGGGTGGAGGTGGAGGACCCAGATGAAGTTGAGGAGGCAGAAGCAGTGGAGGAACTTCAACATACGAGGATTGATGCACAACTCGTGGGGACGGCAAGACTTGTACAGCAGACTCTTCTCCATCTCTCACTATAGTTACCCAGTGCCCATTCAGCGACATGTAACGCCCCTGTCCATGCTTACTGGTCCAAGTATCGGTGGTGAAATGCACCCTGTCACACACAGAGTTTCTCAAGGAAGCGGTGATGTTGTGTGCGACATGCTGGTGTAGCGCAGGCACGCCTTTCTTGGAGAAGTAGTGGCGACTGGGAATCTGGTACTGGGGCACAGCGACTGACATAAGGTCTCGAAAATCCTCTGTGTCCACCACGCGGAAAGGCAGCATTTCTGTAGCCAACAGTTTGCAGAGGGTGAAAGTCAACCTCTTAGCTTTGTCATGGCTAGGAAGAAATTGTCTTTTAATTGTCCACATCTGAGGGACCAAGATCTGGCTGCTGTGCGGAGACGGCATTGAGTAAGGTGTCCCTGGAAAACTGCTGGTCTGGGAGGAAAGTGCAGGCGGAGACATCATGTTGCTGTCATCCAAAGTTGGTGCTCTCGATGTCTGAGAGAGCTCTACACCAGCACCTGTTTCCCCTTCCAAAACAACTGGCGACCTGCCAATCAAACTGCCTGTTGCGGTTAAAGAGGTGGAAGGTCTGCCTCGAAAAGCATGTGTGACAGCTGTCCCCACAGTCACAGAGGATGCAGAGCGCGGATGCACTTCAAGGGGCAGACGGTGGTTGGCCCGCTCCGCTAGGCTGCATTGTAGCACAGTGAGCTTCCCACCGGGACTTATGCTTGTTATTCATGTGATGGTTCATGGACGAAGTAGTCAAACTAGTGAGTTTTTGGCCTCTACTTACAGATTGGCAACAAATTTTACAGATCACATGAGTTGGGTGATCCTTTGCAATGTCAAAAAAGTACCCGGCAAGGCAACTATTAGAGCCCATGCGACCTGCACAGCCACCCCAATTTGTGCTCAGAGGCAGAGTTGTGGCTGAGGATGCAGTTGTTGACGTGCTTCCAGTACTCCGACTCTGTCCAGGACGGCGCAAGGTAACCTCATGGTCAGTCGCATCCTCCTCCACCGCCTCTGGTGACCTCCTCGAGTGCCTGACTGTGAGTTCACAGTAAGTGGGATCTACAACATCATCATCAACCAGTGTGTTTGCAGTCCTCCCCCATCCTCAGACCTAACCTCTTCCTGCCCTGACTGAATAGATAAGTTGTCATTCCAATCAGTGTCTGAGTCTCATCATCATCAGTATGTTCCTCATTGTCTCCACCAAGAGGGGTTATAGTTTGGGAATGAGGGTCTACATGATGCTCAGAAACTTGGTCATCAGGGCCTGAATCTGGCTCACTCACTGTAGCTTGGGAGCAGACCTCTGATTCCTAGGCTATAGTGTGACTGAACAGCTCTGCAGACTCACCCATCTCTGCTACACCATACACATACTACCAGTGCAGGTGGAGACTTGAGAGCTGGTAGAAAGCAAGTGCAATTGGGGTGACAACTCAGAGGACTGTTGTTTTTTGGATGTTGAAGTTGAGGTGGAGGAGAGGCCACTTGTTGGAGCACTTGAGATCCATTCAAGAATGTTCTTTTTTTCATCTATTTTTGTTACACTTGTTCGATTTCATAAAAAAGGGAGCACATCCGATTGTCCATGGAAAGTAGTAGACATCTTACTTTTGCTGGAAGATGGCCTTTCTTCAGCAGATGTTACTGTAGCTTTACCACCTACCCCACAAACACAAACTTTTTTTCCCTTTCCAACATGCCTGTTCCCCTTTCCACCAGCATCTGTCCTTTTGCCACTCATTTTGTTTGAACCAGATTGGACACTTAAAATGTAGTAGCAAAACCTGGAGAGGTGGTGTACAATGCAGAGATGGTCTAGCTTTATTGGCAGCTGAAGAACCAACACTGACTTTGCCAGACAACTAAAGTATGGCCCTAACAATGGCAGTACTTTTGGCAATGAAAGTTGCGTAGCAAAATTGGGCAGGTGTGTAGAATGCACAGGTGCTGTAGGTAGCTGGACAGCAAAGGAACACTAAGTTAGTATCCCAGACAATTTTAGTATGCCACTAAAAGTGTCAGCACTGTTTGCAATGAAAATTGCGTAGCAAAAATGGGCAGGTGTGCAGAATGCAAAGGTGCTGTAGGTAGCTGGACAGCAAAGGAACACTAAGGGGTACTTTGCACACTACGACATCGCAGCTGCGATGTCGGTGGGGTCAAATTAAAAGTGACGCACTTCCGGCATCGCATGCGACATCGTAGTGTGTAAAGGCTCGATGATACGATTAACGAGCGCAAAAGCGTCGTAATCGTATCATCGTTGCAGCGTCGGCGTAATCCATAATTACGCTGACGCGACAGTCCGATGTTGTTCCTCGCTCCTGCGGCAGCACACATCTCCTACCGGCGTCACTGCGGCTTCCGTAGAATATGCGGAAGGAAGGAGATGGGCGGGATGTTTACATCCCACTCATCTCCGCCCCTCCGCTCCGATTGGCCGCCTGGCGTGTGACGTCGCTATGATGCCGCACGACCCGCCCCCTTAACAAGGAGGCGGGTCGCCGGCCAGAGCGACGGTCGCAGGACAGGTGAGTCCATGTGAAGCTGCCGTAGTGATAATGTTCGCTACGCCAGCTATCACAAGGATATTGCTGCTGCGACGGGGGCGGGTACTATCGCGCTTGGCATCGCAGCATCGGCCTGCGATGTCGCAACGTGCAAAGTACCCCTAAGTTAGTATCCCAGACAATTTTAGTATGCCACTACAAGTGTCAGCACTGTTTGCAATGAAAATTGTGTAGCAAAAATGGGCAGGTGTGTAGAATGCACAGGTGCTGTAGGTAGCTGGACAGCAAAGGAACACTAAGTTAGTATCCCAGACAATTTTAGTATGCTACTAAAAGAGTCAGCACTGTTTGCAATGAAAATTGCGTAGCAAAAATGGGCAGGTGTGTAGAATGCACAGGTGCTGTAGGTAGCTGGACAGCAAAGGAACACAAAGTTAGTATCCCAGAAAATTTTAGTATGCCACTAAAAGTGTCTACACTGTTTGCAATGAAAATTGCGTAGCAAAAATGGGCAGGTGTGTAGAATACACAGGTGCTGTAGGTAGCTGGACAGCAAAGGAAGCCTCACTTTCTATCCCTGCCAATGAAAAAAATGCACCAAGGAATTGCCTGAGCTGATGTAGCCAGACGCTGTTATGGAAACCACTGCACAGCGTTGGCACGGACCTGCCTAGCAACAATGGCTCTGAACGGCTGTAATGCAGCCCTGAAAAGGGCTGAAATTACAAGTAGTCCCTAATCCCTAAAGCGCTGTGTATATTGCACTGTATGTCTATAGCGCAAACAGCAGCAGCAGCGGGAGCAGTGACTGTCACTTACCCGCAGCAGAAAGATAGGTGACATGCACAGCCTATGACACATGCCCTTGCCTGTCTGACAAAAATCAACTTTGCTGTGTGTCTCTTTGATTTGCTGACAGCCTGGCCCACCCCACTGTACGCGCGGTTAGGAAAAAAAAAATGTCGATCGCCATTCTTTCAGCACTCATCAGCAGCACTGATCTAAACCCCATCCCTCTTGCACACTATATGCTGAATTTTGATAATATCATGATTCACAGTGACTCACACTTTCACAGTGAAAAGCCAGCTAGTAACTAGGTACGCTTTTTGCTGATCGAACCATTCTCAAACGTAACTCAAACTACCGAACTTTTAGCAAATCGTTCGAGTTCGACCAACGACTTGAACACCCCCCAAATCACTCAAACATGAAATTGGCGAACCTCCACCCTCAACATCGCTCATCTCTAATAGTTACTTAGGTTGAAAAAAAAGACCTAAAATCTGTTCTTCAGCCTCTTGATAATCAAGACTTTGGTTGCAGCGTGGAATTTTGGCATGTTTTCAGAGGACAAATTGCAGTTCAACTGAAGGTCTGGGGTGCTGGGTTTCTTTTTATACACATTCACTAATTAACCGATCATTTAGTAAGCACAGGTGAGGATGTAAACTAGGATTGGGTGCATTATATGACAAGGCGACAAAACTTTTGTTTTGCCAAAATCTGACCTTTCTGTGTTCATTAAATGAGCAATATTTCAGCTTTGCAGCAACTTTATTTTCATAACCTAAACCAAATTTGGGAAGGTTTCAGCTGTCAAAAGAGTAATTTATAAAACCAATAGATGAATTTTAAGTCAGGTTATAAGCTTTTATTTACATAACATGGATAAGTGACAGAACTTCTGTCAGGGACTGTATGTAGATTACCTTATCCACTCCCTGCATTTTATGTATATTTTTAATTGTGGTTTAATCTTACTTGTTTGTAAATATAATTTTGTCCTTTTATGTTTATTCAATTTTTTGTATTGGGTGTGCGCTTTGATTTGCTTTTCAACTTTTATGCTCCTTCTTGCATCTACCTTTTTCCTTAGCTTTTTGTAATACCATTTATAGTGCCCATTACAATTTTTGTTCAACCATTTAATTCTAGACACAATATCATATCATGTTCAACATAAGCAAAATTAGTTAACAGAATTATATTAATGTCATAGAACATAGCACCATTCTAAAAAGAAGTTGGTGTTGGAAAACGAAAATTTTTCTAGAAATGTTTTTATTTCATATTTTTGTCACGCTTTGACACGTGGTAGACGTGTTCAGACCAACTGATTTCTGGAATCACAATAAAAATACAGACAACAGTACAACAGGTAGGAGGGAACAATGAGGACACAATAACAATGGTGGACCCTAGCTCTAGTGAGTGGCGTAGATGGAAACCTCCTGCACTCACCTGCTGCTGGCCCTATGCTACTAATCAGGCCCTATACAGTCTCCTCACTAAACAGGAATCTGAGACCTAAGAAAAACTCTGTAGTGGCCCTGACTACATGCAATCTCCACCACTGTGCTAATACACACAGGTAAAGGAAAGACTAATTGGGGAAAACAACAAAAGATAAAGTCTAAATGCAGGAACAAGCCTTCACAGGTCCTGTCACCAATGCAGCCTGAGAAAAAAATGACTTTGTATCTTCAGGAGGGATTGCTGGGTAACATTCCTATTTAAACCTGAAGTCCATGACTACAAAGCTACTGCAGCTGACACACTTGTACCGCTTCGGTGTTAGTTGGGCTGCTCGGATCCGTGATCTTGGTAGCTTGAGGGGCCCGGACCCGGGTTGGCAGACACTTTGATCTGTATTTAGTGGAGTATTTACAGGGGAGAAGTTCGTGACTCCAGCTGTGGGTTAAGGTAATGGGAGTACCGCCGCTGCTGTTAGGAGTACTGCGGGAGATGGAGTTAAGCAGCCTGATGTTAGTCACTCCACAGGTAGGGAAAGCGGCATCCTCAAGGCCGCTTTACACGCTGCGATCTCGCTAGGGAGATCGCTAGCGTGCGTACCCGCCCCCATCGTTTGTGCGTGACGGACAAATCACTGCCCGTGTCGCACAGAATCGCTCGGACCTGTCACACATACTTACGTCGCTGTGACTGGCAAACCGCCTCCTTTCTAAGGGGGCGGATTGTTCGGCGTCACAGCGACGTCACTAAGCGGCCACCCAATCGAAGCGGAGGGGCGGAGATGAGCGTGACAAACATCCCGCCCACCTCCTTCCTTCCACATTGCCGGCGTCCAGGTATCCGCTCCCATCGGTGTCACTTGGTAATCTGGAGCCTGCCTCCGTGCACAATTTAGTTGTCCCTTGACTTGAAGCTGTTGGGGCCTCGCTCACTATGTGTAGTGTAGCTGTGCTTTTGATGGCTGGCACTTGGGATTTCAGGGGGTTGCTTTACTGGAAAACCCTATCCCCTACATTGTGCTGATGCCTTCAATCTATGAGCTTTTAGGTAAGTTGGTGAAGATACTCTCCCTCCCAAGTTATCCCTTTGTTGAATCAGTTCCTGACCTAGCATCCTGTACCCCGTTGTGCTCGGTACCGGTCAGTTCTTTTTGGGTTTTCTGATGCTGACCGTCCTCCTAGACTATGTCCATCGCACCCTTTTCCAATGTCACTGCCACCGGTCCCCGACTCCTTTGGTCCTGGACCACCATCTGCGACCCAACCTCGGTCTAGCTCCCCGGGAGCTACCACCCCAGCTCCTCACTCTTTGAGGGCTGCGACTGAACTCTCTCCTCTCTCCCTCTCACCAGTCTGCCTGCCTAGGTGGGTGGTCCTATTCTAGCTTGACCAACCCACTGGTGTGTCTGACAGGCTGTGATGTCAGGTATTGATTGGGATTTGTGGTGCTGATGGAGGTGACACCGGTTTCTGGGAACCTGGAACCAAGGGGGGGTAGGTTGTGCACCCTGGGTGACAGCATGCAGTTCCCTGTGGCACCCTGATATATTCAGGGGCACCACACACTTAGCTAGAGACTGCTGGAAAAGTTGTGAGCAGAAAAACTGACATTAACCATTTAGGTACTGAAGGAAATGAAACCACATTTAAATGTGGATAACCCAATAGAGATGAAAGGCTGTCACTAGTCTCCAAAAACAGGGAGATGACAGTGACAATTTTGAGATCTCTCTGGATATTGTCATAACTGACAGTACAAGAAACCATTTTTTATGAAGGAATGTTTCTGCATTACTTATTACTAATTACTTATTACTTGAGTACAGTCTATCCAACTCCAACCAGAAATGGTTGCTAGTTGAGGTGGCTCATGGCATCTAAGGTGTACATAAAAGATGATCAAGTTAAAAATTGTAATTCGGCACTGATATTGAAAGGACTAATTCAAAAGTGCCAAGTAACAGTTGGCAGCCATGTGGTTCTAACCCATATACAAAATGGATACAGCCGCACACTAAATGCCATCAATGTATAAGGGAACTCTGGTACTGCATTACTGCTATATGAAAAAAAGAGATTTTTAGTTTATGAATTGGCCAATGCATGTAAGCCCGGAAACCAAACGGCAAGGTAAATCTCAATATTCCGGGTCCCTAACTAAAATGCCACTATCTAGGTTAAAAACATCCTTGTCTGGGCAGCTAGACTAAAAATCTAACTTGAAATGCCACTATCTGGACTAACCTCCATGTCTGGGCAGCTAGGACTCCTGGTATAAGGATTGTGAACACAGCCTGGTTTATAGGGCGGAGTGCTCAGTCAGAAAAAAACTCACTGCAAATATTTCAAAAGACTGACCTGCACATTCTACAAGTGTGTATAGGTGCCAGCTGAAAAAACCTAGCAAATACAAAATGGATACAGCCGCACACTAAATGCCATCAATGTATAAGGGAACTCTGGTACTGCATTACTGCTATATGAAAAAAAGAGATTTTTAGTTTATGAATTGGCCAATGCATGTAAGCCCGGAAACCAAACGGCAAGGTAAATCTCAATATTCCAGGTCCCTAACTAAAATGCCACTATCTAGGTTAAAAACATCCTTGTCTGGGCAGCTAGACTAAAAATCTAACTTGAAATGCCACTATCTGGACTAACCTCCATGTCTGGGCAGCTAGGACTCCTGGTATAAGGATTGTGAACACAGCCTGGTTTATAGGGCGGAGTGCTCAGTCAGAAAAAAACTCACTGCAAATATTTCAAAAGACTGACCTGCACATCCTACAAGTGTGTATAGGTGCCAGCTGAAAAAAACCTAGCAAATACAAAATGGATACAGCCGCACACTAAATGCCATCAATGTATAAGGGAACTCTGGTACTGCATTACTGCTATATGAAAAAATGAGATTTTTAGTTTATGAATTGGCCAATGCATGTAAGCCCGGAAACCAAACGGCAAGGTAAATCTCAATATTCCGGGTCCCTAACTAAAATGCCACTATCTAGGTTAAAAACATCCTTGTCTGGGCAGCTAGACTAAAAATCTAACTTGAAATGCCACTATCTGGACTAACCTCCATGTCTGGGCAGCTAGGACTCCTGGTATAAGGATTCTGAACACAGCCTGGTTTATAGGGCGGAGTGCTCAGTCAGAAAAAAACTCACTGCAAATATTTCAAAAGACTGACCTGCACATCCTACAAGTGTGTATAGGTGCCAGCTGAAAAAAACCTAGCTGGCACCTATACACACTTGTAGGATGTGCAGGTCAGTCTTTTGAAATATTTGCATGTGGTTCTAACCCTACTGCCAGCATTCAGAAATGGCATCATTGGTACACAATAGTATCTGGTGCCAACAGCTGGAGAGTCACAGACAGCGATCACTGATTAAGGACCACTGTTACACACTATAGTACTGAACCTGTGAATGGAGATAATTTGATTGAGATCTAGTGTTACGTTAACTGATTTTACTGATTATTTTTGTATTTTTATACACAGCCATTTAGTGTACTTTTATAGTAACCTGTTGTGTGTTGGATATCTATTCTAATTATTAAAGAGGGCTTTTATGTAACACACTTTGAACATTTCTTTTACTTGTTACCAAGTAAACCTATTTGATATTCTGTAGAGATTCTACATCTAAATTGTCATCATGGTTCTGTAAAATGTGTTTAGCTGTAGCTGATTGTTATCCTTCCTCCCCACACATGATAAGCCTTCCAAGGTTCTATTTTTAAACATTCATGATACTTTGCATTTCTTCAAGTAAACGCAGGTAGACAAATATATAATGTTCTGAGTCCAGAAATTTGTATTTCTTCTTCAAAAATCCTTTTTATAAAGTGCTCATTACTACATAAGATAGATATGATAAATATTAAGAGGAAACTTGACTCCTACCAAGGCTTTTTTGTGAGAAAAAAATTACAGTATGTAATCTACATCAAGTGAATCTATAATATCATAACTAAAAACTATGGGCCAGATTCATCATTTCTGGGGGATTTTAAGTTTTTTTTAGACCTGTTTAACACGACACACGTGGGTTGTCCATGTACACTCTGTGATACGTCATCCGTACTCTGTGATAGCACAAGGACATATACTCACCTGTCCCAGCTCCTGCTGTCCACGATGCTGAAGTCTTTGGTTCTGCTGCATCCGGCCGCCGCTGTCTCTCCCATCTGCACCTACTTCCGGGTCAGCTCTGGCTGCATACATGAATATGCATACCAGTAATGAGTCGGCCAGGAAGAAGCAGAGAGCAGCTGCCGAACACATGCAGTTGCCGGAGACGGGTGAGTTGAAAATGCTTTTTATTTTCAATGTCCGTATTTTTCTAGTATGTGTTTCACAGATAACACCATAGTGTGGTCCGTGGGACATCAGTGATGCAAGAAAAAAAGAACATGTCTCCATGCGGCAATCACTGACATGCGTGTTTGCCGCACGGAGACGCGGTCAGTGAAAAATCACTGATGTGTGCGCAGACCCATCGATTATAATGGGTCTGCATATGTCAGTGATTCTGGTACATATAAAAACTAGCACATACATACCAGAATCATTGACGTCTGAAACAGGCCTTATCTTGTGATATTTCATAGTTTCATAGTTTTTAAGCATGGAGGTAGACATAAGTCCATCGAGTCCAACCTATAACCTAACACGTTGATCCAAAGAGAAAAAAAGCCCTATGAGGCAGATGTTAATTGTCCCATATTTAAAAAAAAATTCCTTCCTGTCTCCACATATGGCAATCAGACTTCTAGCCTGGATCAATGTCCCATCCCAGAATTTAGTACCGGAGTAAACAAAAAATCCCTTTCGGCGCTTCCGGAGGATAAATGGGATATCAGTGCAAGTTTGCAAAAACTTCAAGAACAAAGGTTTATTAATGGGTTCAATGAAAAACGGACAATTACGGACAACGCGTTTCAGCTAACAAAAGCCTTCATCAGGTATAGTCTACTCCGGAAGCAACGAAAGGGATTTTTATTTACTCCATTATCCACGTGGGAGCACCTGTTCAGGACTCTCATTTTTTTTTTCCCGAGGATTCGTGCTGCATACCGGAGGATTCACGGATCATATTAGCAAAAACAGAAGAAATCTGCACGGTGAGTGTAAAATTCGTACGATCATTGCAATCTGTGTTTACATACATCTACACTTAGATTTGGCGCCCCGTTGTCCTCTTCTTTTTTTCTTTCCTTTATTCTGAGAATTTAGTACCGAAAATACGTTTGATTGTATTGTTCAAGAAAGACATCCCATACCCAAGTGCTATTCAGTGACAGTTTAAGGCAGTGTTTTACCATTTATTACATAATTAAACATTTAATTTCCTCTGCCCAAGTGCATGACCTTACACTAATCTACATTGAACTTCTATTGCCATTTCTCAGCCAAAACCACCAGCTAATATAAATCCCTCTGTAACATTAAATTATCCTCCTCTGGGATGCTTAACTTGCAGAGTTTAAGTATCATCTGCAAATATTGAAATTCTACTGTCTATGCATTCCCTCTACAAAGTCATTAATATAAATGCATCAAAAAAATGAAGGCCAATACTTGCACCTATGTACCGCACAAATGGGGCACAATCCAAGTGTGTTCCATTAATAACCACCCTTTGTTTCCTATCACTAAGCCAGTTGTTAACTAAAATACAAATATTTTCCTCTAGTTCCCTTAAGGGGGTGTTACACGTAGTGATATCGCTAGCGATATCGCTGGTGAAAGCACCCACCACCGTCGTTTCTGCGTCACGGGCAAATCGTTGCCCGTGGCGCACAACATTGTTAGGACCCGTCACACGGACTTACCTGCCTAGCGACGTCGCTGTTGCCATGCCAACAAACCGAATTCTTTCTAAAGGGGCGGTTCTTGCGGTGTCACAGTGGCATCACTAAGCAGCCGCCTAATAGAAGCGGAGGGGCGGAGATGAGCGGGACGTAACATCCCGCCCACCTGCTTCCTTCCGCATTCCTGGCGGCCGCAGGTAAGCTGTAGTTCATCGTTCCCGAGGTGTCACACGTAGTGATGTGTGCTGCCTCGGGAACGATGAACAACCTGCGTGCTCAACAATCAACGATTTTTTAAAAAGGAACGACATGTCAACAATGGACGATAAGGTGAGAATGCTCCATCGTTAACGGTCGTTCCTGCTGTCACACTAAACGACGTCTCTAACAATGCCGGATGTGCGTCATGGAATCTGTGACACCGGCGATATATCGTTAGATACGTCGCTGCGTGTGATGGGGCCTTTACTCCCGTTTTATGTACCACTAACAACTTATTGTGTGGCACAGTATAAAACACTTTAGAAAAGTCCACGTAGACAGGATCCACTGCATTTCCCTAGTCCAGTCTGGAACTTGCCTCTAGAAAGCAAACCTTTCAAGGTACATTTCACTGACTTTCCCGGTGTTCATCAAAAAGTTCGATGAACAGTTTGATGAACATATCCGAACCCCTTTAAATTCAATGGGAGGCAAAAGTAAAGACATAGACTATACCTTCAAGGGGGTCCAAAAGCTGCCAAAACAGCTAAAAGCATTGCCTTTAGCTTCCAAGACTAATAAGGCCCAGTCACACAAAACAACTTACCAGTGATCCCAACAACGATACAACCTGATAGGGATCACTGGTAAGTTGCTAGGAGGTCGCTGGTGAGATGTCACACTAAGCGACGCTCCAGTGATCCCACCAGCAACCTGACCTGGCAGGGATCGCTGGAGTGTCACTACACGTGGAAGCATGCTGCGCTTGGTAACTAAGGTAAATATCGGGTAACCAACTTGATATTTACCTCAGTTACCAGCGCACACCGCTTAGCGCTGGCTCCATGCACACCTAGCCACAGTACACATCGGGTTAATTACCCGATGTGTACTCTGCTACGTGTGCAGGCAGCAGGGAGCCGGCACTGACAGCCGAGAGCGGCGGATGCTGGTAACGAAGGTAAATATCAGGTAACCAAAGAAAGGGCTTCTTGGTTACTCGATATTTACATTGGTTACCAGCATCCGCAGAAGCCGGCTCCCTGCTCACTGCACATTTAGTTGTTGCTCTGTTGCTGTCACACACAGCAATGTGTACTTCACAGCGGGAGAGCAACAACTAAAAAATGGTCCAGGACATTCAGCAACAACCAACGACCTCACAGCAGGGGCCAGGTTGTTGCTGGATGTCACACACTGCAACATCGCTAGCAAGTTGTGCCTCAGCAGCGATGTTGCTAACGATGTTGCTTAGTGTGACGGTACCTTTAATGTAAGAAATATTGAGGTGGGTGGATGAGTGACAGGTGTAGGCCTGGTGGGCTGGGAGCCCATACCTCATGCAACAGCTCAAACTGCCTATTTGCTCAGCCACACTCAGGTAACACTAATATTAGTTTTATAGACTGTCATTGCTAGACACATTTAAGGATAATAAGAGTGCTAGATAGACGAAAGTTAGCTGCATGTCTGCCAGTTTGGCAGCTCTACTGCAACAGGCAACACACAACAAGGAGACCCAACTAGGAGTTCCCAATCACCATTTCCCAAAATTAGGGCCAGACACAAGGAAAGAGGCATCAATTGCCCCAGACTGCAAAAAGTATAATGGCACAGCACTCAGTCCTGGGCCGTGTATAAGGCAGTGTATAGGCCAGAATTTAAAGCTTTCAAATTAAGTTAAAATTGAAAGGTGGGTGGGGGACTGGTGTAGGCCTGCTGTTCTCAGAGCCCTGATACCTCATGCAACAGCTGAAATTGCTTTTCTACTCAGGCACACTCAGGTGGCACCAATATTAGCTTCATAGATTCTTATTGCTAGAATTATTTAACGATAGTAAGAGAGGTAGATGAGTGAAAGTTAGCTGTTACCAGTCTGAGAGCCCTACTGCTATCACAAGAGCACCCAACTATGCATCCTCATCCCCATTTCCCAAACTTAGGGGCAGACTACAAATAGTATAAAGGGGTAGCAGTCAGACCTGGGCGATGCAGGAGACAGGGTGTGGGCCAGCATTTACAGCTTTCAAATTAAGTTAAAATTAAGAGGTTGGTGGGTGAGTGACCAGTGTAGGCCTGCTCTGCTGTGAGACCCCTACCAATACAGGCAACACACAACATGGAGACCCAACTTGGAGTCTCTACAATTCAAAAAATTAAAGTTAGGGACAGACACCACTAAAGTGGCATCAATTGCCCCAGAGTACAAGTAGTATAATAGCAATGCATAGATAGATGGGACAGGGCTCAGGATGGGGTTTGGCCAAGCATTTCTAGCTTAAACATTGATCAGTAACAGGTGGATGAGAGACAGGTGTAGGCCTGGTGCTCTGAGACCCCTGCCACTACAGGCAACACACAACATGGAGACCTAGCTTGGAGTCTCCACATTTTAAAAAATTAGGGGCAGACACCACTAAAGTGGCATCAATTGCCCCAGAGTACACATAGTAAAATGGTGCATCATGGATGCATGGGAAAGGGCTTGGAACAAGGCCTGGCCCAGCATTTCTAGCTTAAACATTGATCAGTTAGAGAAGGATGAGTGGCAGGTGTAGGCTTGGTGCTCTGAGACCCCTTTCACTACAGTAAACACACACTAAGAAAAACCAAATAAGAGTCTTCATTCACAAAAAAAGTGACTTGTGACTCAGGAAGAAGCAAAAGGAGGAGGAATATTAGCTGCTTCAAACATACAAAAAAGCCAAATTGTAAAAGTAACAGTGGTGGACACACCTTTTGATTTTTGCACCACCAAGGCTCTTGTTATTAACATCAGCAGTAGTAGCAACAGCAGTCACAGAAGCCAGGTGTTACAGACTCCAATAACATGAGATCATTTTAGCATACTGAAAACTACACCATCTCATAGTCCGCAAATCTGTGACTGGGGTGGAAAAATCTTTGCAAATCTATGACTTGTTCATCTTGATTAAAGTTAGGTGGACTACACTTTCAGGGGACATGCCAGATGTGCTTATTTATCAGGACACCACCAGCAGCACTGAAGACACGTTCTGAGAGATCGCTGGCTGCCATCCTGATAAAACCTCCAAGGAGTGACTGGCAAGCTCAGGCTACTTCTCTATTTTTCAAGATCAAAATACAAAAGGGTGCAATATTGATATTGAGCTCTAGATACTCCTGCACCATCCTCTCCAGTCATTCACTATGTGTCATACTTGTGTATTTGTACTGTTGGTACATGGATGGTCTAAAAAATGTGTTTCACAACCCACAGAAATTGTTTCTGACACTTAAATTGCTGGGGCTAATGTCTCTGCGATGACGACTCAACGTTCCTGGGCTTGGAAGTTTCAAACTTAAATGCACACTCTGTGCCTAACTTCTGTCTTGGTGAAAACCACTCTTAGTGTATGTGCACCCATAGCAGATTTGTGTGCAGATTTTCTGAACACAAAACTGCATGTTTTGGCAGGAAAATGCACTACAAAACAAGTGCATTTTTTATCGCATTTGCGTGTTTTTTCACAAGCTTTTTTGTGGTCTTTGTTTTTTAGCCATGGTGATCCAGAGACCGGAAGAAGGCATATCTGCTGAAACGTGTAGTCCTCACGTATACCCACCAAATATCTCAATGTTGAAGATGCCAGCGTAATGGATTTTTTAATGAATCATTAAAAGCTAATTTTTATTCTTCCAACGGATTCCCAGTGGATATTGTTTTTGTGAATTGATATACTGTGCGGTTGGCTGCCATGTATCCTGCTTGGATCCCGAGGGTGTATACAGGCAAACCTTCTGAATAGTGAGCGTTTCTTTTTTGTTTTTCTATATACAAAAAAACGTGTTTCATTTGAATAATTTTCTTCAGGAGATATTCCACATTATGTACTTAACCTTCATGGATGACAATAACGATGAGCAAGACTGTATACATTAAGCCAAATAAATACCAATAGGGTAATATTGTAAGTATGGTGAACAATATGGCAAGGAAAAATGCCAGGTGTTGCTAGCAGTGCAGACCTGTGGAGCAGGGGCATAATGATCGTGGTTCCAGAGATCGCAACCGTGACCGGGCCGGCAGGGTTAGTGGCCTGGTGCTGCAGAGAAGCAACTGGTTCCTCAAAGTGAGAAAGGATCTGCATTGTACAGTGGAGTACCGACAATTATGGCAGACCACGCAGCCGCTATGGGGCTCGTGAGTCAGGGGGTTCCTGTTGGGAATGTCATCCGAGGGGGTGATGGTTTGCAGCTCCCTCTGGTGGTCAGGACTGGGGGTGAAGCTGACTGTGCCTCAACAGGTGTGAGAGTTAATTGGGAGTTTGGGAAGCCCAATTGTAGGTTAGCCTGGGTTATATAGAAGAGCAATGTCTGCTGGCTGGGGCCGGTTACAGATGTTGTTCCTCAGTCTCTGAATTGGCTTGGAGTTGTCCTTCCATTTATCCTGTGCCTGTCCCATTCCA
The DNA here is from genome assembly GCF_048569485.1 of Anomaloglossus baeobatrachus. Lineage (NCBI taxonomy): Eukaryota > Metazoa > Chordata > Amphibia > Anura > Aromobatidae > Anomaloglossus > Anomaloglossus baeobatrachus. The sequence continues at coordinate 267,494,899 of NC_134358.1, forward strand.
GATAAGTTGCAAGTTATTTTCTTTATTGCCTGATCCACACCTAGGGCTATGTGCGCACAGTGCGTTTTTCACAGCGTTTTTGCGCATTTTTCGGGTGCGTTTTTGGACTCAAAACTGCAGGACTTTGCTTCCCCAGCAAAGTCTATGAGTTTTCATTTTTGCTGTCCGCACACATCTGTTTTTTTTACCTGCATTTTTGAGTTAAAAAAAAAAATGGACATGTCAGTTCTTTCCTGCGTTTTTCTGCGTTTTCCGCTCATGCAATGCATTTGAAAAACACAGCAAAACGCAGAGATCAAAAATGCAGCAAAACGCAGCCAAAAACGCACCAAATCGCGGCAAAAACGCATGCTTTTTTTATGCGTTTTTTCGACGCAGGTGCGTTTTTGTGCGTTTTTAGCGGCCAAAAACGAACAAAAACGTAGCGTCAAAAAGACGCAGTGTGCGAACCTAGCCTAAGTGTGTTTGTTTTTCTTTTTGTTTTGCTTAAAGTCTTTTTTCTTGCAGGAGAGGAATTGTTCTTCTGTATTAATGAGCATGGGGGTTCCCCCTCTGCAGGTCTCCCTGCAAGAAAAGGGAGATTCTCCTTGTTCTATTTGATTATTTGCACTTTTGTTTTTCTTGGTTTTTTTTGGTATTTTTTCCTGCCATTATTTACCTGATATAGTGGGGAAGAGTCCGTATGGTCTCAGCATTTTCTTATCAGGAGATTGGTATTTTTCCGCAGGGTTTTGCACTGACCGCATTCAGTTATCTGTCCTCTTCTATCTAGGAAGTCAGGCTTCGCCTTTGCTAATCTATATTTCCTATCTGTGTATTGTGTTTTCTTACATCACCGTTAGCTTTATATGTTGGGGGCTTGGTATACCTTTGGGGACTACTCTGAGGCAAGATAGGTTTCCTCATTTCTATCTGTAAGGTGTATTAAGTTTATTCGGCTGTGATGTGGCATCTAGGTGTGTTTAGGAATGCTCCACGGCTACTTCTAGTGTGGTCTGACAGATAGAAGATTGCGGTCAGCTTAGCTTCCAGCTACTTTTGTGTTTTTTCTGCTGATGGGATTTTCGTGATCATCCACGGTGATCAGATCATAAAAGGTTCCTGTGCCAACGGCGGCACCAGGCCCCCAAAGCCCATGGGCCCTTGCTTATCATCACACAAACCAATGATAAGAGAGGGAGCAGAGCACTCCGATCCATCCTTAATCATTCTCCCCTTGTGTCTGTGATAGCTCAGCGCAGCGGAACATGGTGACGTCACTATGCTGAGACATGCAGTATGCTCTGACCGGAGCAGCGGAGGAACAAAGAGAGGTGATCACTTGTTTATTTATTTTTTTAATAAGTGAATACACAATGACCAGAGACGTATGGGGGTGCATTGGTGTGGGGACTGCATGATGCAATATGAAAGTTTATGGCAGATATCTTATACATGGACTATGCAGGTGCATTATATGGCATGGGGGCTGCATAATACAATATGAAGGACTATGGGGGCTACATTATAATACATATAGGACTATGGAGGTGCAGTATAATACATGGATGACTATGGGGGCTGCATTATAATATATGGAGGACTATTTAGAGTGCATTATAATACATGCAGGACTATGGGGGCTGCATTCTAATAAATGGAGATCTATGGGATAAATTATAATACATTCAGCACTAGAGGGGGCTGCATTATAGTACATGGAAGACTATGGTGGCTACCTTATACATGGACTATTGGGGTGCATTATAAAACATGGAGGACTATGGGGGTGTATTATAATACATGCAGGAATATGGGGGCTGAATTATAATAAATGTAGATCTATGGGATACATTATAATACATGCAGCACTATGGGGGCTGCATTATAGTGCGTGGAGGACTATGGTGGCTACCTTATACATGGACTATTGGGGTGCATTATAAAACATGGAGGACTATGAGGGTGTATTATAATACATGCAGGAATATGGGGGCTGCATTAAATATATAGAGGACTATGGAGTTCAGTATAATATGTAGAGGACTATGGGGTGCATCATAATATATGGAGGACTATGGCGTGAATTATAATACATGGAAGACTATGGAAAATGCATTATAATAATTGGAGGACTATGAGGGCTACCTTATACATGGAGGACTATGGGAAGTGCATTATAATACATGGAGGACTAAGCGGGTGCATTCTAATATATGAAGGGTTATGTGGAACCCATTATCCTATATGGAAGGCTATGTGGGGGCCATTATAGTATTTAGAGAGCTATGAGGGAGCCTTTATACTTTATGGAGGGCCATTATACTGTATGCAAGCAATTATGCAGTGTGAAGATTTGTGTGCTGAGGGAAAGATGTATAGCAGAGCATGGGGAAGCTGCATGCTGAGGGAAAGATGTATAGCAGAGCATGGGGAAGCTGCATGCTGAGGGAAAGATGTATAGCAAAGCATGGGGAAGCTGCATGCTGAGGGAAAGATGTATAGCAGAGCATGGGGAAGCTGCATGCTGAGGGAAAGATGTATAGCAGAGCATGGGGAAGCTGCATGCTGAGGGAAAGATGTATAGCAGAGCATGGGAAAGCTGCGTGCTGATAGAAAGAGGGATTTCAGATCATGGAAAACTGGGTCCTGAGGGAAAGAGCCAGGTGTCAGCATCACTGTCCCTTACCCCGAGTGTCAGCATCATTATTCCATACCCCGAGTGTCGGCATTATTATCCTGTACCCCGAATGTCGGTGTATGGTGGGGGGGGGGGGTCAGGTCCAAACTTTGCCCATCATACTCTAGTTAAGCCCCTGCTGTAGAGTAATTAGCAGATGATTATATGATATAACATGATTATATGAATGATTATATAATAAAACAATTTAGCACCAGTTAGGAACTACCAAAGTATTTTTCTCCATTGCAGCATTTCAGGACTAGCTTACGAAGAAGGAGCCATTGTGCTCTGAAAGCTTGCTAATATAATTTTTCTGGTTAGCCTATAAAGGTATCACTCCTAAAATACTTTTGTCATTCTTGGGATATAGTATTTCAATTGATTTTTCTGGCTAATACGGTACCACAATATTACCCGGTATTGCACATTATAAGGACCAGCTTACAGAACCCATCATTTTTTTCACCTCCATCACTGCTTATGTCCAAAACCTGTCACATCTAGACTATTCTGCATACAGCACATCAATAAGCTAGCAATGGAATTGAAAATATTCTCTTGAATTTTAATACAAAAAATAACCTGTTTCAAGGGATTGGTATGCAATTTGGTTTTAGGCTCTATAATAACACACAGCTTGACAAAGCAGAAATAGGAGGAAAAATCTAGACAGGTTAAAGGACACAAAATGGTAACTATTAAGATGATTACCATATGGATGCCGAGATCACTTTCTAGGTAGACTTGACTTTACAAAATCACATACGGTACATACTACTATGTCATGGAAATATTATGTTTTTGTCCTACAGACATATAATTAAAGCAAAGAAAACAATATGCTTGCACTAAGGGCTCATGCAGATCACCAAACTGTTGGGTCAAGAGTTATCTGTCAAAAAAATCAGATCACACTTGGATAAGTGTTGAATGACTCAGTGCACAAGTCTAATATTTTTCTCAGACCACTCACATCATGCACGATTTGCTTCTCAGAATCGTATGACACTCAGCCATTCAAGTCTATAGGTCCATGAAAAAAAGGTCTGCACGCAGATGTCACCCATTTTCTATGGGCTGAGAGAAAGGAGAAGATGGAGAACCTTTTTCTTCTCTCCACCACCGTGAAAAATGGACCCAACTCTGATCAGACTCTGATTAAACTAGAATCAGAGTATGATTAGCATAATGACACAATTTTTCTCGTATGGAGATTATATTGTGGTGTGAACCAATCCTAAGGGGTACTTTGCATGCTGCAACATCGCAAGCCGATGCTGCGATGCCGAGCGCGATAGTCCCCGCCCCCGTCGCAGCTGCGATATCCTTGTGATAGCTGCCGTAGCGAACATTATCACTACGGCAGCTTCACATGGACTCACCTGTCCTGGGACGTCGCTCTGGCCGGTGACCCGCCTCCTTATTAAGGGGGCGGGTCATACGGCATCACTGCGACGTCACACGGCAGGCGGCCAATAGGAGCGGAGGGGCGAAGATGAGCGGCATGTAAACATCCCGCCCACCTCCTTCCTTCCGCATATCCTATGGAAGCCGCGGTGACGCCGGTAGGAGATGTTCCTCGCTCCTGCAGCTTCACACACAGCGATGTGTGCTGCCGCAGGAATGAGGAACAACATCGGACCGTCGCGTCAGCATAATTAAGGATTACGCCGATGCTATACCGATGATACGATTACGACGCTTTTGCGCTCGTTAATCGTATCATCTAGGCTTTACACACTACGATGTCGCCTGCGATGCCGGATGTGCGTCACTTTCAATTTGACCCCGCTGACATCGCACCTGCGATGTCGTAGTGTGCAAAGCCCACCTTAGTTGTAGACACAAGCATAGAGTGGAGCCTATTTATTGGTGGCATAACAAGGCTTAAAACAACATAGAGGCTGTAAAATGAAAACATTAGTGATGAGCGAGTACTAAAAAGATCGGGTGCTCGAGGCTCGGGCCGAGCATCCCAAGATACTCGTGTACTCGGCCCGAGCACCGAGCCCAATGTTATCCTATGGGAGACCCGAGTATTTTTATGAAATGACCCCCGGCAGCATGTAGAAACCTAAAAAATGTCACAAAAGTCTAAGAAGAGTGCTCAAATGACATGGCAACAGCATGGGGAAGACCCCTTGAAGCATTTATCACTCAAAAGTCACAGCTGTGAACAATTTTGTCCGCTTTTTACGCCATTTTTACGGACTCACCAGAAAACCTTCAAAAATGACACCAAAATGAATTTTCATGGCAGAAATGTTAAGGGCACATACCCAATAGTGAGATAGAGCTGGTGTATGTTACTTTTTGAGATTAATACATGAAAGATTTTACGTAAAACATTGTGTGGCACTCCGATGTCCCTGAGAAGAGACGTACATGAAGGCCTCTTGAGTCTAATGTGCCCATTTTGAGGAAGTGAGTCTTTGTAGTATTTTCCTTTGCCAGGGCAGTCCAAAATTGTGAGGTTCACCAATGCCTCTGCATACAGACGTGCATGAGGGCCTGTAAACCTGAAGTGCCCATTGTAAGGGAGTGGGTCTATTGTAGTATAGCCCTTTGGCAGGGCAGCCAAAAATTGGGAGGCTCCACGTTGTCCCTGGATAGAGACGTGCATGAGGGCCTGTAAACCTGAAGTGCCCATTGTAAGGAAGTGGGTCTATTGTAGTATAGCCCTTTGGCAGGGCAGCCAAAAATTGGGAGGCTCCACGTTGTCCCTGGATAGAGACATGCATGAGGGCCTTTAAACCTGAAGTGCCCATTGTAAGGAAGTGGGTCTATTGTAGTATAGCCCTTAGGCAGGGCAGCCAAAAATTGGGAGGCTCCACATTGTCCCTGGATAGAGACGTGCATGAGGGCCTGTAAACCTGAAGTGTCCATTGTCAGGAAGTGGGTCTATTGTAGTATAGCCCTTAGGCAGGGCAGCCAAAAATTGGGAGGCTCCACGTTGTCCCTGGATAGAGACGTGCATGAGGGCCTGTAAACCTGAAGTGCCCATTGTAAGGAAGTGGGTCTATTGTAGTATAGCCCTTTGGCAGGGCAGCCAAAAATTGGGAGGCTCCACGTTGTCCCTGGATAAGGACGTGCATGAGGGCCTGTAAACCTGAAGTGTCCATTGTCAGGAAGTGGGTCTATTGTAGTATAGCCCTTAGGCAGGGCAGCCAAAAATTGGGAGGCTCCACATTGTCCCTGGATAGAGACGTGCATGATGGCCTGTAAACCTGAAGTGTCCATTGTCAGGAAGTGGGTCTATTGTAGTATAGCCCTTAGACAGGGCAGCCAAAAATTGGGAGGCTCCACGTTGTCCCTGGATAGAGACGTGCATGAGGGCCTGTAAACCTGAAGTGCCCATGGTAAGGAAGTGGGTCTATTGTAGTATAGCCCTTTGGCAGGGCAGCCAAAAATTGGGAGGCTCCACGTTGTCCCTGGATAGAGACGTGCATGAGGGCCTGTAAACCTGAAGTGTCCATTGTCAGGAAGTGGGTGTATTGTAGTATAGCCCTTTGGCAGCGCAGCCAAAAATTGGGAGGCTCCACGTTGTCCCTGGATAGAGACGTGCATGAGGGCCTGTAAACCTGAAGTGTCCATTGTCAGGAAGTGGGTCTATTGTAGTATAGCCCTTAGGCAGGGCAGCCAAAAATTGGGAGGCTCCACGTTGTCCCTGGATAGAGACCTGTTAGGTTCTTAGTGCCTCCGTGCTTGCATTTAAAAACCGCACGTGTGTGCCTGTTGGTGGCTGCGTTAAGGTGCACTTGTGTGCGTTTTGCAAAAACTTGGATATAACGCACAAGTCTAGTGAATACACATCAGCACAGCATTGCAAAATGCGCAAGGGCGTTGGCAACGAACAAGGAAGTGGACGTGATGGTGGTGCAGGCAGAGACCGAGGTCGTGTGCAAGCTCTAATTTCGCCACAACAAAGGGCCACATCTACTCACTCGCACGTCCTGTCCCAATTTCTTGGGGACCGCAGCAGTACACCGCTCTTGAACCAAGACCAGTGTCAACAGGTTGTTAGTTGGATAGCGGATAATGCTTCCAGTCAGATTGGCACAACCACAAACACTCTGTCTTCCACACGGCCAAGTGTCAGAAGCCGTAATACTGCACCGCACATTTCAGAACCTGATCCTCCTTCCTACCACCAGGCCGAGTACACGTCCATGGACATTACTGATCCCACACTTGGACACTCGGAAGAGCTGTTCACGTTTCCATTCACACATTCTGGCCTCTCGCCAGCTCCTGTTGAAGTGGGCCATGACGAGATTGTATGTACAGATGCACAAATATTTGAGAAGCCACGTTCTCACGAAGTTGGCAACGTGTCTCAACAAGGGGTGGACGATGATGAGACACAATTGTCAGGAAGTCAGGAGGAGGAGCAGGGTGCGGAAGAGGAAGACGACGTGGTGGATGATCCAGTAACTGACCCAACCTGGCAGGAGGATATGCAGAGCGAGGAAAGCAGTGCACAGGGGGAGGGAGGCGTAGCATCCCAACAGGCAGTAAGAAGCAGGGTGGTGGCCCCAGGCAGACGTCAGGCAACCGTTCCCCGGAACAACAACACGACACAAGGTGCCTGTACAAATGTTAGGTCTTCCCGAGTCTGGCAGTTTTTTAAGTTGGCTCCAGATGATTCTAAAAAGGCCATTTGCAACACCTGCCATGCCAGCATCAGCAGGGGTACCAAAACTAGCAGCCTGACCACCACCAGCATGATCAGGCACATGTCAGCCAAGCACCCGACTTTGTGGGATGTACAACAGAGTCGAGGAGCAGTGCTTGCTGATGTTACTGCTACGTCTTCGCTTGTTGTGCATGCGAGCCAATCCCCTGTCCATGCTGCCCGCGAACAAGCCTCCTCCGGCCCTGCACCTGCAGTTGCCCACGCAGAAATAACACCATCATCAAGCACGTCCTTGTCCCAGCGCAGCGTTCAGTTATCCATTCAGCAAACCTTTGAACGCAGGCGCAAATACACTGCCAACGCCCCACATGCCACACTTCTAAATGCTAACATTTCGCGACTGCTTGCGCTGGAAATGTTGCCTTTTAGGCTGGTGGAGACAGAAGCATTCCGCGACCTGATGGCGGCAGCTGTCCCACGTTACTCAGTCCCCAGCCGCCACTATTTCTCCCGGTGTGCCGTCCCCGCATTGCATAACCACGTGTCACAAAACATCACACGTGCACTGAACAACGCTGTTTCAGCCAAAGTCCACCTAACCACAGACACGTGGACAAGTGCTTGTGGGCAAGGCCGCTACATCTCGTTGACGGCACACTGGGTTAATATTGTGGAAGCTGGGACCCAGTCTGAGCGATGTCCGGATCCCGGGGACTCGAGCGGCGCTCCTCGCCCGTGAGTGAAAAGGGGTGGTTTGGGTTTTGGGGATATTGTCCGTGACGCCACCCATGGTTGTGGTGATTGTGTGGACACCACCGCTGCTCTGGACGGGGATCCCGGGAGCCTGTGACAGGGAGCAGCTTTGTTGTTATTTCTCCCCTCCGTGGGTAGGGGGGTTGGTTGTCCCGGGGCCCGGTGATGGGGTAGAGATGGATGACAGGCGGGTTGCGGGGCCTGATGAGGTGCAGGGTCGCAGGGGCAGTGCTGTGCCACACGGCACGGAGGTACTCACTCAGCTGGGACCCAGTCTGAGCGATGGCCGGATCCCGGGGACTCGAGCGGCGCTCCTCGCCCGTGAGTGAAAAGGGGTGGTTTGGGTTTGGGGATATTGTCCGTGACGCCACCCATGGTTGTGGTGATTGTGTGGACACCACCGCTGCTCTTGACGGGGATCCCGGGAGCCTGTGACAGGGAGCAGCTTTGTTTTTATTTCTCCCCTCCGTGGGTAGGGGGGTTGGTTGTCCCGGGGCCCGGTGATGGGCTAGAGATGGATGACAGGCGGGTTGCGGGGCCTGATGAGGTGCAGGGTTGCAGGGGCAGTGCTGTGCCACACGGCACGGAGGTACTCACTCAGCCCAATGATGATGACACAGTTCACGGTAAAACAAGCGGCTGGATGGACGGGTCCCTCGGACGGCTGCGGTTGTTCCTCCCTGCAGGTTAGTGATGACTGTCTCTCCCTGCACCTAAGTTCAGTGTTGGTAGTGATGGTTTCCCACCGGTAACCCGCTCCCCAACCTGGATATGGGCCGGAGGAGCCCCTTTTGCCCACAGGCGCTGGCCCTGGGAGACAGTTGCCCTTGGCGGTGGCGGTGTCTCCCCTTCACGGTTGGACGGTTGCCTTCTATTGGGACATGGCTGTTTGGAAACCCGGAGGTCCCCTTCACTAATGGATTTGGCAAATTCACGGCGACACCAAGCCTTGCCGGGATCTGAAAGGCCCCTGCCAATGGTGCTGGCTTCTCTTTGTATACCGGTCCGGTACGGCCGGGTCACCACCCATCCACGGTCCTTACGGCAGACTCCAATCAGCCTCCACTGCAGACGGTCACCACATCCTGCCAACCTTGCTGTCCTGTCCGGGCCACACACCCAGACCAACTTCAGGCTCTTTGCTGTCACTTTTCTCCTCTCTACTACTTTCCTCCTTCCACTTCCTTAGCTTAACTCTCACTGCCTGTGTTTTCCCTCCTTCAGGACTGTGAACTCCTTGGTGGGTGGAGACCAACCACCTGGCTCCACCCCCTGGTGTGGACAACAGCCCCTGGGGAAGGCAACAATGATTTTGTGTTTTGACTATGATGTGCCTGCAGGGAGTGTGGGGTGTGTAAGTGTTGTGCTCTGTGGCCCCTGTCTTGTCCAGGGCGACACAGAAGCACTGCAGCACTGCCTCGGCGAAGCGGCAACAGGCTGTACTGAAGCTAATCTGCATAGGTGACAAACTCCACAATGCAGAAGAGGTGTGGACAGCTCTGAAAAAGCATGCAGATCACTGGCTCACACCTCTGAACCTAAAGCCAGGAAAGGTTTTGTGTGACAATGGCCGGAACCTGGTGGCGGCTTTGAGGCGAGGCCAGCTGACACATGGTCCATGCGTGGCCCATGTGCTCAACCTCGTGGTTCAGCGGTTTCTAAAGTCATACCCAGAGCTGTCTGATCTGCTGGTAAAGGTTCGCCGCCTGTCTGCACATTTTCGAAAGTCACCTACTGCTTCAGCCGGCCTTGCCGGCTTTCAGCGCCATTTGCATCTACCGGCTCACAGACTGGTGTGTGATGTCCCCACGCGTTGGAATTCAACTCTGCACATGTTGGTCAGGATATGTGAGCAGAAGAGGGCAGTTGTTGAGTACCTGCATCACCTAAGCAGTAGGGAAATGGGTCAAACTCCACACATAACACGTGAGGAGTGGAGATGGATGTCCGACCTATGTACCATCCGCCAAAACTTTGAGGACTCCACCAAGATGGTGAGCGGCGATGACGACATTATTAGCGTCACCATACCGCTTCTCTGGCTTCTAAAATGGTCTCTGCTCAAAAAAACAACCATGATGCATTGCAGGCGGAGCGTGATGAGTTTGAGCAAGAAACAGTAGTGGGTGTGGGTGATAACACACAGCCCAGCCTCGTCTCATCACAACGTGCAGTGGAGGACTATGACGAGGAGGAGGATGAAGACATGGAGCAACTCTCCAGCCAAATTGAGGATATGACATGCAGTCATATCCTCGGTTCAGCGTGGCTGGCCAGAGGACAGGGTAGATGATGAGGAGGAGGAGGAGGAGGACAGCATGTTCAGTCATCGTGTTGGTCAGGATACTGAAGTGATGGCTGTTAAGAGTCTGGCACACATGGCTGACTTTATGGTAAGCTGCCTGTCTCGTGACCCTCGCGTTAAGAACATCTTGGCCGACAATCATTACTGGTTGGTAACACTGTTAGACCCACGCTAAAAGGAGAACTTTATGTCTCTTATTCCCGAGGCGGAGAGGTCAGGCAAAATGCAGCTGTTCCAGAAGGCCATAGTCACGGAAGTAGGCAATTTCCCCTCACAAAACGCTAGCGGCATAGGTCAGGAATCAGTGGACAACCAAGGCGTACAGCCGAGAGGGGCACAAGTCCAATCCGCCAGAGGTAGGGGAACAGTCTTCAAGATGTGGGACAGTTTTCTCAGCCCCTCACATACCACAGCCCCTGAGGTGCGGGGTAGTGCCACAAGAAATTCTAAGTTTGCCCAGATGCTCAAGGAGTACCTTGCAGATCAAACAACTGTACTCCGACATTCCTCTGTGCCTTACAATTAAAGGGGATCCAAGCTGGACACGTGGCATGAATTGGCTCTCTACGCCTTTGAAGTCCTGGCCTGCCCTGCCGCTAGCGTTTTGTCACAGCGTGTTTTTAGTGCCGCAGGTGGAATCATTACAGATAAACGCACCCGCCTGTCAACTGAAAATGCTGACAGGCTGACTCTGATCAAGATGAACAAGGGTTGGATTGGGCCAGACTTCACCACACCACCAGCAAATGACAGCGGAATTTAAAGTTTGTAACGGGAATTTGCCATGTACCTCCACTCACCCATGGTAACACACTTCTGGACTTTGGCTAATCACTGGACTGCTCCTCCTTCTCCTCATGCGCCATCATGATGACCGTTACAATAGTTAGGCCGTTGTTTCAGGTATACCCCCAGTGGTAAATTTTTTCGCCCATTCTTTCAGAATGGGCATTACAACGACAGGAGACCCGCTCCTTTGCAATGGGAACAATGTTTTGAGGCCCTCATGCACATCTCTATCCAGGGACAATGTGGAGCCTCCAAATTTTTGGCTGCCCTGCCTAAGGGCTATACTACAATAGACCCACTTCCTTACAATGGGCACTTCAGGTTTACAGGCCATCATGCACGTCTCTATACAGGGACAATATGGAGCCTGACGCTGCCACCGACTGCCACACACGTGCGGTTTTTAAATGCAAGCACGGACGCACTAAGAACCTTACAGGTTTTTAGGAGCGACAATTACTGAGAAGTCTGACACTATCAGACACTGCTGACTGACGTGTATTATTCACTAGACTTGTGCGTTATATAATAGTTTGTGCAAAACGTGCACCTGTACGCTGCCACCGACAGGCACACACGTGCGGTTTTTAAATGCAAGCACGGACGCACTAAGAACCTAACAGGTTTTTAGGAGCGACAATTACTGAGAAGTCTGACACTATCAGACACTGCTGACTGATGTGTATTATTCACTAGACTTGTGCGTTATATAATAGTTTGTGCAAAACGTGCACCTGTACGCTGCCACCGACAGGCACACACGTGCGGTTTTTAAATGCAAGCACGGACGCACTAAGAACCTAAAAGGTTTTTAGGAGCGACAATTACTGAGAAGTCTGACACTATCTGGACTGTTTTACACTGTGTACACCAGCCCCAGATATGATGAAGGCTGGTATACGGTCACCACTAGGAATGGCTATATACCCTGCCTGCCTGCCTGCATGTATACTGCTACAATAGTCCTGACAAGGACTCTTCTGGTCACTAGCCTGTATTCCGACCTGGCTATACCCTGCCTGTATACAGCAACAATAGTCCTGAGAAGGACTCTGCTACTGTACTCCGACCTGGCTATACCCTGCCTGCCTGTATACAACTATAGTAGTCCTGAGAAGGACTTCTGGTCACACTGTTTGCAGCCCTGCTCCGGAACTAAATATAAAGGGCCGCAAACCTTTCCCTGAAGCAGCAACACTCTCCCTGCACTCACTGTCTGGATGGCTGTGTGCAGAGCACAGCGCGCCCGCCGGTATAAAGGCTCGGTCACGCTGTGCAGGCCGGCCAATCACTGCAATTCCACAACTAACAGGGCTGTGGCATTGCAATGGTCTGCCAGCCAATCCCTGCATGAGGGCTGGCTCTCAAAAGAGCGCCAACATGCAGGGATGAAGACCACGAGTACAGCACGAGTATCGCGAGATTACTCGGTCCCCGCCGAGTAGACCGAGTACAGTGATACTCGTGCGAGTACCGAGTAGTAACAAGCATGCTCGCTCATCACTAGAAAACATATATGAGGGTTTACAAAACTACACGTGTACTAGGACCGAACATTTACAGTAGCAACATGTACAGTATTGGGAAGTTAAATGTGTGACTCGTGTGCTGAAAATTAAAGTTTTGCTCACAAGATTTATTTTGAATAATTATATTGCCCACAGTTTTTATGCTTTTAGCAGATATTTGAGGAGAGACAGAAAAAGGTATTTAAAATGTCAAAATTGCAATAAACGTCGTTTAAAGCAAATCTTCAAGTGGAACTATTCAAACATTCTTACAAAAAAAATACAAAAAAAACAAGTAGTTATGGCAACAACAACAGTAATGTTAATGTAATGTAACACAATGTGTGTGGCGGATGGGAGCAGCACAAAAGCAATGCTAACCTGTGTGAGAGATTTTACGCTTGAAAATTCCGATTACACAAATTTCGCTGGGTGTTATCTCCGGGAACACAGGGACTGACGGAGCTCTTGTATACATCACATCTGTGATTTCTCTTCTGCATTGCTCTTCATGAATGGCATCTCTGACATAGGTCGTTTAAAGGAATCTATGTAATGGTTTATGGAAGGGAAATTATTGTGGAAAGATTCATTTATGTCACCTGTGGGGGGTTCAGTATCAGAATTCCATTGTTGATTTCATTAGTTTTGAGGCTTTTGAACTTGATACGCTATAGTAGCTGCTGGTTACTTCTTATATTATTGACTGATAGGAGAATATAATTATTTATATAGGAAACAAGTTTTAGTATCTTTGTAAAATCTATCTATTATTATTATATATTTATAGAGCACCATTAATTCCATGGTGCTGTACATGACAAGGGGGTTACATACAGAATACATATTCAAGTTACAATAGACAGACTGGTACAGATTGTAGAGGACCCTGCCCTTGCGAGCTTACATTCTATAGGCTATCTATTTATCTATCCATGTGTCTTTCTGTCTGTCTGTCTATCTATCTGCACAGTATTTACAGTATACATCGACATTCTCGATTAGTTAGGATTCTACGGCATTTCAGAAAATTTGAAGATGAGGACTTGTTATGATATAAAACAATTAAGCTGCTACTTATCGCTTCATACCCCTGCAGCTCCACCACAATTGCACAATCCCCCCCAAAAAATTCCAGCATGCATTTTAATTTTTTTTTAGTTTTAATAACTTAAAGGGAATCTGTCAGCAGGTTTTTGCTACCTCATCTGATAGCAGCATGATGTAGGCAAGGAGACTCTGAATCCAACAATATATCACTTTAGATTATTGGGTGCAGCAGCTGTGACACAATCAGAATGTCACGCTGTACTCTAAGAAGTACAATAGCAGTACAGCGCAGTAGAATCGTCAGAAAGCCGTGTCACAACATGAGGTCTTGTAAGTACACAAGGGCAAAGTCTAAACGTAGTCTGAGGGAAGCAAATAGTCAGTAGCCGGGAAATCAGAGCCTAGAAGCGAGGGGGAGTGGAAAGACAAGACAGAATTAAGGTAAACAGATAAGGAACAACACAGGGAGACAGCGGGAGAGACACTGATGGAAACAGACAACAGAGGAGGTTAACAGGTCAGGTGAACACGGAGGTCAGGAGGGGGCAGGGCAGACAACAGGTCACTCAAGAGCAGAACACAGCAGAGCCAGAAGTATCACTGGCGAAGTCCAAGAGAAACAGTGCCCTAATAAAGCAGCCTGACCTCCAGAACGAGGCAGAAAGGATTAACCTCTAACGTGACCTGCATCAGAAGTGAAACTAAAAAAGGCTCAGCTCCAGCTGAGCCAGGAGTCAATCATGACACAGAGATTTTATATTTAACAACGCAGAAGATTTTAGAAAATTAACCAGCCTACTCCAAGCTCTCTATGTACAAAGTCTTGTAAACAGTGACCTGCTTATCAGAGGAGAAGGGTGTGAGGTGTTGGACTAGTGTAGTCCAGGCACTGATAATCCCCAGTGATGAGGGAGCACTAACATGTTCAAGTGCTCAGTAATCGAATCGAGCAGGTCGGATGCTCAGATGATCCCAACTCAAGTACTGAGTTTAAAGGACATCAATGGGAAACGTGAGCATATTTCCAGTGATGCAAGAAACTTGCTGAATTAGATAGAAGCAGTGCTCACATGTAATGGGGACAGCATGGAGAAGATGCCTGGACACATCTGACTCCCAAATTGCTGCTGGGAACAATGTTGTCAGAGTATTACTCCAGATAATAAAACATACAAAACTGAAGAATGGATTTTATAGAAAACAATGATAGGAAACATTCTTTCCTTTATAATGACTTGCATATAAGGCTAAATTAAAAATTAAATAAAATAAAAAAAATTCTCGACCACCCCTTAGGGTACACGCACACGTTCAGTGTTTGTTTAGGCTTTTACGCAGCTGAATATCCACTTGAATCTTGCACCTTAAGTGCATTTTTCTTGCATTTTTGCATGTGTTTTTAGCACATACATTTTTATTTCAATAAAGTTGTTTGAAAGACGTGAAGCAGAGCAAGCAGAAACTTTTTCCAAAGGAAAGTAATATCCCGCCCTTGTACATATTATATTCTTGCACCCTTTAGTGCATTTCATGTTTACCCTAATAAATAATTGAAAAAAACAACCTGAGGTGCTCCCTATTTTTAACATCCAGACAAGATAAAGCAGACAGCTGCGGGATGATATTATCAGGCTTGGAAGGTCCATGGTTATTGTGCCCTTCCCAGGCTAAAAATAGCAGCCTGCAGCCACCCCATAATTGGTCATCAAGTCTGACACTTTTGAGCCTGGCTCTTACCGATTGCCCTGGTGCAGTGGAATATCCAGAAAATGGTAAATGGAGTTGATGTCAGCTTTGTAGTGTCACTTGGGTTCAAGCACTGGTGTTAGAAATGGAGAGGTGTCTATCTGACGCTTCCATTACTAATCCAGTAAGTTAAAAGTAAAAAAAATACACATGCAGAAATATTATACTTTAAAAAACACACCAATTTATTAAAAAAAAATTAAAAAGCCATGCAGATCCGAAGTAGTCCATCAAATCTGAGGTAGTCCACATATGGAAAACTGACACACAGAAAAAGAGAGAAACAAAGACAAGATACTGTCATTCACCAATGCATTATTAAACAAATAATCCCCACATCTCCGATTTAGACCACGCGCTGATTTAGTAGTACAACCTACAGAGCCTCGTTCTGAGAACAAGTCTTCAAAGGTCACTCACGGTTAGGCTGTGCTCTGAAATTTCTGGTTAGTTTGATAAGCGGTGATGACATCAGTAATGTTAAAATTCATTACTCTTTCACACCGAGGGCAGAGAGCAGACCTGGAATGTCTCTCGAGTTGTGATGTCAGTAACTCAGAAACACCACTGTTCATTATACACATATCATATGGATGCTATGTGAGGAAAAAAATCTCACACTCAGATAGTAGTCACATTATATAGTGGATGAGTGGAGCCTGTGCCCACCAGAGCCACTTGCATCGACTCCTCTACTATCACCAGCACAGTCCACAGAGGGAACATGGCGTCACCTGGTGATAGCAGCAGAAGTTGCAGGAGCGGACTCAGGTGGGGATGTGACAAGCTTATATAGGAAAATCCTGGTAGTTGGTCCTCTTTAACAACATCTAACAGTTCTCCAATTCATACAAGCTGTAACCACAATTCCACCATACTTAGATATTCCATTGCAGATAAATTGAGTGGGAGGAGGACAAAAAAGGCTTTTAAACTATATAGAAGAGATCAACCTTGTCTGAACGGATTTGGCTTTTTTTATAATATGCACTGTTTTTCATGTGTTACACGTTCACATTATGGGGCCATTTAATCAAAGTGCTGTAAAAGCTTTGAAAGGTTGCAAATTTTTTCTGTGAAGGGAAGTTGTGTGATACTAAAAATGTGACTTTGGATCAGGTTTGCATAAATGGGCAGAACTAAAGGCCGCTTTACACGCGTCGATTTCATGTGCGATCGTGTGTGCGATCGCACCCGCCCCTATCGTTTGTGCGGCACGGTCCATTTGTTGCCCGTGTCGCACAAAGTCAGTAACCCCCTGTCACACGCACTTACCTCCCGAACGACCTCGGTGTGAGCGGCGAACATCCTCTTCCTGAAGGGGGAGGGACATTCGGCGTCACAGCAATGTCACACAGCTGCCGGCCAATAGACGCGGAGGGGCGGAGATGAGCGGGGCGTAACATCCCGCCCACCTCCTTCCTTTTGCATTGCCGGTGGCCGCAGGTAAGCTGCAGTTCATTGTTCCCGGGATGTCACACGGAGCGATGTGTGCTGCCTCGGGAACAATGAATAACCGGCGCACAGAAGGACGTTCGATATTTAGAAAATGAGCAATGTGTCAACAAGCACCGATAAGGTGAGTATTTTTGCTCGTTCGCACTCGCTCGTAGCTGTCACATGCTACGATCTGTCATACGATGCCGGATGTGCGTCACTTACGATGTGACCCCCGACGATATATCGTAAGATATATCATAGCGTGTAAATCCTGATTTAGGCTAAGATGGGGTGGCATAGGGTTGTCGTTATGTCCACCCATCAAATTTACCAAATATGCCAGACTTTTATGGCCCGGAAATGCTACTCTACCCCCTTAAACTATTAGCATTTCTGGCACAGCATTTGCCACTCAGAAGAGGCACGGAATTCATTAAGTGGCTTCTATCTCTTACTAAATGTGGCATCTTCTACTACACCAAGTACATGCATGATACTCTGCCCACTTTTCGGATGAGTACCGGTGCGATAATTTATACGCTAGAGGAAGCGAGGCCATACACTGCTAATAGTAACCATCCCCAAAGTGTATATCATGGTGGCTCAACTAGATGTGACAAAAGATAAAATAGAGTAGCAGTAAAATGAAACTATTAATTTCTTTTTAAATAGCAATCAAAGCTTCGCTTCACCCATTTGAGTGAAATACAGGAGTATAATGTTACACTAGTAATGCACTGTGGATCCCAATCAGTGACTGAGAGTCTGTTTAGAAGGTTTTCATCTTCTTTTTGGCAGCTGTTACTTACTCGTATTTCAAGCTGCCGTCATAATTTAAAGGACCACCTATATGTTTTAAGCTACTTTTGTGTACATTAGATCAATTGTGGGCTGTTTGCCTTCTTTGTCAAGACATTTTAATAAATAATCCTTTCTTTACAAAGTTCTGCTTCTCATTTCCTTCCTTTTTTGTTGATTACCAAACATTTCTGGAGATGTAGACGACAGATGAGAATGGTAAATCTCACAGAGGGAAAGATCTGAGAATGAGCCAAGCTATCATTCATCTGCTGGGCAGAAGCTAAAATGGTATCTGCTCAATGGAACAAATTGTGATAGCATAAAGTAAAATATAACATGGTCGCAATTTATAAATTATATCATTTAGAGCCGGAGATAAAGCTGTAAGTCTTATTGAGAAGATGGCTTAGTTTTAATGAAAATGAGCTACACTATAATTTTTTTATCGCACACATAATCTAATAAATATGTACGTTATTGGCCATCAATTAATTGAGATTTGATGTTTTTTGTTTTAAAAAGTAAATATTTTAAAGAATAATGCTGTTGTTTTTGTTTTATATTAAACTGAATTTATTTATTTATTTTATTATTTTTTTTCATTTTACAATCTTCATTGGTCACAGGTTTTTTTTAGACGGTAACTTCCTATTGTTTCAGCAAATTCACATGTACATTAGCAGCATTGAACAGACTCTGACCCCCTTTTATATTCCAGCATCTAATGAGCGTGGGCAAAGGTCATTGTGAATGGAGGAAGGGATTCAGCCATGACATCAGCTATTGGGAATAGTGGATTCTGTGTTATCAGCTGTGTATGGACGTATTACCTGGATATTGTAATCCTATTTCTGATAATAAAGAGCCTGATGAAAACTCTTTCAAAGGCTATGTGCCCACAGGAGATTAAACCTGCGGATTTATCTGCGGAAAATCCGCGGAACTTCTGGATTTTCCAGATAAATCCGCAGGTTTCAGCATGTACAGACACTCCCCATGTTATCCTATGGGACATGGGGAGTGCTGTGTCCATGCTGCGGATACAAGTGGCTGCAGAACATGCTACGGATGTCCCGCAGCCGTACGTAATTGCATGTCAATTCTTTCAGTGGAATTACCTACGGAAATCCTGGGTCTCCACTATGGAGATAGGGCCGGGACTTCCGCAGGTGAGCCGCATGAATGTCCGCAGGTTTACCGCAGCTATTTCGCCGTACTACCGCAGCTAGAAATAGCTTCGGATTCCGTCGAGCAGCTGCGAGAAACCTGCAGATGTACCTGCGGATATATCCGCAGGTACAAACTCCCGTGCTCACATAGCCTAAGGCCTCCTTCACATGCACACGTTTCTGGTATGTGTAACATCCAAGTTTTTCAAGTTTTTTCATGGACACAAGTACCCAATATAACCTATACAAAACACAAAGCAATATTGTCAGCTCACCTTCTCTGAGTGTCTGGTGTCCTAGTAGCAGCCTGGAGTCCGTTTGGGCAACCGTATGAAGTCAAACAAAAATGTAGATTGGGCGCTTGTAAGGAACCAGCTTTAAGAAGTTCATATAAAATATCCAATTTTTTTTAGAAAAGTTGCAAATAAAAATACAGGACAGTCATGACTACCCCCTTGTAGGACTAGATGGTGAGTGGGGACAACCTATGGTGTTGCTCACTTATACATGTTTTCACATGAAACATGTGTCTTTGTGAACCACACGAAGACATATCCGTTTTTTTTTTCCAACAACATGGATGACAAGGGATAATACAAGTCTATGAGTCCATAAAAAACATGTACCACTTATAGTATCCATGTGATGTATTTGTTTGACATTGGAAAGTATAGAAATAGCTTTGTAATTTAATTGTTTCTTTATCCATATTGGAAAAACACAAATGGTCCACTGATGCAACACTGATGACCCTGGTTCCAGTTTTTCATGTATGTGTTTTATAAACATGTGTGAAGGGGACCTAAGATGTATAATCTAAAAAAGCCCTAATGGACAGAGTAAAAATGGTAAGATTTATTTTTAATTATTTTTAATAAAGATTAAGATATGTAAATAGCACTGCAAATACAAAAAAAATTCATTCAACTGAATCACTTGATTTAAACAATGTTTTTGTTCTGAGAACATAATCTCTTTAACCCCTTCACAACCAGAAGATTTTGCGCTTACCGTTTCTTTTCGCCATTCTTCTTCCGAGAGACGTAACTTTTTTATTTTTCAGTTCATATGGTCATGTGAGGGCTCTTTTTATGCAAAACGTGTTGTACTTTTAAATTAAACTATGAGTTTTACCATATACTGTACTGGAAAACGGCAAAAAAATTCCAAATGCGGGAGAAATTGCAAAAAAAGTGTGATAGCACTATTGTTTTTGAGATATTTTATTCACTGTGTTCACTATATGGTAAAACTGATATGTCGGTGTGATGCCTCAGGTTGGCATGAGTTCACAGACACCAAACATGAATAGGTTTATTTTTACCTAAGGTGTTAAAAAAAAATCAGATGTTTGTCCGAAAAAAGTGGCGTAAGTTTTAGGCCATATTCCGTTATAGCGCTTTCAATTTTCGGGATCTCGGGCTCAGTGATGGCTTATTTTTTGCATCTAAGGCTGATGTTTTTAACAGTACCATTTTTGCGAAGATGCCTGTTATTGCATTTAGCGCAAAATTTGTGGCAACAAAAAAAAATGTAATTTTGGCGTTTGGAATTTTTTTGCCTCTACACCGTTTACCAATTAGATTAATTGATTTTATATTTTGATAAATCTGACATTTCTGAATGCAGTGATACCAAATGTGTGTATATTTTTTATTTTTTTAACCCTTTAATTTTCAATGGGGAGAAAGGGAGGTGATTTGAACTTTTATTTTATTTTTTTTTTATTTTATTTTTTAAAACTTTTTTTTAAGCTTTATTTTTTTTACTAGGTCCCCTAGGGGAATATATGGATCAGCTGTCTGATTGCTCTTCCATATCTGCTGAGCACTGCTACACAGCTGTGAACACCAGATATGCTCATTTCCTGTCTCACCCAGCTCTCGGCCGGGTAAAACAGTGAGTCATGTGAGCTACAGGAGTCATCACATGACCCTGTGCTACCATGACAACCACCAGAAGTCATGTGATCACGTTACGTGACTTCTGGTATTGGCGATGAGTAAAGTTATAGCACAATCACGATTATAATGGTGCTGTCACTTATTGACAGTGCCATTTAATGGGTTAAACGGCACGGACGAATAACAATTGCGCTCGTGCCTAGAAGGCACACATCTCAGCTGAATAAATCAGCTGAGATGTGTGCCAATCTCTTCCCGCTCCCGCTAGGAGGTAATTTTACCGCCTGCAGTCGTTACGGGATTAAAGAGGACCAACCACCAGGATTTTACTATATAAACTAAAGCCAGTGCTATACTGGCACAATCATGTGGATTCTATGCATACCTTTAGTTGTGAGATCAGATGTATACTTTCTGAAACACAGGCAAGTAAAATTTGTGAAATACACTGTTCTTTGATTGGTAGCAGCTACAGAATATCTAATAGGTGGGTCAGGTTTTTGTTATTTGTTCCCACCCCTGTCTGCTGACTGTCCTGCCCCCTCTTCTCTCTGTTATTACAGGGGAAGGAAGGTAGGAGGAAGGTCAGGGGCGGAAATAATTAGCAAAACCCAACCCACCTATTAGATATTCTGTTGCACCTCTCATCAAATAACAGTGCATTTAACAAACCTTCCTTGCCTATATTTCAGAAAGTATACATCTGATCTCACAACTAAAGGTATGTTTAGACTCAGCATGATAGCCCCAGTATAGCACTGGCTTTAGTTTTGTAGCGCCTGCCTGGAAAAACAGACTCAGACTGGCTGTCACGGACCGGCTAGAGGAAAGACGCTCACAAAGCAGGGCCCTGAGAACCCCAAAACACTTTAACTCCTAAACAGGGATTTGAATTACTACAGGGCCCCAAAGATCGCTAACTGTGGAAGGCTGCAGTCCAGAGGAGAGTAGTTGTCAGGCAGGGTCAAACCAGGAGATGCAGAACAGGGACAAAATCGGCAGACAAGGACGTAATCAGGAAACCAGGCAGAGGTCAAATCTGGATCTGGCAGTGAGGTACAAAAACAGCAGGCAGAATTGTAGTCAGAGAACAGGCAGAGGTCAAAACACAGGGATCACTATTCAGAACAGAGCAGGAACCAGAAATCAGGAATACAAAACTATCTCTGGCAGTGACCAGCAGACAGGAGGGTGAATGATAAGGGTGTGGTGTCTTCCCAATAGCTGTATCTTAATGATGTTAACTGGAAGACACATGCCACCTAGAGTCAGCCAGTGGTACTGCAGGTCCCAGGGAAACCCAGCTTAGAGGATGAGTGGAGCCTGCGCCCACCAGAGCCACTGGCATCGACTCCTCTCCTATCACCAGCACATTTTATGGCGGGAACACGGCGTCGCCTGGTGATAGAAGCAGAAGTTGCAGGAGCGGATTCTAGTGGGGATGGGACAAGTTTATATAGGAAAATCCTGATGGTTGGTCCTCTTTAACAACATCTAACAGTTCTCAAAATCATACAAACTGTAATCACAATTCCACCATACTTAGATATTCTATTGCAGATAAGATGAGTGGGAGGACAAAAAGGCATTTAAACTTTATAGAAGAGATCAACCTTGTCTGCTTGTCTGAAGGGATTTGTTTTATTATAATATGCACTGTTTTTCATGTGTTATGCCTGGTCTAGAGCTGTAGGGTACCCGGTCCCGAGCTTTTAGTTCTTACGGAATGGTCACAGGTGGCTGTGCCTGGTCCCGTGGCCCTATTGGTAGTTAAAAGAAATCTGATAAAAGAATAAAAAAAGTAAATAAAAGTGACTTGTGACGCCACCTACGGTTCTCGGTAATATTACCAGCGCTGCTTGAAGACCTCCGGGGTGATGATGAAGCAACTAGTTTGTTATGCTCCCCGTAGGTGGGGTGATGTCCCCAGAGCCGTTGGGAAGGATCGAGATTTTACACACAGAAAGACAGCTTACCACATGCGTCTTGATACCGGTCTCTTCAAGGCCACTGAGATGTAGCTCCCCATGTTCAGGGAAATGAAGTCCATAGTGAGAGCAGTACCTTTGATAACAATAACTGTCACACACACACCGGGTCTTTCTTTCTGTAACTTTACTGATGTTGTTAGTCCAGGGTACAGTCCGGGTGGTCGAGTGGCAGTTAGGATTTCCACATCCGTGAGATATGAGGCTTCCTTATTACTGTATGTTTGCTTAAGTCCTGGGCTGTCTACAACCTGGCCTTGGCCTGTCCTGTATCTCTCACTTGAGAACCGTTCTCCTGGGCACCACTAACTCTGCTGCGGTCCCTGGCTCTATTGATGGCGGTGCTACAAGTGTTCCTGCACCAGGAGACTGAAGTCCCCTTCGCCCTCCAGTCTTTACTGCTGGGCCTGAATGAACAGACTTGGACTCTGTTGTTCGGGTTGCTTCTTCTGTGGTGAACCGAACTGGTCCCTCCGCCCCCTTTCTGTCTCGCCCCATCTCCGACTCTCACTGT
Source organism: Anomaloglossus baeobatrachus (assembly GCF_048569485.1). Taxonomy (NCBI): domain Eukaryota; kingdom Metazoa; phylum Chordata; class Amphibia; order Anura; family Aromobatidae; genus Anomaloglossus; species Anomaloglossus baeobatrachus. The sequence goes on from NC_134358.1 coordinate 267,518,164, forward strand.
GGATCTCTCACACTTGCTTAGCTTTCCTCTGGTAGCAGTCTAACGCAGCACCGTTTACCAGGTTTCTTCCTCTGACTTGTCCTGCACTCAACTCTGCTCAACTGACTTTGCTCAACTGACTCTCTTGCCCCACCCTCAGCATTTCTTATAGGAGACCTCAACTGACATCAGCCAATACGCCTGACATCAGATAGTCGAGTTCCCCCTACAGGCCTGAGGTGGAAAGTTTTGTATGTGACTTCTCAAAATGTGGAAATCCCCTCCTGCACTTACCAGATGTTACTGTGAGTATTTAACCGTTGGGTGCCACAGTTACATGTTCACATTATGGGGCCAATTCATCAAAGCCTTTACACCAGAAAGTGTTGTAAAAGCTTTGAAAGGTTGCAATTTTTTTTGTAAATGGGAAGAGCTAAGGCTAAGAATGGGTGGGATAGGGTTGTTGCTATGCCCACCCATCAAATTTACCAAAGATGCCAGCCTTTTATGCCTCGGAAATGCTACTCTACCCCCTTACACTATTAGCATTTCTGGCACAGCATACGCCATTCAGAAGAGGCACGGAATTCATTAAGTGGCTTGTATCTCTTAATAAATGTGGCACCTTCTAGTATACCAAGACTGATGTAGAGCGAGTGTGCACTATGCCTTATCTTGATGAATCGGTCTTTATGACTTAAGGAACAATGTCTGCTATTTTGGGGATAGCACAGCACATAAAGGAGTGAAGCTTTTCGGGGGATATTAAGAAGGGAGTAATTTTCACATGAAATTTGTTAGCAATGTAAAAAGAACACAACACTCAATAAAAATAACATAAGATATGAGGGTTTTCTGAACATGCTATTGTGCAGTTAAGGCATTGCCGGCACCAGTTTAGTGTGTGTGCAAATAGAGCACTTATTTATGCTTTTATTAAATAAATGCAACCATTAGTTCTCGTGGATTAGGTCAAGAAAGCACAATTTATTGTGTTACCTAATAGAGGCTTTCATAAAGGCAGACTTTCATCTGAAATGATGTCAAATTAAATGTTTTGGAGTTAACTGTAGTTTTTTTTACGTGTAATCAGGAATATAAGGAGTTAAAGTATTGCTACAAGTGGCGTGACAACCACATCTCAGGGTATGTATTCCCCACTGTATCAACAATCTATTTCAAGATCAAATGTGCAAGATCAAGAGACTTGTCAAGTGTTTATTCTCATTGTTACATTGTCTAAAGCCACCTAGCTGACAACTATCTCAGAGTCCAAATCAAAGGCCCTTCTAAACATACAGCAATGAGCACCATGGACAGATTGCATGCCGTTAACAGATGGAGAACAAGTGTTGTTGATGAACATCATTAATTAATATAGTTCATAATTAATAAAAATGACAAAATGGGTCGTATGGAATAAGCAGTTGTTAAGTCTCAGAGAATGTTTGATCAAGTGTAAGGTCAATGTGTATATTCAATATCATTAATTAGACAAAATCAGACACCATGGGCTAGCGGTTTCTAAAGTTTGGCATACATTCTTATTCGCAATATCATCATAATCAGCTTCATCATTTTACATGGCATAAAGGCCTCAATGATACCGAACTTCCCAAAATTTAAACACCTTCACAAAATAAAATTGGCTCTAATTATAAAACTACAAAAAAACCCACACCATATATAAAGGGCACATTGGAAATATTCAGTCTGGACTAGAGATGAGCCACTCCCCTAGTGTTCGAGTTCTGTTCGGTTCGACGAACACCTTCGAACCCCATTGAAAACAATGGCAGGCAAACACAAACACATACAAACACATTATACATGTACACATACAGTTAATAAACATTGCCATTACACTTACAGGTCCCCGCAACGCGTCCTGCACTCTGTCTCCCGATGCTTTTCCTTCCGATCATCGCTGCGCCCTCCCGGTATCCAGCACTGATGATAGGACCTTCCATGACGTCGTCATAGCATGTGACCAGTCACGTGTGTATTATCTCATTGGCTACAGACTGGTCACATGGCTAGACGTCATGCTAGGTCCTGTCAGTGCATCTCTCCGTTACGCAGTGCTCGTTTGAGCATCTCCTTGTACCGGCGAGATGCTTGGGCACATGCTTGGCTCCCCGTTCCTGCATGTGGGTGCTCTTTACAGAGTCAGTCCACATGTATGGACTGGATGCCCCAGCTGGTGAATAACGGAGATCAACGTTGCTATAGTAACCTGCCTGCCAGATTACTTTAGCAACGGTGGCAGCGGTGACGTCACCGCTTACAACCCGCAGGCTCTGCTCACTCACTGAGTGATTAGACTGCACGGGAGCAGCAGTGTCTTCCTCCCATGCAGTGCTGCCTGATGTAGCAGAGCTGCATGGGTTGAAGGAGAAAGAAGACAGAAGACCAGGATCATGGAGGGGTGAGAGGGAGTAATAAATATGGAGTCTCTAAGTGAGTCTGTGTATTTATTTCTATTAAAGTATTTTTTCTCTGTGTGGTGTCTTTTTTTAACCCTTTTTTTGGAGATTCTTAATGGCCGGGTCAAACTTGCCTTACATTAAGAATCTCTGGCTTAATACTAGTTAGTAAAACAAAGCTAGTATTAACCCATTATTACCCAGCAAGCCACCCGGCTTCAGGGCTGCTGGAAGAGATGGATACAGCACCAGATGATGGCGCTTCTATGATAGCGCCATTTTCTGGGGTGGCTGCGGACTGCAATTCACAGCAGAGGGGCATAGAAAGTTTGGGTCAACCTGTGCTGTGTATTCCAATCCCCAGCTGCCTAGTTGTACCTGGCTGGACACAAAAATGGGGCAAAGCCCATGTCGTTTTTTTATTTTTTTTAATTATTTCATGAAATTCATAAAATAATTAAAAAAAGGGCTTTTCTATATTTTTAGTTCCCAGCTGGGTACAAATAGGCAGCTGGGGGTTGGGGGCAGCTGTACCTGCCTGCTGTACCTGGCTAGGATACAAAAATATGGCGAAGCACACATCATTTTTTTGGTGGGAAAAAACAAATGCATACAGTCCTGGATGGAGAATGCTGAGCCTTGTAGTTCTGCAGCTGCTGTCTGCTCTCCTGCATACACTAGTGAATGGAGCATGCTGAGCCTTGTAGTTCTGCTCCCCCTGTCTCTCCCTCCATCATACAGTCCTGGATGCAGCATGCTGAGCCTTGTAGTTCTGCAGCTGCTGTCTGCTCTCCTGCATACACTAGTGGATGAAGTATGCTGATGTGACGCCCTGGGCAAGCCAGGGGTCACAGGTCATCACACCACCACACCCTACATCCCAGTTAGGAACACCAAGGCTACTAAAATCCTTGTTGCCTTCCTCCAGGGGCTGATGTTCACACCAGGGGGTGGGTCAGGCGGTTGGCTCCGCCCACCGAGGAGTACACAGCCCTGGAGGCAGGAAGAACCAGGCAGAACAGCGAGGGAAGTAAAAGTGAGAGGAAGCAAGATAGAGTTTGGACAGTAAGAAGAACAGAGTTAAGCTAGGGAGTGAAGGAGTAAACAACAAGAGAAGCTAAGTGCAGTAAAAGTGAAGTAGTAGTGGAGCAAAGAAGAAAAGAGTAAAAGTGAGAGTAGAAGGGCCTGAAGTTAGTCCGGCTAAGTGCAGGACAGTGTCAGCAAGGTCAGCAACAGCGGTGATTGTCTGGAGGGGGACTGCTCGGAGGTTGCTGGAAGGACCGCGGACGGGTAGTGGCCCGGCGGTCTGGAGCAGTATACGAAGGACAGTCAGCACCAAGGCAGGGGCCTCTCAGACCCCGGCAAGGCTAGGAGTCGCCATAATTTGCCAAATCCGTCAGTGAAGGGGACGTCTGTCTCTAAACAACCAAGTCCCGATTGAAGGCAACAGTCCAACCATTAAGGAGGAACACCTCCACCGCCAGGGCACCAGTTCCTCGGGGCCAGCATCTGCGGGCAAAGTAGGGCTCCTCCGGCCCATATCCAAGCCGGGGAGCGGGTTACCGGTGGGAACCCATCGCTACCAACATAGAGACAATAGGTGCAGGTCAAAGGGACATCACCGTTACCTACTGGGAGAGCAAGTGCAGCCGTCCGTGGGAACCGTCTTTCCAGCCGTGTGTTTTACCGAGAACTGTGTCACCGTCTCAGGCTGAGTGAGTACCACAGTGCCGCAGGGCACAGCGCTGCCCCCGCGTCCCTGCGCCCACCAGGCCCTGCATCTCACACCTCCTCACTGGGCCCCGGGATCACCAACCCCTACCCATGGAGGGGCAATGCAACAACTAGTTGCTCCACGTCACCACTCCCGGGATCCCCATATCGAGCAGCGGTGGTGCTAACAAATCACCACAACCGTGGGTGGCGTCATGGACCATAGACTATATCCCAAAACCCAAACCCCTTTCACTCACGGGTGAGGAGTGCCGCTCGAGAACCCCCGGGATCCGGCCCACCGCTCGAGCCACCACTGAGCAGCAGCAGCCGGACCCGAGCAGAGGGGTGAGCGCGGTGCCGGCACCCTCCTCCCCGCCCGCGACAACTTGGCGTCACGAACAGGATCTTACCGCTCTGCCGTTGGGTAGAGGTGCGCCTTGTGACCGCCGGAGGTATCCGGCTGAAAATTTCCAGAAGTCGCCATCTTTGGCGCGAAAAGTTCCCGCTCGAGCGTCTTCTCGAGTAGCAGAGGCGCGAAGGCCAAAACTCCTCCCCAATAAAGGAGGGGCCGGAAAGAAGCTAAGGGGGACACGATGGCGGCTGGCTGCATGTGAGAGCAGCTATAAAAGCAGGGACGCCAGGACTCTGCAGTCACCCTGTTCCTGGAAGGAGTTGCCAGCAGAATGTGGATGCCGTCCCGAAGCACCGTAGCCCCCCCGCTGGGAACCGCGGCGTGGGTGGAAATCCGTACCGCGCAGCTCTACCTAAGGCTGCAGGTCAAGATGCAGCTCCTCATGGAGGAGTGTGAGACCGACATGGCGGACGTTATAGCCACCGTGCGGAGACGCGAGGAGGAGGCGGAGGAAGGGAGGGTGAGTGACCCACGCCCCTATGTCCCCGAGGGACCGGTCGCTGCGGCTGAGGGACCCGGTCCAAGCCCTCTCCCTCCGCTGCCTCCTTCACCACCCGTCCCGGAGGCTGTGACCCCGCCACTAGGCCCGCTACCACCGCAACCGGTAGCGATACCCAGCCCATCCGCCCTCGCGGACCGACCTGCAGCCAGAGCCTGTGGCAAGTCGGAGGTGCTGCCATGGAAGGCCCCGAAGTCTGCACCGGAGGCAGTCCTTGAGAAGTTCCGCGAGCCCGAGCTGGTGACCCGTTCTGAGCCAAAGGCCCAACCGCGGAAAGCCCCTGTGCCCACCCCCCACACCTCGGCTGAGGTGGCGCCGGGTTGTCGCTGTAAGGCGGCGCCCAAGGCCAAGACACTGCGGGACCTGCCGCCCAGAGCCCTGACAGTGGGCAACGTCCAGGATGTCCCGCGGGGCCTGATCCGTGCGCCGGAGCTCGCAGCAGCCCCGTATTGGGATAGGGAGCCGGTACCGCTGGGCCTGGAGATCGGTGAACGGGAGAGGAAGAAGGCCGAGCTGGTGGCCCGAGCTATAAGGGAGAAGGAAAATCTCCGCCAGGCCACGTTCCGTGTCCGGGGCCCGCTGTACGAGGGGCAGGTGAGGTGGTTTGATGTCCGCCGGGGCTACGGGTTTATCTATGAACCGGGCCTGGAGGCCAAAGTGTTTGTAGCCCGGCGGGATGTGAATGCCCACCTGCCTGAAGAGCACCCCGGCCGCAACCTAATGCCGGGAGACATTGTCCAGTATACCCGGCACTGTGGAGATAGGGGGTGGTTTGCCCTGGATGTAAAACTGCGGGGCAGCCAAGAGAGCAGAGTGAGTCCTGCACCCCCTCCCTCGGATGAAGCTGGAAGTCCGGAGTAGGGCAGCGGATGCCCGCTGCAGCAGTCCCCGTTGGGACCCCATGTTTGAAAAAGTTTAAAAGTTTGAAAAATGATAAGTGAAATGAATACCGTGTACTTCACCAGATTGTCTAACAGTGATTGAACCGGCCGGAGCCGGCACCGTTGTCCCCGTGGGGACCGTTTAAAATTGCTTAGCATGGGAACTATCCATGGACAAGCCCGTGAACTTGCAGGGCAACCACAAACGTTAAGTGGCTTGTAAATAAGTTGGTTTACCGTACCGTTTCCGCATTTGCCGCCTCCGGAGAGGCAGGTTGGAGGGAGGGCCCTCAGCAGAGCAGGCTGGGGCCCAGCCACCACAGGAACCGGTGGCTACCCTCTGGAGGGGAAGGACAGATCCCGCTCGGGTAACTTGTGCTGGACTTGGGTCAAGGGGTGCTGCCTGGGTTTTAGGGGCAGGATCAGGGCCAGGTTGCTTGGGTGGGAGAGAGCGGAAACCGTACCCGTAAAACCGTTTAGTAACGTTTAAGAAATGAACCTCCCGCTGTGGGATGATGCCATGATTTATATTTATGTTACTGTTTTCTTTTTATACATTTACAGAAAATAAAACCGGTGTTGGACGGGCAGCCCGCGGACGGTCTGCATTTTATTAAGGGGGAATGTGACGCCCTGGGCAAGCCAGGGGTCACAGGTCATCACACCACCACACCCTACATCCCAGTTAGGAACACCAAGGCTACTAAAATCCTTGTTGCCCTCCTCCAGGGGCTGATGTTCACACCAGGGGGTGGGCCAGGCGGTTGGCTCCGCCCACCGAGGAGTACACAGCCCTGGAGGCGGGAAGAACCAGGCAGAACAGCGAGGGAAGTAAAAGTGAGAGGAAGCAAGATAGAGTTTGGACAGTAAGAAGAACAGAGTTAAGCTAGGGAGTGAAGGAGTAAACAACAAGAGAAGCTAAGTGCAGTGAAAGTGAAGTAGTAGTGGAGCAAAGAAGAAAAGAGTAAAAGTGAGAGTAGAAGGGCCTGAAGTTAGTCCGGCTAAGTGCAGGACAGTGTCAGCAAGGTCAGCAACAGCGGTGATTGTCTGGAGGGGGACTGCTCGGAGGTTGCTGGAAGGACCGCGGACGGGTAGTGGCCCGGCGGTCTGGAGCAGTATACGAAGGACAGTCAGCACCAAGGCAGGGGCCTCTCGGACCCCGGCAAGGCTAGGAGTCGCCATAATTTGCCAAATCCGTCAGTGAAGGGGACGTCTGTCTCTAAACAACCAAGTCCCGATTGAAGGCAACAGTCCAACCATTAAGGAGGAACACCGCCACCGCCAGGGCACCAGTTCCTTGGGGCCAGCGTCTGCGGGCAAAGTAGGGCTCCTCCGGCCCATATCCAAGCCGGGGAGCGGGTTACCGGTGGGAACCCATCGCTACCAACATAGAGACAATAGGTGCAGGTCAAAGGGACATCACCATTACCTACTGGGAGAGCAAGTGCAGCCGTCCGTGGGAACCGTCTTTCCAGCCATGTGTTTTACCGAGAACTGTGTCACCGTCTCAGGCTGAGTGAGTACCACAGTGCCGCAAGGCACAGCGCTGGCCCCGCGTCCCTGCGCCCACCAGGCCCTGCATCTCACACCTCCTCACTGGGCCCCGGGATCACCAACCCCTACCCACGGAGGGGCAACGCAACAACTAGCTGCTCCACGTCACCACTCCCGGGATCCCCATATCGAGCAGCGGTGGTGCTAACAAATCACCACAACCGTGGGTGGCGTCACGGACCATAGACTATATCCCAAAACCCAAACCCCTTTCACTCACGGGCGAGGAGTGCCGCTCGAGAACCCCCGGGATCCGGCCCACCTCTCAAGCCACCACTGAGCAGCAGCAGCCGGACCCGAGCAGAGGGGTGAGCGCGGTGCCGGCACCCTCCTCCCCGCCCGCGACACTGAGCCTTGCACAGTTCTGCTCCCCCTGCCTCTCCCTCCAGCATACAATCCTGAATGGAGGATGCTGAGCCTTCTAGTTCTGCAGCTGCTGTCTGCTCTCCTCCATACAGACAGAAAGCAGACAACAGCTGAAGAACTACAAGGCTCAGCATACTCCATCCAGAACTGTATGCAGGAGTTTTTTGCCCCCCAAAAAATTTACGTGGGCTTTGCCATGTTTTTGTATGCTAGCCAGCTACAGCAGGCAGCTACGGGCTGCCCCCAAACCCCTGCTGCCTATTTGTATCCAGCTGGGAACCAAAAATATAGGGAAGCCCTTTTTTTAATTATTTCATGAATTTCATGAAAGAATTTAAAAAAGAAATGACGTGGGCTTTGCCCAATTTTTATGTCCAGCCAGTTACAACTAGGCAGCTGGGAATTGGAATCCGCAGCGCAGAGTGCCCAAGTGCCACTGTCTGTAATCAAAAGCATTGGAGGATTTGGTTAGATTAGTAGAGAATCCAGAAGTAGATTATTCAGCTACAAGGATAGATGGAGGGATGGATGGATGGATGGATGGTTGGTTGATGGAGAGAGGGATGGATGGAGGGATAGGGGGTTGGATGTAGGGTTGGATGGAGAGAGGGATAAAGGGAGGGATGAATGGATGGAAAGATAGAGGGAGGGATGGAGGGAGGGATGGATGGATTATGGATGGATGGAGGGATAGATGGAGGGATGGAGGAATGGATGAATGGATGGAGGGATGGATGGCGCTATCTTGAATTTCCTCATACTTATCTATCTGAACTTTCATTGTCTCCCACTCTCACACCACTTCCTCATCTCGCCCCCTATCTGTCGGGGTCCCCCAAGGTTCAGTTCTTGGACCCCTGCTGTTCCTCATTTACACCTTTGGCCTGGGACAGCTCATAGAGTCTCATGGCTTTCAGTATCACCTCTACGCTGATGATACGCAGATCTACCTCTCTGGACCTGACATCACCTCCCTACTAACCAGAATCCAACAATGTCTGTCTGCTATTTCATCCTTTTTCTCTGCTCGATTCCTAAAACTGAACATGGACAAAACAGAATTCATTGGCTTTCCTCCTCCTCACTCAACCCGCCCACCTGACATATCCATCAATGTCAATTGCTGCTCACTTTCTCCAGTGCCACGCGCTCGCTGCCTGGGAGTAATCCTAGACTCTGATCTCTCTTTCAAACCACACATCCAAGCCCTTTTCCCCTCCTGTTGCCTCCAACTCAAAAATATTTCCCGGATTCGTACATTCCTTTCCCAAGAAGCTGCAAAAACCCTAGTACATGCCCTTATTATCTCCTGCCTGGATTATTGCAACCTCCTGCTCTGTGGCCTCCCTTCTAACAGACTCGCACCCCTACAATCTATTCTAAACTATGCTGCCCGGCTAATCCACCTGTCCCCCCGCTACTCCCCGACCTCTCCTCTCTGCCAATCCCTTCACTGGCTTCCCATTGCCCAACGACTCCAGTTCAAAACACTAACCATGCCAAACAAAGCCATCCACAACCTGTCTCCTCCCTACATCTATGACCTAGTCTCCCGGTATGTTAATAAAATGGTGAAAGAGGGTGTATTTTTGTCTTTTAGTCCAAATAAAGTATTTTTCGTTGTGTGTGTTTATTTACTTTCCCTTACAGGTTAATCATGGAAGGTATCTCAGGGAGAAGCCTGCCATGATTAACTCCTTATTACCCCGATTGCCAGTGCACCAGGGCAATTCGGGATGAGCCAGGTAGAGTCCCGGGACTGCCGCATCTAATGGATGCTGGGTGATATTGTTAGGGTGGTGGGCTCCTCATAACGTGGCGCTCCCCATCCTGACAATACCAGCCTCCAAACGTGTGGTCGAATTGTGAAATATTCAGGTTTGGATGATTCTTAAGGGTACTTTACATGCTGCAATATCGGTACTGATATTGCTAGCGAGCGTACCCGCCCCCGTCGGTTGTGCATCACGGGCAAGTCACTGCCCGTGGCGCACAACATCGCTAACACCCGTCACATGGACTTACCTTCCCTGCGATGTCGCTCTGGCCGGCCATCCGCCTCCTTTCTAAGGGGGCAGTTCATGCGGCGTCACAGCGACGTCACACGGCAGCCGTCCAATAGCAGAGGAGGGGCGGAGATGAGCGGCCGGAACATGCCGCTCACCTCCTTCCTTCCTCATTGCTGGTGGATGCAGGTAAGGAGATGTTCGTCGTTCCTGCGGTGTCACACATAGCGATGTGTGCTGCCGCAGGAACGACGAACAACATCATACCTGCAGCAGCAACGATAATAAGGAAATGAACGACGTATCAACGAGCAACAATTTTTCACGTTTTTGCGCTCGTTGATCGTCGCTCATTGGTGTCACACGCTGCGATGTCGCTAACGGCGCCGGATGTGCGTCACTAACGACGTGACCCCGACGATATATCGTTAGCGAAGTCGCAGCATGTAAAGCACTCTTTACCGAATACTGGGTACTAGTTGAGTATTCATCACAAATAACAAACCTAATGTAAGTCAAAGGGAAATCCAAGGAATTTTCTTGCAGATTTCCAAGATAAATGGCCGGGTTCCCCATTGACTTGCATTCGGTTTGTGGTCATGCCAAATACTGAAATAGTACTCTGTATCCGGTAAGAATAATCCGAACCCAAATATTTCACCATTCGCCCATAACTAAATATGTGTTTTAAATGTCTAGTTACTAAATGTTTAGGACTAGTTACAGAGATACTATTTTGAGCAGTTACATACACTGAAACATCACCATTATATATTATACTAGAAGGTGGCCTGATTCTAACGTATCGGGTAGTCTAGAATGTGTATGTAGGTTAGCAGATTGAATAATAATGTAATGTACTTGCGTTTAGGCCCCATTGTAAGGCAATCAGCATAAATCATGCTAGACGTAATCTGGAAAAGACACCTAAATAGCAAGACGTGGCAAATGATATGGTAGAGTACAGGCAAGAAGTATTGTATTCAGCGGCATGTTAGTTTTTTTTTGTTTGGTTTTTGACCAAGGTATGTAGCAGTGTGTGGGAGGTAAGGTCTTGAATAATGATGAAAGAAGTTCGGGACACTGTTAGTAGCAGAACGTGTCTGGGTATGTGTAGGCTGGTTTCCCGGCCGCAGACAGCACTCCGCGCCCCCGCCCCACCGCCCCGTCAGCACGCGCGGCCACCATCCTTCCTCCCAGGGATCCCAGCAACGCAAGGGTATGTGTTGGCTGGGTTCCCGGTGTGGGCTCCCGGGGTGCAGCAGTCACCTGGGAGTCGTGGCTCCGTGTGGGTGCGGGGAAAGGTGTCAGGCGTCGTCCTTTTGCGCCGTAGTTCGGGCTGTTCAGTTAGCTGAGCCGTTGTTCGCAGGCTCTTTAGCGCAGTGTGGCGACGGTTGTCACTGTAATAACGTCATTTTGGCGCAAGACAGACAGAATAAGGCAATTATATGCAACATCCTGGTCTGTGTCCCATCCTGGTATAGTCTCTATCCTTGTATGGCCCCCATCCTGGTATGTGGGCTGATGCTGTGATGTGGCCCAATGCTGGTATGCCTGACATGTGCCACCATCCTGCGGGGTAATGTGTGTGGGGGGTGGAGTGCGGGGGGGTGGAGCCTAGTTGGGCCGTGGCGCTGAGGACATCAGTGCTGGGGACTGCATGGCTGGGTACAGGTGATTACTCGTGTGTGTGTGTGTTCAGTGTATACATGTGGAGGGCGGAGTGTGGGAGGGCAGAGCCGAGCGGGGTAATGTGTGTGAGGGGCGGAGGCGAGCGGTGGGTATGTGTTGGCTGGGTTGCCGCTGGCGTGGGCTCCCGGGGGTGCAGCATTCACCGGGGAGTCGGGGCTCTGTGTGGTTGCGGGGAAAAGTGTCGGGTGTCATCCTGTCAGCCCGTAGTCCGTGCTGTTCAGTTAGCTGAGCCATTGGTTGCAGACTCTTTAGCATGCACGGTGTGGCGACAGTTGTCACTGTAATTACGTCATTTTGAAGCAAGACAGACAGACAGACAGAATAAGGCAATTATATATATAGACTAGCTGTAGTACTCGGGCGTTGCCTAGGATAGTAACTGTCTCTCTCCCAATCTCTGAATATGTGTGTGTCTGTCTGTCTTTCTCTCTGTCTGTCTCTTTTTTTGTCTGTCTGCTTCTATGTCTGTCTGTTTCTATCTCTCTGTATTTGTATCAGTCTATCTGTCTCCTTCTCTGTGTCTGTCTGTCTCTATCTCTGTGTCTGCTCTGTGTATGTCTCTCTGTCTGTCTTTTTGCCCAGCTGTCTCTTTGCCTGGCTGTCTCTTTGCCCGTCTGTCTCTTTGCCCGTCTGTCTCTTTCCCAGTCTGTCTCTTTGACCGTCTATCTCTTTGACTATCTGTCTCTTTCCAGGGCTGTCTCTTTCCAGGGCTGTCTCTTTGCCCATCTCTCTCTTTCCCCGTCTGTCTCTTTCCAGAGCTGTCTCTTTCCTGTCTGTCTCTTTCCCCGTCTGTCTCTTTCCCAGTCTGTCTTTATCCAGGTCTGTCTCTTTGACCGTCTGTCTCTTTGACCATCTGTCTCTTTCCCCGTCTGTCTCTTTCCCCGTCTGTCTCTTTCCCCGTCTATCTCTTTCCTCATCTATCTCTTTCCCCGTCTGTCTTTTTCCAGGTCTGTCTCTTTTTAGGTCTGTCTCTTTTTAGGTCTGTCTCTTTTACCATCTGTCTCTTTCACCATCTGTCTCTTTCCCCGTCTGTCTCTTTCCCCGTCTGTCTCTTTCCAAGTCTGTCTCTTTCCAGGGCTGTCTCTTTGCCCGTCTGTCTCTTTGCCCGTCTGTCTCTTTGCCCGTCTGTCTCTTTCCAGGTCTGTCTCTTTCCAAGGCTGTCTCTTTCCAAGGCTGTCTCTTTCCAAGGCTTTCTCTTTCCCCATCTGTCTCTTTCCCTGTCTGTCTCTTTCCAGGGCTCTCTTTCCCCATCTGTCTGTCTCTATCCCCATCTGTCTGTGTCTCTGTCTATCTGTCTTTTTCTGTCTCTCTATCCATCTCTCCACCGACATCATATAACCTCACGCATAAGCTTCAACTAACAGTCTATTTTGTTCCTAGACAGTTGCTATTAATAACCTATAGCTCCCACCTCCATTCAGTTTAATGGCGGCAGGATTTTAGAGACTAAGGGGTACTTTGCACAATACGACATCGCAGGTGCGATGTCGGTAGGGTCATGTCGAAAGTGATGCACTTCCTGCATCGCTTTCGACATCGTAGTGTGTAAAGCCTAGATGATACGATTAACGAGCGCAAAAGCGTCGTAATCGTATCATTGGTGTAGCGTCGGCGAAAACCATAATTACCTTGCTGCGACGGTCCGATGTTGTTCCTCGTTCCTGAGGCAGCACACATCGCTGTGTGTGAAGTCGCAGGAGCGAGGAACATCTCCTACCTCCTTCACCGTGGCTCCTGTCGGCTATGCGGAAGGAAGGAGGTGGGCGGGATGTTTACATCCCGCTCATCTCCGCCTCTCCGCTTCTATTGGCCGCCTGCCGTGTGACGTCGCTATGACGCCACACGGCCTGCCCCCTTAATAAGGAGGCGGGTCGCCAGCCAGAGCGACGTCGCAGGGCAAGGTGAGTGCATGTGAAGCTAGCGTAGCGATAATTTTCGCTACGCCAGCTATCACCACATATCGCAGCTGCGACAGGGGCGGGGACTATCGCACTCGGCATCGCAGCATCGGCTTGCGATGTCGTAGTGTGCAAAGTACCCCTAACTGTAAAGCACGGGGATACATTTTTCTGTCAAAACATAGTTTATGACGCTCCCTGGGTCACATGAGGCGTCTGTGCAAAATTTCGTGTTTGTAAATGCGACGGTGCGGATTCCTTTATCGGACATACAAACACACATACACTCAGCTTTATATATTAGATAAGCAATAGGTGTTATGTCCAATGTTATAGTTCTTTATTCCTAGACGTTTATCTTTTTATATTTATGGGAACTGAACCTAAATTCACAGAAATAAAAGTTGTGGGAATGATAAAACCCTATAGTGTTTATAAACATCATTACTTTTATGGTTAATTCTTTTAATTACACAATTACAGTACACAGAAAGCAAATCAGTTTTGTGGACGGGGTTATACAGAGCTCAGCATTCAGAGCACTGCTAGACCTGCACCCAGTTTTTGCTGAAAATTGCAACATCCAGTATAGTAAGTGATAGATCACTGTCACTGCCACTGTCTGCAACATTAGTACACCTACTAATCTCAATAGATGCTCACCAAAAATACAATTCACTGCAAAACAGAAGTACTGTAAAGTATTCTTCTTGCAATCAAGTAGTTGCAGGTTCAAGCAACATAGTAAAACTAAGAACTAAAATATATAAAAAATGTGTTTTAGATATTCCCTTTATTATTATTCACATGGAATAAAATCAAATTAAAAATATATATTTGGCATAATTATGTATGTATTGGTCTCAGACCAAACTTATAAAATATCACATTATTTATACCACATGGTAAATATTGAATAAAAAGAGGTCAAAAAGTCATATGTTGTGGCATACAGTGCCTAATGATATTTATTACTACACTTTAAAAGTACTAGAATGATATTATTGTAATAATACAAACCTGCAGAATAAAGTTAAATTAACACATATACTGCTCAGTAAAACCAATGTCCTGCAAAAATTGTAAAATACTGTTCTTCAAAGGTACCGCTAAAGATTGTATTTACATTATTTAGTAATTTTAATTAAGTAATGAAAATTTCTGACTTGTTTATTCTAAATACAGTTTTCAAATTCTGCAAACACTATGGTCCATATAGTGTTCTTCTAGAGGACTATACACAACATATGCAATGTTAAGTTTCAAAGATAAATTCACTAAATCTATCTCACCCTTGTCCTGGAGAAGGATCTGGACAACTCCTTCCATGACAGTACTAGGGTTACTTCTTAATTATTCACCCACAAAACATTCCATTTTGCAACACATGTACTGTATAATCACCACTGAAAACTAGTCTGAGATGATATTACGCATGAGAAAAAAATATTTATCATGTTACATCTTTATACTGTGGACTTGCTCAGTGACCTTGCGTATGGCCATATGACCAACCAACTTGCATTCTTGTCCCCAGGACAGATATCTGCTCCTTCAAGCAGTAGGGACAAAGGTTTTGCCCAGAAGAATGTCTTTAAACAGGAAAATAATTCTGGCTGGGTAAATGATGTGCTGAGTCTCCTCCAGGAAATTTTTCAAATCAAAGGATTGAGACAGGGCAAATGCTTTGACATTTTTCTCCGCAGGACAGAAGTATACCTCAAAGTTAGAAAGAGAAATAAATAGTGCACACTTGACTTGACTAAAGGCTGCTTTACACGGTACGACCTATTGTGCAATTTCACAATCGATCGTACCCGCCCCCATCCTTTTTGCGTCACAGGCAAATCGCTGCCCGTGTCGCACAAAGTCGGTAACCCCCCGTCACACATACTTACCTCTCGTGCGACCACGCTGTGGGCGGCGAACGTCCACTTCCTGGAGTGGGAGGGACGTTCGGCGTCACAGCGACGTCACACGGCCGCCGGCCAATGGAAGCAGAGGGGCAGAGATGATCGGGACGTAAGCATCCCGCCCACCTCCTTCCTTCACATAGCCTGCGGCGGCCGCTTGACGCAGGTGAGCTGCTGTTCATCGTTCCCGGGGTGTCATACGGAGCGGCGTGTGCTACCACGGAAATGATGAACAACTAAATAAAACGATATTATGGAACCTAGCGACCAGTACACGACTCACGATTTGTGAGCGATACTGCGTCGCTAGGAGGTGTCACACAGGCCGGCATCGCCAGCGATGCCGGATGTGCGTCACAAAAACCGTGACCCCGACGATCTATCGCACCATAGATTGTCTGGTGTAAAGCAGCCTTAAGATTAATCACTGGGTGGACTGCAGGATTGTTATGGTCTATGCAGTGGCGTAGCTAGGGTTTCAGCTCAGGGGGGGGCAAAACATCTGAGTGGGCCCCTTACCAGGTAACCATGATAACTACGGTGGCGCAGACTAATCGTGGGTATAGTGGAACCTCGGCAGATGACACTGATATTACCGCTGTATGGTGACTATAAAGTGGCAGATATCGGTGCTGCAGCACATACAAGAGATCATAGTGCAGTTATAGATGGTGACTTACAGCTGACGTTCTTTCGGATGGAGTTGTTCACCTTTTCTGTGTTTTCCATCTGGCCCACACCAACATGACGACTTCTTCCAGCCACAAGTCATCTACAAAAATTACAACAAAGACATATTTGACTCCTCACACTTCCGGCACCGAACCCCATCTAATCCCAACCTGCACAAACTCCTCCTGAGCCACTGCTGTTGTATGTGTCCCTTTTACTGCACCTGCTGTGTGGCACAAAAAACGATTCCACTTACTGCCACACATAGTAATGCCACCACTGTGCCCCCACATAATAATGCCACCACTGTGCTTCGGCATGATAATGCCACCACTGTGCCTCCACATCATGCCACCACTGTGCCTCCACATAATGCCACCACTGTGCTCCCCACATAGTAATGCCACCACTGTGCCCCCACATAATAATGCCACCACTGTGCTTCGGCATGATAATGCCACCACTGTGCCTCCACATCATGCCACCACTGTGCCTCCACATAATGCCACCACTGTGCCCCCCACATAGTAATGCCATCACTGTGCCTCCACATAATAATGCCACCACTGTACCCTCACATAATAATGCCACCACTGTGCTTCGGCATGATAATGCCACCACTGTGCCTCCATATCATGCCACCACTGTACCTCCACATAATGCCACCACTGTGCCCCCCACATAGTAATGCCACCACTGTGCCTCCACATAATAATGCCACCACTGTGCCCCCACAAAATGCCACTACTGTGCCCCCCACATAGTAATGCCACCACTGTGCCCCCCACATGGTAATAATGTCACCACTGTGCCTCCCACATGGTAATAATGCCACCACTGTACCCCCACATAATAATGCCACCACTGTGCCTCCCACATAATGCCACCACTGTGCCCCCACATAGTAATGCCACCACTGTGCCCGCACATGGTAATAATGTCACCACTGTGCCTCCCACATGGTAATAATGCCTCCACATAATAATGCCACCACTGTGCCCCCCACATAGTAATGCCACCACTATGCCTCCACATAATAATGACACCACTGTGCCCCCACATAATGCCACTACTATGCCCCCCACATAGTAATGCCACCACTGTGCCCCCCACATGGTAATAATGTCACCACTGTGCCTCCCACATGGTAATAATGCCAAACTGTACCCCCACATAATAATGCCACCACTGTGCCTCCCACATAATGCCACCACTGTGCCCCCCACATAGTAATGCCACCACTGTGCCCGCACATGGTAATAATGTCACCACTGTGCCTCCCACATAGTAATAATGCCTCCACATAATAATGCCACCACTGTGCCCCCCACATAGTACTGCCATCACTGTGCCCCCCACATGGTAATAATGTCACCACTGTGCCTCCCACATGGTAATAATGCCACCACTGTGCCTCCACATAATAATGCCACCACTGTGCCCTCACATAGTAATGCCACCACTGCACCCCCACATAATAATGCCACCACTGTGCCTCCCACATAATGCCACCACTGTGCCCCCCACATAGTAATGCCACCACTGTGCCCGCACATGGTAATAATGTCACCACTGTGCCTCCCACATGGTAATAATGCCTCCACATAATAATGCCACCACTGTGCCCTCACATAGTAATGCCACCACTGTACCCCCACATAATAATGCCACCACTGTGCCTCCCACATAATGCCACCAATGTGCCCCCCACATAATAATGCCACCACTGTGCCCGCACATGGTAATAATATCACCACTGTGCCTCCCACATGGTAATAATGCCACCACTATGCCTCCACATAATAATGCCACCACTGTGCCCCCACATAGTAATTCCACCACTGTACCCCAACATAATAATGCCACCACTGTGCCTCCCACATAATGCCATCACTGTGCCCCCCACATAGTAATGCCACCACTGTGCCCCCCACATAGTAATGCCACCACTGTGCCTCCCACATGGTAATAATGCCACCACTATGCCTCCCACATGGTAATAATGCCACCACTGTGACCCCCACATATTAATGCCACCACTGTGCCTCCGACATATTAATGCCACCACTGTGCCCTTTACATGGTAAAATGCCTCATTTGTGCATTCTAAATTGTAACATTTCCCCCTAGAAAATATTAATGACCTGTGTAAGTGCCCACATTGTTCCGAGAAAGTAATAGAGCCCCTAATGTGCCTTTGACGGTCACAATACCCTGACTGTCCCTATAACAATAATGGTTCCTAGGTGTCCACTTAATATTTAATAATGTCCCTCCCATGTACAGTTCGTCTATACACAGTATGAAGCCCTTATACCTCCCCTATACACAGTATGAAGCCCTTATACCTCCCCTATACACAGAATGATGTTCCCATGGCTCCCCTATACACAATATGATACCTCTTCACCTCCCCTCTACACAGTATGATGGGCCTGTAGCTCCATACAGACACCTGCGTACAGCCATATACACATACACACCCCTGCGTACAGCAGTATACACATACACACCCCTGCGTACAGCAGTATACACATACACACCCCTGCGTACAGCCGTATACACATACACACCCCTGAGTACAGCCGTATACACATACACACCCCTGCGTACAGCCGTATACACATACACACCCCTGCGTACAGCCCTATACACATACACACCCCTGCGTACAGCCATATACTCATACACACCCCTGCGTACAGCCCTATACACATACACACCCCTGCGTACAGCCCTATACACATACACACCCCTGCGTACAGCCGTATACACATACAGACACCTGCATACAGCCGTATACACATACAGACACCTGTGTACAGCCGTATACACATACACACTCCTGCATACAGTTGTATACACATACACACACCTGCATATAGTCGTATATACACACATATATATACAGACGCATATACAGATATAGTCACATAGAAGCGTATATATATTTGAAAACATTCACATACTCATACACATAATCATAATCATACACATAGACAGACACAATCCTATACACACTCACATACTGGGGGGCTTTTACTTTTGATGATTGGGGGACATTTCTTCTCTCCCGTGCAGCCACAGACTTGTTTCATGGTAAAACCCTCTTGGCAAAAGGACCTGGGGTGACATCACGGCGTGTCACGTCCATATGATCAGAAGGGGCGGGGCCTCAGCAACGCAGCTGATAACAGAAAGAAACTCCAGGTGTCCTGGAGTTCTTTATAATAGAAGAGGGGGTCTGAGGTAAGACCTCCAGATGGAGGGTGCAGGGGGAGAGGGAAACATGTCCACGCCCACTAAAAAATCTGGCCACGCCCACTACCCAAGCAGCTTCTAGCCACTGGGAGGTAGACGCAACTCTTGTCTGATGCTCCTCGGCTGGATGGAGGCAGCGCGCGCTGCATGACGTCATTATAACACACATGGCCCACTAACAAATCCGGCCACGCCCACTACCCAGGCAGCTCCTAGCCACTGGGATGTAGACGCAACCCTTGTCTGATGCTCCTAGGCTGGATGGAGGCAGTGCGCGCTGCATGATATCATTATAACACACATGGCCGCGCACTGTGCACTCACTGCGAGCGGCCGTGTCTCCAGTACCATGCGGCCACGCGCAATTCACTGTGCGTGGCCATATGTGTTATAATGACATTATGCAGCAGGTGGCCGGCCTTCTACAATACCGTAGCAGCCCCTGCCCGGCGCTGAGCGATGACGTCACCATGCTTGGACTCTGTGTCTTGCGTGAGCGCTATTATCAGCAGCAGTGCAGGGAAATCGTATCTCCTCCGCACTGCCGCTGAGGTTAACTATATCGGCGCGCTGTGCATGCTGATATAGTTAATGGTATCGCAGCTCCAGGTGGGCCCCCTCTGAGCACGAGGCCCGGGGCAGCCGCACCCTCTGCCCCCCCCCTCTAGCTACGCTACTGGGGCTTTTACTTTTGATGATTGGGGGACATTTCTTCTCTCCCGTGCAGCCACAGACTTGTTTCATGGTAAAACCCTCTTGGGAAAAGGACCTGGGGTGACATCACGGCGTGTCACGTCCATATGATCAGAAGGGGCGGGGCCTCAGCAACGCAGCTGATAACAGAAAGAAACTCCAGGTGTCCTGGAGTTCTTTATAATAGAAGAGGGGGTCTGAGGTAAGACCTCCAGATGGAGGGTGCAGGGGGAGAGGGAAACATGTCCACGCCCACTAAAAAATCTGGCCACGCCCACTACCCAAGCAGCTTCTAGCCACTGGGAGGTAGACGCAACTCTTGTCTGATGCTCCTCGGCTGGATGGAGGTAGCGCGCGCTGCATGACGTCATTATAACACACATGGCCCACTAACAAATCCGGCCACGCCCACTACCCAGGCAGCTCCTAGCCACTGGGATGTAGACGCAACCCTTGTCTGATGCTCCTAGGCTGGATGGAGGCAGTGCGCGCTGCATGATATCATTATAAAACACATGGCCGCGCACTGTGCACTCACTGCGAGCGGCCGTGTCTCCAGTACCATGCGGCCACGCGCAATTCACTGTGCGTGGCCATATGTGTTATAATGACATTATGCAGCAGGTGGCCGGCCTTCTACAATACCGTAGCAGCCCCTGCCCGGCGCTGAGCGATGACGTCACCATGCTTGGACTCTGTGTCTTGCGTGAGCGCTATTATCAGCAGCAGTGCAGGGAAATCGTATCTCCTCCGCACTGCCGCTGAGGTTAACTATATCGGCGCGCTGTGCATGCTGATATAGTTAATGGTATCGCAGCTCCAGGTGGGCCCCCTCTGAGCACGAGGCCCGGGGCAGCCGCACCCTCTGCCCCCCCCTCTAGCTACGCTACTGGGTCTATGTATATTATTACTGGAGAGCTGGTGCCAGTGCCATCCAGTAGATGTCCCCATTCCTTGAGTGTCATCTTTGGCCAAAACAGCTTAGAGAAAAATACACAAGAGAAATACTTCACAGAAGTTCTTTGAAGGAGGACTGCCCCAGCATCAAAGGAAGAAGTATCTCGCTCCAATAGAAACTGCTTGTTGGGATTGAGGGGATGCAGCACAGGAGCACTCACAAAAGCATCTTTCAAATGCTGGAAGGCCCACATGGCCAACTTAAGCCAGACTTTGTCATTATACTGTTTCATGGTTAAGGTTGAAATAGGTGGCATAAGGAACAAGAAGTGAAGACTAAATTAAGCTTGGTAAAACCGATGAAGCGCTGGATGGCATGCAGACTTAGGGGAAGAGAAAACAGTGTAAACTAGAGTTGAGTGATGTTCGAGGTTGCCAATTTCATGTTCGAGTGATTTTGGGGGTGCTCGAGATCGAACTCGAACTCGAGCTTTTTGCTAAAAGCTCGACAGTTCGAGTTACGTTCGAGAACGGTTCGATCACCAAAAGCAGGGCTTTTTACAGCTACAGTATGCAGGGAGCCATAGCTGGCAGCCTGCGGTAAGCTGGTAACCAAGATAAATATCGGGTTTCCAAGCAAAGCGCTTTGCTTGGTAACCCGATATTTACCCTAGTTACGTGTGCAGGGAGCCGACACTTCTGTCCTCAGCCATGTAGTCCCAGGCATTGACGTCCTCAGCGCCACATGGCCCTGCTAGGCTCCACCCACTTCGCACTCCGCCGCCCGCACATATGGCCCCACTAGGCTCCACCCACTTTGCACTCCACACACATTACCCCACTTGGCTCCACCCACCTGGCACTCTGCACACATTACCCCGCTTAGCTCCACCCACCTCGCACTCCGCACACATTACACTGCTTAGCTCCACCCACCTCACACTCCACACAAATTACCACACTTGGCTCCACCCACCTGGAACTCTGCACACATTACCCCGCTTGGCTCCACCCACATCGCACTCCGCACACATTACCCCCCTCAGCTTATCTGCGGTGATGAAGTCCCGCCCTCCTGATCTCAGCGCTGTCACTGTCTTCCATGGCCACCGCTTCACATTTCCTCTCGCTGTCGACCCGAGACTGTGACTAGTGGTGACGTCACAGGCTCCCGCGATACTTGGCTGTGAAGGCGGCGGTCACTGAAGTCAGTGACAGGTCTGCTGTCAGCAGTGCAGGAGATCATCAGCGCAGGTAATGTACCTTGCTCCTGACAGCAACACTTGTCATGCCCTGCAGTGACCTGGGCTGACCTATTGATGTTAGCTCAGGTCACTCCATTGCTCTCCCAGCCAATGGGGAACATTCTGTTCTTCATTAACTGGGACAGTGACTATGGTATGGATCGTCATGGGAACCCCTTGGATTACAGCAGACCTGGATTTGTTTTTCTTTCTAATAAATTGGTGAAAGAGGGAATGTGTTGGGGAGTGTTTTTTCAAATAAAAATGTGTTTGTCGTCTATTTTTTTTATTACTGTCTGGGTTGGTGATGTCAGGTATCTCATAGACGCCTGACGTCATGAACCCCAGGACTTGATGCCAGATGACATTACACATCTGGTATTAACCCCATATATTACCCCGTTTGCCACCGCACCAGAGCACGGGATGAGCTCGGGCGAAGCACCAGGATTGGCACGTCTAATGGATGCGCCACTTCTGGGGCGGCTGCGGCCTGCTATTTTTAGGCTGGGGAGAGTCCAATAACCATCGACCTCCCTAGTCTGAGAATATCAGACCCCAGCTGTTCGCTTTACCTTGGCTGGTGATCCAATTTTGGGGGGACCCCACGTGTTTTTTTTAAAAAATTATTTATTTAATTTATAATAACAGTATGGGGTGCCCTCGGTTTTGGATTACCAGCCAAGGTGAAGCTGCCAGCTGTGGTCTGCAGGCTGCAGCTGTCTGCTTTACCCTAGCTGGCTACAAAAATAGGGGGAACCCCACGTCATTTTTTTTTTATTTATTTGTTTTTTTGGTAAATACAAGGCTAAGCACCCCTTAGTGCCAAATGAAAGGCACCAAAGGGTGCAAAAATACAAAATGCAGGAAAGTGGGACATTATGTTTCTTTCTGCCATTATAATGACAGAAAAGACTGTTATGAAGTGTACAAGCACAGGAAAATCACCAGAGCGCTCTACACTGTGAAAAGCAGTAGAAAATGGCACTGGAGTGAACATGTGACCGTCTAATGTAGATTGAAGCTATAGATCCTGGGTAAATTTATGTATTTTCCCTCCTTCAGTTTTTTTGCAGTACGCAAAAAAAACGGAAGGCACACGGATGACAAACAGATGACATACGGACCGTATACGGAACGGAAACGGATGCCACATGGATGCACCCATGAAAAAAAGGACCGTTTTTTGTGGACCGCAAAAACGGATCAGTCGTGTGAATGTAGCCTTATTCTGATCTGCCGTTTATAAACAGCAGGCAGAAATAAGTGAATAGCGCCCCCCAGTGTCAGAAAATCTCCGTGGTTTCAGAGGGTAGCTGAGACCCTGGAGATCATGATTAAGGCCGGTTTTTCCGGTCCCCGCTCACGTGATCACAGGTATACACCGTATACCGATGATCACGTTACAGTAAATAACAGCGCCGGTAAAAAATGATTTATCTCCCATCTGGCATGAACAAACATGTCAGATGGGAGATAAATCTCCTCACCGGTCCCCTCAAATTCCCCGGTGTCGCCAAAGTGCCCCCCCGACCCCCTCACAGAAGTGCCGGCCACATTCACCCTACTCCTCTGATTTCTGTCGCATATGCCATGACACATGCGACAGAAAACTCCTCGCCAGGCCCTGCCAGGTCACCCCCTATAACCCCATTGGTGTTCCCCGGTGACCCCCGTACCTGTGCAGCGTTGATCCCCCGCGGCCCCTCCTTCACAACAGACGCTGCCGCATGCACAGAGCGGCTGTCAGCTCAGCTTCCTGTGTTCAGACACAGTGAGTGGCGGTAACCATGAATCTGTAAGCAACTGCAATGCCATGCTCATGAGGTAAGGAACATAGTTGATCAGGAGAGCTATACTATATTTCCAAATGGAGGTATTTGATTTTATAGTTGCCCTGCTGAACGACTACCAAACATGAGAGTCCGTTATACACCACAAGAAAACATGCCTAAATAGCAAGCTCTGTTGTTTAGTAATCATTCAGCTGGATAACTGGACTTAAAGGGGTATTCCATCTCGAAGATCCTATCTCCAATATATAGTAGGTGGAATAGCAATAATATCAGCAAATACCAATATTTGGAAATGTAGAATAGTTCTCCTGATTAGGCATGCCCTTACCTCATGAGCATGGCATTGCAGCTTGGTAGCAACACTTACGACATGGACTCTGCTTCTGTGGACCCGGGGAGAGTGGGTGCAGATTCATTGCACCCACACTCCTCACATGGAGGGTCTGCACTCCTAGAAAATGGAAGATAGATTCCCTGAGCGTGTCCCCCCCATATTCTAGACGGTCCAGAGTCATCGTGGGACCCCCTTATTTTTTTTACTTACAATAAATTGGTGAAAGAGTGAATGTTTCGGGGAGTGTTTTTTCAAATACATTTTTTTTTGTCTATTTTTTTGTTAGTACTGACAGTTTGTGATGTCAGGTATCTGATAGACGCCATGACATCACAAACTGCTGGGCTTGATGTCAGGTGACCTTACAGCTAGTATCAACCCCATTTATTACCCCGTTTGCCACTACACCATTGCACGGGATGAGCTGGGGTGAAGCGCCAGGATTGGCGCATCTAGTGGATGCGCCACTTCTGGGGCGCCTGCAACCTGCTATTTTTAGGTGGTGAAGTGCCAATAACTATGGACCTTCCCACCCTGAGAATACAAGACCACAGCTGTCCACTTTACCTTGGCTGGTGATCCAATTTGGGGGGACCCTATTTTTTTTTGTAATTATTATTATTTATAAAATAATTACAAAAAGAGCCTGGGGTGACCTCCACATTGGATCCCCAACCACCATAAAGCTACCAGCTGTGGTTTTCAGGCTACAGCCGTCTGCTTTACCCTTGCTGGCTATCAAAAATGGGGGGACCCCACGCCATTTTTTTTTTACTATTTTTTTTAAATAAAAAAAATTAATGGGGTTCCCTGTATTTTGATTGCCAGCCAAGGTAACACCAGGCAGATGGGGTGGCAACCCATAGCTGTCTGCTTTAACTGCGCTGAGAATCAAAAATACCGCGGGGCGCTACGTCATTTTTTTTAATGATTTATTTTTACAGCACTGTCGTGTCAGGCAATCAAAATACAGGGAAGCCCATTTTTTTTTAGTTATTTAAATAAATAATAAAAAAAAAATATGTGGGCTCCCGCTGCATTTTTTGTATTGCTAGATAAACGTAATCCAAGCAGCTACTGGCTACTAACCCCCACTGCTTGGTGTTACCTTCACTGTCAATGGAAAATCCAGGGAAGCATTTTTTTTTTTCCCTAAAACTAAAAAAAAAAAAAAATGACGTGAGCTTTGCCATATTTTTGTATGCTAGGCAGGTACGGGCTGCCCCCAACCCCCAGCTGCCTATTTGTACCCAGCTGGGAGCTAAAAATATAGGGAAGCCCTTTTTTAATTATTTCATGAATTTCATGAAATGATTAAAAAAAAACAAACATGTGGGCTTCACCCAATTTTTGTGTCCAGCCGGGTACGACTAGGCAGCTGGGGTTTGGCATCCGCAGCACAGGTTAGCCTGAAGTTTCTGGGCTCCTCTGCTGCGAATTGCAGTCCGCAGCCACCCCAGAAAATGGCGCTTTAATAGAAGCGCCATCATCTGGCGCTGTATCCAACTCTTCTAGCTGCCCTGGTGACGGTGGCTTGCTGGGTAATAATGAGTTAATACTAGCTTTGTTTTACTAGCTAGTATTAAGCCAGAGATTCTTAATGTCAGGCAAGTTTGACCCGTCCATTAAGAATCTCCAATAAAGGGTTTAAAAAAGACACCACACAGAGAAAAATTACTTTAATAGAAATAAATACACAGACACACTTAGAGACTCCATGTTTATTACTCCCTCTTATCCCTCCACGATCAATGGTCTTCTGTCTTCTTTCTAATTCAGCCCATGCAGCTCTGCTCCATCAGTAGCACTGCATGGGAGAAAGATGCTGCTGCTCCCCGTGCAAGTTTTTCACTCCGTGAGTGATCAGTGCTGCTGGCTGTTAGTGGTAACATCAGACAGATGGGTTGCCATAGCAACGGTGCTCTGATCACGTGATTCCCGGTGCCGCTGCGGCTGTTAGCGGTGACGTCACCACTAACAGGTGCATTGCTATGGCAACGGTGATCTCCGTTATTTACCGGCTGTGTCAGCCGGTCAATAAGGGAATGGGGAAGCAGATTGGGGAGTCGACCGTGTGCCAGAGCATGTCGCTGATACACAGAGAAACACAAATGTGCACCGTGTACCGGAGAGATGCAATGACAGGACCTAGCATGACATCCAAGCCATGTGAACAGTCTGTAGCCAATGAGATAATAGACACATGACTGGTCACATGCTATTTTGACGTCAAGATAGCTCCTGTCATCACTGCTGGTTACCGAGAGGACGCAGCGATTACCCGATGGAAAAGCTGCGGGAGTCAGAGTGCAGGACGGATCGCAGGGACAGGTAAGTGTTATGGTAATGTTTATTAACTTTATGTGTACATTTATAATGTGTTTTTATGTGTTTGTGATTGCCTCCCATTGTTTCCTATGGGGTTCGAGAGTTCGACGAACGGTTCGACGAACGGTTCGTCGAACGGGGCACCGTTCAGCGAACCGAACCCGAACTCTAGGGGGGTGGCTCATCTCTAGTGGAAACCTTTTCTGGATTAATCTCAAAACCCTGTTTGAAATTAGGGTTGTAAGGAAGGATAAAAGTTTTTTTAAAAAGACACATTTTGATAACTTGTCAAACAAATTGTTCTGCCAGAGATGCTGCAGAACTTGATGGACGTGTCTCCTGTGGGTAGGTAGATCAGGGGAGAATATGAGGATAATGTCTAAATACACAAATACAGAAACATAGAAGAGATCCCGTAAGATGTCATTAACAAACTCCTGAAACATGATGCATTACACAGACCAAAAGGCATGATGAGTTATTCGTAGTGATCTTCACATGTTTTAAAGACCGTTTTCAATTCGTCACCCTTACGGATACGAATCGAGTTGTAAGCCCTATGCATGTCCAATTTGGTGAAAATCTTAGCTCTACGAAACATGTCATATAGTTCAGAAATCAAAGAGAGGGGGTACTTGTTCTTTACAGTGATTTTGTTAAAACCTTGGTAGTCTATACAGGGGCATAAGGAACCATCCTTGTTAGTCGTGTAGAAGAAGCTGACACAGGCAAGAGAAGAGAACTTACAGATTAATTCCTTGGCTAAATTATCTTGGATGTATTCAGACTTGGTCTGAGTCTCAGCTAGAGATAAAGCATACAACCAGTCCAGAGGTGGTGAGGACTGGGTAGAAGGTCGACAGGACAGTCATAAAGTCTGTGGAGGGGTAGGACTTCTGCCTTCTTTTCATAGAAGACATCCATAAAAGCACAATAGTGGATACGCAAAGAAGCAAGCTTTGAAGCCACACGAGGAGAAATCACGGGAGTGACCTTGGCTGAGCAGTTAGCAGCACAATACGGTCCCCAATGAAATATCTGACCGGAGGACCAGTCAATAACTGACATGTATAGAAGCAGCCATGGAGGAGCTAGGAGCACTAAATACACACATATGGGTAGCATGTAGAAGAAAATCATCTCAGTATGTAAAACTACAGTCTCCAATGTTACTGGCAGCAAGATGTTGAATCAAATAGGCTTTGTCAGGAGTTGTCCATCATTGGAGGCAATACTCAGGGGGTGATCAAGATGTTGAGTAGGAAGGTGAAGTCGACAAACCAGATCCAGATAAATGATGTTGCCCGTGGAACCGGAATCCAAATGGGCAGCAGTGGAGAGGGACCTCTCTTGCCAGATCAAGAAAACTTTGGTCAGTAACTTTGGAGAGCAATTACTCACACCTAGGGTCATTTCTCTGGCCAACTCTAGGTTATTGAGTTTGTCTGTCTCACAGAGCACTGGAAAACAAAATGCCCTTTGTCTCTAAAATAGATACAAGCATTCTCCTTTTACCTCCACTGTTGTTCTTGTATACAAAGTTTAGACCACTCAACCTGAATCGGCTCAGTGGCTGGCAGTGCATCTTGCGATAGCAAAGAGAACTGGAAGTTTGGAGCTAGTCTGGGTAGTCTTCTGGCACTTGGAGACATTGAAGCTTGTTCCTGAGCTCTCTCAGGGAAGCGGAGATCTATCCTAGTGACCAGGGTGTAAAATGGCATCCAGCAAGTATGGTAGATATCTGCCATTCAACTCATCCTTGATACGACCAGAGAGGACATGCTCGATGGTCAAAACCAGGGTCTCTTCCTTCCAAACGAGCTTCGCCACCATGGTACAGAACCATACTGGGCCATGATATCCATGCTCTGCCTATGAAACAACAGAGATTAATCAGAAGAGAAAATGTGGCCTGGAACCTCGAATATTGCTTGGAACATCTCCAGGAACCTCCCATCTTTGTAGGTTTTTGGACCTTTAAGCTCCAAAAAGAGTGTTTGCCAAGACTAGGGCTTGTAATAACAGTAGAGTATAAATGCTATCTTTGTCTCGTGTGAAAGAAAGAGGTGAGCGTACAGTGCGAAATGGATTGTTGAAGTCGCGGCACTCCTTGGGGTCTCCATCGTAGAGGGACAGAAATAAAAAGTGGAGCTTAGCAGTTCCTCCAGAAACTGGGATTTTAGTTGTTTCCTTTAGAGAGGCTGACTGTCCAGAGGGGAGTTTGCCAAATATGGTACAAGCTGACGTCAGGGCAAACATTGTGGCAGGCAGACCCTGGAGCTGGGTTGCCAACACATTGATGACATGCATCAGCTGATCTTGACACTCACGTTGAGAGCAGAGCTCCTCGTATAGTACTTGTACACTAGACTTGAGATCCCTGAGTCCTGATTCATCAGCAAAGACCATGGACAACACATAATGGAATGCAGGTGGCTGCGCCATGGGCTGAATTAACCCTGGAGGGGAGAGTCTTCACTAGAGCCTCTGATGGTGAGGATAGATTGGGCTGCCGGAAGACACCAGATAACACTCAAGAGCAGTCCACGGGACTGCAGCATCTGACTGGAGGGTCAGAGGTGTGGGTATGAGTTACAGAAAAGTAAACACAAAGATGTGGTCAGACAAGCTGAGGTCAAGGCCGGCAGCACAGTTTCAATACACGAAGTCAAGGTCAGGATCAGAGAGGTCAGACAGAATGAGTAAACAAGCTAGGTCAATAACGGAAGACCGTACCCCTATGACTCACAACCAGCACAAGGCAACAAGAGTGATGGTCAGGTACTGGGTGGAGCAGAGTAAAACACACAATAAACAGGGCAGCGCTTGGAAGGTGTGTGAGTGGCTGGTGTAACAAGTAAATATCGGATGTGTGAGCTGAAGCTTATGGACTGGTAAGAGGTGAGGGGCATATTTCTTAATTTTTCACCCGTTTTCATGGCCTTCTACAAATCAGTAAAATATTTTGTGACATCTCAGGCTTACTATTTGCCATAAGCTCCAGCAGGTGTACAGATTGTGAAATGCAGGAGGGAAAGAGAATCCAAAGAAAGTTGATCAAAGGACCCAGCAGAGGGCTGCAAAGTGGGACATGTAAGCTGCAAGGAATTACTTTTTTTTACCCCCATACAGTTTCTCAACAAACCATAAAAATAGAATCTTAAATCAATTCACTCTTAAATTTTAAGTAGGGATGAGCGAATACGAACGGTAAAGTTTGGGGCTCATACCAGATACCTAGTACCTGGTGCTGAACTCAGAACATGGACTTTTAAACAAAATTCCATGTCTTTGTCTTTTTGGCAGCCAAATAAAGTTTGTTGAAAGGCTGCAGAGCTGCCAATCAACAAGCTTTTCAGCTGTGGACACTTCCAAATCCATCACAGCCATGCAAAGTATTGCTTATGGCTGTAATTGGTTGGCACACCACTTGACCCCACCTGTATAAGGGTGTGATCATGAGTTGTGCTATCATGCTGAGAACTTCTGATCTTGGTGCAGACTACCCTAATCCAGCCTGTTGCATACTGCCATAACAGCCTGGTACATACGACCCTAATACAGCCTGGTGCAAACTGCCCTAATACAGCTTGGTGCAGACTGACCAAATTCAGACTGGTGCCAACTGCCCTAATACAGCCTGGTGCAGACCGCCCTAATACAGCCTAGTGCATAATGCCCTAATACAGCCTGGTGCATAATGCCCTAATACAGCCTGGTACATAAAGCCCTTATACAGCCTGGTGCTTGCTGTCATAATGTAGCTCCCCTGAACCCTTCAGGGCACTACTAGGTACTGCATCCTGTCACCGATGCAGGGCCTACCCTCAGGGACCTGAAAACTCAATGCCAGTACCATTCTACACACATAACATCCCCAGTTCCCTCACCCAGATAAGGATGACTGACTAGTTGGGAACCCAATGGATGGCCACCTCGGTGTGGAGCCAGTCCAGTCCACTAGCCAACAACCCAGGGGGAGGAGACAGATGACAGTTCAGTTGGTGGAGACCAGTGAAGGAGACGGATGTGTCTCAAAACGGGGTTGTTTAACTGTGACCTGATGGGCACAGGAAAGTGGTTGCCAGGGAGGGTACAAAGAGGTACCCCTGGAACCAAAGCACTGACGGGGCAAAGGGCCCTAGGTTAGATGTATGCTCTAAGCAGCCTAACAAATACCTGCATAGAAAGGGAACATTCATGGACCTGACTGACCCAAAGAATCCAAGGGCACCAGCATTAACGATTGAGCCAGGGACCGAAACAGAATACCGACCCGACAGGGTTCACACTGCCCGCCGTACGAATGAGAGCCTGACAACAAACAGGAGGGGACCCCCAGATGCTCATAGCTACGGGGTTCCACACAAGTAACAGAGAGGTGTGGGTAAAGAAGCCATCAGGGTACCACACCGGCATTGGGACTACAGGGACCAGGGGTCTGAACCAGTTATCCACCGCTTCCTACCTCAGTGAGTAAAAGCCAAAATTGCACTGCATTCTTATCGTGTGGTCTCCATTCTTTCCACGCCGCACCCCTTCATCTACACCCTGGGGCTCAGCCCTACTTGCGGAGGGCCCAACATCCCAGCTGCCATCATCACCAGCCCCAGCGGCCATAAACTGTGCAGCGGCGACTCCCTCTACTTAGCCGCAACCCGCTAGTGGCGTCACGATATATACAAATTCTTTCAAATCCCCTGTAAATATCTCCCTATTCAAAAGCACCCACAGGGTCATGGAACCGGGCAATGGCCACAGCACACCCGTGACAAAGCATCCCCGTATATATATGGCCCGGGACCAAGTAGCCATAGCCCTAGGGAATACAATAATACAGCCTGGTGCATAATGCCCTAATACAGCCTGGTGCATACTGTCATAATACAACTTGATGCATAATGACCTAATACAACCTGGTGCCGACTACGCTAATAGAGCCTGGTGCAGACTATCCCAATACAGTCTAGTGCGGACTTGCCTAATGCAGCCTGGTAAAGACTGCCCTAATACAGCATGGTGCCAACTTCGCTAATAGAGCCTGCTGCACACATGGCGCCTAATACAGTTTATCAGCAATTTCTCAGTTTTCCAACAAAATTTACAAAACCATTTTTTTAGGGACCACATCACCATATCCAAGAAGTGTATTAACCCTTAAGGTGCTTCACAGGAACTAAAGCAATGTGAAAGGAAAAAATTAAAAATTTACTTTTACCCACAAAAATGTTACTTTAGCCCCAAATTTGCATTTTTACAAGGGTAACAAGAGGAAATGAACAATGCAATTTATTGAGCAAATTCTCCTGTGTACGCTAATACCTGAAGTGTGGTGGAAATCTATTGTTTGGTGCACGACATGGCTCAAAAGGAAAGGAGCGCCATTTGAATTTTAGAGTGAAAAAATGTCTCGGATAGTTAGCAGATGCCATGTTTGGAAAGCCACTGATGTGCCTAAACTGTAGAACTCCCTAACATTTAACCCCATTTTGGACACTAAACCCTTTAAGGAATTTAGCTAGATTTTTGATGAGCACCGTGAATCTCCAGGTGTTTCACAGAATTTAATGACGTTGAGCCGTGAAAATTAAAAAATATCTTTTTTACCACAAAAATGTTGATTTAACCTCATATCTTTCATTTTCACAATGGTAAAAGGAATGCGCCCAAAAATTTATAGTGTAATTTCTCTTGATTACGACGATACCCCATATATGGTGGAAATTTATTATTTGAGCGCATGGCAGCGTTCGGAAGGGAAGAAGCACCATTTGACATTTTGAACTCAAAATTGCCTAGAATCATTAGTTGACGTCATGTGACGTTCGGAGAGCTCTAGTATGCCTAAACAGTGGAGCTTCCCCACAAGTGAAATTATTTTGAAAACTAGGCCCGTCAACGAATTTACACTGTGGGCAGAATTATTAGGAAAATGAGTATTTTGATCACATGATAATTTCTATATATGTTGTCCTACTCCAAGCTGTATAGGCTTGAGTGCCAACTACCAATTAAGTAAATCAGGTGATGTGCATCGCTGTAATGAGGAGGGGTGTGGTGTAATGACATCAACACCCTAAGTAAGAAGTGCTTAATTATTAGGCAACTTCCTTTCCTTTGGCAAAATGGGTCAGAAGTGAGATTTGATGGGCTCTGAAAAGTCCAAAATTGTGAGATGTCTTGCAGAGGGATGGAGAAGTCTTGAAACTGCCAAACTTTTGAAGCGTGATCACCAAAAAATTAAGAGTTTCATGGCAAACAGCCAACAGGGTTGCAAGAAGTTTGTTGAGCAGAAAAAGCGCAAAATAACTGCCCATGAATTGAGGAAAATCAAGCGTGAAGCTGCAAAGATGCCATTTGCCACCAGTTTGGCCATATTTCAGAGCTGCAACATTACTGGAGTATCAAAAAGCACAAGGTGTGCCATACTGAGGGACATGGTCAAGGTAAGGAAGGCTGAAAAATGACCACCTTTGAACAAGAAACATAAGATAGAGGGGGCAGGGAGTGCAATCCCTCTCCCAGTCCCTAAATGCTATGATCCCTATCGATCGTGGCATATAGGGAATTAAACAACCAAGTATGGTGCATTCACGATCCCTGGCTGTGAGAGCCGGGGCTTAACAGTCAGATAAGCCAAGCTCGCGGCAGGGATTGCAGGAGCACAGCACCTGTTCCCCTGTGATTGCTGTGATGTAGCCATACGTCATGTGTCATGAAACCTTATCCGACCATTATGTACGCAATCAGGATAGGATTAAGTCATTTCCTTAACCACATTTGTTGCAGGGCAATTGTTCTACTCTTATCCCCATTTTTCTTCTTTTTGTAGCCCCTAGCCCTTACGTTGAACATTTTACAGCCATTTTTATAACAAAGAAGTTTGGGTCCCCATTGACTTCAATGGGGTTCAGCGTTCATAGTCAAGTTCAAGGACCGAACCAAACTTTTAAATAAAGTCCGGCTGAACTCAGCGAACCCCAACATCTACGGGTCCGCTCTTCACTAACCTTTAGTTATTTCTGAATAAAGATATCTTCAAAGTGATCAAATAATGGGAATAGAATGGTCCAAAGTTACAGCCAAAGAAATATTTCCATGTGTAACGTTGCGCCCTGCAACGTGGGGGTTTCACTCGCTTGCAGCGGTGTGAGGTAGCTTCAGCAACACACGTACACAGTCTCTTCATAGAAATTCTGGCAGTTTATTAAAAACACTCAGCATAAACTGCCCTCAAACATAAACAATAAGTCCATAATGGAAGTTTAGCAACTTCCCCACTCTCTGGCTCCTGCCAGCGTACAGCTCTAGCCGAGGTTCCTTCCAGCACCCAGGGCCCTCTGCAGACCCCTGTCTGTCTCTCCTCCTGGAGAGATTCGGCCCTACAGCCCTGGCCTGGCTGCACTCACCTCAGACTCTATATCAGAGCCTTGTGATCAGCCTCCATGCAGGCTGAAACACCCAAAGCTCCCTGCTCTGCTCTCACTTGTTTCCAGTCCACACACTGGACATCTAGAGCCAGTCTCTCTCTAGACTGCCCTAGACACACTTCATGCAGAACTCTCGGCTCTGCTCTCACACTCTCCCAGCATACACGCTGGAAGTCTAGAGCTAGTCTCTAACTAGACTGCCCTAGACACACTTCACCCCAGGTTCAGAGACAGGATTGCTTTAACCCCTGGAGCCACACCCACAGGTGGTAAGGAGTGTGTAATCAGCATCACACACCCTTCCATGGCTCTGCATGTAATGCAATCCTGTGGAACCACAGGTCCCAGCCAGCTTCACATTGCAGAGCACCCACGCTTCTGCAAAACATACCGGCCCTTTGTAATACAGCCAGTTGATACCTCACATACCCTCCCCCTCTGTTCAAACCCGTAGGGGAGAACACTTGCCAATGACCTGGGGCCGCGAGACAGGGCATCCCCGCTGCCATGCCCCACCAGTCGAGAGGGCCGTCCAAGAGCAGTAGTCCCTGAGGCATCGCCTGATAATGTCACCAAACCCTGTCTGGCCAACCTAGGGTTAAAGGACGTCCCATTTCCAGACCGTTCTCTCCCTGACCCCCTCCCAGGGTCACCGTAGTAGAGAGACATGTCCCCAGTCAAACCTACAGTCTTGTCTGAACCTAGGCTTTCTCGAGTACCCCCAAGGCTACTGTCGGGAACTCTAAGCTCATAGCGGCCACTATCTACAGTACATCGTAGGTTACCACTCTGTCGGCGATTCCTTTTATCGCGCGTATGAACTACTGGACCGACACGCCATCTTCCACTTCTTTCCCCTGAACAACGGGTGGAAGACGGCTGCTGTCCCCCACACAGTTGGCGAAGCTGCTCCTTAATTTTCAGGTTTTCTTGCCACAACCGCTCCATGTCACGTACATGGTGTACCCGATATTCAATAAGGCTTCGAATGTTTCCAAGACTCTCTACAGTCCCGACACAGACGAACGGAACCATACCAGCTTCCCTGGGTATCTTGCTCTCATTAGCAGCAGGGATTCTTAATCTCACCAATCCCGATTTATTCACCATGTCTTGCATGACTCGTCCGGTTTTTCCAATGACTCTCCCCACCAGAGCCCGGGGTACTTGGACGATATCTTTCGCCAGACTCTGCGCTTTCCTTTTATACTCTAGCTGTCTAGTGGCTTCTTCCTTTTACAGTTGGACCTGCCACTTCATACGAACACATCTGAAGTGCATGTCCTTTAGAATAGCCACCCGCTGCCCAGTAATTTCACTGGTGGACAATATCACTAACTGGTCAGCCCCTGGGGTACAGTAGACCTCACACGCTTCCACAGCTCTCTTAAATTCGTCATGCATGCAATCGGTGGCACACGCTTCTCTTAAGTCCTTAGGTTTATCCACCATGCACTTGACTACAGAAGTCTCATTCATCCCTGCCACATGCTTGTCAAGTTTAGCTTCCAAAGTCAGCTCTCTTTGGGCCTCCCCTGCTTCAACATGTTTGGTCAGGATTGACACTCGCTGCTCCATCTGCTCCAAGGCTCCCTGGGACTTGGACTGGTACTCTGCCAAGCGACTTCGGAGCTCAGCCACTTCTTTCTCCAGCTCCCTTACTCGACTCTCAGTAGCCTGCCTAAGAAGTATCTCTTGTTGCAGATGGTCTTTGCTCATCCTCTTGAATGAGTCTTCACTTGCGGACCTCTCTGGTCTACGACACACTATTTCTGAGGCTTCTTCCAACTCAGCTTCAGAACATTTGGGTTTCTTACTCTTCTTACCCATGACCATCTCTATATCCTCCATCATGGTTTTAGCAAGCAGGTCAGGCAGGCTCCCAGTCCTGGATGAGAACTTTGCTCCAGACTTCACCTCCTCAGAGGCTCTCTTCACTTCAGCATCAGCTGTTTCTTGTTTCTTCACTGCATTATCTTCCACTTCCTCTGGGGTCTCTGCCGTGTCACCCTCAGCCTGGGTGTCACACCCTTCAACATTGCACTCTGTTCCTTTTAGAGATTTGGGGCTAAATTCGCTGTCATCCACCCCAGCACTTGGTAGTTCACCAGTCTGCTCACCACGACTGTTGGGGATTATTCCTTCCCCCACACTCTCTAGGATTCCATTTCCTATACCACTCTCGCCTGACAGACTATCAACC
The DNA here is from genome assembly GCF_048569485.1 of Anomaloglossus baeobatrachus. Classification (NCBI taxonomy): domain Eukaryota; kingdom Metazoa; phylum Chordata; class Amphibia; order Anura; family Aromobatidae; genus Anomaloglossus; species Anomaloglossus baeobatrachus. The sequence continues at coordinate 267,554,364 of NC_134358.1, forward strand.
TCACACTTTGAAATCATGGGGACCACCACCATTACGTCCTTGGTTGGCTCCTTCTCTGCACTTGCAGCCCGCTGATTTCTGTTGTCACAATGTGTCAGTTCAATCTCTGATTCCTCAGTCTTTTGTAGGATATCACCGTCTGACTCCACCGTAGCAGGTGTTATTAGCACCATGTCTTCATTAACCAGGCATGTCACTTTCTCTGCACCCTCAGACGGCATACCCTGTGCCCCCTCTCGGCGCTTATTACGTCTTCGGCGTCGGGAGGAAGTTTTGCCCTTCTCGCCCATCTGTACCACACTGTACTCGTTTGTCACCTTACTAGAGTCAGTGTCTTTACTGGAGTCATCATCACTCCCCCTGGTATCCTGGACTATCATGTCCCCACTTAACCAGATATCTGCCTCCCTTTCTGGAGCTACCCCGTTTTTAACGGTCACACTATCGGTTATTCCCTTAGTCCTTATGTCACTAAGTTGGGTCCGTCCATCATTTTCTTTGGTCACCCCTAACTTAGGACAGTCAATTTTAGGAGGTGCTATCTCCTCCTTACCACACATAACTGCACAACAAGGACCCCTTTTCACCTCCCAATGTGGTGGGGTTTCCTTTGGGCTGTTCCGGCTTTTACACAAGCAACCGTATACGTCCCCCTGCTTCCACAAGTGCACAAATAATTTAGAGTCCCAACCTATAATAATTGGGTGCAGTAAATCTGAGACTACACCAACATCATGAGAACCACTGTCCCTGGCTGTCTTAATGACCACGCTGGAGACCGGGTATTCTGTCTCATTACTGTGGGTGCAGCCGACGTGGATCTTCCTTCCAGGAATCAAGTGGACATCAGAGGTGGCCCTCACCAGGGTCACCAAGCTCCTTGAGTCTACGACTCCTGTTACAGATTCCCCATCCACTTCCACGGAACAAAGACGTGGCTTCTCGTCGGATGGGTGGTCTATATTGCAAATGTCGCGGGCGGGGAGGAGGGTGTCAGCACACCGCGCTCACCCCTTCTGCTCGGGTCCGGCAGCTGCTCAGTGGTGGCTCGAGCTGTGGGCCGGATCCCGGGGTTTCTCGAGCGACACTCCTCGCCCGTGAGTGAAAGGGGGTGTTTGTTGGGTGTGGGGATTGTTATAGTTCGTGACACCACCCACGGTTGTGGTGATTTCACCACCGCTGCTCTGTACGGGGCTCCCGGGGATGGTGATGCGGAGCAGCCAGGTGTTGTGTTGCCCCTCCGTGGGTAGGGGTGGTGATCCCGGGGCCCGGTGATGGAGAAGTGGGTGCGGGGCCTGATGGGCGTAGGGACGCGGGGGCAGCGCTGTGCCTTGCGGCACTGTGGTACTCACTCAGCCTGACACACGGACACAGTTTGTACGGTAAACCAAACGGCTGGTAGGACGGTCCCACAGACGGCTGCACCTGCACTCCCGGTAGGTGACGGTGATGTCCCTCTTCCTTGCACCTTTGTTTGACTTGTGGTAGCGGTGGATTCCCTCCGGTTACCCGCTCCCCGACTGCAATCTGGGCCGGAGGAGCTCTACACTTTGCCCGCAGGCGCTGGCCCTGAGAAACTGGTGCCGTGGCGGTGGCGGTGTCTCTCTGCTTCAGGTTGGGCTGTTGCCTTCAATCGGGACTTGGTTGTTGGGGGATCTGCGTCCCCGTCACTGACGGATTCGGCAAATTTGGCGACTCCTAGCCTTGCCGGGGTCCGAGAGGCCCCTGCCCTGGTGCTGACTGTCCTTCGGAACACTGCTCCAGACCACCGGGCACACAGCCATTGGGGTCCTTCCAGGAACTTCCAAACGGTCCCCCTCCAGACAGTCACCGCCGTTGCTGACCTTGCTGTTCTGGCCCTCACAAAGCTGGACCCTTCAGGCTTCTTTCTCTTCTCTCACTTCACTTGCTTTCCTCCTTTTTTACTTTCACTTTCACTTTCTTAACTCCTCCACTTAGCTCCTCACACTTGCCCTACCTGGGCTTCACTTCGTTGTTTACTCCTTCATGTCCCTCACTGGACTCCACTCTCTAGCTCTTCCCTGAGCTGTCTGCCTGGTTACTTCCTGCCTCCAGAGTTGTGAGCTCCTCGGTGGGCGGAGCCAACCGCCTGGCCCACCCCCTGGTGTGCATCATCAAACTCCTGGAGGAAGGCAACAAGGATTTCTGGTTAGCTGTGATGTGCCTACCTGGAGTGTGGGGTGTGGTGGTGTTGTGACCTGTGTCCCCTGGCTTGCCCAGGGCGACACATTCCCCCTTAGCAAAATGCAGACCGTCCGCGGGCTGCCGTCCTACACCGGTTTTATTTTTCTGTAAAAAGGGGGTAACAGGGTTAAGAAAACATAAATAACATTTTTAATCATAACTCTTCCCAAGACGGGAGGCACATTTACTTAAACGTTGCAACGGTATACGGTCACGGTTTCCGCTCTCTCCCACCCAAGCAACCTGGCCCTGATGCTGCCCCTAAAACCCAGGCAGCACCCCTTGACCCACAGTCCATCACAAGTTACCCGAGCGGGATCTGTCCTTCCCCTCCAGAGGGTGGCCACCGGTTCCTTTGGTGGCTGGGCCCTAGCCTGCTCTGCTCAGGGCCCTCCCTCCAACCTGCCTCTCCGGAGACGTCATTGCGGAAACGGTAACGGTAACCAACATATTTACAAGCCACTTAATGTTTGTGGTGCCCTGCAAGTTCACGGGCTTGTCCATGGATAGTTCCCATGCAAAATAAACTTTAAACGGTCCCCACGGGGACAACGGTGCCGGCTCCTGCCGGTTCTAATCACAAAACAAATCTGGTTACTGTTCGGTAATCATTTTCATCATTCTTCAAAACTTTTAAACAACAACAAACTTAAACTCACTGGTGGTCCCAACGGGGACTGCTGCTACGGGCACCCACGGCCCTACTCCGGTCCTCCAGGCTCCAGTGCTCCTTCCAAGGGAGGGGGCGCGGCGCTCGCTCGGGCCTCTGGGCTGCCCTTCAGTGTAGCGTCCAGCGCGAACCACCCCCGCTCCCCAAAGAACCGGGCGTATTGTACTATGTCTCCCGGCATCAGATTGCGGCCGGGATGCTGCTCGGGCAGGTGGGCGTTCACATCCCGCCGGGCTACAAAAACTTCGGCCTCCAAGCCCGGCTCGTAGATGAACCCGTAGCCCCGGTGGACATCAAACCGCCTCACCTGCCCCACGTACAACGGTCCTCGGGCACGGGAGGTCGCCTGCCGGAAGTGCTCCTTCTCCCGGATCGCTCTGGCCACCAGTTCGGCCTTCTTCCGCTCCCTCTCCTCGATCTCCAGGCCCAGCGGTACCGGCTCCCTATCCCAGTACGGCGCTGCTGCCAGCGCCGGCGCACGGGTCGGGCCCCGCGGGACATCCAAAACGTTACCCACTGTCAGGAAGGTGGGCGGCGTATCCCGCGGTGTCATGGCCTTGGGCGCTGCCTTGCAGCAACAACCCGGCGCCACCTCAGCCGAGGTGTGGGGGATGGGCATAGGGGCTTTCCGCTGCTGGGCCTTCGGCTCGGAACGGGTCATCGGCTCCGGCTCGGGAAGTTTTTCAAGGGATGCCTCCGGTTCTACTTTCGGCGTCTTCCACGGTAACACCTCCGGTGTGCTTCGGGCTCCGGTTACAGGTCGGCCCGCCTGGGCGGGGACGCTGGGTACTGCTACCGGTTGCGGTGGTAGCAGGCCTAGTGGCGGGGTCACGGCCTCCGGGACGGGTGGCGAGGGAGGCAACGGAGGGAGAGGGCTTGGACCGGGCCCCACAGCCGCGATGACCGGCCCTGCAAGGGCATCGGGACGTGGGTCACTCACCCTCCCTTTCTCCGCCTCCTCCTCGCGTCTCCGCACGGTGGCTACAACGTCCGCCATGTCGGCCTCCCACTCCTCCATGAGGAGCTGCATCTTCACCTGCAGCCGTTGGTAGAGCTGCGCGGTCCGGATCTCCACCCACGCCGCGGTTCCAGGCGCGGGGGGTACGGTGTCGCGGGACGGCATCCACATGGTGGCTTTTCTGTTTGCTTCCAGGAACGGTATTCTTGCAAGGTCCTGGCGTCCCTGCTTTTATAGCCGCAGCTACATGCGACCAGCCGCCATCGCGTCCCCCTTAGCTCTTTCCGGCCCCTCCTCTCTCGGGGCGGGGTTTTGGCCTTCGCGCCTCTACTGCTCGAGAAGACGCTCGAGCGGGAACTTTTCGCGCCAAAGATGACGGCTTCTGAAATTTTTCTGCCGGATACCTCCGGCGGTAACAAGGCGCACCTCTACCAGACGGCAGAGCGGTAAGATCCTGTTCGTGACGCCAAGTTGTCGCGGGCGGGGAGGAGGGTGTCAGCACACCGCGCTCACCCCTTCTGCTCGGGTCCGGCAGCTGCTCAGTGGTGGCTCGAGCTGTGGGCCGGATCCCGGGGTTTCTCGAGCGACACTCCTCGCCCGTGAGTGAAAGGGGGTGTTTATTGGGTGTGGGGATTGTTATAGTTCGTGACACCACCCACGGTTGTGGTGATTTCACCACCGCTGCTCTGTACGGGGCTCCCGGGGATGGTGATGCGGAGCAGCCAGGTGTTGTGTTGCCCCTCCGTGGGTAGGGGTGGTGATCCCGGGGCCCGGTGATGGAGAAGTGGGTGCGGGGCCTGATGGGCGTAGGGACGCGGGGGCAGCGCTGTGCCTTGCGGCACTGTGGTACTCACTCAGCCTGACACACGGACACAGTTTGTACGGTAAACCAAACGGCTGGTAGGACGGTCCCACAGACGGCTGCACCTGCACTCCCGGTAGGTGACGGTGATGTCCCTCTTCCTTGCACCTTTGTTTGACTTGTGGTAGCGGTGGATTCCCTCCGGTTACCCGCTCCCCGACTGCAATCTGGGCCGGAGGAGCTCTACACTTTGCCCGCAGGCGCTGGCCCTGAGAAACTGGTGCCGTGGCGGTGGCGGTGTCTCTCTGCTTCAGGTTGGGCTGTTGCCTTCAATCGGGACTTGGTTGTTGGGGGATCTGCGTCCCCGTCACTGACGGATTCGGCAAATTTGGCGACTCCTAGCCTTGCCGGGGTCCGAGAGGCCCCTGCCCTGGTGCTGACTGTCCTTCGGAACACTGCTCCAGACCACCGGGCACACAGCCATTGGGGTCCTTCCAGGAACTTCCAAACGGTCCCCCTCCAGACAGTCACCGCCGTTGCTGACCTTGCTGTTCTGGCCCTCACAAAGCTGGACCCTTCAGGCTTCTTTCTCTTCTCTCACTTCACTTGCTTTCCTCCTTTTTTACTTTCACTTTCACTTTCTTAACTCCTCCACTTAGCTCCTCACACTTGCCCTACCTGGGCTTCACTTCGTTGTTTACTCCTTCATGTCCCTCACTGGACTCCACTCTCTAGCTCTTCCCTGAGCTGTCTGCCTGGTTACTTCCTGCCTCCAGAGTTGTGAGCTCCTCGGTGGGCGGAGCCAACCGCCTGGCCCACCCCCTGGTGTGCATCATCAAACTCCTGGAGGAAGGCAACAAGGATTTCTGGTTAGCTGTGATGTGCCTACCTGGAGTGTGGGGTGTGGTGGTGTTGTGACCTGTGTCCCCTGGCTTGCCCAGGGCGACACATTCCCCCTTAGCAAAATGCAGACCGTCCGCGGGCTGCCGTCCTACACCGGTTTTATTTTTCTGTAAAAAGGGGGTAACAGGGTTAAGAAAACATAAATAACATTTTTAATCATAACTCTTCCCAAGACGGGAGGCACATTTACTTAAACGTTGCAACGGTATACGGTCACGGTTTCCGCTCTCTCCCACCCAAGCAACCTGGCCCTGATGCTGCCCCTAAAACCCAGGCAGCACCCCTTGACCCACAGTCCATCACAAGTTACCCGAGCGGGATCTGTCCTTCCCCTCCAGAGGGTGGCCACCGGTTCCTTTGGTGGCTGGGCCCTAGCCTGCTCTGCTCAGGGCCCTCCCTCCAACCTGCCTCTCCGGAGACGTCATTGCGGAAACGGTAACGGTAACCAACATATTTACAAGCCACTTAATGTTTGTGGTGCCCTGCAAGTTCACGGGCTTGTCCATGGATAGTTCCCATGCAAAATAAACTTTAAACGGTCCCCACGGGGACAACGGTGCCGGCTCCTGCCGGTTCTAATCACAAAGCAAATCTGGTTACTGTTCGGTAATCATTTTCATCATTCTTCAAAACTTTTAAACAACAACAAACTTAAACTCACTGGTGGTCCCAACGGGGACTGCTGCTACGGGCACCCACGGCCCTACTCCGGTCCTCCAGGCTCCAGTGCTCCTTCCAAGGGAGGGGGCGCGGCGCTCGCTCGGGCCTCTGGGCTGCCCTTCAGTGTAGCGTCCAGCGCGAACCACCCCCGCTCCCCAAAGAACCGGGCGTATTGTACTATGTCTCCCGGCATCAGATTGCGGCCGGGATGCTCCTCGGGCAGGTGGGCGTTCACATCCCGCCGGGCTACAAAAACTTCGGCCTCCAAGCCCGGCTCGTAGATGAACCCGTAGCCCCGGTGGACATCAAACCGCCTCACCTGCCCCACGTACAACGGTCCTCGGGCACGGGAGGTCGCCTGCCGGAAGTGCTCCTTCTCCCGGATCGCTCTGGCCACCAGTTCGGCCTTCTTCCGCTCCCTCTCCTCGATCTCCAGGCCCAGCGGTACCGGCTCCCTATCCCAGTACGGCGCTGCTGCCAGCGCCGGCGCACGGGTCGGGCCCCGCGGGACATCCAAAACGTTACCCACTGTCAGGAAGGTGGGCGGCGTATCCCGCGGTGTCATGGCCTTGGGCGCTGCCTTGCAGCAACAACCCGGCGCCACCTCAGCCGAGGTGTGGGGGATGGGCATAGGGGCTTTCCGCTGCTGGGCCTTCGGCTCGGAACGGGTCATCGGCTCCGGCTCGGGAAGTTTTTCAAGGGATGCCTCCGGTTCTACTTTCGGCGTCTTCCACGGTAACACCTCCGGTGTGCTTCGGGCTCCGGTTACAGGTCGGCCCGCCTGGGCGGGGACGCTGGGTACTGCTACCGGTTGCGGTGGTAGCAGGCCTAGTGGCGGGGTCACGGCCTCCGGGACGGGTGGCGAGGGAGGCAACGGAGGGAGAGGGCTTGGACCGGGCCCCACAGCCGCGATGACCGGCCCTGCAAGGGCATCGGGACGTGGGTCACTCACCCTCCCTTTCTCCGCCTCCTCCTCGCGTCTCCGCACAGTGGCTACAACGTCCGCCATGTCGGCCTCCCACTCCTCCATGAGGAGCTGCATCTTCACCTGCAGCCGTTGGTAGAGCTGCGCGGTCCGGATCTCCACCCACGCCGCGGTTCCAGGCGCGGGGGGTACGGTGTCGCGGGACGGCATCCACATGGTGGCTTTTCTGTTTGCTTCCAGGAACGGTATTCTTGCAAGGTCCTGGCGTCCCTGCTTTTATAGCCGCAGCTACATGCGACCAGCCGCCATCGCGTCCCCCTTAGCTCTTTCCGGCCCCTCCTCTCTCGGGGCGGGGTTTTGGCCTTCGCGCCTCTACTGCTCGAGAAGACGCTCGAGCGGGAACTTTTCGCGCCAAAGATGACGGCTTCTGAAATTTTTCTGCCGGATACCTCCGGCGGTAACAAGGCGCACCTCTACCAGACGGCAGAGCGGTAAGATCCTGTTCGTGACGCCAAGTTGTCGCGGGCGGGGAGGAGGGTGTCAGCACACCGCGCTCACCCCTTCTGCTCGGGTCCGGCAGCTGCTCAGTGGTGGCTCGAGCTGTGGGCCGGATCCCGGGGTTTCTCGAGCGACACTCCTCGCCCGTGAGTGAAAGGGGGTGTTTATTGGGTGTGGGGATTGTTATAGTTCGTGACACCACCCACGGTTGTGGTGATTTCACCACCGCTGCTCTGTACGGGGCTCCCGGGGATGGTGATGCGGAGCAGCCAGGTGTTGTGTTGCCCCTCCGTGGGTAGGGGTGGTGATCCCGGGGCCCGGTGATGGAGAAGTGGGTGCGGGGCCTGATGGGCGTAGGGACGCGGGGGCAGCGCTGTGCCTTGCGGCACTGTGGTACTCACTCAGCCTGACACACGGACACAGTTTGTACGGTAAACCAAACGGCTGGTAGGACGGTCCCACAGACGGCTGCACCTGCACTCCCGGTAGGTGACGGTGATGTCCCTCTTCCTTGCACCTTTGTTTGACTTGTGGTAGCGGTGGATTCCCTCCGGTTACCCGCTCCCCGACTGCAATCTGGGCCGGAGGAGCTCTACACTTTGCCCGCAGGCGCTGGCCCTGAGAAACTGGTGCCGTGGCGGTGGCGGTGTCTCTCTGCTTCAGGTTGGGCTGTTGCCTTCAATCGGGACTTGGTTGTTGGGGGATCTGCGTCCCCGTTACTGACGGATTCGGCAAATTTGGTGACTCCTAGCCTTGCCGGGGTCTGAGAGGCCCCTGCCCTGGTGCTGACTGTCCTTCGGAACACTGCTCCAGACCACCGGGCACACAGCCATTGGGGTCCTTCCAGGAACTTCCAAACGGTCCCCCTCCAGACAGTCACCGCCGTTGCTGACCTTGCTGTTCTGGCCCTCACAAAGCTGGACCCTTCAGGCTTCTTTCTCTTCTCTCACTTCACTTGCTTTCCTCCTTTTTTACTTTCACTTTCTTAACTCCTCCACTTAGCTCCTCACACTTGCCCTACCTGGGCTTCACTTCGTTGTTTACTCCTTCATGTCCCTCACTGGACTCCACTCTCTAGCTCTTCCCTGAGCTGTCTGCCTGGTTACTTCCTGCCTCCAGAGTTGTGAGCTCCTCGGTGGGCGGAGCCAACTGCCTGGCCCACCCCCTGGTGTGCATCATCAAACTCCTGGAGGAAGGCAACAAGGATTTCTGGTTAGCTGTGATGTGCCTACCTGGAGTGTGGGGTGTGGTGGTGTTGTGACCTGTGTCCCCTGGCTTTCCCAGGGCGACACACAAACAGGACACTTGTGGCATGAACACTGTTGTCCCTGGCTACAGTCCATCTGCGCCACTTCACCCTTGGATTTGGGATGCTCCGCACCCTTTTGGGGGACCACCGCTTTCTGGGACTCCATCCCCTTATGGGCAACCACCCCTTTATGGGACTCCACCCCCTTATGGGCAACCGCCCCTTTATGGGACTCCACCCCCTTATGGGCAACCACCCCTTTATGGGACTGCACCCCCTTATGGACAACTATTCCCTTCTGGGACTCCGCCCCCTTTTGCGGTTTCCATGCAATGTCCTTAGCCCCCAGTTCACACCGTTTGCCCTTGTCTCCCTGGGCACCCAGTGTCCATACTGGCCCCCGAAGGGTACGCTCAAACTGGTCCATGGCTGCGACATCGCTACACACTGACAGCTTCTGCTGTCCCTGGACAAGGAACTGGTACAGCTCCTCCACAGCATCCGCAGGGACCATTCCCTCTTTTTGGCTTTTAGCCCCCACTGCTGTCACTGGACCTCCAGGCACATGCTGTTGGTGCTGCTGGCTCTGCAGCAGCTGGTTCAAGAGCTCCTCCATGCTGTAACGAAAAAGAGGCACAGGAGGGGCGCTCCAATGGGTAATACCCGGTGGTCAAAGACAGGGGGGGGTTAGAGAACCACTAACCTTTCCGGGTTGTACCGCCCGTACAACCAGGATCTCCAGCCTGTGGTGTATCACTGCTCACCAAGCAGGGCCTTGCAATTCCGGCTGGCCTGGAACCTCCAGTCGCTGGACTCTCGCCACTGCAGCACGGGTCCCCAACGACCTGCTGATTCACCACCAGGTGCTTGAGAGCGCTGTCCCTGTTCGTGGACCCGCCGATCCACCGCCAGCTGCTTGAGTGCGCAGACAATTTTCGTGGACCCGCTGATCCACCGCAAACCGCTTCAAAAAATTTTCGTGGACCCGCCGACCCACCGCAAGCAGTCCGTATCCACAGGAATATGTCCTAGGCCGTTGCCCCTAGCAACCAGGCTGCGTTGCCCCTAGCAACCAGACCGCATGCCCGCATTCTCCACCATATGTAACGTTGCGCCCTGCAACGTGGGGGTTTCACTCGCTTGCAGCGGTGTGAGGTAGCTTCAGCAACACACGTACACAGTCTCTTCATAGAAATTCTGGCAGTTTATTAAAAACACTCAGCATAAACTGCCCTCAAACATAAACAATAAGTCCATAATGGAAGTTTAGCAACTTCCCCACTCTCTGGCTCCTGCCAGCGTACAGCTCTAGCCGAGGTTCCTTCCAGCACCCAGGGCCCTCTGCAGACCCCTGTCTGTCTCTCCTCCTGGAGAGATTCGGCCCTACAGCCCTGGCCTGGCTGCACTCACCTCAGACTCTATATCAGAGCCTTGTGATCAGCCTCCATGCAGGCTGAAACACCCAAAGCTCCTGGCTCTGCTCTCACTTGTTTCCAGTCCACACACTGGACGTCTGGAGCTAGTCTCTCTCTAGACTGCCCTAGACACACTTCCCCCAGGTTCAGAGACAGGATTGCTTTAACCCCTGGAGCCACACCCACAGGTGGTAAGGAGTGTGTAATCAGCATCACACACCCTTCCATGGCTCTGCATGTAATGCAATCCTGTGGAACCACAGGTCCCAGCCAGCTTCACATTGCAGAGCACCCACGCTTCTGCAAAACATACCGGCCCTTTGTAATACAGCCAGTTGATACCTCACATATGTAACAATGTTAATTCTTGTTCTGCTTGGATATCTTACCAAAAAATGACAGTAATTATAAAAAAAAACTGTAGCCATCATTCAGTGCTTTGTCGATGATGATAGATAATATTTCAACCAATGCTAAATCAATGAACAAATGCATAATACTATACTAAATCATGTTTAATGGATTGGCATGCATTGAAAATCATGTGGCTATTTATATTATTGCTCTTTGCCATAATCCTGAAACCAAATGCCTTTGAATGTTTACATATTTATTGTCTAAGATAGATATGTAGATAGATAGATAGATAGACAGATAGATAGACAGATAGATAAATAGATCGATAGATGTATAGATACATACATAATAGATACGTAGATAGATAGATAGAGGAATAGATAGATGGATAGATAGATACGAAGATAGATCGATAGATAGATAAATAGATAATAGATACGTATATAGATAGAGAAAGATAGATAGATACATAGATAGATAGATCTCTATTTCTAATGCTAGTTGTTCACTTTATGGTCTAATGGGATTCTTCTCTGGCAGCTCCTCTTGATGGAACTGATTAGAATTCCTACCACATAATTCTTAGTTGATCTGGGTCACTGAAATTCTCTTATCAGTTTTTCTATTTAGTACATTACTAAGGTGTAATCATTTTTCCTATCTACAATTGTTTACACAGACCCATCTGAGCGTATCCTGTTGTATGTTTTACACGCTGTAATTACCTACTTGTCTGGACTAAAAATCCCTACTGAAATCTAATTGATTACTACTTAGGCCTTTTAAAATCACAGATTTCTCATAAATATTACTTACACAGATAAGAGGCATGAAATGTAACCCTTTTGTTGTCAGTAACTTTTTGCAAATCTGTTTTTAACAATTGGCATTTAAAGAACAGAATCAAATTTAAAAATTGTCTAAAAATATCTTTGTTTTTTATTTTCTTTGTAGTTTTATTTAAAAATTAAGACATTGAAATGAGTGAACTCATTTTTTCCTGAACTTATGTTAGACTTCATGGTAGCAATGACTATGTAACGCTCACCAGAATTGAAGTGGTGAGCAGGTTTGGATCCACTGGACAACAGGAGGGACCCGTGCTTAACCCGACATAGAAGGGGCTTAATTAGGCACCTGCATGTATACGCCAGAGGTCTCAGATGGAGAGGATGGGCTTGGTTGCCAGTAGACACTAGGAGCCATTGCCAGGGCAGTGTTCAGGACTGTGGGAGCTGAGCCACATACATATAAATTGTGAAAGGATATCATTTTCTATTGGCCAGTAGAGGGAGTCTGGAAGTATTTATATACTGTAAAAGATTGTTTCCATTTCTTAAAGTAAGGGCATACTGCTTCATTTGTCTTGGTTCATACTGCAGTACTGAACCAGCTCTGTGGCCCCTCCATTTTCAGAGTTGATGGGATTTCCAGAGGTTTAACCCCCATTGACAATAATATTTGAGCATATCCCAGTGATATACCATCACTTAGCCCTAGAACGCATACCTGGGGCCTCGCAGGCCTGCTAGGTTACTTGTTTTCTATTGTAGATTTCTATGGTTGCACGTTCTAGGGTTAATGTAATGGGAATAATTCCTAAATAAACAATGTAATTTAAGCAAAGTTTGCCTAAATAGTGGAAGTAATTATAAGAAACATTATAATATATCTCAGGAAATAAGTATGCCTCTTTTCCATTTATGGGCTGCTCTAGGCCTTCCTGCAAAACGTCTCATTCACTCAGAAAACAGCTAAAATCACCATAGGCCAAAACAAGCTGGACTGTCTGCTCACTCAAGCATCATATTATATCTGTCTGTCTATGAAAAGTAGAGGAGGGAATAGCATGGAGAGGTAGAGACACAGACACACAGATCGTGCTGCAGCTTTCTAGTAAGTGTGTAACCTCAAAGCTGAAAAGCTACATTGCTCAGTAATGTACTAAACAAAAAAAGATCAATAATCCCTCATGTCTGGTGTGTGCTGTGTATAGTAGACATCACAAGGGCCCTTTCAGACGTCCCTGTTTCAGGTACACGTGTGGCGCCCCTGACCTGGTCAGGCACCACTGAGTACTGCACCCATGCTGGGGACAGTACAAGACAGGTAATCCAGAAGGCTGACAGGGGTGTGGAACACAGGCGCATAGTGATCAGGTCTCACACATGTACCCATGAGAGGACCCCTGGGGATCCCAGGAGGGGGCAAGCCTTCACCTTCACTGGAATAGTGGAGGGGGTAGAGCCTCCATCTCCTCTCAAGGGGTGTGGTAGAGAGTCTGGTTGCTAGGTGGCGTAGGCAAGAACAGGAGAGGAGGGGCAGTGAGTCAGTTAGAGCAGAACTCCATAGGGCTCAGTGAGGAGCAGACCTGTGGGGCTGTTGCTGTCTAACAGCGCCCGCGCAGTGGCTATTGACGGGGGAGAACGGTCAACTAGGAGTGCTGCCTGAAAGCCAGCTTCAGCTAGAGAGTGCAACGGAGTGGGAAGTAAGGAGACTGCTAGAGAGCACCAGGCCCAACCGGGCGGCAGATCCCGAAGCGGGGATAGATTCAACTTTCTTCTGCTAAACCTGCCGGTGTGGGGCTCCTAAAGCCCACACCACAACACTACAAAAGCCGCAGCCACGTAACCGCAAGTTAGGGCCCATAGGTCATAGGAGGCAAGAGGCTGGAGTGGCCTGGTCCGGGGAACAAGCACACGGCAAACAACAAGGGGAGAGAGGCTTGGAGCATCTTCCCTGGGTGACCCCCATAGGGACTCAAAGTCGGGGTTACCCCAAACCACCAAGGGCTAAGGAAGGCGAGTCAGTAGTCACCCTCATAAAGTCAGCCTGAAGGATACCTGGTTCCTACCTGGTTCATCTCAGCTACGCCCGGGTTACTCACCCTGCCACCTGAAGTGAGTAAAAACCCTGAAAGACATCCTGCCTGTGTGGTCATTCTGCGACTTGTGGTACTACAAACCTACACAGGGCCCTGGGGCTTGCCTCACTCTCAGGAGGCTACTACATCCGACTGCACCCACCATCAGCCCCAGGCGTCCCCTAACCTGCAGTGGCGGTCCCCACTGACCGCAATACTGAGAGTGGCGTCACGATCAAAACCGAAGATTCCCTACCTGTGACCAGCACCAGCTACGTGGAGTCCCTGAAGGTATGCACCGATACAACACCTGTGGGGCTTCACATCTGGCGTCACGAACAGGATAAGGACTAGACCTGTTCAGACAGGTGACCATGTGCCTGGGCGGTCCGCTTGAAAAATTGGAAGCGCCGCCATATTGCCACCATGAAAAGCGCGCTGAAAAACAACAGCAGCCCGCGCTGGAAGAAGTTACCGCCCACGAAGAGGTGTGGCTACCCAGAGATCCCCTGCAGAGTTCTGACCTTGCCGGCTGTGAGAGCGGAAGCGTCCAGAGACGGCGGGAAGGAAAGGGAGCCACAAGCCTGCTGCTGCAGAGAGAAGAGATGGAGTCCGGACGTGGATACCCAGAACCAGGCTCTGCCGCCTGGTGGTGCCGGGAGCTTGCTATCTTCTGCGATCAGCTGGAGGCCAGGATTATGCGACAGCTCAGTGAGGGACGCACGGAGCTTCTGGAGATGGCTGCGGCGGTTCGGACCTACGAGGAGGGAGCCGCGCGACGCCTGCCAGATCGAGCGGCGACGACTCAGATCCCGATGGTGCCACTGATGGGTGAGTCCAGAGTTGCCCCGGCCAGCGCAAGTGCTCCAACCCCTGCTGCTACGACCGCGGTCCCAGAAGAGGCGCCCGGCGCGGCGACGCTGAGCCAGGCCGCAGCCATGCCAGGTGCGGCCCGCCAAGCCCAGGCCGCCGCAGCGATGCCCTGCTCGGCCCGCCAAGCCCCGGCCGCCGCAGCGATGCCCTGCTCGGCCCGCCAAGCCCCGGCCGCCGCAGCGATGCCCTGCTCGGCCCGCCAAGCCCCGGCCGCCGCAGCGATGCCCTGCTCGGCCCGCCAAGCCCCGGCCGCCGCAGCGATGCCCTGCTCGGCCCACCAAGACCCGGTCCCTGCAGCAACGCCCAGTCCGGCCCGCCAAGAACTGGCCGCCACAGCGACGCAGATCCAGGCCGCCGCCATACAGGGCGCGGCCCGCCAAGACCAGGCCGCCGCCATACAGGGCGCGGCCCGCCAAGAGATTGCATCACCATTTACCCCGGCCTGCAAGGCCAGAGCAGACACCGCTCCCCAGCATAAGGAAGTCCCTACTAGGAAATCCCTGATAGGTGAAGACTCCGCATACTGGCAGCTGAAGGCTGACCTGGAGGCCAAGTTCCCACAGGAGATGGTGGACAGATACATGCTCCCTCCGCACACCCCTAAGGCAACCCCTGCAGCAACCACGCTGAAGAGTCCACCGCCTGGGCCAGCTGAGGAACACTCATCCCCAGCGCTGCCACAACCAGAGTGCAGCGAAGAACTAAGGGGGAGAGGAGGCCAGGAAGCTGAGGAGCTCACTCTGGAGGCACCTGCAGTGGATCCATACTCAGAGCCGGAGATGTTGCCCTATTCCCGTTGGGATGAGGAAGACCTGACACCGTCCGCTGACGAAGATCTGCCTAAAAGTCTCACCTGGGAGCTTGTAAGCTGTACCTCGCAGAATCCAGCCCGCAAGACACAGCGCCGCAGCAGAACCCAGTTTTCCCCTGCACCGCCATCCCCAGAGCAGAGAGATGATATCACGGCCAGAGACCTACAGGAGAAAAGGTTCCTGAGAAGAGCCAAAGCCCAGGCCAGAGGACCCCTTTGCAGAGGAGTAGTGGAGGACTTCAGCCTCAAGTCAGGATATGGGTTCATCGTAGCACCTGGTATAAAAGAAGGTATTTTTGTCAATCGGAGAGACGTCAGAGCTAATCTGCCCAGAGGACATCCTGGAAGGAACCTGCGTACAGGAGACTCCGTACAGTTTACCCTGCATCAAGGCGAAAGAGGCTGGTATGCCCTAGATGTAGTGCCATGTCCCAAAGAAGAAAGGAAAGACAGCCATAAGGAAAGAAAAGACAAAGAACCTACTGAAGAGACAACTACAGATGAGGAAAAAGGTCAAGAAACCAACAGGTGCCGCAGCCCTACAGGCCCAAGCCCTGGTGAAGAGGAATCTGCCTAAGTTTAAGTAAAGTACAGCAAGTTTTGACCAGTTTGGAAAGTTTGTTTTGCAACGTTTTAAAGTTCAAGAATGTGCCCACAAAAACTATTGTGAGAAATAAACCTTAAGGCTATGAACTGGCTATAGCCACAAACTCTCGCAGTGTAAATAGTTACACCAAAAGGGCACCACCACCACCAGAGTCAGCCTGTTTAGGGGCTTGGCTCGTCTGCAACCAGGAGGAGCCCGTCCGTATATAGGGCCTTGGCTCGCCTGCGACCAGAGAGCATGCCTGTTTATGGGGCCTGGCTCTCCACCACAAAGAGGGTACCTGGTCAGCACCAACTGTGGAGGCCGCCTCTGCATCCTGCCAGAAGAGGCTGAAGGCGCGGATCCACCAGGCCAGGTATACCCTGAAACCACCAGCCCATGTAAGCCGCCTCTACATCCTGCCAGAAGTGGCTGAAGCCGCGGCCAACGTGAAAGGGTTTTGGGTGGGTTAACGGACTTGTGGGTGGAGGGTGGTGATGTATGGTACCTGGTGCTTTTAAAAATGTTTTACATGTTTTAATGTTTTATGCATTTTTAAAATGTTGTCTTGCAGCCCGAGGACGTGCTGGTGATAACTAAGGGGGAATGTGGCGCCCCTGACCTGGTCAGGCACCACTGAGTACTGCACCCATGCTGGGGACAGTACAAGACAGGTAATCCAGAAGGCTGACAGGGGTGTGGAACACAGGCGCATAGTGATCAGGTCTCACACATGTACCCATGAGAGGACCCCTGGGGATCCCAGGAGGGGGCAAGCCTTCACCTTCACTGGAATAGTGGAGGGGGTAGAGCCTCCATCTCCTCTCAAGGGGTGTGGTAGAGAGTCTGGTTGCTAGGTGGCGTAGGCAAGAACAGGAGAGGAGGGGCAGTGAGTCAGTTAGAGCAGAACTCCATAGGGCTCAGTGAGGAGCAGACCTGTGGGGCTGTTGCTGTCTAACAGCGCCCGCGCAGTGGCTATTGACGGGGGAGAACGGTCAACTAGGAGTGCTGCCTGAAAGCCAGCTTCAGCTAGAGAGTGCAACGGAGTGGGAAGTAAGGAGACTGCTAGAGAGCACCAGGCCCAACCGGGCGGCAGATCCCGAAGCGGGGATAGATTCAACTTTCTTCTGCTAAACCTGCCGGTGTGGGGCTCCTAAAGCCCACACCACAACACTACAAAAGCCGCAGCCACGTAACCGCAAGTTAGGGCCCATAGGTCATAGGAGGCAAGAGGCTGGAGTGGCCTGGTCCGGGGAACAAGCACACGGCAAACAACAAGGGGAGAGAGGCTTGGAGCATCTTCCCTGGGTGACCCCCATAGGGACTCAAAGTCGGGGTTACCCCAAACCACCAAGGGCTAAGGAAGGCGAGTCAGTAGTCACCCTCATAAAGTCAGCCTGAAGGATACCTGGTTCCTACCTGGTTCATCTCAGCTACGCCCGGGTTACTCACCCTGCCACCTGAAGTGAGTAAAAACCCTGAAAGACATCCTGCCTGTGTGGTCATTCTGCGACTTGTGGTACTACAAACCTACACAGGGCCCTGGGGCTTGCCTCACTCTCAGGAGGCTACTACATCCGACTGCACCCACCATCAGCCCCAGGCGTCCCCTAACCTGCAGTGGTGGTCCCCACTGACCGCAATACTGAGAGTGGCGTCACGATCAAAACCGAAGATTCCCTACCTGTGACCAGCACCAGCTACGTGGAGTCCCTGAAGGTATGCACCGATACAACACCTGTGGGGCTTCACACACGTGAGATCCATTTTTAACATAAATGCCACACGTACCCATGTTATTCTGTGGTGTTACTCACACATCCATGTTTTCACACACTCCATGTGGCTCCGCACGCACACACGGAGACATGTCCGTTTTTTCTCCGGCAGCACAGGTGCCACACGGATTGTACACTGATGTGCTCTGCGTGACTTCAGTGTGACATGTGTTTGGGAAATAAAATTATTTTCTATACTCAGCTGTCTCCAGCCCTGCTGTCTTCGGTGCCGCTGTCACTTGCTTCCAACCCCCGTTCATTATGTCATTGCATATGTACTGCACCACGAACCTGGAAGCAGCACCATTGCCGGAGACCTGAAAATCAGGGATAGCATCGCTGGGGAAAGGGGAGTATCCCGCAGTGTGTGTGTGCAGTGACATCAGGAGGTCATCGGACTATCCAAGGAACTCGGATGACCTCCTGATGACACTCCCATGACACTTGGTAGCACGGATGTAGCGACAGTGACTTCACGGGTTCATCAGAGATCATTGGGAACGCCAATGAGCCAAAGACATTACTGCCACGACACCTGTGGTAGCACAGATATCACGGGGGTGTCATCAGAACGTCATCCAAGTTCCTTTGGAACTCCAATTAACCTGTGACGTCACTGCCGCGCCCACACCCACACTGCTGAGGGCACCCCTGCGGTGACCTGGACTAACTTTAGAAGGTCCAGATCACCGCAGGGAAGCACACATGGGCACCCTTGCGGTGACCTGGGCTGACCTTATGAGATCCAGGTCACCGCAGGGAAGCACACACAGTGGTGTGTGTGTGCCTGCAGGGGCTGCTCTCAAAATCAATGGGAAATATTTGGTTCTTCATTGAATATGCCAGCAGTATGGAATCGACGTGAGCCCCCCTAATTGGATTATGGTGGACTAAGATTAGGTTTTTGATAGGGCAATAAATTGGAAAAAAGGGTGTCTCGTCTTTATTTATTGAATCATTTTCTCTTTTTATGTCTTCTCAGGTTCGCTTTTGGGGAACGTCGTGGGACCTCGCCATGGATTACGGTGGACCTTTTGTATTTTTTATTTTTAAAAAATAAATAAATTGGTGAACGAGGGCTGGTGTAGGATTGTTTTTGCTCAGATAAACTTTATTTTTTTCCTTTTAACTACTGGGTTAGTAATGGGGGTCTCTGCTAGACACCACCCATTACTAATTGCAGGACTTGATGTCAGCTGGGGCTGACATCAACCCCCCAAATATTACCCCATTTGCCACCTTAAACACGCATGTCTGAAAGGGGCCTAAAGGCTCATCTCCACTTGCGTACCGCTTCCAATGCGAGAGCATTGGAAGCGATATGCTAATGACTCTTTGCTGCATGTTTCAGCCGAGGGCCATGCAACTGTGATGCGATCTTGAGATCGCATCACAGGAGTGGAGAAGATGGAGGGAGCACTTTCTCCCCATCTCCTCCACTGTCTCTCTCTGCATGCACCGCACTGCAGTCGCATAACATGTGAGTGCAATGCGATGCTGGAGGTGCATGAGCTGAGACTCGCTGCAAAATGCAGCATGCTTTAATGTAGAAACAGAGCAGTAACCACCTAGCGCCTTCTTGTGGTGATGACAGGTTTTTTTTTTTGTTGTTTTTTTTTTAAATAAATTATCAAATCTTTGCAGAAAGGGCAAAGTTTTATAATTGTATATATAAAAATGAGAAAAATTACAGTATTATAAAATGAATCAGCCCAAAATTATGAATCTATTTAGAAGTTAAAAAAAAGGGATTTTTAAGCAAGGAAATGTAATCTAAAAGGGTTGTTCGGGACTTTTATATTAATAGCCTAGCCTTAGAATAGGTCATTAATTTGTGATTATAGGGGTGTGACACTGGGCACCTCCACCAATGAACTGTTCCCAGTGCCAGTGGCGGCTAGAAGTGCTCAACTGTGGAGCTGCACTGCACAGCTCCATCAACATTATAATGGCCAAGGATGGGTACTGGATATATCCGTCCCATTTTACAGTTGTGTGGTTACCAGACATGGCCACTATACCAATGATGAAGATGTGCTGTGCCACCTCTGTGGTGCCAGGGTCTTTACCCCACTAAACAGATATTGAAGACCCAGCCTAAAAATAGGTCATTGATGTAAAAGTCCCGGACCACTCCTCTAAAGATACATAGTCTCTAGCAAGTGATCTACAAATTAAAAAAAATATTTAATTAAAAAATAAACCAGAACATACTTTTATTTTTCTCATAAAGCCCATCCTTACAATGATATACCAAATAAAATAAATTTAAAAATATTTTGAGACTGGTGAAACCATAGATGTTTTTGTAGGTCCATTACTACAGCCAAACAAGCACAGGTATAAACAGTATTATATGCGAACATGGTTTTATTCTTGCCCTTTCATGCTTGCAGAAACAAGGAGAAATGCACAAGTTTGAAGTTCAATGCTAACAGGCAGTTTTAGGGCTGAGTGAAGATGTGGTAACTAAGTGTGATTACTGTCAAGTTTGGTATGAGGTTTCTACCTCAGGCAACAAAAATCAGGTGTTACTGCTATACCTGGAGGCACACTTTATACAATGCGCTAGTGCTTGTAAACTAAACCTCACAAGACACATTCGAGACTAAGGTGCAACAAGACAAGCTGACATTTCAAACATTTTCCACAACAAGCCAAAGACTAGAAGGATAAAAAAAATTCAGTCAAGAGGAACCACATACTTGCCACAAAAGTATCATGTTTTATTTCCCATAAGAGACATCAAGATACTTCCTATTTAGAATGGACGTCTATAACCATTTTTCATTTTGCCAATTAAACAATATATCACATCAAGCGCATTTCTACAGGCATGTTGTCTAGATGAAAGACTTAATAAATGGATAATGAGACAAATGTATGTGCATAACCCTTTAGGAATTTGGGAGTGGAGCATCAAAAATTAGATATTTTAAGTTAACAAGCTCAGCGTATGTGACACAACATTAATTAATGATTCTTTATTTCCTCAGTTGGATGTACATTTATATTTGGCTCAAAGTCACTACTAGAGCAAAGAAAATATATCGTACAATAATACTTCTCCACAAAGATCAACATCTAAATTTAAAGAATTTATAATATAGAAAAACAGTACATAGTAATAATAGTATGCATATATGTGACGACCCTGGACTATCAGGTCATCACAGGGTACTGCACGCTCTTTCTCTTTAGTGCAGTGTTCAAATCCTTTATGGTTCTGGGTCCCCATCTTGCAGGGCTGCCTCCAACAGCAAATCAAATCCCAGATTCACCCTGCACCACACCCATCAGGCACACCAGTGGGCGGCTTGAGCGGAATAGGGTCGCCCACCTAGTGGTCAGGAAAAGGGGAGGTGAGGAGTAGAGAGGAGTAGAGAGGGATGTTGAGAGGAGTAGTGAAGTGAAGTGGAGTAGGTTGGGAGTAGTGGCTCCCAGGAGAAGCTATCTAGGTTGCAGACAATGGCCTGGACCTAGAGGAGTCGGACCACCGGTCGTAGGGGATTGAGGCAAGATGCCTGGACCTATTAAAGAGAATGGTAAGCAGCCTGGTCCTAACCGGGACCAAAGGCACGGCGGGGTACACGGACCCTAGGTCGGGGAGAAGCTTCAGGCAACCCACCTGTGGACAACGGAGCCTTTATGGACTGTTCCCACTCACTCCAGAATCGGGGCATTAGCGCAACGAGGGGGATAGGTCCTTCCATACAAGCAGCCCACTAAAATCCCAAGCGTGAGCCCTGAGAGCAGACTCCCACACTTAGCCACAGTGGGGAGCGGGGCCCAGCAAGTTCCAGACTACTGGGCCACTACGGTGAATTTAAACTTTGTGCCAGGAGGCAGATCACGGATTACCAGGCAGCACTGCAGTGGACGGGACCCAGACAAGCTCCCCTTCGAGACGCAGTGGCACCCAGAGACTTGGTTTACCCGATTGTCAGCGTCTGCTTATTGGCTGAGTGAGTACCTGAGTGATTTCCCCTTCACAGCACCTAATAACACTATCCAGAGTCCCGGGGCCTACCCCTACCCGGTGAGGCCAACGACACCTTGCTGCCCCACTCCATCATCCTAGGTACTCCCAACGGCAGCGACGGTACTCCCAATTACCGCACACCACGGGTGGCATCACAAACTATAACTCCCCTGTAAATATCCCCCTTTTACTTTAGAGTGTGGCCCCTAAGCCCTCGGGTCCGGAGACCATCGAGCAACGAACGGACACTACCCCCGGATCCGAGCGGTTTGATCTACTGCTGGGGCGGCACATATATATAATATATATAGGGGCTCTCACTGGGGGGTCCACTCTGCTGCTATCAGGCCGGCTTTGTACTTTCTATGGGTATGTTTACTCTTTTGGCTGGGTTTTAATCCAATGTTTATGTCTCACATTCATACCTGATTGTTTATGTGCATCCATTTAGCACTTTATGGTAGCTACATTTGTCCATCTTTGACTGTTAAGCCTTGACTTTTGTTTTACCATTCACTCTGTTTTTGCAGAGTTTGCTTTCTACCAGCACCTGTAGCTTCTTACTAAGTGACATTTGGGTCTTATTGTATGTACTGAATGTATCCCTGCTACCTCAGAGTACATATATGTACTGTAGTATTCATTTAGTGCTGGTTTTTATCCTAACAATTGTCTAAACTCTATATCATGCCCAATTTGTTCTGGATGCTTTTTTGTATGTATTAACATTGACCCAGCCTATGACTTACCATTTTTTATATGTATGTAACATATATTGGTTTATGTAAAATTGTTTTATCTGCCGGCTTGTCTGCTGCTAATCCTTCTTGTGCCAGTTACCCTCTATTAAACTTATTTGCACTGTACTCCTTGTCCTCCAATTTTTAACATATATAATAACTAATTCTGCTAGATTTTGGACTACAGAAAGACGTTGTCTTCAAGACACCTATACAGTGGCAGGGGTGTTTTTACCTGGACCATTCATATTTTTTTAAACTAAAATAAATTTCAAGCTAGCTAAAAGAAAAGCTAAAAATGTTTATGGCCTAATATAGTCTTTTGTGAACATATGATGTGGTTTTGTGACAAAAAAAATCTATGTATGTTGAATCAAGATCATTGATAAATAATAAAGTTGTGCCATGCATACCCTGTTGTAAAAATAAAATGCACATTTTTTTAGCAGCAGGTTATTCAAGCTAAACCTGCAGTCAAATATGCCCTCACTAATAAAGGATCTGGTGGAAACCTGGTGTGAGCCATAGTCACGCCCCTCAGGTATTCTGTGCTGTGCTGTGGCCCAGTGGGACAACTCCCCATTAGCACCCAAGAGCATTACAGAGAGCATCTGTGAACAGCAATTTTCAAGTCTTGCACAAATTCTCAATAGTATTTAGGTCTGGACTTTAGCTGGGCCATTCATACACATGAATATGCTTTGCTCTAAACCAGAGTTCCCCAACTCCAGTCCTCAAGACACACCAACAGTGCACATTTTTGGGATTTCCTTAGTATTGCACAGGTGACCGTTTAATCACTTGCGCTGGTGATGATTCTGACATCTGTGCAATGCTGAGGAAATCCTGAAAACACGCACCGTTGGTGGGCCTTGAGGACTGGAGTTGGGGAACCCTGCTCTAAACCATTCCATTGTAGCTCTGGCAGTATGTTTAGGGTCGTTGCCCTGCTGTAAGATAAATCTATGCTCAAGTCTTACGTTTTTTGCGGTTTCTCATAGATTTTTCCCCAGGATTGCCCTTTATTTTGCTCAATCCATTTTCTCAGCAACACTGACTAGCTTCCATGTCCTTGTTGAGGAAAAGACGGGCAGTGAGCCCCATAGGGGTGAACAGGCCCATGACGATCGGGAGGGTTAGGGTAGGAAAGAGTTAAGTGCTAAGGTTGGAGGTACATTGGGGCTGCCTGATTGGTGGGAGAGTTGGGAAAAGGGATTGGGTGAGGGACAAGATATGGGAGGGTTGGTGTGGTGGGTATAAAGGGGGCTGTGCAGAGGTCACTGCCCCTTTTGACCTACAGACAGCGTGTCCCGCCCACCCGCCCTGCAATAATGTAAAAAAAAAAAAGAAAAAGAAACGGGAAATATTAAAAAAAAAAAAAAAAAGAGTAAAAAAAAAGAAAAAAAGGATGTTGTTTTCTTTTGAGTTTGTTGTCACAGCGGGGTGATAGGTCCGTTCAGAGAGGTTTGGTGTACCGACAGTAGGTTTGTTGGTATGAAGCCACTCAGGGGGAGTGGCTTCGAGTTGGATGGGAACTTGTAGGCGGAGGTCCTGCAGGTTCTGGGGCGGGGTAATTAACGATGGAACGTTAATTACCCTACACCTCGGGTCGGTTGGTCACGGTGGTCCCCTGGGCCGGTTGGAGGTTACGGCCGGGGGATAGGAATGATGGTTGCCCTCTCGGATGGACCTATCAGGTGTCATTTTGTGGAGAATATGTATATATGTACAGGTTCAGGTGTTAATGGGGTGGCATGTTGAGCCACAAGTTTGGTACATTTATACTGTTTAATAAAGCTGTGGCCATTCGGCAATAAAGTCGGAGTCTGTGTCGTTACTAATATATTTAAATTAAGGGGAAGTTTGTCACTGGAGACCCGCTTATCCCTTATAGATACGTCAAGCCTCCCCACAGCATGATGCTGCCACCACCTTGTTTGATGGTGGAGATGGTGATTTCTTGGTGATTTGCAGTGTCAGTTTTCTGACCCACATAGCATTTTGCATTTAGCCCAAAAAGTAGTACCTTCTCCACATGCCATGAAGGGGATACCGCTAGTACGTGTAAAAATGTGCTCTAATCAGATGAGACATAAAATACATTTAAGTATGTGGGTGTATCATGAAAAAAAGTGAAATTTTTCACAAGGTATGAATACTTTTTCAAGGGACTGTAGAAGTCTGCAGAAAAAAAGTGATTCAGGGTAACTTGAATGTTACTCATTAAATCCCTGTTCTTTCTGCCAAGTCAAGTAGCTGCTGCTAATCAGTGATTGATAGCTATCCTTGTATGAACACATACTATAATAGCTGTCAACCAGTAATAAGCCCTCAAAAATACAAGAATTAAAATGATTTAAAAGGTTATACTGATTTTTTTTCCACTAAACCTTTACAGTGTGTCCACCCATATCCTGTCCACCGCAATTAGCTTGAGAACTGCGGCAGCTATAGGCATAGAAGTGGTGTCTAGGTATAGTAAAGTAGCCATGCGCTACACAATGAAACCAGCTATAGCGCCACCTGGTGGAAAACAATGGAGTTACCATTTTTATCTCGAAAATGGAACGAGATAGAGAAAAAAGTGAATTACAAAGTTGTAGAGCATCATCAATTCAATACGAATCGACACCTTGCATACAGAAATGCTTTGATTAGAACGTGTAAAACTCACAAGGCTGTTGACGAGAAGCGATACCTCATGGAGACCTTCTTACAAGTCATTGGGTATGGTGGCGGTGTGGAGTGGCCTCCATGCTCACCTGACCTTACCCCATTAGATTTCTTCATTTGAAGTCACATCAAACAGCAGGTGTATGCGACCCCTCCAGCAATATTGCAGGACCTACGACGACATATCACAGATGCTTGTGCAAACGTGTTACCTACCATATTGCACAATGTGCAGCAATATACAGTATGTGTCCAGAGTCCAGATGTGCATTGCAGCTGACGGTGGCCACTTTGAGCATCAAAGTTAAATGAGCGCCATATACGTGAGCAGCATTCAATGTTTTGGGGGGGGGTCATGGGTTTCATATCATAGCATTTCTGTATGAAAGGTGTCAATTCGTATTGAATTGATGATGCCCTACAATTTTTTAATTAATTTTTTTTCTCTATCTCGTTCCGTTTTTGAGATAAAAATGCTAACTCCGTTGTTTTCCACCAGGTGGCGCTATAGGTGGTTTCATTGCGTAGGCCATGGCTACTTTACTATACCTAGACACAACTTCTATTCCTATAGCTGCCGCCGTTGTCAAGTTAATGGCGGTGGACAGGATATAGGTGGACACACTGTTTATCAATCTGTTCGGCTTTATAACTTGCTGTCAGCAGATCAGACACCAGATTCCTTTAGTAAACTAATACATTATTCTGTTTATTTTCTTGCTATAGCTTAAATTGAATTAAATATAATTATTCTACTCCAAACAGCAATAATAGTAATAGCACAAAGAACACTCCAAAAATAATAAAAAGTCTTAATAATCTAAAAAATTCTTAAGTCTTTTCAATACATAATATGCCCTAAATCAAGAAACATGTTGATATATCTCCAGTAGATTTATGTCATATTTGCTTTTCCAGCAGCTCTACTAAAAAGTGATGTTGTCTTTCCACTTTCATCTTAACCCCCTGGCTGCCACAAAGGCCACGCTGGCATTATTCCTCCTTGCTTTCCAGTCCCCTCTGGCTGCAAAATGATTAAAATTGTGAAATCTTTGCATTGTTCCCCATGAGAGTTCATTTAGCTGAGATAAGCATATCTGTTTTACCATCTAACTTTAAAAATCAACCAAAGCGAAAAAAAAAGTGATTTACATATAACACAGAATAAATTTAGATAGAAGAAAAATAGAAAGATATAGTTAGATTGATAATTAGATAGATAGATAGATAGATATAGGGATATATAGATAGATACATAGATAGATGATAGATAGATAGATAGATAATGGATAGATAGATAATAGATAGATAGATAGATAGAGAGAGAGATATATAGATAGATGGATAGATAGATAGATACATAGATAGATACATCGGGGCCCTTTGCACACTACGACATCGCAGGTGCGATGTCGGTGGGGTCAAATCGAAAGTGACGCACATCCGGCATCGCTCTCGACATCGTAGTGTGTAAATCGTTTTAACTACGATTAAAGCGAGCGCAAAAGCGTCGGTATCGTATGATCGGTGTAGTGTCAGTCATTTTCATTATTTTGGCTGCAGCGACGGTACGATGTTGTTCCTCGTTCCTGTGGCAGCACACATCGCTGTGTATGAAGTCGCAGGACCGAGGAACATCTCCTACCTGCGTCCCGTCTACAATGCGGAAGGAAAGAGGTGGGCGGGATGTTTACGTCCCGCTCATCTCCGCCCCTCTGCTTCTATTGGCCGGATGCCGTGTGACGTTGCTCTGACGCCACATGACCCACCCCCTTTGGAAGGAGGCGGGTCGCCGGCCAGAGCGACGTCGCAGGGCAGGTGAGTGCATGTGAAGCTGCCGTAGTGATAATGTTCGCTACGGCAGCTATCACCATGATATCACAGCTGCAACGAGGGCGGGGACTATTGCGCTTAGCATCGCAGCATCGGCTTGCGATGTCGTAGTGTGCAAAGGGCCCCATAGATAGATAGATAGATGGATGGATGGATGAATTGATAGATAGATAATGGATAGATAGATAATAGATAGATAGATAGATAAAGGAATATATAGAGGGATATATAGATAGATAGATAGATGGATGGATAGCTATATGGATAAATAATAGATAGACAGAGGGATAGATAGATAGATAGATAGATAGATGAAACAAATGGTTATTACGTGTGGTCAATTATCATAAATTTTTGTGAAAAATTAATCATAAATAACCTTATAAAGCCATTTACAAAAAGTAATTAGCACTGAACCTAATGTAAATGTTCAGAGGTGATAAATCTCCACCAAATGGCGAAAAGTAAGATGTAAAATAAGGCGCACTTTGTGAGACTTGGCATTATATTTTAGGCTTGAATCAATATGCTCTTGTCTCAATGGAAGTGTTTTACTGTGTTGACTTATGCAATTCTGAAGACATTAGAAAGATGTAGTGTAGGAAAGATGGGAGCCAGAAGAAGAAACATAGCCTGAGATTTATTCTAATAGTCATTCCCATTAAATGACAAATAGAGCTAAATTCTCTGGATGGATCTCTGATTTATCGTAAGGAGCTATTACTTCAACTTGAGACTACATGAGTTTGTTTATTGACCACTTCATCGAGGGACAGTTTTCTTTTAATTTTTTTTTTATTCTTATACCAGATAGAACATTTTCTTGGTAATATTATATATATATATATATATATATATATATATATATATATATATATATACATATACAGTATATATACAATGTGTCATGAAAGTGAATACACTCCTCACATTTTTGTAAGTTTTCATGATAATGTTCATGTTATAACACTGAAGATCTGCTAATTTGATACAATGTAAAGTAGTCAGTGTACAACTTCTATAACAAATTAACTGGTGTATCCTCTGAATAATTCAACACTCAGCCATTAATGTCTAAACTGCTGGCAACAAGAGTGAGAACATCTTATAAGGTAATCTTTCACCAGGTTTTTGCCACCTACTCTGAGGGCAGCATGATGGAAAAGGAAAGGAGACCCTTATTCCAGCGATTTGTCACTTACCTCATGTGTCACTTGCATAGTGTAGCTTTCATACAATCACTGTTTTTTTTGCAGAAGACTGTCATTAGAGGACTACTTGGCCTGCTGTCAGGTAGTCCAGCATATTCATGAGCTCTGTATAACTGCTAGATCTGCAGCACAGATTTTATAAAAATGACAGCAAACAGCTCAGTAAGTGACACATTGCTGGAATCAGGGTCTTTTTCTCTACATTACACTGCTCTCAGAAGGGGTAGCAAAATCCTGGTGACAGATTCCCTTTAAGTGAAAATGGCCAAATTGTTGTCTATATTTTGTGTGGCCACCATTATTTTCAATCACTGCCTTAACTCTCTTGGGTATAGAGTTCACTAGAGCTGGAATGCTCTTTCACTCCTCTATGATGAGATCACGGAGATGTTCGTTGTTAGTAGAGTTGAGCGCGGTTCGTGGTTCGAGGTTCTCCAGTTCTAGGCTCGAGTGATTTTGGGCCCTGTTCTAGATCGAACTAGAACTCGAGCTTTTTGCAAAAGCTCGATAGTTCTAGAAACGTTTGAGAATGGTTCTAGCAGCAAAAAACAGCTAATTCCTAGCTTGGTTTCCGCTGTAATAGTGTAAGTCACTCTGTGACTCACACTATTATGACATTTCAGTGTATAGTGTGCGTGAACAGCGCCTTCAGATCACTGCTGTTTCTATAATGGCGATCGCCATTTTTTTTTTTTTCCTTGTCTTCCTTCCCTAAGTGCGCGCGTGTAGTGGGGCGGGCCAGCATGTCAGCCAATCCCAGACACACACACAGCTAAGTGGACTTTTAGCCAGAGAAGCAACGGCATGTGTGATAGGATGTCCATGTCACATGTCCCTGCATTATAAAACCGGACATTTTCCTCCAGGACGCCATTATCTCTTCTGCGTCTTTGGTGTCAGACATCACTGTCGCAGCTCCGTCCTCCTGAGTCCTATCGCTGATAGCTGTATGCGCTCCATACACAGCGTTAGACAGCTTAGGGAGAGCACTTTCTATCAGTCCTTTTAAGGGCTCAAACCGTTAGGGTCAGAGCCATAGGTGACAGGTCCTGAAAACAGAGACAGCGTCTGTGTAGCCAAGGTCAGGGATTTCCTCCCTGCATTTCCCTATTAGGAGGGAATAGAAAGGCAGGCTTCCATTCCTCTACCCAGAGCCCCACAATCCTACCACTGTACCCTCCTGTCCTCTGCACACTCCAACGCATTATAACTAAGCCATTATACTAGCAAACACTCAGTGTACCTAGTGGCATCCTAAACGTGGCTATTGGACTTTGCTATAGTCCCACTAGTGCAAAGACATTTGCAGAGCACGTCTGCCTGCATTGCACACTCCAACTCATTATAACTAAGCCATTATACTAGCAAACACACAGTGTACCTAGTGGCATCCTATACGTGGCTATTGGACTTTGCTATAGTCCCACTAGTGCAAAGACATTTGCAGAGCGCATCTGCCTGCATTGCACACTCCAACTCATTATAACTAAGCCATTATACTAGCAAACACTCAGTGTACCTAGTGGCATCCTAAACGTGGCTATTGGACTTTGCTATAGTCACACTAGTGCAAAGACATTTGCAGAGCACGTCTGCCTGCATTGCACACTCCAACTCATTATAACTAAGCCATTATACTAGCAAACACTCAGTGTACCTAGTGGCATCCTATACGTGGCTATTGGACTGTTGTCTAGTCACACTAGTGCAAAGACATTTGCAGCACCTCTACCTGCATTGCACACTCCAACTCATTATTATAACTAAGCCATTATACTAGCAAACACTCAGTGTACCTAGTGGCATCCTAAACGTGGCTATTGGACTTTTGTCTTGTCACACTAGTGCAAAGACATTTGCAGAGCACCTCTGCCTGCATTGCACACTCCAACTCATTATAACTAAGCCATTATACTAGCAAACACTCAGTGTACCTAGTGGCATCCTAAACGTGGCTATTGGACTTTGCTATAGTCCCACTAGTGCAAAGGCATTTGCAGAGCACGTCTGCCTGCATTGCACACTCCAACTCATTATAACTAAGCCATTATACTAGCAAACACTCAGTGTACCTAGTGGCATCCTAAACGTGGCTATTGGACTTTTGTCTTGTCACACTAGTGCAAAGACATTTGCAGAGCACCTCTGCCTGCATTGCACACTCCAACTCATTATAACTAAGCCATTATACTAGCAAACACTCAGTGTACCTAGTGGCATCCTAAACGTGGCTATTGGACTTTGCTATAGTCACACTAGTGCAAAGACATTTGCAGAGCACGTCTGCCTGCATTGCACACTCCAACTCATTATAACTAAGCCATTATACTAGCAAACACTCAGTGTACCTAGTGGCATCCTATACGTGGCTATTGGACTTTGCTATAGTCACACTAGTGCAAAGACATTTGCAGAGCACGTCTGCCTGCATTGCACACTCCAACTCATTATAACTGAAGCCCACTTTACACGTTGCAATTAGTTGTACAATCGCATTTGCGATGTGACACGCCCAGGTTGCATACGGGATCTATGAGATTTCACGTTGGTCGTTCATTTGCTGTCACACGAGCGTTAGTAGTCTATGTTAAATTGATCAATGTTATGTGCGATCCTTTAGATCATGTGCTCTGTGACGTATGCATTGGGCACCTTTTTTTTTTTTTTATTTATTGACTTGACAAGCATGTGTAATGTGTAGGGATGCGTTTTTACTATGTCATCTGCCATTCAGCTCTGCTACATGGCCGCTAACAGCAGACACAGACAGCCATGTAGCAGAGCTGAATGGCAGATGACAGCAGACACAGACAGAGCCGCACTGTCAGAATGAACTCGGGTGAACTTCACCCGACTTCATGGTCATGCTGCGGCTCTGTCTGTGTCGCGCCCTGATTAGCGGTCACCAGTGAAGACTCACCGGTGACCGCTAATCTCCTGAGTAACTGAAGTTAGCAGCCCTCTCTCATACTCACCAATCCCCGATCCCCGGCGCTGCACGGCTTTCTCACTGCTCCGGCGATCAGCTGAGCTGTCACTGAGGTTACCCGCGGCCACCGGTGGATGCAGCGGTGGCCGCGGGTAACCTCAGTGACAGCAGCTGATCGCGCGGCTGTGTTCATTTGCTGTGTGGAGGTGACCGGAGCGGCTGTGTCTGCTGCGGCTCCGGTCACCTCCATGCAGCAGCGCTGGATGCGACGCTGGATCATCCTGGATTACGCCGGACAAGGAGGGCTTTTTGGGGCTGATTAAAGTGGTGAACCAGGGTATATGTGTGTGTTTTTATTTCTAATAAAGGATTTTTTCTGGTGTGTGTGTTTATTTAATGTAACTTACAGATTAATCATGGAGGGTGTCTCATAGACGCCTGACATGATTAATCTAGGACTTATTGGCAGCTATGGGCTGCCAATAACTCCTTATTACCCCGATTTGCCAACGCACCAGGGCAAATCGGGAAGAGCCAGGTACAGTCCCAGAACTGTCGCATATAATGTATGCGGCAATTATGGGCGGCTGTTGGCTGATATTGTTAGGGTGGGGGGCTCCCCATAACGTGGAGCTCCCCATCCTGAGAATACCAGCCTTCAGCCGTATGGCTTTATCTGGCTGGTTTTAAAAATGGGGGGAACCGCACGCCGTTTTTTTTAATTATTTAATTATTTATTTCACTACACAGTATAGACACGCCCACCGGCTGCTGTGATTGGGTGCAGTGTGACACCTGTCACTCAGAGTGGGGGCGTGTCTCACTGTAACCAATCATAGGCGCTGGTGGGCGGGGAAAGCAGGGAATACGAAATTGTTTAATGGGCGGCCGGCTTTTTCAAAACAGTAAAAGCCGCCGGAGCAGTGTGAATGCTGTGCAGCCCCGGGGATCGGGGATTGGTGAGTATATGAGAGAGGGGGATAGACTGACATGGACAGAGAGTGAGGGACAGAGATAGTGACAGACTGACAGAGATTAGTGCATGACAGACATTGTGAGGCGCTTCAGAACGCAGCTTTTCAGCTGCGCTCTGAAGCAGACCTTTTTTAAGCTGCGGTGTAGAGCGCACACCTGCGCACATAGCATCAGACATCAAAATCGTATGAGGGATGTCACACGTTACAATTGACTAGGTTCGTGCAACAAAACGCTCAATTCTAGAGAATGATACGATGTGTTTGCGATCAACGGTTTTGCGTTCAATCCTGATCGCATGTAGCTGTCACACGCAGATACCTCACAAACGATGCCGGATGTGCGTCACTTACAACTTGACCCCAACGACGGATTGTGAGATATATTGAAGCGTGTGTAGAGGGCTTTAGCCATTATACTAGCAAACACACAGTGTACCTAGTGGCATCCTAAACGTGGCTATTGGACTTTGCTATAGTCACACTAGTGCAAAGACATTTGCAGAGCACGTCTGCCTGCATTGCACACTCCAACTCATTATAACTAAGCCATTATACTAGCAAACACTCAGTGTACCTAGTGGCATCCTAAACGTGGCTATTGGACTGTTGTCTAGTCACACTAGTGCAAAGACATTTGCAGAGCACCTCTGCCTGCATTGCACACTCCAACTCATTATAACTAAGCCATTATACTAGCAAACACTCAGTGTACCTAGTGGCATCCTAAACGTGGCTATTGGACTTTGCTATAGTCCCACTAGTGCAAAGACATTTGCAGAGCACGTCTGCCTGCATTGCACACTCCAACTCATTATAACTAAGCCATTATACTAGCAAACACTCAGTGTACCTAGTGGCACCCTAAACGTGGCTATTGGACTTTGCTATAGTCACACTAGTGCAAAGACATTTGCAGAGCACGTCTGCCTGCATTGCACACTCCAACTCATTATAACTAAGCCATTATACTAGCAAACACTCAGTGTACCTAGTGGCATCCTAAACGTGGCTATTGGACTGTTGTCTAGTCACACTAGTGCAAAGACATTTGCAGAGCACGTCTGCCTGCATTGCACACTCCAACTCATTATAACTAAGCCATTATACTAGCAAACACTTAGTGTACCTAGTGGCATCCTAAACGTGGCTATTGGACTGTTGTCTAGTCACACTAGTGCAAAGACATTTGCAGAGCACCTCTGCCTGCATTGCACACTCCAACTCATTATAACTAAGCCATTATACTAGCAAACACTCAGTGTACCTAGTGGCATCCTAAACGTGGCTATTGGACTTTGCTATAGTCACACTAGTGCAAAGACATTTGCAGCACCTCTGCCTGCATTGCACACTCCAACTCATTATAACTAAGCCTTTATACTAGCAAACACTCAGTGTACCTAGTGGCATCCTAAACGTGGCTATTGGACTTTGCTATAGTCCCACTAGTGCAAAGACATTTGCAGAGCACGTCTGCCTGCATTGCACACTCCAACTCATTATAACTAAGCCATTATACTAGCAATTTTTGCTGCCAGTTTAAGGGTCGTAGTTGCATTGTCAGGGATATTTATTCTTTATTATTCTGCTGTTAATAAAGCTAGACCCCCACTGCAATCTACACCACCTCTCAATTTTTACTACCACATTGTCAGTCCACAATCTTGTCGCAATCAACATGAGTGGCAAAATGACAGATGCTGGTGGAAAGGGGAAGAGGCGTGGTGGAAAAGGCAAAAAAGGTTTTGTCCGTGGGGAAGGTGGCAAAGCTCCATTATCATCTGCTGAAGATAGACCATCTACCAGCAAAAGTAAGATGTCTACTACTTACCGTGGACAATCTGATGTGCTCCCTTTTTTACGGACACGAACAACAGGAACAAAGGTAGATGATGGGCAAAAAAGGAAAATGCTTGAATGGATCTCAAGTGGTCCAACAAGTGCCCTCTCAGCCACTTCAAGTACCGCATCCAAAAAACACCAGTCCTCTGAGTTGTCATCCCAATCAAACTTGATTTCTCCCAGCTCTGAAGTCTCCATCAGCCCTGCACAGTATGGTGGAACTGAGATGGCTGAGTCTGCAGAGCTGTTCAGTCACACTATAGCCTGGGAATCAGAGGTCTGCTCCCAAGCTACAGTGAGTACAGAACAGGAAATGGTCTGCAGTGATGCCCAGAACCTTTGTGACTCTGATTCAGGCCGTGAGGACCAAGTTTCGGAGCATAATGTTGACCCTTTGTCACAAACTGTAACACCTGTGGTTATAGACAATGAGGAACATACTGATGAAGATGAGACTCAGATATCCGATTGGGATGACAACTTAAATATTCGGTCAGGGCAAGAAGAGGCTCAGTCAGAGGGGGAGGGGAGTGCAAACACAACAATTGATGATGAAGTTCTAGATCCCACCTACTGTCAACCCACAGTCAGGCACTCGAGGAGGTCAACAGAGGTGGTGGAGGAGGATGCAACTGATGACGAAGTTACCTTGCGCCTTCCTGGACAGAGTCGGAGTACTGGTAGCACGTCTACAACTGCATCCTCAGCCACCACTCTGCCTCTGAGCATTATTCGGGGTGGATCATCAGGTCGCATGGCCTCTAAGCCTTGCCTAGCCTGGTCCTTTTTTGACATAGAAAAAGATCGCCCAAATTATGTGATCTTTAAAATTTGTCATGGTTCTCTTAGTAGAGGTCAAAACCTCAGCAGTTTGACAACTTCTTCCATGAATCGTCACATGAATAAATATCATATGGCCCGGTGGGAAGCTCACCGTGCTGCAATGAGGCCTAGCGGAGCGAACCATCCACCGCCTGCCCCTTCCAGTGCATCCGCGCGATCGTCATCTTCTAGGACTGTGGGGACAGCTGTCACACCTGTTTTTCCACCCACAACTTCCACCACTGTAACCGCAACAGGCAGTTTGCTTGGTAGGTCGTCAGTTGTTTTGGAAGAGGAAACAAGTGAGTGTGTACAGCTGTCTCAGACATCAATAGCACCGACTTTGGATGAAGGCAACATCATGTCTCCGCCTGCACTTTCCTCACAAACCTGCATTTTTCCAGGGACACGCTACTCAACACCGTCTACACACAGCAGCCAGAACTCTGTCCCTCAGATGTGGACAAATAAAAGGCCATTTCCTGCGACCCATGACAAAGCTAAGAGGTTGACTCTATCCCTCTGTAAGCTGTTGGCTACAGAAATGCTGCCTTTCCGCCTAGTGGACACACAGGATTTTAGAGACCTTATGTCTGTCGCTGTGCCCCAGTACCAGATGCCTAGTCGCCACTACTTCTCTAAGAAAGGTGTGCCCGCGCTACACCAGCATGTCGCACACAACATCACCGCTTCATTGAGAAACTCTGTGTGTGAACGGGTGCATTTCACCACCGATACTTGGACCAGTAAGCATGGACAGGGACGTTACATGTCGCTGACTGGGCACTGGGTAACTATGGTGATAGATGGTGAAGGGTCTGCTGCACAAGTCTTGCCGTCCCCACGACTTGTGTGTCAATCCTCTGTCTGTCCAAGTTCCGCCACTGCTTCTGCATCCTCCACCTCATCTGGGTCCTCCACCTCCGCCCCAAGCCTGCCTGGTCAGGCCACCAGCGTTCTCACTGCGCAGAAGGAATCACGCACCCCTCATTACTATGCTGGCAGCAGAGCGCAACGGCATCAGGCGGTCTTTAGCTTGACATGTCTTGGGAATAAGAGTCACACAGCTGAGGAGTTGTGGTCAGCTCTGCGGTCCGAGTTTAATAAATGGATGTCTCCACTCAACCTGCAGCCTGGTAAGGCCGTGTGCGACAATGCTGCAAACCTGGGTGCGGCCCTTCGCCTGGGCAAGGTGACACACGTACCTTGTATGGCTCACGTGTTGAACCTTGTCGTGCAGCAATTTTTAACACAGTATCCCGGCCTATATGGCCTTCTGAACCGGGCACGAAAACTGTCTGCTCACTTCCGCCGTTCAAGCGCCGCAGCTGAGCGACTTGCATCGCTCCAGAAGTCTTTCGGCCTGCCGGTTCATCGCCTGAAATGCGATGTGGCGACACGCTGGAATTCAACTCTCCACATGTTACAGCGACTGTGGCAGCACCGCCGTGCCCTGGTGCAATACGTCATGACGTATAGCCTGGGCCAACGAGATGCAGAGGTGGGGCAGATCACCCTGATGGAGTGGTCTCAGATCAAGGACCTATGCACCCTTCTGCACAGTTTCGACATGGCGACGAATATGTTTAGCGCTGACAATGCCATTATCAGCATGACGATTCCAGTCATTTACATGCTGGAACACACGCTAAACACTATTCGTAGTCAGGGGGCGGGACAACAGGAAGGGGATGAACTACAGGAGGATTCATATGCGCAAGACACAACAACATCACCAAGGTCCAGACGTTCATCATCACCAAGGCGCCAGGCATGGGAGCATGGGGGACAGGGATCAACCAGGGCGCATGGTAGCAGGCGAGATGTTGAGGAAGGTGCAGGAGGACATGAAGAAATGGAGGACGAACTGTCCATGGACATGGAAGACTCAGCAGATGAGGGAGACCTTGGTCAAATTTCAGTTGAAAGAGGTTGGGGGGAGATGTCAGAGGAAGAAAGAACGGTTAGCACCTCTATGCCACAAACACAGCGTGGACTTGGTCCGCATGGCTGCGCAAGACACATGAGTGCCTTCTTGTTGCACTACCTCCAACATGACCCTCGTATTGTCAAAATTAGAAGTGATGATGACTACTGGCTTGCCACACTATTAGATCCCCGGTACAAGTCCACATTTTGTGACATAATTCCAACCATAGAAAGGGACGCACGTATGCAGGAGTATCAGCAGAAGCTGTTACTCGATCTTAGATCCGCTTTTCCACCAAACAACCGTGCAGGTGCAGGGAGTGAATCTCCCAGTTGTAACTTGACAACATGGGACGGTCTCATCATCTTCAACAGTCTACACGTACCAGTAGGACCGTATCTGGTGCTGGTAACAGCAATTTTATGGAATCTTTTCATAATTTTTTTAGACCCTCCTTTGCAAGGCCACCAGAGACAACAAGTCTGACACATAGTCAACGGCTGGAGAGGATGATACAGGAGTATCTCCAAATGAACATCGATGCCATGACTGTGCAACTGGAGCCTTGCTCCTTTTGGGCTTCAAACCTAGAAAAATGGCCAGAGCTCTCAACTTACGCCTTGGAGATTTTGTCGTGTCCAGCTGCCAGCGTTGTCTCTGAACGTGTCTTCAGTGCTGCTGGGTGTGTGCTGACAGATAAGCTCACGCGTCTGTCCAGTGACAATGTGGACAGACTGACGTTCATCAAAATGAACAAGTCATGGATCCAGAAGGAATTTACAACCCCTGTGTCATCCTGGGGAGAGTAAATGCTTGTGGATTTGGAATGTGCTTGATGCAAATCTAGCTGTGAAGTGTACAACTAGGGCACAAGTGTTGCCACTGAATGGGTGGGTGTGTGTGGGGCACAATTTTTGGAAAAAAGGGAGACTCCGCTTGGAGTAACCCTTGCTTACATTGTTTTTAAAAGAAGCCAAGATGAACAGAGCTGGGATCAGGAAAGACTTTGCTACCTACCCTGGTGTCATCCTGGGGACGGTTAATTATGGCGTATTTTGGAATGTGCTTGATGCAAATCTAGCTGTGAAGTGTACAACTAGGGCACAAGTGCTGCCACTGAATGGGTGGGTGTGTGTGGGGCACAATTTTTGGAAAAAAAGGGAGACTCCGCTTGGAGTAACCCTTGCTTACATTGTTTTTAAAAGAAGCCAAGATGAACAAGTCATGGTTCAGCAAAAACTTTATCTATCTACCCCGGTGTCATCCTGGGGACGGTTAATTATGGCGTATTTTGGAATGTGCTTGATGCAAATCTAGCTGTGAAGTGTACAACTAGGGCACAAGTGCTGCCACTGAATGGGTGGGTGTGTGTGGGGCACAATTTTTGGAAAAAAGCGAGACTCCGCTTGGAGTAACCCTTGCTTGCTGTGTTTTTAAAAGAAGCCAAGATGAACAGAGCTATGATCAGGAAAGACTTTGCTACCTACCCCGGTGTCATCCTGGGGACGGATAAGAACGGCGTATTTTTGAATGTGCTTGATGCAAATCAAAACATCCTGTTTGCAACTAGGGCCCAAGTGCTGCCACTGATGGGGTGGGTGTCTGTGTGGCCCAATTTTTGGAAAAAAGGGAGACTCCACTTGGAGTAACCCTTGCTTACATTGTTTCTAAAAGAAGCCAAGATGAACAGAGCTGGGATCAGGAAAGACTTTGCTACCTACCCTGGTGTCATCCTGGGGACGGTTAATTATGGCGTATTTTGGAATGTGCTTGATGCAAATCTAGCTGTGAAGTTTACAACTAGGGCACAAGTGCTGCCACTGAATGTGTGGGTGTGTGTGGGGCACAATTTTTGGAAAAAAAGGGAGACTCCGCTTGGAGTAACCCTTGCTTACATTGTTTTTAAAAGAAGCCAAGATGAACAGAGCTGGGATCAGGAAAGACTTTGCTACCTACCCCGGTGTCATGCTGGGGACGGTTAATTATGGCGTATTTTTGAATGTGCTTGATGCAAATCAAAACATCCTGTTTGCAACTAGGGCTCAAGTGCTGCCACTGATGGGGTGGGTGTCTGTGTGGCCCAATTTTTGGAAAAAAGGGAGACTCCGCTTGGAGTAACCCTTGCTTACATTGTTTTTAAAAGAAGCCAATATGAACAAGTCATGGTTCAGCAAAGACTTTATCTACCTACCCCGGTGTCATCCTGGGGACGGTTAATTATGGCGTATTTTGGAATGTGCTTGATGCAAATCTAGCTGTGAAGTGTACAACTAGTGCACAAGTGCTGCCACTGAATGGGTGGGTGTGTGTGGGGCACAATTTTTGGAAAAAAGGGAGACTCCGCTTGGAGTAACCCTTGCTTGCTGTGTTTTTAAAAGAAGCCAAGATGAACAGAGCTGGGATCAGGAAAGACTTTGCTACCTACCCCGGTGTCATCCTGGGGACGGATAAGAATGGCGTATTTTTGAATGTGCTTGATGCAAATCAAAACATCCTGTTTGCAACTAGGGCCCAAGTGCTGCCACTGATGGGGTGGGTGTCTGTGTGGCCCAATTTTTGGAAAAAAGGGAGACTCCGCTTGGAGTAACCCTTGCTTACATTGTTTTTAAAAGAAGCCAAGATGAACAAGTCATGGTTCAGCAAAGACTTTATCTACCTACCCCGGTGTCATGCTGGGGACGGTTAATTATGGCGTATTTTGGAATGTGCTTGATGCAAATCTAGCTGTGAAGTGTACAACTAGGGCACAAGTGCTGCCACTGAATGGGTGGGTGTGTGTGGGGCACAATTTTTGGAAAAAAGGGAGACTCCACTTGGAGTAACCCTTGCTTACATTGTTTTTAAAAGAAGCCAAGATGAACAGAGCTGGGATCAGGAAAGACTTTGCTACCTACCCCGGTGTCATCCTGGGGACGGTTAATTATGGCGTATTTTGGAATGTGCTTGATGCAAATCTAGCTGTGAAGTGTACAACTAGGGCACAAGTGCTGCCACTGAATGGGTGGGTGTGTGTGGGGCACAATTATTGGAAAAAAGGGAGACTCCGCTTGGAGTAACCCTTGCTTACATTGTTTTTAAAAGAAGCCAAGATGAACAGAGCTGGGATCAGGAAAGACTTTGCTACCTACCCCGGTGTCATGCTGGGGACGGTTAATTATGGCGTATTTTTGAATGTGCTTGATGCAAATCAAAACATCCTGTTTGCAACTAGGGCTCAAGTGCTGCCACTGATGGGGTGGGTGTCTGTGTGGCCCAATTTTTGGAAAAAAGGGAGACTCCGCTTGGAGTAACCCTTGCTTACATTGTTTTTAAAAGAAGCCAATATGAACAAGTCATGGTTCAGCAAAGACTTTATCTACCTACCCCGGTGTCATCCTGGGGACGGTTAATTATGGCGTATTTTGGAATGTGCTTGATGCAAATCTAGCTGTGAAGTGTACAACTAGGGCACAAGTGCTGCCACTGAATGGGTGGGTGTGTGTGGGGCACAATTTTTGGAAAAAAGGGAGACTCCGCTTGGAGTAACCCTTGCTTACATTGTTTTTAAAAGAAGCCAAGATGAACAGAGCTGGGATCAGGAAAGACTTTGCTACCTACCCCGGTGTCATCCTGGGGACGGTTAATTATGGCGTATTTTGGAATGTGCTTGATGCAAATCTAGCTGTGAAGTGTACAACTAGGGCACAAGTGCTGCCACTGAATGGGTGGGTGTGTGTGGGGCACAATTTTTGGAAAAAAGGGAGACTCCGCTTGGAGTAACCCTTGCTTACATTGTTTTTAAAAGAAGCCAAGATGAACAGAGCTGGGATCAGGAAAGACTTTGCTACCTACCCTGGTGTCATCCTGGGGACGGTTAATTATGGCGTATTTTGGAATGTGCTTGATGCAAATCTAGCTGTGAAGTGTACAACTAGGGCACAAGTGCTGCCACTGAATGGGTGGGTGTGTGTGGGGCACAATTTTTGGAAAAAAAGGGAGACTCCGCTTGGAGTAACCCTTGCTTACATTGTTTTTAAAAGAAGCCAAGATGAACAAGTCATGGTTCAGCAAAGACTTTATCTACCTACCCCGGTGTCATGCTGGGGACGGTTAATTATGGCGTATTTTTGAATGTGCTTGATGCAAATCAAAACATCCTGTTTGCAACTAGGGCTCAAGTGCTGCCACTGATGGGGTGGGTGTCTGTGTGGCCCAATTTTTGGAAAAAAGGGAGACTCCGCTTGGAGTAACCCTTGCTTACATTGTTTTTAAAAGAAGCCAAGATGAACAGAGCTGGGATCAGGAAAGACTTTGCTACCTAACCCGGTGTCATCCTGGGGACGGATAAGAATGGCGTATTTTTGAATGTGCTTGATGCAAATCAAAACATCCTGTTTGCAACTAGGGCCCAAGTGCTGCCACTGATGGGGTGGGTGTCTGTGTGGCCCAATTTTTGGAAAAAAGGGAGACTCCGCTTGGAGTAACCCTTGCTTACATTGTTTTTAAAAGAAGCCAAGATGAACAAGTCATGGTTCAGCAAAGACTTTATCTACCTACCCCGGTGTCATCCTGGGGACGGTTAATTATGGCGTATTTTGGAATGTGCTTGATGCAAATCTAGCTGTGAAGTGTACAACTAGGGCACAAGTGCTGCCACTGAATGGGTGGGTGTGTGTGTGGCCCAATTTTTGGAAAAAAGGGAGACTCCGCTTGGAGTAACCCTTGCTTGCTGTGTTTTTAAAAGAAGCCAAGATGAACAGAGCTGGGATCAGGAAAGACTTTGCTACCTACCCCGGTGTCATCCTGGGGACGGATAAGAATGGCGTATTTTTGAATGTGCTTGATGCAAATCAAAACATCCTGTTTGCAACTAGGGCCCAAGTGCTGCCACTGATGGGGTGGGTGTCTGTGTGGCCCAATTTTTGGAAAAAAGGGAGACTCCGCTTGGAGTAACCCTTGCTTACATTGTTTTTAAAAGAAGCCAAGATGAACAAGTCATGGTTCAGCAAAGACTTTATCTACCTACCCCGGTGTCATGCTGGGGACGGTTAATTATGGCGTATTTTGGAATGTGCTTGATGCAAATCTAGCTGTGAAGTGTACAACTAGGGCACAAGTGCTGCCACTGAATGGGTGGGTGTGTGTGGGGCACAATTTTTGGAAAAAAGGGAGACTCCACTTGGAGTAACCCTTGCTTACATTGTTTTTAAAAGAAGCCAAGATGAACAGAGCTGGGATCAGGAAAGACTTTGCTACCTACCCCGGTGTCATCCTGGGGACGGTTAATTATGGCGTATTTTGGAATGTGCTTGATGCAAATCTAGCTGTGAAGTGTACAACTAGGGCACAAGTGCTGCCACTTAATGGGTGGGTGTGTGTGGGGCACAATTATTGGAAAAAAGGGAGACTCCGCTTGGAGTAACCCTTGCTTACATTGTTTTTAAAAGAAGCCAAGATGAACAGAGCTGGGATCAGGAAAGACTTTGCTACCTACCCCGGTGTCATGCTGGGGACGGTTAATTATGGCGTATTTTTGAATGTGCTTGATGCAAATCAAAACATCCTGTTTGCAACTAGGGCTCAAGTGCTGCCACTGATGGGGTGGGTGTCTGTGTGGCCCAATTTTTGGAAAAAAGGGAGACTCCGCTTGGAGTAACCCTTGCTTACATTGTTTTTAAAAGAAGCCAATATGAACAAGTCATGGTTCAGCAAAGACTTTATCTACCTACCCCGGTGTCATCCTGGGGACGGTTAATTATGGCGTATTTTGGAATGTGCTTGATGCAAATCTAGCTGTGAAGTGTACAACTAGGGCACAAGTGCTGCCACTGAATGGGTGGGTGTGTGTGGGGCACAATTTTTGGAAAAAAGGGAGACTCCGCTTGGAGTAACCCTTGCTTACATTGTTTTTAAAAGAAGCCAAGATGAACAGAGCTGGGATCAGGAAAGACTTTGCTACCTACCCCGGTGTCATCCTGGGGACGGTTAATTATGGCGTATTTTGGAATGTGCTTGATGCAAATCTAGCTGTGAAGTGTACAACTAGGGCACAAGTGCTGCCACTGAATGGGTGGGTGTGTGTGGGGCACAATTTTTGGAAAAAAGGGAGACTCCGCTTGGAGTAACCCTTGCTTACATTGTTTTTAAAAGAAGCCAAGATGAACAGAGCTGGGATCAGGAAAGACTTTGCTACCTACCCTGGTGTCATCCTGGGGACGGTTAATTATGGCGTATTTTGGAATGTGCTTGATGCAAATCTAGCTGTGAAGTGTACAACTAGGGCACAAGTGCTGCCACTGAATGGGTGGGTGTGTGTGGGGCACAATTTTTGGAAAAAAAGGGAGACTCCGCTTGGAGTAACCCTTGCTTACATTGTTTTTAAAAGAAGCCAAGATGAACAAGTCATGGTTCAGCAAAGACTTTATCTACCTACCCCGGTGTCATGCTGGGGACGGTTAATTATGGCGTATTTTTGAATGTGCTTGATGCAAATCAAAACATCCTGTTTGCAACTAGGGCTCAAGTGCTGCCACTGATGGGGTGGGTGTCTGTGTGGCCCAATTTTTGGAAAAAAGGGAGACTCCGCTTGGAGTAACCCTTGCTTACATTGTTTTTAAAAGAAGCCAAGATGAACAGAGCTGGGATCAGGAAAGACTTTGCTACCTAACCCGGTGTCATCCTGGGGACGGATAAGAATGGCGTATTTTTGAATGTGCTTGATGCAAATCAAAACATCCTGTTTGCAACTAGGGCCCAAGTGCTGCCACTGATGGGGTGGGTGTCTGTGTGGCCCAATTTTTGGAAAAAAGGGAGACTCCGCTTGGAGTAACCCTTGCTTACATTGTTTTTAAAAGAAGCCAAGATGAACAAGTCATGGTTCAGCAAAGACTTTATCTACCTACCCCGGTGTCATCCTGGGGACGGTTAATTATGGCGTATTTTGGAATGTGCTTGATGCAAATCTAGCTGTGAAGTGTACAACTAGGGCACAAGTGCTGCCACTGAATGGGTGGGTGTGTGTGTGGCCCAATTTTTGGAAAAAAGGGAGACTCCGCTTGGAGTAACCCTTGCTTGCTGTGTTTTTAAAAGAAGCCAAGATGAACAGAGCTGGGATCAGGAAAGACTTTGCTACCTACCCCGATGTCATCCTGGGGACGGATAAGAATGGCGTATTTTTGAATGTGCTTGATGCAAATCTAGCTGTGAATTGTACAACTGGGGCACAACTGCTGCCACTGAATGGGTGGGTGTGTGTGGGGCCCAATTTTTGGAAAAAAAGGGAGACTACGCTTGGAGTCACCTTGCGGTGTTTTACATGATTTTAGAAGGGCATGCCATGCCTATATCTGTGTGTCCTCCTCTTTTTCCTTGTCCAGCTGTTTTGTTTTCGCATGAGTATATGTCCTTGTCATTTTCCCATGTGTTTGTGTTGTGTTGTGAGTCATTTGTCACCTTTTGGACACCTTTGAGGGTGTTTTCTAGGT
Source organism: Anomaloglossus baeobatrachus (assembly GCF_048569485.1). NCBI lineage: Eukaryota > Metazoa > Chordata > Amphibia > Anura > Aromobatidae > Anomaloglossus > Anomaloglossus baeobatrachus. Next base: position 267,598,319 of record NC_134358.1, read on the forward strand.
GTTTTTCTGTATTTGTGATTGCCTGCCATTGTTTCCTATGCAGTTCGAGTTCGGTTCGTCGAACGTTCGATGAGCCGAACTCGAACGGGACCTCCATTCGGCGAACCGACCTCGAGCCGAACCGGGACCGGTTCGCTCATCTCTAGTTGTTAGAGACCTTGTGCTTTTCCACCGTCCAATTGATAATGCCCCACAGATGCTCAATAGGGTTTAGACCTGGTGACATACTTGGCCAGTCCAGCACATTTACCCTCAGTTTGTTTCTGGCATTGGTCTTGGAGTTGTGTTGGGTCACGATCATGTTGGAATACGCAGGGAGTGGGTCATGCTTTGCTTCAATACGAGGGGCTGCTAAGTCTTTGGCTTTACCCAGAAAGAAACAAGATAGGATTATGAAACTTTACGTTTATTCCACATACTCTCCACTGATATCATAAAAACTTCTTACATCACTATTCCAAGTTCTGTAAGTTTAGCAAAAAGAAGGATTTCAGTTATGCCTCAAACCAGGCATCCGTAGCAGCCATGGCATCAGAAATGGTGAGACATTTGGTACCCTTCAGGTTTTTATTCAGGTTTGGAAACAGGTAATAGTTGGAAGGGAGCTAGATTTGATGAATAAGGTGGGTGGTCAACCAGCTGGAAGCCTAGCTCTGTTAGTTTTGCCGTGGTTGCTTCTGCAGTGTGAGCGGAGGTGTTGTCTTGCAGGAATAAAATTCCTTTGGACAGCTTGCTGCACCTTTTGGCCTTTAGAGATGCCTTTAATTGGTCCAAACGTTCAATGTAATAACTTGCATTGATGGTGGAACCCCTTTGAAGGTAGTCCACAAGCAGCACACCCTCTTTATCCCAGAACACAGACGCCATCACCTTGGCTGATTTTTGCACCCTGAACTTCTTTGGATGAGGAGAACCACCGTGCCTCCACTCTTTTGACTGCTTCTTATTTTCAGGGTCATACAACTAAATCCAGGTTTCTTCCATAGTGACCAGACGGTCCAGAAAGTTCTTATCAGTCCAGAAATGCTGACAAATGGACTGGGAAGTTTTCACTTTCATACTTCTCTGATCTGTTGTCAAACATTTGGGGACCCCCTTTCCAGATAGCTTCCTCATGTCCAAATGTTCATGGATAATGACACAAACACGTTCATGGGAAATCCCCATGATGTCTGCTATTGCTTTATTTGAAATTCGTTGATTCTACAGTATGATGTTGTGCACAGCATCAACAATCTCTGGAACAACAACCACTCTTGGTCGTCCAGTACGTTCCTCATCATTGGTGCTGAAGTAGCCCGTTTTAAATTTGGCAAAAAAGTTCTTAACTGTGGAATATGTAGGGCATTGAACCCCCAATGTGTACGACATATCACCATGAATATCCTTTGCAGACTTTCCTTGCAGAAACAAGAATTGTATCACTCCTCTGCTCTCAGTTGCTGTGAATATTGCATTAGCCATTTTGTTTACTCGCATGCGTAGAACACTGTTGGCCTTAAGCAACAAACACAACATTTTGAAAACACATAGTAGACACATAAGCCTTTTATGTGATATAACATTCATTACCATAGAAATAAAAAAAGATCACAAAGTCAAAGACTTATCAGCAGCCCCTCGTATATCACAGTGCATGTTTTCATTCATGGTTCAATCCATGATCTGTGCCTCCTCACATCCAGCAAAACTCATGCAGCCCCAAACCATGACACTCCAACCCCCATGCTTGACTGTAGGCAAGATACACTTGTCTTTGTATTGCTCAACTGGTTTCTGCCAAACACACTTGGCAGAAACCAGTTCTGAACCAAATAGGTTTATCTTGTTCTCATCAAACCACAGGGCATGGTTGCAGTAATCCATGTCCTTTTTCTACTTGTCTTCTGCAAACAGTAGGCTTGTGTGTACATCATCTTTATAAGAGGCTTCCTTCTCTGACGACAACCATACAGACCAATTCCATGCAGTGTGTGGCGTATGATATGAGCACTGACAGGCTGACCTCTCCACCCCTTAATTTTTGCAGCAATGCTGGCAGCGCTCATTCATCTATTTGGAAAGACAATCTCTAGATATGATGCTGAACATGTGCACTCAACTTCTTTGGTTCATTATGGTGAGGCCTGTTCTGAGTTGAACCTGTCTTTTTAAACCACTGTATGTTCTTGGCTGCAGCTCAGTTTCAAGGGTGTTGGCAATCTTTTCATTGCTGAGGACATATTTGTGTAGAGAAACAAGTCTTTTTTTAAGATCCTCAGAGAATTCTTTGCCATGAGGTGCCATATTGAACTTCCAGTGACCAGTATGAGACAAACCTACTCCCCATTTATACCCGAGACATTGTTGAGACATTGTAACACTAGTAAGTCACATAACACCAGAGAGGATAATTGGGCACAATTTGGCCATTTTCATTTAGGGGTGTACTCACGTTTATTGACAATTGTTTTGTCATGGATGGCTGTGTTGATTTATTTACAGGGTACACAAAATGTACACTGTTATGTGAGCTGTACACTGATTACTTTACATTGTATCAAAGTGTAATACCTTTAGTACTGTATCATAAAAACATGAAAGAAAATATTTTCAAAAGTGTGAGTGGTGAATTCACTTTCATAGTATACTGTATCTATTTGGGTCAATGAATTAAGAGAATGAGGAAATGTAAAAATCTTACTTGATTAGCTCCTTAAGACAGAGGTGTATCCAAGCTTTCCAGCACCTGGGGCAAGAATTCAATTTGGTGCCCCCCACAAACGGTGTGAGTAGTCGCCATGTGGTCAATCATCTATATACGTTTTGCACACTTACAGTCATGTGCCAACGAGCTGGTCTTCAAATTTCTCTCAATGTTCAGTGAAAAACTGAGAGAAGTAGAAAGAAAAGCATGTTGTCACATGACTGTAAGTATGAAAATCACATATGAATGGAGTGGACATGTGATAACTGCTGCAACCAGCAAGCAGAGATGAATCCTGACAGTGAGTATATTACATGCTATTAGGATAAAGCATGTTACTATGCATAATTTTATAATTACAGATGTTGTCCAGGTTTGAGAGGAAAGTCTGCAGTTCCTCTAGATGACTACAGGCTTGTGAATGCTCACAACACAGGCACTGCACACTTTTAGGATTTTCCCTTGCCAGTGGCAAGAGTTGACGGTCATGGGAGCATATGTGATTTGTGTCATTCTGGTCTTATTCTGGCTAGATGTGTCCATCCTTACTCAATTAATTTTCATTGAGTGATGCAGCACATGTCTATTTGGCACAAGATTGCATGTAGGCAAATCACATAATTGCAATTTCATGACCTCCAATTCTCCTGCCGACACCAGAGAATCCTGACAGCATGCAGTGCGCTCTGTGAGAATTCAGAAGTCTGCAGTCACATAGACAAAGAGTGACTGCAGACTCATCCCAAACTTGAGCATTCCCTTTAATGCTCCTAACTTAAGTAAAAATATAATAACCCTTAACTTGTCAAACAGCACAATACTTTATTAACATAGGCATGTATCACATAATTTTACATATTATGAATTGTTTCATGTGTATATTATCAGAACAAATAACAGCACAGAAATACATCAACAGTAATAGAGAAAAACATAACTAGAACCCCATCAGTACAGAAATAAATTACCAGAAACACAGTATCACAACCCTTATCAGTGCAGAAATACATACCAGAACCCCAAGCAGTACAGTAATACATAACTAGAACCCCCAGCAGTACAGAAATTCATCAATTTTAATGTCAGGTCAGTCCCATATACAGTTATGTTGCATGAACCAACAACTCTCAGTACATTGTTAACAATGGTAAGAAGATACTGGAAGCTGTTACCATTCGTCATCAGACTGCACCCATACAGGAACATCAGTACTGATGATATGTAGTCAGTATAGCAAAAAACATATATATATCAAAGGTAACTTATAGATGACACTGTCTGATCAGAGACATTCTCTTTCTTTTATTCATCTTGTCCAGACTCCATGATGACTTTTCACACTCACTGCTCTTGCTGTGTCCACACCAACTCCCTCACTACTCATACTGTGTCCATACCTATCCTCCCTCGCTCCTCATACTGTATCTGCACACACCCCTCCTCGCTCTACATACTGTGGGCTCATACATTCCCCCCTTACTCTCTATAGTGTGTCTGCATACATTCCCCCTCACTCTTCATACTGTTTCTACTCCCACCTGCCTCACTCATCATACTCAGTCAGCATAATTTTCCCCCTTGTTCTCCATATTCTGTCTGCACCTATACCATCTCACTCCCATATTGTGTCTGCATACATTCTACATTCCCCCTCACTCTTCATAATTAGTATGCACATATTTCCCCCTCGCTCTCCAAACTGTTTCCACACCTGTGTACCCACTCCTCCATACTGTGTCCACATACATCCCCTCACACTCCTAATAATGTGTCTGCATACATTTCTCCCTCACTCCTCATATTGTGTCCTTGCCCATCTTCCCTTGCTCTCCATACTGTGTCTATAGCATTTCTCTCACTCCTTCTACATCCATTCCCCCTCACTCTGCATATTGTTTCTGAAACCATCTTCTCTCACTCTCCATACTGTGTCTGCATATATTCCCCCTCCCTCCTCATACTGTGCCCATATATTTTTCCCCCTCACTCTCGATACTGTGTCCATGCCTATCCCTCCTCACTCCCCATACTGTGTATGCATACATTCTACATCCTCCTTACTCCTGATGCTGTGTTCACTCCCATCTCCACTCACTCCTCAAACTGTGTCTACATACATTCCCCCCTCACTCTTCATACTGTGTCCATACTAATTCTGCCCTATTGTTACTCATATTGTGCCTATATTCATGACCCCCATCCTTTCTCTGCATACTTGTTCCTTAAATTTCCCCACCCCTAATTGCATTAAATCTTGGGTGCACTTACCACCAACGATATCAGCCGATTCTGCAGTGCGAGGAGTGACATCAGTAGTGTGATTATCTAACTTAATTACATTGTTGACATCACCCTAACCCAGGAGTTCTGATGGACAGGGCATCAATTGTACTCCTGTCTAAAAAATATGAGTACAATTGGCGTGTTGCACCTTTTTTAAGCCAATTGTCAGCTTGACAGCCACTTCAGAGAATGCCTTACTTTCACTACGGAGTTTCTCAAAATGCAGCCAAGGGGGAGACACCTAAGACCATCGCATCAGGCTGCCCAACGGTGACCCCCTGCTGGCTGTGCACTGGGCACATGCCTCACTTGACCTACCAGGGTACACCTATGCTTAAGGACTGGGCAATTTGAATTGTTGCACCTTTGTTTCGTTCTTCCCAGCTGCTGAGCCATAACTTTTTTTTACTTTTTCATCGAGGGTTGTTTTTTTGCTGGCTGAATTGTAATTTTGAATGACCCCATTCATTTTACCACATAATGTGGTGAAAAACAGACAAATTAAAAATGCTGTAAAATGGTGAAAAAATATCACAACACCGAAAGTTTATTTTTGTTTATCAGGCATTCATTGTTCAGTAAAAAATGAAAAATTTTCCAGGTCATGACAATTGCGGTAACAATAAACTTGCATGGATATACATTTTTATTTAAATTTGAATATGTATATAAAAAAAAAGTAGTTTTGTCTTGCCATTTTCTGAGACCCATAACTTATTAATCCTTAATTTTTCCAGTGATGGACCTGCATGGGGGTTGATCTTTGCATGTCAAGGTAATGTTTTTTTTAATTAAATTTTCAGGTACATAGAAAATCTTAAATCAAATGAACTTTCAGGGGAAATTGTGGTGCAGAAAAGACACAATTACGGTGCTTTGATTTGAATTCCACTGCAACGTTCATCAGATGTACACTGTTGTATTTTACTAGTCTGGACTATTTTACTAGTCTGGACTACTTAATTTGGGTAAAAAAAAGAAATTAACCTTTTAAATATTCAGAAACATAAAATTATTTATTTATTTTTTGTGATTGCCTATAAAATACATTGCAATACAGGATACAATATTCCAGTCGGAAATAGTTTGTCTCTTAGAAAGCCCAGTCACAGTCTAAAATTAAACCACAAGCTTAAAATTAATCAAACCATTTAATAATGTGTCTATAAGCATGTGAGAAGTGTTTCAATAAGGCATTGATTAAATGAAAAAAAGTAAGTCAACTAAAGTTTTTTGAAAATGAAGATTTGTGGTTTGCCAAATCGAGCCCTTACAACCATTCATTAGTTATCCCTTTTCATTGCAACTGCATAGAAATGTTGTATTTGATAATAATTACATATTTGTAGATTTGTATCTGAACATTGTGATGTGATTTATTTATTTTTATTTTTTTACATTTTTATAGGTCCAGATCAGCTATGATTTCCCAGTAAACCACCATGATTGTGCTGCCTTGGCTATAAGGACAAGGAGAGCCCACTCCATTATATAGATCTCATTGAAAAAAGTTTAATTGTTTGGGAATTTGGCTTTAAACCTGACCAGTAAAGGGAAACTAAATATAAATACTTGAAATGCCAATAAAAGTAAGGTTCCACAGATACATGTAACATATATCGCCTCAAGGGTTTGTGATCAGGTATGAATAATTAACTACACAAATTACAAGATAAATAAAAAAAACAAATACGCTTCATTCAAAATTGCACCATACGTGTAATAACAATTAAAAAGAGCTCATAATGATACCAGTGATACTCATGTGGTTTGCCTCTGATGTATTCCATGGCCAAGATACTGTTTCTTTCCACTGTCATGCAGTAACAAGAAACCTGGGACCCACTAAAGATGTATACTTAATCAGATAGTGAAAAAAGCATAAAAGTATACCGAAATTAAAATAGTGAGTGAATGCAAAAATCAATCTAATATCATACAACCAGATCTAAGGGTTTCTATTGTATTTGTTGAGTGAAAGTGGCAAATATGGTTATAAAAGAGCATGTGTCATGAGGAAGGTCATTTGCTTGTAGGTGATTACTCACGTACAGCCTCTGTTTCCTATAATCACCAACATGTATATGTACTCGAACAAGAACCATGACCCACAAATGGACACACAGTTTCATTTTATTAAGTCAGCATATAATAAAAGAAAGGATGGTTATGGTTTGTTCTAACCCAGGCCACAGTGAAGGCTTATGTTCTAAAATGTGTCCAAGTACAAGGGCTGCTGTTACCAAAGTGCTACAATTTATAGCAGATACTTGGATTCTGAAGGAAGAGAATCCAAATATCTAAAAAAGCGTAGAATTCAAACCTATGCTATATTATGTGGATTTTTTGTTGATATTTTTTGACTCTATATTTCGCTAAGAAGATATTATATATCTTTTGATTATAAGGTATCCTAGCAACCAATTTGTCAGTGAGATCAGAAAGATATCTCACTGCTGCCACCTAATTGTCAGTACAATCACACAATTGACTGACAATTGAGGGATGAGGCAATGGCAACAATTGCTGTCAGGTGCTTATTCGGTGCTTTCCAATGAATGCTTGGTGTATTCAAATTCAATTCCACCCTTGGCAAGCAATTGTACAGAGAGAATCCAACACTTCAGTATATATACTTTGGTACATCACTGCCAAGTTCCACAATAACCAAAGACAACCAGCTGTCACAATCAGTTGTTTGAACATCCATTACTGGTAATGTTGAGCCTTACGAGACTTTAGGGGTACAACTTATAGAGAAAGAGAAACAAAGATACTTCATATTTAGACCAACAATTAGGCAGTGCTTGTAAAATATAAAAGAGATGTTGCAAAGAGAAGACAATACAATACATTCAGTCACACTTAAAATAAAAGGGATATTCTATAGAAAGTTACAAAACATGTTGTCATAGGAATTGCGCAGATGTTGCCAAGGGGAGCATTTAGTTTAGAAAATGGTGCAGTCCGTATAGCACGCTTCATCTCCCAGTACTGAACATCGGTTCTGGGACAGAACCTCTTTTGATCAGGTAAAGGGCAGAAAGACATTCTAGGAAAAAAAATGGAAAAGGACTATAAAAACATTATTTATTATTAACTATTAAAATGTCAACAGGGAGAAAATAAAAATAAGCACACTAGGCCTACGTAATTAGAGCACTAGGGCTATTGATCATAAGATAATCTTATGATTAAAAGCCATAGTGCTTGAAAAATGTGTAGGCTTAGTTTGTTTTCTAGGGGTAGGCCAAGTGTGTTCACAACTTTCGAGTATTAGGGCACTTAATCATAAAATGATTTTGTGATTAGAGCCATTGTGCTCCAAACGCGTATGCCTAGTGTGTTTGCTTTTAATTTTTTTTCACTTTTAGTAATTTAATAGTTACTGATAAATAATGTTTTTATAGTCCTTTGCCATTGTGGTTGCTGGATGTCTTTCTGCCTTCTATCTAATCATTATTTCCAAGGGGCTGGTCTTTGGTCTCTGTCTGTGCACCACACCTTTATTAGATTGAATTTATACCTGGATAGGGTGAGCTGATGTGATATTTTTTCTATGTCTTTGTTCAGAACCTGCTTTAACCAGTTGCCAGCTACTCTCACCTACCTCCCCAGGGGACCACAGATGGGGGCTGTTAAATGAAATGCGGGCTCAGCTTCCAAAAATTATGAGATAAACAGTCTTAAGTATATCTGCATCCCTGGAGGTCCCAAGTGGAAGATACTAGCACCATATTTTCTATCACAGCTTTAGTGTTCTATACATATGAGACATGGCATATACAACTTTATCCACCAAGCCAATTTTATTTCTACAGTAATAAATGGACAGCCTGCACAGTAAGTCACGTGAATGTGTTCTGTTCAGCACTACCCCACAATGCTAAAAATATGTCTCCCATATCTATAGAACCTATACCTGTCGCTACAAACACAATATTCAAATCTGGTAACTTGGCCTTGAAAACTTTGGGACATTGGCTTTTTTTCCTTTGAAGTCTGAAAAAGCCCAATTACACAAGGACACAAAAGCATCATCACACAAAGCTGTTGTTTCCTATTCGTACTGACCACATCACAGAAGGCGGTATAGACCCTCTGCTCAGTGGGGCGGGGGGTCACTGAACACTTCTGACTGTGCACTCCGCCCTATAAACCAGGCTGTGTTCATAATCCTTGAACCAGGAGTCCTAGCTGCCCAAACATGGAGGTTAGTCCAGATAGTGGCAATTCAAGTTAAATTTAAATTAAATTAGTCTAGCTGCCCAGACATGGATGTTTTTAACCTAGATAGTGGCATTTTAGTTAGGTACCCAGAATATTGAGATTTACCTTGCCGTTGGTTTCCGGGCTTACATGCATTGGCCAATTCATAAACTAAATATCTCATTTTTTCATATAGCAGTAATGCAGTCCCAGAGTTCCCTTATAGATTGTTGGCATTTTAGTGTGCAGCTTTATGCATCTTGTAAATGTTATGTTTTTTCAGCTGGCACCTATACACACTTGTAGGATGTGCGGGTCAGTTTTTTTGAAATATTTCCCATATCTATAGAACCTATACCTGTCACTACAAACACAATATTCAAATCTGGTAACTTGGCCTTGAAAAATTTGGGACATTGGTTTTGAAGTCTGAAAAAGCCCAATTACACAAGGACACAAAAGCATCATCACACAAAGCTGTTGTTTCCTATTCGTACTGACCACATCACAGAAGGCGGTATAGACCCTCTGCTCAGTGGGGCGGGGGGGGGGGGGGGTCACTAAATAAATAGGAGGCAGAGAATGTAAGTTCTTTTTTCCATAGTCTTGATTCACAATTCCTAGTAAAGCTTGATATAAGGATGACAGAAGCAATTTTAATTAAGATTGTTTAGAAATTATGTTTTGATATTTTCATATTTTTTCATCTTTTTGTAATTCTGGTAGAAGGCTCTGGCAATATTTCTCTTCTCTATGTATACAACTGTGTGTCTAGCTATCAATACCTACAGTGCCTACAAGTAGTATTCAACCCCCTGCAGATTTAGCAGGTTTACACATTCGGAATTAACTTGGCATTGTGACATTTGGACTGTAGATCAGCCTGGAAGTGTGAAATGCACTGCAGCAAAAAAGAATGTTAGTTCCTTTTTTTTTTTTTTTTTTTTTTAAATTGTGAAAAGTTTATTCAGAGGGTCATTTATTATTCAACCCCTCAAACCACAAGAATTCTGTTTGGTTCCCCTAAAGTATTAAGAAGTATTTAAGGCACAAAGAACAATGAGCTTCACATGTTTGGATTAATTATCTCTTTTTCCAGCCTTTTCTGACTAATTAAGACCCTCCCCAAACTTGTGAACAGCACTCATACATGGTCAACATGGGAAAGACAAAGGAGCATTCCAAGGCCATCAGAGACAAGATCGTGGAGGGTCACAAGGCTGGCAAGGGGTACAAAACCCTTTCCAAGGAGTTGGGCCTACCTGTCTCCACTGTTGGGAGCATCATCCGGAAGTGGAAGGCTTATGGAACTACTGTTAGCCTTCCACGGCCTGGACAGCCTTTGAAAGTTTCCTCCCGTGCCGAGGCCAGGCTTGTCCGAAGAGTCAAGGCTAACCCAAGGACAACAAGGAAGGAGCTCCAGGAAAATCTCATGGCAGTGGGGACATTGGTTTCAGTCAATACCATAAGTAACGTATTCCACCGCAATGGTCTCCGTTCCAGACAAGCCCGTAAGGTACCTTTACTTTCAAAGCGTCATGTCAAAGCTCATCTACAGTTTGCTCATGATCACTTGGAGGACTCTGAGACAGACTGGTTCAAGGTTCTCTGGTCTGATGAGACCAAGATCGAGATCTTTGGTGCCAACCACACACGTGACGTTTGGAGACTGGATGGCACTGCATACGACCCCAAGAATACCATCCCTACAGTCAAGCATGGTGGTGGCAGCGTCATGCTGTGGGGCTGTTTCTCAGCCAAGGGGCCTGGCCATCTGGTCCGCATCCATGGGAAGATGGATAGCACAGCCTACCTGGAGATTTTGTCCAAGAACCTCTGCTCCTCCATCAAGGATCTTCAGATGGGTCGTCATTTCATCTTCCAACAAGACAACGACCTAAAGCACACAGCCAAGAAAACCAAGGCCTGGTTCAAGAGGGAAAAAATCAAGGTGTTGCAGTGGCCTAGTCAGTCTCCTGACCTTAACCCAATTGAAAACTTGTGGAAGGAGCTCAAGATTAAAGTCCACATGAGACACCCAAAGAACCTAGATAACTTGGAGAAGATCTGCATGGAGGAGTGGGCCAAGATAACTCCAGAGACCTGTGCCGGCCTGATCAGGTCTTATAAAAGACGATTATTAGCTGTAATTGCAAACAAGGGTTATTCCACAAAATATTAAACCTAGGGGTTGAATAATAATTGACCCACACTTTTATGTTGAAAATTTATTAAAATTTAACTGAGCAACATAACTTGTTGGTTTGTAAGATTTATGCATCTGTTAATAAATCCTGCTCTTGTTTGAAGTTTGCAGGCTCTAACTTATTTGCATCTTATCAAACCTGCTAAATCTGCAGGGGGTTGAATACTACTTGTAGACACTGTATATAATAAGGTGGTGCATGGACAACAACAAAGGTCTATTAGCTTCCGTACCCATAAACTTGCTCTGAGCCTAGGGCTTTTTGAGATGATATCCCTAATAAATTTTCCAATAACCTGACTGCTATGGTTTATCGCATCTTTACTGTTAATGTGTTGTTGTTTTTTTATTTTTTACTTTTTAACTCTACATAATAAAAGTTTTATATTGCCTACACTGTGCAGTACATTAAGGCTGTGATTCAAAATATGCACAATTACATATACTAATTTAAAGTGTGTTTGCATCTTTCATAGTTTTAAAAGCTGTTATTATGAAGAATATTATGGGTAAGCCAATGTCACTTCTTAATGAGCAGACAGTCACTTACAGAATGTTGTTATTATGCATCTTTCCTTTCAAGTACTGTCCTTCATATTCTTTTAATTTCTACACTTCTTACTCATTTCTACATTGTATAACAAAATATTGGGTTTCTGTGTTAATAATGTAAATCACTGTAAAGTTTAATACTTATGTGAAAGTAATTTAAAGTGATTCCAATTTGTCCAAAAATTTGCCATTAGGGGAATATTTTATAATATAATTAAAAAAGTACTACCTCTTGAATCCTCCAATGTCCCAGTACATTTTTTCTAGTAACCCCAACTAGTCTTTGTGTGCTTCGTTGCAACGATGTAAGAAATGCACTCTCGCATAATACTGACAATCGCTGGCCTCAGGTGTCTTGTGCTGTACACCACTGATGTGTGGCAGCTGCAAAGCTGCATCCAAGTAGTTGAAGCAATTTCAGAAATGCTTCTTGAAATATTTTCATCACCACCCATTCCTCAGTCATATGCTATTTTACAACTCAGAATTTAACATGTGACTGCACATGTGAAAAACAGAATCTCTTGTTCTTTATAAATTTATTTTAGAACCACCCTCTTTTGCCTTTCCAATAATTTACCTGTGCTGGCATTAGATATCTTTACTGGCATCGGATGCACAGCATGTACAGATAGTATGTATTTCCTTGTTCAACATTCAAATGTTTTTTTTTCTAATCTTTTTTGAATAATTTTGCTAATGAGAAAAAGGGTAACAATTAAGGATGAGCGAATGTATTCGCCACTATTCGGTATCCGACGGATAACTGGTTATTTGCTCCATTCGGTATCCGACGGATAAAACAACATCCGCTCCGATACTTTCATTTTCATTTCTGACTTCCTGACACCTGTTTTCCAGCCAATGAACACATCTGATGTTGCTTGCCCTCACAATAACGCTGCAGCCATCTTTGTTGTGATGTTACTGTGATTGGCTTGGCCGCACAGCGTCATAGGGGCTATATGTTAGGTCCTTGTGGTGGATCCTCTGGGCTGAGCACCGGACTCCTCCAGTGAGGCAACCCGGAGCTAACCCCTGTACAGGGACTGTCCTGATCACCCCAACAGAGGGCCTAGATGCACGGTAGCCGGAGCACTAGTGGTACTAGGTCAGCGTCCTTCAGGGGACTAATAGCAAGATGTCTCTGCAGTCACAGAGTTCCTGGAGGCAATGCAGATGACGGGGACCAGACTCAGGTACCAGGTAGAAACATCAGGCGGGATCTGGATCCTGCTGGACGTGAGGGCAGAGGTCACCAGGTGAAGTTGGGGATCGAAGACAGCTTCAGACTGAAGGCAGATGATGGGATTCACAGCCGACAGTCACCGGTGGACTTCCTAGGCAATCCACAGTCAGGACCAGGTTAAGGTAGCAGGGCTGGCTCTGTGGAAGACACAGGGTTAGAGAGAGGCAAGGCACTAGGATACCTGAACACCTCGCTTACAGAAACACGTTGATCAGGCGCTGCCCACATGGAAAGGGGAGTCTTATATACTCTGCACCTGTCTCAGCCATATCCTGTTTCAGGAGTGCTGGGCTTATAAGACAAGGTGAGTGGGCACGGCCCCGCCCTATACACATGCATGTGCCTAAGAATCAGAGTCAGACTCAAGAGACCAGGAACAGGACGCAGGAGAGCATGAGCGGGAGCGGCAGCCGTGACCGGTGGGCACGTGGACCGGTTCAGTGGGTAAGGAGTGATGCCGTGACGGTGAGACTGGATCAGTGGGTAAGGGGCGGTGCCGGGACACTGGGAGCGTGACAGTAACCCCCCTTTACAGCCCCCCCTCCGCGCAAAGTACCCCCGGGGTACCTCGGACCGGGCCACCGGGCCGCAAATCACCCCATCAACAGGGAAGGACCGCCGACCCTGCACCCTCCTCATGGCCACTACACCTCTTACCGGACACCCCTTGTCAGCAGCAACAGGGAGGGGGAGAGTACCGGCAGCAGGAGAGAGGGAACCAAGAACCACTGGCTCAGTTATTGCAGTCTGGACACAGGACGGACAGGCAGACACAAAGAAGGCAACATCCTGACGAAGAGACGGCCACCAATGGGCCCGACCAATAGGCCTCAGATTGTCCTCCCGACTGGCGTGGTTAGTCGCTTCTGAAGAATGCCCCCCTGAAGGAGCTTGAGTCTGTCGTACTCCGTGACTAATGACTTCCCAGGATGAACCTGTGCCAGGGGGGACGTAGTCACCGGAACAACCTCATCAGGACCGGCGCAAGACTGAGATGTCTCATCTTCTGGATCCAGGGGCATAAAAGACTCTAGGGCCAAAGACCGTGAAACGATGGTAGGCTGCGTCGTCTCTTCTTCTTGTTCTTGGGCATGAAAGGCTCCGGTGTCAGAGACTGTGGAATGACGCTGGACTTCGTTGTCTCTTCTTCTCGTTCTTGTGGCATGAAAGACTCTGGTGCCAGAGACAGAGGAACGAGCTGCAGACAGTTGTTGTGGCACAACGGACCCCAACGAGTGATCGCACCAGAGCACCAAGTGATGACTGGATCATGGAGTTATAACCAGGGCAGACCCAGCAAGAGCGCATTGGCCATTCTTGGGATTACATATAGAGCAATCGTCTTGGTATGCTGAGCGCCCACATGGAGTCTCACGGGTTCGGTTATAAACAAGACAGGTTCATGTAAAAGTCTTTCATCCACGGAGGTAAACCTGAGGGGTTTAGCAAGCGGGATGACGGGTATGCAATATCGGTCCACAGTAGCCTATTGGATGAAATTGCCCGCTGCCCCCGAATCAATGTAAGCTTCTGCCATGAACCGGGTCTTCTCGGTTGTCACCTGGACAGTCTGTGTAACTGGAACTGAGTGGGCTCCGGTACCAAGGGTGGCGGTTCCCACCAACCCTTAGACTTGGGGGACTTCCTGGTCTCGCAGGGCAAGAGCGGAGCAGGTGTGTGCAATCTCCGCAGTAGAAACACAGGCTTTAAGCGAGCCGTTCTGCTCGGCGTTGCTCGGATTGTCTCAGTCGGTCTACTTGCATGGGTTTGGAAGTAAAATCGCGGGATGGTGGTGGCAGGGAAACGGTCAACTTCTGCGGAATGCAGGTATGACGGATTGGTCGCCTCTCCTGAGATACTTCCATGGATCATTCCTGAAAACGTAGATCAATCCGGGTAGCTAGAGAGATCAGAGCATCCAAGGTACGAGGAACGTCACGACTGGCTAGCTCATCCTTGATGCGGCCAGAGAGGCCCTCCCAAATGGCCGCCGTCAATGCCTCATTGTTCCATCCTAGTTCAGAAGCAAGCGTGCGGAGCTGAACGGCGTACTGGCCCACCATTAGGGATCCTTGGCGAAGCTGGAGTAACGAAGAGGTAACTGCGGTGGTACGTCTCAGTTCATCAAAGGTGCTACGAAAAGCCAGAAGAAATTCTGAGATTTCGGTAGTCACTGGGTCCTCCTTCTCCCACAAAGGATTTATCCAGGCCAATGCTTCACCTTCCAGGTGGGACATCACAAACGCCACCTTTGCTCGGTCAGAGGCAAAGAGGTGTGGAAGCAATTCAAAATGCAGGGAGCATTGATTCAGGAAACCTCTACAGGTCCTGGGGTCCCCTGCATATTGAGGCGGAGCAGCTAGGCAACGTTTTGACACAAGGAGGAAACACATGTGGATGCAGTCGCTGTTTGCGTCGAAGAGGACGCAGCTGCGGTCTGTAATGTATACAAACGGCTGTCCACAGACGTCAGGAAATTCAGTATGCGGGTGAAGGTCTCACGCTGTCGCACCAGTTCCTGGTGCAGTTCAGGCAGTTCAAACTTTTGTGCTCTGGCGGAATCCATGGCCTGATCAATCTGTTAGGTCCTGGTGGTGGATCCTCTGGGCCGTGCACCGGACTCCTCCAGTGAGACAACCTGGAGCTAACCCCTGTACGGGGACTGTCCTGATCACCCCACCAGAGGGCCTAGATGCACGGTAGCCAGAGCACTAGTGGTACTAGGTCAGCGTCCTTCAGGGGACTGGTAGCAAGATGTCTCTAGAGTCACCGAGTTCCTGGAGGCAATGCATATATGTTTTTGTAATCCCTCATTGTATGCCATACTCATTTTTGAATGTCCCAAGTGTATAAATTGTTATGGTATGTGCATTTTTGATATTTTTTTTTACAGCATAACCATACCTACACCAGTACAGTGTGTAGAACGGTGAACAGGTTTATAAGTTCATTAACTTCCAATGCAAGGTCACAGACTTACATTTTATTTTTTAAGATTTATTACTTTTTACTTAGTTCAGAGTCTTGAAAAGGGCCTTTTGAGTGCATCTTTAGCTTCTAATTCTTTATTGGCCAGCCTTTGCTCTTGAGCTTCTGCAGATGTTCACGAGTGATGATGTGGTTCCAGGCCTGTATCAGAGCCTCAATCAACTCTCTCTTGGTCCTTGGCTGTTTTTTAGATATCTCTATTGATACCTTGTGCCACAAATTTTCAATTGGATTGAGGTCCGGGGACTGGGTTGGCCAGTCAATAGTAGCCACCTTTTTTCCCATTCCGTTACTGTCTTAGCTCTGTGACAAGGAGCATTATAATCCTGGAAGATATAATCCCCTGAAAACAGGTGTTGAGCAGAAGGCAGCATTTTCTTATTAAGGGTGTCTATGTATTTTTTTGCATTAACCATACCCTCCACAATATGAAGCCTTCCAACACCATTGGCTGCCATACAGCCCCAGACCATTACTTTCATCGGATGTTTCATGGAGAAGCTCAAACACTCTGGCTTGTACTCTTCATGTGGAAACGTTCTCACATATAACTTACCATCATTTCCTAAAATGCAAAAAGTGCTTTCATCACTAAATAGCACTTTTTCCCACTCCTCCTTCCTCCATTTTGAATATTTCAATGCCCACAGTTTTCGCCTTTGTCTTTGTATGGCTGTCATTAATGGCTTCTTTCGGGCTTTGCACCCTCTCAATCCTGCTTCCAAACATCTCTTCCTAACAGTTGATGTTGCTACCTCAATATTGCACTTTTCTTGCCATTCTCGCAGAAGCTGAGGAGAGGTGAGCTTTCGATTGGCAAGGGATGTTCTTATCAGTACTCTATCCTCCCTTTTAGTTGACTTTCTGGGCCGACCAGATCTGGGCCTGTCCTGGGTAATTCCAAGATGCTTATGTTTCTGGAAAATTCTTACAACTGTGCTCTGATTACAGCCGACCTTCCTTGCGATCTGGGGGCCAGTATAGCCCTCTTCATGTAGCACCACAACTCGCACACGATCCTCCGCTGACAAAAATCTGAAAGCTCCCATCATAAAGCTCTATAGTATGATTCACTAGATAGACCTACAGATAAAACAAACAAACTAAGCAGCAGATGTGATGAAAAGTAATGGAATGTGATTGGCTGTCATATCTAGGTTATGATTGGTCACAAGAACCTCATCTGTGATTAGCTAATTTTGAATCTGAAGCTGTACAATATTTTTATTGTGCTTTCAATTCCCATATTGTTGCAATAATTTCAGCCAAAACTGCTTCAAAAGCTAAAAATATTACAGGGAGAGAATGAAAAATTGTTTTCTGAACAAAACCATATATGATATGTCATATTAGCATCGAAGATATTCGACAGAAAACGTTTAAAACTTGAAAAATCTATTTATCCTATGCCTATGCAGGACTTATGAACCCCACTGTAGATCCAACTAATAAATAGCAGCTAATAGCATCTCCATAAATCGCTTTTTTGACAAACAGAACGCAGGTCTTTCGGTCTCTCTCTCTCTGTCTGTCGGTCTCTCCCTCTCCCCCCCTCTCTTATACTCACCGATCTCTGACCTATCACCGGTGCGGCACTGCATGCCTGTCACACTGCTTTGGCAGCTTCTCCTGCTTTTCAAAATTCCGGCCGCTCAATATTCCATCTCGCATTCCCTGCTTCCCTCGCCCACCGGCGCCTATGATTGGTTGCATTCAGATGCGACCCCTCGCTGAGTGTCAGCTGTCTCACTGCAATCAATCACAGCCGCCGGTGGGTGGGTCTATGTAGTGCAGTAAACTAAATAAATAAATAATTTTAAAAAAACGGCGTGCGGTCCCCCCTATTTTGATACCAGCTAAAGTAAAGCCACATGGCTGAAGGCTGGTATTCTCAGTCCCGGAACTCTACCCGGCTCATTCAGAATTGCCCTGGTGCAGTGGCAATCAGGGTAATAAGGAGTTAATGGCAGCCCATAGCTGCCACTAAGTCCTAGGTTAATCATGGCAGGCTTCTATGAGGCACCCCCCATGATTAAACTGTAAGTTAAAGAAAATAAACACATACACCCGAAAAACTCCTTTATTTGGAATAAAAGACAAAAGAACCTAACCTCTTCCACCACTTTATTAAAATCCCCAACCTCCAAGTCTGACGTAATCCACACGAGGTCCCGCAATGCATCCAGCTCTGTTACATGAAGCTGACAGGAGCGACCACAGACCATGACCACTCTCTTGTGAGTTCCATGCAGCAACTGAAGTGAGTCACGCTGTCAGCGATGTCGTAACTCAGGTTGGACAGAGAGAGAGACCGAAAGACCTGAGTTCTGTTTGTCAAAAAATTGATTTGGTTTGAGAGCTTTTCTGGCCACTACGTAAATGCCGCGTGCTGCTCTGAGCACGTTATTCAAAGATACCAGAAATGCAGTCAAGCACCTTCTACAAGGGGCTCCCCCATTGGTCACAACATGCTGCGATAGGCAATCTCTGGTTCTCTCACCATTCCATTACCAGTTCATAGTATACCTCATATTATCCATGTGGCCTTTTCCCACACATAAGTGTTCCAACAAGTAACACAATAGACAGACTACCTGTATCTATGTGTATGCTACTTGGCAAATCGCACCTTCACAGGCAACAGTGTTATGCCATTTGTGTCGTCACAGTTGTGAGCCCCCACTCATATAACAAGACATCCTTTTAGGCCATACACTCTCCATACGGAGTATCCCTCCGGAGTATCTACTTATCTTTCCCTTCTTTCATCAGCCCCTACAGGACTTTGTTCAACATACGGTACTTATCTGTCTCTGATAAAGGCTCTTGTACAAGCCGCAACGTCAGACAGCACCGTTTTTCACAAGATTTACTAAACAAGCACAAGTGTACCACAATACCTGGATTGTTTTCCTCATTTTCTCAGTTTTCCATACTGTGTGCCGGGGTACATATTTTGATTACTGGACTTTTTTCTCCCGTGCTCCAGGGCCATAGCAGTTGAGCACAGCTTAACCTCTATTGGAAGCACCTTCTACAGACTGTGCCCATACTGTTTCTGCCTTTTCATATCCATTTCAGCCTTTTTCTCAGTCACCATAGCTCACTGTTAGGTCCGACGTGAAATTATTTGACTTTCCCATTGGGCGTCGAATATTCGCGAATGCTTTCAACAACGACCTATTCATCGAATATTCGTCGAAGCAGATATTTGGTATTCGATCATCCCTAGTAACAATGTTTTGAAGTTTTGACTTTCAGGCTCCATATCTCACCATCCACTACAGCATTGAACGTGATACTACATTGATTTTATAAACAATCATCTTGGCTATCTCATACATAAATTTAACTTGCAACTATTTAGCATATGATTAGTTATGCAGATTCCTATCATGCCAATACATTGTTAGCATTTTCCTTCTGGTGGTGGAAGACTCTTTTTCTTCATGTACACTACAAAGTACAACCTGTTCTCTCATTTCCTAATAGGTCAGTTTGTTATTAGCTTGATTCTCAAGTGAAAGATCACTGGTTCAAATCAAATCGAGAAGCAAGCATGAAGATTTACCAAGAAAAGAGAATCAACATCATCCAGCTCATCAACAGCAGCCTCTCAAGAAATTTGCCAAACTGCATCATGTGAGTTCTAAATCTGTCTATCCATTCAAAAGCCAAGAGGTGGACATCCAGGAGAAATATTAGAGTAAACAAGTCTGTTCACCACAAGGTTTACCAGTTATGGAGTGACAAACACTGCAGTGGAGGTGACTCACATGCGTCTTAATAATTAGATCACGGACATCCATGCAAGCACAGTGCGATGCAGGTTAAACAAATCTGAAATGGTGGCCCCAAAAAAAAGGTGGAGAAGCCTCGACTTTAATATTATCCTATTGTCATGATCAGAAGAATTCAGACAGTGATGAAAGCCGAAGGTGGATTTAGAAAATAATAAAATTAAAATGTAGATTTTTTTGGAGCAAAATAGTAACAATGCAGTGACATTACAAGCATCTGCATAACTATTTATGTGCTAAATAGTTGATAGGGAAATTTATGTATGAGATAGCAAAAAGGATTGTCTATAAAATGAAGGTAGGCTCGAATTCAAAGCTCGAGTGAATGGAGAGATATGGAGCCGGAAAGTCAAAAGCTCCAAACATTGTTACCATTTTGTTCGGCATTGTTTGTCCTACTATTTACTACAAAATTTATTCCTAAATGTATTTACTTTTGGTAGCAATTTAAATTTTGAAAAACTTAAAATGTTTATTTTTCTGGGAACAGAGATGCTTAAAAGCTTATTACACAGTCTGACCTGTTAGAAATTAGATTTAGTTGAGTGTTTCTTAAGATTGTCTCACTTCTGAATTGGTATAGTTCTGCAGTAGAATAAGTTTAAGTTTTGAGAGGGTGGACCAGAGCTTGCAGGACAGTGAATTTGTTTGGAACTTAATTGGGTTGCTTATCCACCATCTGGACTATCCTACGTTGTAACCCTTCATTACATTTTCTCTGCTATCTACAAACAGGGAGCAAAAGTGCCATGGGTTGTAACATGCTACTTTTGCTGTGCACAGTGGCCAAAGGGACATCAAGATCTCTGGAGTTGGACTTGTAACCTTGAGATTGTTGATATTTTTTAACAATTTTAGTTCTCAACTTCTCAGACAGTTCTTTTCTCTTTCTGTTCTTCATACTTCATGTGGCACACACAGACACACAATGCAAAGATTGAGACAACTTCTCTATTTTTATCTGGTTTCAGGTGGGATTTTCCTATTGCCCACACCTGTTATTTGCCAATAGTGAGTTTGAACGAGGTTCACATGCTTAATACAAAGTTGTTTGCTGAGAATTTAGGAAAGGTGCCAACAATTTTGTCCTGCCCATTTTTAGGGGTATGTGTGAAATTATGTCCAATTTCTTTTTTGATTGCTCTATTTTTTTTGTGGAGTTACAATACACACACAGGAAATAAACATGTGTATAACAAAACATATGTAATTGCAAACATTTTTTGAGATAACTACTTCATTTTTTCAAACAATTTGAAGGGTGCCAACACTTTGGGCCATGACTGTATAGCAGTAAATTTGTATGTTTTATCATTTTGCCCTCCTCTAGGTCAAACAAAAGCAACAAACAAACAAAACAAATAAAAAAAGCACATTTTTAAAAAGTGAATACATATATTTTTGAGGATTAATATCATGAAAGCAATAACTTGTTTACTTCTCCCTTTGTGAGGTCACACAATCTTGAGAATTCTTGGTGTAATTTTGCAACAGATGTACTTGATAAAACACTGTAGGAAATGGTCTTGCAGATAAAATAAACATTTCAATCTGTTCATGTATATTGTCTGGTCAGAACTTGTGAAAACTTGTGTAAGATCCTTTAGTCCTAAATATGACTTTGATATAATGATCGATGCCAGCACAGTTAACTTGTAACAATTTTATTTTAGTGTTCGGCAAATATCACGCTGTACCAAGGGCTCGTAAGACATAGTACAGTGCATTCCTCACTAGATGGTAGCAGAATAGTGAAGGGGAGACAAAGTCACACTGTAACAGAAAGGCACCTAAAGTACAGCAGAGTATTTTCAGCAGGCAGTTCACAGGCGACCACCAGGGGTCAATAGAGTAGTCAAAAAGTCAGGGTCCAGCCAGAAAAACAGGAGAGGAAGGATCTGCACAGAAAATCAGGGGCACACCAATGGGTAGAAAATGTGTAAAAGAGAAACACCTTTATTAATGCACAAAAAAAGGACATATTAAAAGCATTTAAAATACATGTAAGGACAAAAAACACAAACACACCCACTGGGCAGAGACCAGACCCAAACAAGGGCTACAATGAGCTAGATAATACAGTACAAGTACAATACAATGGTGTGGCTAGAGAAAGACCCAAACAAGATCACACATGGAAAGTATGTATAATGTATGATGTAATATAATAATTTGAGCAATATCAAATATCAAAAAGGCCCCCTAATGGTGTGCAGAGGAGTATGCAAGGGCACTGGGAAGATGGCAGTGGCTAGTGCAACCAAAGGTATACCACACATCAATAAATGTGACTTATAGAATAGATGACCAATAGGCAGGTAAAATTGTGCACCCTAATGATAAATACATAAATGCATAGACATATATGTGATGGTAAATAAGCAAAACAATATTTGGGGCGTATACTCAATATAGATGTTGGGAAGGTATATGCATTCCCTGCTGGAAGGCAGAGTAGGTGTATACCCAAATGCACTGCATTTGGGTATACACCTACTCTGCCTTCCAGCAGGGAATGCATATACCTTCCCAAAATCTATATTGAGTATACGCCCCAAATATTTTTTCGCTTATTTACCATCACATATATGTCTATGCATTTATGTATTTATCATTAGGGTGCACAATTGTACCTGCCTATTGGTCATCTATTCTATAAGTCACATTTATTGATGTGTGGTATACCTTTGGTTGCACTAGCCACTGCCATCTTCCCAGTGCCCTTGCATACTCCTCTGCACACCATTAGGGGGCCTTTTTGATATTTGATATTGCTCAAATTATTATATTACATCATACATTATACATACTTTCCCTGTGTGATCTTGTTTGGGTCTTTCTCTAGCCACACCATTGTATTGTATTTGTACTGTATTATCTAGCTCATTGTAGCCCTTGTTTGGGTCTGGTCTCCGCCCAGTGGGTGCGTTTGTGTTTTTTGTCCTTATGTGTATTTTAAATGCTTTTAATATGTCCTTTTTTTGTGCATTAATAAAGGTGTTTCTTTTTTACACATTTTCTACCCATTGGTGTGCCCCTGATTTTCTGTGCAGATCCTTCCTCTCCTGTTTTTGTGCATTCCCTTTCTGCACCAGGGTGCACCCTCCCTTTATTTATTTGGCTACATTATAAGTGGTGCGCTCCGTTTTTTGCTCTGTTGGTCCAGCCAGAAAAGTTAAGTCACTGCAAGGGGAGTATTAAAATCAAGTCAGAAAACAGAGCCGAGTCAGAATCCGGGAGATCAGGTATGCAGAGGGGAACACAAACAACAGACAGGAGAAAGAAGTCAGGGACTGGGATAGGCAGACAAACGGGGGAGGGTTAAAGTCAGGACACAGTAGCAGGGAGGCACAACAGATCAGGAACTCTCACCAGAGCCAGTATACAAGCTGCAAGAAAGAAATATCACTGGCACTGAGCCATAGGTAGAGAGGCAATATATAGTGTCCTGGCCTGGGATCCAGAACAAGGCAAGGGAAGTTAACCCTGACATGACCAGGCTAGAGCTGGGTGTAACCACAGCAGGAAAAAGCCAGCCTGGATTATGACAGCAAGCAATCAGAGCAATTTCAGATTTTTAATAAGGGAACAAAGTTTAAATTGTCCAGGTTTAGCATGAAAGTTTGCAGTCATTCTACTGTATGTGACAGCATACTTCTGGATCCTTGTGCATCAGAACCTGTTAGGATTCTCTGAAGAAGGTAGTGAGAGCATGTGGTAACAAACTGCAAGTATGGGATTTACAGGTTTCCTACCACATTAAAACTCTACGTGCTCAGCCTCACTCAATACATGCAAATTGAGTAAGGTCCAAGCATGTCTAGTTGTCCCATGATTACATGTATGGACATCACATATCTGGGATTCTGTGACCACCCACACTTGTTGCAGGCATTGGAGAATCATTAAAGTGTCCCGTGGACGTGCTGGAAGAATTCAGAAATCTGCTGTCATGTAAAGTGACTTCTCTCTTTCACCCTAATCCTGCACAATCCACTTAATGCTTAACTGCAATAAGCAGCCAAATAAAGTCTTGCTGGTTGTAATTTGTCATAACTTGGAGTCCGAGTTTGGTAGGTGCACAACAATGGTAACTTTTACTCTTGTTGGTTACACTACTTGAAAGCACAGGGCTTGATGGTTACACTGTAAAAAAGGCTCAGAGTTTATTATTTGAAAATAACTGGAATAGTCTATTTTACTCTTTAAGGAAATGGTTTCTAGCAATAACAATTTCAGCCTACAGATATAGTGTACAGGTTATAGTCTTGCTATATTAAAGCAATGATGCAATATACTGCACATATTGTAACAATGCAACATGATATCCTCTTGCAGAAAAGTAAATCAAAACCTAACTTGACATTTTCACTGGTGATTGTCGTTTTAAGTGTCCACTTACAGCTCTCTGCATCATGATATCTGTCTGTGAGATAACTTGCTAGGTTAAGAAATTCTACATCTCTATATACACGCCACCACCTTTTCTGAACTCCCAGGGCACATGAAGGTCAGAGTTATGACCACAACTTACTGTCTCAGTCTATGGCAGAGCCTATGACTGTTAGGCCCCCTTCACACGCACGTGTCTCCGGTACGTGCTAGGTCCGTGCCTGCATGTACTGGAGAAACGGGCACATGTAAACCCATTAAAATCAATGGGTTTATGTGCACACACGTGTGTAGCCATTGGCCCGTGCCTCCGTGTGGAGCAGACGTGTGTCCATGTGCTCCACACGGATGCATGTCCGTTTTTCTCCGGCAGCACGGGTGTCACACGGCCCACACCCGTACCACACAGATGTAGTGTGGATGCAGTCCCGTGTGACACGCGCCGGAGAAACACACATGTGTGAGAAAAAAAAAATCTTTATTCACTTTCTCAAGCCCTCCTGTCTCCGCCGCTGCTGTCACTTGCTTCCGACCGCCGCTCATTATACTCATTTAATATTCACTTCACTGCGGCCAGCAGCAGCAGCAACGGGGAGTCGGCAGGGCTGGAGACCGAAGATCAGCACCACGGACAGCGACGCCAAGGACAGGTGAGCAGAAAGTTCCGTTCTCCGTGTGTTATCACGGATAACACACGGACAACACACAAAGTGCCATAAAAACGGCACACGGAGGGGAAAACACACGTTTGACACGTCCGTGAAACACGTGCGTGATTTTCACGAACGTGTGAAGGGGGCCTTAGCCACAGCTCCTTGTAATGTCTCAGACAAAAGCCCCGCTCAGCTATCAGGCCATAACTTTTCTGTTAAAACACAGCACTACTTCATGTTATGAGCCAAAGACTCTGTTGTGGCTAAATCCACTTGATACATTTTTCAAACGTTACGCCACTTTGGAGGCAAAACATACTCTAGAAATGAAATCCAGTCACTGACTGTTGACATATTCCAGAGAGGCATAAAGAGTCTCATTACAGTCATGAAATGCATCTAAAACATTATTGCTATTATTATCCTATTCGCACACGCACATTATTAAGAGTGGTGTGAACAACTCTAGCCTTTAGGTTTTTACACGCTACGACATCGCTAATGCAAACTCGTTGGGGTCACGGAATTGGTGACGCACATCCGGCCGCATTAGCAATGCCGTTGCGTGTGACACCGATGAGCGATTTTGCATCGTTGCAAAAACGTGCAAAATCGCTCATCGGTGACATGGGGGTCCATTCTCAAAAATCGTTACTGCAGCAGTAACGAGGTTGTTTCTCGTTCCTGCGGCAGCACACATCGCTCCGTGTGACACCGCAGGAACGAGGAAGCTCTCCTTACCTGCCTCCTGGCCGCTATGCGGAAGGAAGGAGATGGGCGGGATGTTACGTCCCGCTCAGCTCCGCCCCTCCGCTGCTATTGGGCGGCCGCTCAGTGACGTCGCTGTGACGCCGCACGGACCGCCCCCTTAGAAAGGAGGCGGTTTGCTGGTCACAGCGACGTCACCGGGCAGGTATGTGTGACGGGTCTGGGTGATGTTGTGCGCCACGGGCAGCGATTTGCCCATGTCGCGCAACAGATGGGGCGGGTACGCACGCTAGCGATATCGGGACCGATATCGCAGTGTGTAAAGCCCGCTTTAGAGTGAATAGGTCACCATGTTTTTGCCTGAAAACCTGAGGACAATGGTCATGCTAGATATGGGGAAGTACCATGCTTATGGCAACAGGGGTGGGAAACCCTGTGTCTTAGGAAGGGAGTTATGGTGACCGCTGACCAAACCTTCCGCTGACCCCTGGCTCCCCTGACCACCCTAGATAGGTTCTGCACCTACGTGCCGAGCAGGATACCTGGCCCTGGTTGGCCCTAACCAGGGCCCTAGGTAAGGAACAGATGAGATAAGCTCTTGCCCAACCACACTATGCTCGAAAGAAGACACGGAGCACAAACTGGGGGAAGTGAAAGAATAACTTATCTACAAGAAGACTCATGGAGAGAAATAGCAACAAACAACAATATTTCTTCAGATGAATACAAGTTGACTGCTTGCATCCAAGACCTCTGTAGGAATATAACTATCACCAGCAAACACCAAGGGGAAATGTGGAAATTTAAGTGCAAAATGGAAAGTGATGATGATTAACAGCTGAAAGGTGAGGATATCCACAGGGTCTTAACAGAAAAGGGATTAATCCCAAGCAGTGAAGATACATAAGATACCATTTACATCACTACAGGAAGAATAGAATGTCAGTGAGCAGTTTGTGTATCCAAACACTGTGACCTTCTACAGCCAGACACCATAGGACTGTCGGCTGTCATATACCCATGACAGCAGCATAAGGTAGAGACAGAGACTCTGTTTCCAGTGATGTGTCACTTACTGGACAGTTTGCTGTAATTGAAATATTTACTGTTTCATCAGCAGGAGATTATCACTAGAGAACTAGTAAACTTGCTTCCATGTAGTCTTCCATATTCATGAACTCTGTATAACTCAGAATCTACCACTGATTAGCAGTTTTCTGTGTGTGCAGAGAATGAAAAGAAAGCTGTTAATCAGTGATTTTGGCAAGGTAATACAGAGCTTAGCATTTAGAGAACTGCTATATCTGCAGGAGAGAAAAGATTGATTTTATCAAAACTGCAGATAACACCCTAGTAAGTGATATATTGCTGGAAACAGAGTATTTGCCTCCATGTCATTCTGCTCTCAGATGAGGTAGCAAAAGTCTGGTGACAGATTCCCTTCAATGAATTGAGCCCTCTCTTCACTCGCATATCCTATCCATGGCTTATCTTTGAGTTAGGGGGGTTTCTTTTACTTAATTTTATTTGCCCTATGTACAGTATTTATCACTGAGCACACCATAACGACATGGTTTCTTAGCTCAGGCTTGTACTCTCCATCTCTCTATCCTTAGTAGGCTTATAATGGTGGCAGTGCTAAGCAGGTATTCGCGTCGTGTCGCTTCGTATGTCTTCTTTGGCTGTGATATTTTGCAGACTTCATTTAACTACCAATCTCTGTATTAAACTATGAGGTGTGGTATAACTCATTTTATCACCATGCTCATACCGATTTGTAGAAAACGAGTTACCACATTCTTTATACTGTATGGTGAATTTTTGATAAACTATATAAAAAAAAAAAAGAAATCCTGTCTCTTCATAATAAGTAATAATGAAAAATAATAATAATTAAATTTGTACATTTCATCCATCAAATAATCATCAATAGATATTAATTAGTTAAGACCTCTTTTCCAAATCCAAATACCAGGAGTAGGTCCAAAACCTGGAGGTAGTGCTACTTTTATCAATATTCTACTACGGACTTCTACTACATAAGGAAGATCTGACATTTGAAAAAAATATGTAACATTTTATCTGTTATAAATGTTGCTGCTCTCCTAAATCTTACATTTTTTCCAGTTTCACATATTCCTGAGATACGGTCCAATTTTATATGTATGTACTGTAAATCTAGTCTTTTAGACCTTTTGACCAAGTGGTCATGTTCTTCAACTCTTCTCTTGAGAATTGATAGGGTTTGGCCACTTACCAATGGATAGGTGTTAATTTTTATAGATGTGAAACTGATCAAACCTGTAATTATAATTTATTCTAAAACTTTATACAATATATTTGTGCATGACTATGCCTCCCATTTCCCTCAATATTTCATCTCCTAGATGCTTAGCCAGCAATCCCTCCTCCTCACAAATGCTTTTCCTGCTTACAATGTAAATACAGACTTGCTTGCTGCCAAAAGACAAGGTTTTAAGTCAGTATATTACAAGAGGTCACTTTCACCACCTTCACTTCATTTGTCATGCCTTCCACCTACACGTTGTTGACGGTTTTATGTTTTTAATTCATATAAATTTGCTGTGTTTAACAAAGAGTAATGTGTTTAGGTAATATGTTTTATGCTTCAGTTGAAATCATAAAGTAGCAGAAACAAATGATTTAGCTTCTTTTAATATTGATAAAAGCCGCTGCCGAAAACTTTGGACTCATCAGTTGTTAATGTTGGGAGTTTTGTAGGATTTTTTTTAAACTTTAGACAATTTTTTAATACTACCAGGGCATGTCATCATACAAAAAATAGGGGATTTTTTTTAAACTAAAAACATGTCAAGCTAGAATATGTTTTCTGATCTGTGGATTACAATGTCTGACCATAACTTTACCTTGCCCAAATGCTTTAATAAAACATTACTGGAATATTGTCACAGGGCTATCACGACAGAAAGTGGCCTATCCTATTCTTGGGGTCAGGAGATTGCAGTGCGTGTCGACACACACGCTGATTGGAGCGGCATTCCTTTCCTCTTAGCCGTGGAGATTTACTTTGTGCTTGTGCTGCTGGGGTTAAAGCTGTTCTGTCGTCTCCTTACGTTTTCCATCCTGGCCTATCTCAGCTGTTTTGTTTTATCCACTTCTCTCAAGTATAAATACTCACCTCTTAGCTTAGGTAGTTGCCAGTGATAGCCTGCTATACCTTGGTATTGACGTGGAGATGAGTCATGGAAAGAAAGGTCACTTTGGACTTGTTTCTGGAGAAAGCTGCCTGAAAGTCTTTTTTACCCTTGTCTATTTCCCTTTTGTGTCTTTTTTATAGAGCAGAACTAGTGTTCCTAATGCCCTGCGCACTAATCAGATTCATGCTTAGGGTAAGTCAGTAGTAAGAATGTGATCACCACATAGGGGACATCAGGGATCTCACGGTTGCCTATGGTAAGTGTCAGGCATTAACCTTCCTTTTTGTCCCTAGTAACAATATGCTCCTTTTCTTCTGTCTTGCTGTGTGCCTCTTGGCTCCTTAGTGGAGTGTCACATTATCACTGGCTCCACCTTATTCAGTGCTATGATGGAACCTGTTGCTGCTCTGGAGGAGCAGCTACAAAATGGAGGTGGCAGATCTGCGTTCAGTTATACTGAAGTACCAGCAACAGACCCCGGGTTTAGTGGTTGCCGCTTCCGGGCAATTCCTGTCTGTGCCTAAATTGGGTTTGCCGGGTAGGTTCTCTGCAGGTTGCGAAAAGTTTTTTGTTTTTACAGAAGCTGGTAAACTGTACTTTAGGCTTCGATTGCACCTTCGGGTATACAGGATTACTGAGTGGGGATTGCATCTGCTTTCTTCAAGGAACCCTGAAGTCTATGTTTTTTTTCACTCCTGTCCGGTTGTCATGCCTTCCATACGGTTGATGAATTTTTCAGTGCTCTTGGGCTTGCTAATAATGATCTCAACTGTGTCTAGTTGGCTGAATTCAAACTATGCCAGCATTGGCACAGAGATTGGTCAGCTGAGTTTTGCTCTGAGTTGGTCCACGGAAACTAGGTTTAATGACCCTGCTCTTCAGAGTTATTTTGTCATGGTCATTCTGAAAGAGTAAAATATACCTTAGTCCTGTATGAGACCCATATGTCCTTGGAGGCTGCGATGTCCCTAGCATATTTGGTTGATTGTCATCTGCATGGGAGACCAAAAGAGGCACCATTACCTACTGGGGTTCTTGTTTCTATGCGATGCCTCAATAGCTTAGTTTAAATAAAAGTGGGCAATACCAAAATGAGATATTTAATGACTGACAGTGTACTCTCCTGATTTCACTGCAGTAGTGTAATGGATTACAACTAATACAGTACATCAGACCAGAGCATATCTCATTACAAATACATCTGCAGATGCAGCTTTCCTCTTATAGTGTAGTCAGCTCAATAGTCCCCCCCCAACACAAGCTACTTGTGAGATGGAAGCTGAAGACTACAGATAAGCCACCACCCTGGAGTTCGAGTTTGGTTTGGTTCGTCGAACGGTGCCACCTTCGACGAGCCGTTCGACGAGCCGTTCGACGAACCTCTCAAACCCCATTGAAAACAACAGGAGGCAATCACAAACACTTAAAAACACCTGGAAAACACCCTCAAAGTTGTCCAAAAGGTGCCAAACAACAACCAAAACAACACAAACACATAGGAAAGTGAAAAGGACAAACACTCATGCGAAAACTAAACAGCTGGACGAGGAAAAAGAGGAGACACAGATGTATGAGTATATGCAAGGGAATATCGATGCCATTACTGTGCAACTTGAGCCCTGCTCATTTTAGGCTTCCAATCTGGAAAAATTGCCTGAGCTCGCCACGCATGCCTTGGGTATCTTGTCGTGTCCCGTAGCCAGCGTTCTCTCGGAACGTGTCTTCAGTACTGCTGGGGGTGTGTTGACAGATAAGCGCACGCATCTATCCACTGACAATGTGGACAGACTAACGTTCACCAAGATGAGGAAGTCATGGATCGCAGAGGACTTTTCTTCCCCTGGGTCAACCAGGGGAGGCGAAAGGCACATGTATTTTTGAGAGTGCTTCATGCAAAGCATCATTTTCATCTTGAAAATGGGGGTCAACTGATGCCAGTCAAGTGGGGTGTGTGTGGCCCAATTAGTGGAAACAAGGGAGTCTGTGGTTGGAGTCCCCTCGCTGTGTTTGAAAGAACCAAGATGAACAGGTCATGGCTCTCAGAGGACTTTTCTTCCCCTGGGTCATCCAGGGGAGGCGAAAGGCATGTGTATTTTTGAGAGTGCTTCATGCAAAGCATCTTTTTCATCTTGAAAATGGGGGTCAACTGATGCCAGTCAAGTGGGGTGTGTGTGGCCCAATTAGTGGAAACGAGGAAGACTGTGGTTGGAGTCCCCTCGCTGTGTTTTACATGTTTTTAGAAAGGCATGACATGGCTTAGAGGTTGACTTTTAGCATCTGCAAACTGTTGGCTACCGGAATGCTGCCTTTCCAACCTTTTTAACCGAGGATTTTCGAGACCTTATGCCCATCGCAGTGCCCCAAGAGCCAATGCCCAGGAGCCACTCCTTCTCCAACAAAGGCGTGCCCGCGCTACACCAGCATGTCGCACCAAACATCACCGCTTCTTTGAGAAGCTGTGTTTGAGAGGGTGCATTTCACCACAGATACTTGGCCCAGTAAGCATAGACAGGGGCGTTACATGTCGCTGACTAGGCAATGGGTTACTATGGGGAGAGATGGAGAAGGGTCTGCTGTACAAGTCTTTTCGTCCCCACGAGTTGTGTGTCAATCCTTCCTCTGTATGTAGATGTTAATGTATGTATGTTAATAGACTGCTTCTGCCTCCTCAACCTCATCTGGGTCCTCCACCTCAGCCCAAACCCTGTGTGGTCAGGCCACCCTTCCTTGTAACTGCGCACAAGGAATCCCACACACCTCCTTACTATGCTGGCAGCAGAGCTCAATGCCATCAGGCGGTCAAATGTTTACTTTGAAATGTATGGGAAATGTGAGACACCGCTGAGGAGTTGTGGACGGTTAGCTCTGGAGACCGAGTTTCATCAATGGTTGTCTCCACTCAACCAGCAGCCAGGGAAGGCCAGGTGCGACAATGATGCAAACCTGGGTGGGGACCTTCGCCGTGACAATGGGACACACGTGCCTTGTGTGGCTCTCGTGTTGAACCTGGTTGTCCAGCAATTTTTAAAGCACTATCCTGGCCTACATGGCCTTCTGCAGAGAGCACGGTGTAACGCCTTCCTTGATCCACACACTCAGACGGGCTGTAAAGGATAGGCTAGAGGGAAGCCACTCACCAAGCAGGACCCCCAGAACCCTGAAACCCTTTAACCCCTATACAGGGATTTGAAATTACACAGGGCCCAAGGTGATCAATACCTGTGGAAGGCTGCAGATCCAGAGAATAGTAGTCAGGCAGGGTCAAAACATTAATTGAGGAAGAGAAACAGAATGGGTGTGGTGTCTTCCCATTGGTTGTAGCTGAATGATGGTACTTAGTCTGTGAGACACCCACCACCTACATTCAGCCAGTGGTTTTGCATCTGTCAAGGCAACGCAGCCCAGTGGGTGAGCATAACCTGTGTCCATCTGCACCGCTGGCATCAACTCCTCTCCCATCATCAGCACTATGCACAAAAGGAGCACTGGCGACCGGAGTACAAATTGATGGAGCAGACTCCGGTGGTGACTTAACAGCCGTGTGCGGCAATGATGCAAACCTGGCTGCGGACCTTCGTCAGGGCAATGTAACACACGTGCCTTGTATGGCTCACGTGTTGAATCTGATTCTCCAGCAATTTTTAAAACACTATCCCGGCCTACATGGCCTTGTGCAGCGGGCACGCTCGCTATGTGCTCAATTCTATCTTTAGCAAACAGCAGCTCAACAACTTTCATCGCTACAGAAGTCTTTTGGTCTGGCGGTTAAACGCCTGAAATGCGATGTGCCGACACGCAGGAATTTGAATCTGCAGATGTTGCAGCATCTGTGGCAGCACCGCCGAGCCCTGCTGAAATACGTTATGACGTATACCCTGGGCTAACTTGATCCAGAGGTGGTGCAGATCACGCTGCTGGAGTGGTATCAGATCAAGGATATATGCACCCCTTCTACACAGTTTACAAATGTCGACAAAGATGTTTAGCACTGGTGATGCCATTCTCAGCGTGACAATTCTGGTCATCTACATGATGGAGCACACGGTAAGCATTATTCGGAATCAGGTGTTGGGACAAGAGGAAGGGGAGGAAGTACAGGAGGAGTCATATGCGGAAGGGATACCAAGATCTACAAGGTCCAGACGGTCAGCGGCACCTAGGTGGCAGTCATGGGATGGTGGGGGAGAGGGATTATCAAGGGGGCATAGTATCAGCAAAACTGTTGAGGAGGGTGCAGGAGCCCAGGAAGAAATTCAGGACGAACTGGCGATGGGCATGGAAGACTCAGGAGATGAGTGAGAGCTTGCTCACATTTCGGTTATGCGAGGTTGGGGGGAGAGGGCAGAGGAAGGAGGCACGATTCTCACCTCTCCGCCACCAACACACCAAGGACTTGGTCCTCCTGGATGCACAAGACACATGAGCACCTTCTTGCTGCACTACCTACAACAAGACCCTTCGATTGTACGAATTTGAAGTAATGCTGACTACTGGGTTGCCACACTGTTAGATTCCCAGTACAACACAAAATTTGGCAAAATAATTCCTGCCATAGAAAGGGACGCATATATGCAGGCGTATCAGCAGAAGGTGGTACGCAATCTAGGATCTGCTTTTCCACTAAACACCAGTGCTGCACAGAGTGAATCTCAACGCTTTGTCATGGAAAGGAGGAAATGGTCTTTTACTTGTCCACATCTGAGGGACCGAGGGCTGGCTGCTGTGCTGAGACTGCGTTGAGTACGGTGTCCCTGCAGAGTTGCACTTTTGGTCATATACCAAATGAGTTGAAAAGGACAGATGCTGGTGGAAAGGGGAACAGATGTGTTGGAAAGGGGAAAAAAGTTTGTGTCCGTGTGTTTGGTGGTTAAGCAACAGTAACATTTGCTGAAGAAACAACATCTGTTATGATGGGACTGGCAGATTTGGATAAGGTGGTATATACTGTGTTACCGCTACATAAAAAAAATTAGGAAGAAAAGAAAGAGAAAGGTATATATCCCCATCGCCATTCGGTGTCCACTGTGCTCCCAGATGGAAAAGGAGAGGTTGGCAACTGGAAGGTTAGGTGGAGGATACAGAGCTGGGTGACTCTGAAACTAATAGTAGCCTGAACCGAGTTAGACGCCACTCGGATCTGGAGACTGGGAGCCCTGTTAGCGTCACAGGGTCCACACGCCCACCCAGCCCAAGGACTCCCTGTTAACAACACAGAGGCCATTAAGTACGCTGTCCGTGTGCGTAGGGGACACGCCTGTGGACAGCAGGCGCATCAGCAGCAGCAGGCCTGTTAATGCCACTGCACTGTACTAGCAGGACTGGTAGGACAGGAGCTGGTCTTAACAGTTCTGCATTACCAACTGTGGTGGCGGACTGCATCGATGCCCTATCCCTGCCTACCTCTGGCCTAAATCCGCAATGGGTTCAACACGTGGAGGTGTGCTCTTTCGGAGCATAATAGAAGACTGCGCACCTCCTTGTTGGCTCCAGCCTCTTTTATAACCTGTGTCCGCTCCAAACCAGGGTGGACCACAATGCACCTCCTGGAGACAAAAGCAGAGTGACACGTCATGAGTGGCATAACTAGCGTCCTATTCGGAAATGCCACTTCAATGATGACCTCATGGCAGCCACGACCCAAACACCTCACCAGTCATCGTCTGACCAACAAAAATGAGGTTACAAGTCATAGGGGCGGGCCTGTGCAAGCCAGTTTGGAGTTGCCTGGCCACATCGTCAGGACAACTGATGCCCTGTGGTCTATATGTGCTCCCCACATCAGGAGCAGGGCCAAAGAGTTCATTATCGGACCTAGCCTCTGATGCAGTAAGTGCCTGAGCATGCTCAGTAGCATGAAATACAGTCGCCGAAAAAAAGACTTCAGCATGCTGTCTAGGCACAACACAGGACTTAAGGCCCTGTCACACAGACAGATAAATCTTTGGCAGAGCTGTGGTTGCAGTGAAATCATGGACATATTGTTCCATTTGTACACAGCCACAAACCTGGCACTGATTGTCCACAATTTCACTGCAACCACAGATCTGCCGCAGATTTATCTCTGTGTGTGACAGGGCCTTTAGACCTGGCCAGAAGTCCAAGTACCTGTGCAAAGAGGCTTTTCGCACAAAGTGTGGGAGCATTCGCTGTAGCCCAAAATGAAGACTTAGCCTCAGGAATGGCACAGTCAGGCTGAGCATACTCACTAGGCGAAACACTGGAGTTAGGCTGTGGCTGGGGTAAATCGGCACACGCATGCGCACTAGCCGCCTCTCCACACTTAGACGTGGAGGAGAAAGCAGCCAGCTGGACAACCCAAGGCACAGCCCTAAATGGCAGCTGATGTCTGGGTGCAACTGGAACCGCAGTAGGTTGCTTGCGTTTACGGCGGCACCGATTCGTAACAACAAATAACAGCCAAAATAACAGGTGTACTTCTTCCCGTAGATAATCTGATATGATCCTTTTTTCACGGACATGACCATCGCTAACAAAAGTAGATGAGGCACCAAAACAGCAGCTGCTTCAATGGATCTCAAGTGCGCCATAAAGTGGCCTCTCCTCCACCTCAAGTTCAATATCACAAATACTCCATTCCACTGTGGTGTCAACCCAATCACACTTGCTTCATAACAGCTCTCAAGTTTCCACCAGCCCTGCTGAGTATGGGGTAACAGAGATGGTTGAGTCTGCAGAGCTGTTCAGTCACACTATAGCCTGGGAATCAGGGGACTGCTGCAAAGCTGTAGTGAGTACAGACAAAGAAGTTATTATTATTATTATTATTATTATTTATTTATAGAGCACCATTGATTCCATGGTGCTGTACATGAGAAGGGGGTTACATACAGAATACATATACAAGTAACAATAAACAGACTGGTACAGAGGGAAGAGGGCCCTGCCCTTGCGGGATTATGTTGTAAAGGATTTTGGGGAGGAGATAGTAGGTGGGGTGTAGGTTGGTCAGCAGCTACGCACAGTGGTGGGGTCATTGAAGGTTATAGTCATTTCTGAACAGATGAGTTTTCAGTTTCCGTTTGAAGCTTGCGGGTGTAGTGGATAATCTGACGTGTTGAGGCAGCGAGTTCCAGGAGACAGGGGAAATGATCTGCACAGATGGCCAGAAGCTTTGTGAGTCGTATGCAGGCCCCGATGAAGAAGGTGGTGAGCATAATGTACACCCTTATTTCCAAACCGTACATAATCCTGGTGGAGACAATGGGGAACATGATGAGGAGACTCATACCTGATTGTAACGACAACTTTGCTATTCGGTCAGGGCAGGAAGAGGTTGTCACGGAGGACTCAGGACGAGGGGAATGAAAAACACAGGGTGATGATGAGGTTGGAGACCCCACTTACTGTCAAACCAAAGTCAGCCAATCGATGACGTCAGCAGAGGAGGTGGAGGAGGATGAAACTGACGACAAGTTTACGTTGTGTCTTCCTGGACAGAGACAAAGTACTGGAAGCACGTCAACAACTGAATCCTTGGCCACAACTCTGCTTCTGAGCATAAGTCATGTTGGCTATGCAGGTCGCATGGGCTGTAAGACTTTTTGAACATCACAAAGGATCACTCAAGTCATTTAATCTGTAAAATTTGTCAACAATCTCTAAGTAGAAGGCAAAAACTCACAACTTTGAGTACTTTCTCCATGAAGTGTCACATGGATATGAATTGATAGCGTGAGGGTGTATTGCTCAGCTTTAGCCACTGTCAATGCAACATGCTTATTTGCCGTTCATTGCATGCATTGTTGCAGACTACACACAAGGGGCTGTTGTTTTTTTGGATCTGCCTTTGTCTGTTTGGTCACTATAGCAATATCAAATTGGTCTTGGGGTGTGGACTTGGAGATGTTGTCTATGAACAGAAGGAAAAGCTAAAGGTGTGTGTTACAGCAAAGAGCCACCGCGGAAAATTTCGTTCAATTGTGTTGTCATGTTGGAGTTTGGTGAGGAGGACTGTAACGCCAGTGAGCAGCATCCTGTGCCACAGACCAACATTCTTCCGGTGCTGTCTATACTGTTTACCGTGAGAGGAGCGTAAAGTCTGTATTTATGACAACTGGACATCACAGTACCCGTGTACGGTAGGCTGTGCCCAGACAGTAATGCGTGCACGCAACACTTTGTTTTATTAGCAAAACACATATCTGTTCTGGGTTGGCCGACTATATAGACAATAAGACTTGCTGCCTCTGCACTGTCAAATTGTCACTTACGGACTGTGCGCACGTTGCGTACAGTCACTGCAGAAATTTCTGCAGCGATCTGAAGAGCACACGTGCGCTTCAAATTGCTGCAGTAAATGTCCGTCGTGAAAAAAAAAAAGCCGATTCCATGTGCTCTGAGTGCAACCCCTCCCATAAACAGAGCAGGAGCTGCAGGCAAAGCGCACAGAAGAAGTGACATGTCACTTCTTAGAACGCGCGCTTCGGGCAGCAGCCGAAGCGCTGTGCTCTAAGACGCCACATGCACATGGCTCCTGCATAATCTTCATAGATTATGCAGGGGACG
This sequence comes from Anomaloglossus baeobatrachus, assembly GCF_048569485.1. NCBI lineage: Eukaryota > Metazoa > Chordata > Amphibia > Anura > Aromobatidae > Anomaloglossus > Anomaloglossus baeobatrachus. The sequence continues at coordinate 267,635,750 of NC_134358.1, forward strand.
CAGGACGCATGCAGTTACGCTGCACTACAAAGCGCAGCGTAACTGCATGTAATTACGCAACGTGCGCACATAGCCTTACAGTTTAAATCATAGAGGGACAGCGACACATGTTTGCATTGACTGTTGATTTTCAAGATTTCCATGACTGTGTTGTAGAGCTGTGTGGTTTGCATTCACACTGTTGTCATCTGCCTTATCTGTAAGGCTTCAGCTAACAAGGGTATTCAGGGGGGGTAATGTGTTTTGTCTATGTTTAGGTAGATAACTTTGAAGCTCTTGTGATGCGCCACTGGTAAGTCATGTTCGCACACACACACACACACACACGCACAAACACACAATTACTGCTGCTACGCAGAGGGATTAGCAGGTAGTAGGCAACTGAACAGATTGTTCTATTATTTCAATTTTATGCATGGTTCTTATTGTTTGTTTTGGGAAAGTTTCCTGTTGCGTGGTTTTGCTGCATACTGGGGAGCCCACCAAGTACAAGACTTAAAATGAAGCATAAGTCCCAATGGGAATTGTTGAGCTGTCAGACATCGAGAGATCCACCATTGGATGAAGGCAACATTATATACACTCCTGCACCCTCATCACAGATTGGCTGGACTACCTGCAGTTAATAATTGCGTTCCAGAAATGGAAAGGAGTGTAGAATGCACATGTGTTGTACCTTGCTTGGCAGCGAAGGAACACTTACTTAGTATTCCAGACAATTTTAGGATGGCAGAAAAAGTGTCAGCTCTTTGGGCAAATTAAATAGCGTGGAAAAAGTGGGCAGGTGGGTACAGTGGCCGTGTTCTGTGGGTACCAGGACAGTAAAGGAAGCCTCACTTTCTATCCCTCCTAATAATGAAATGCAGCAAGGAATTCCCAGAGTTTGCTATAAAAATAGCATAGCAAAAAGTGCATGAGGGTTTAATGCAGAGGTGCTGGAAAATGTTTGGCACCAGTGGGACACAAAATTAGTAGAGCAGCCACTTTTTGGATGACACTTATGTCCAGCACTGTTTACTATAAAAATAGCGTACCAAAATGTGCATGAGGGTGGAATGCAGAGGTGGTGGGACTTGCTTTACACAAGTGGGACACTAAATTAGTATAGCAGACACTTTGTGGATGCCACTAAGTTTCAGCACTGTTTGCTATAAAAATAACGTAGCAAAATGTGCATGAGGGTAGAATGCAGAGGTGGTGGGACTTGCTTGGCACAAGTGGGACACAAAATTAGTAGAGCAGCCACTTTTTGAATGCCACTTATGTCCAGCACTGTTTGCTATAAAAATAGCGTAGCAAAATGTGCATGAGGGTTTAATGCAGAGGTGCTGGAAAATGCTTGGCACCAGTGGGACACAAAATTAGCATAGCAGCCACTTTTTGGATGCCACTTATGTCCAGCACTGTTTGCTATTAACATAGTGTAGCAAAATGTGCATAAGGGTTTAATGCAGAGGTGCTGGAAAATGCTCGGCAACAGTAAGACACAAAATTAGTATAGCAGCCACTTTTTGGATGCCACTTATGTCCAGCACTGTTTGCTTTAAAAATAGCGTAGCAAAATGTGCATGAGGATAGAATGCAGAGGTGGTGGGACTTGCTTGGCACAAGTGGGACACTAAATTAGTATAGCAGACACTTTGTGGATACCACTAAGTTTCAGCACTTTTTGCTATAAAAATAGCGTAGCAGTATGTGCATTATGGTTTAATGCAGAGGTGCTGGAAAATGCTTGGCACCAGTGGGACACAAAATTAGTAGAGCAGCAACTTTTTGGATTCCAAGTATGTCCAGCACTGTTTGCTATAAAAATAGCATAGCAAAATGTGCATGAGGCTTTAATGCAGAGGTGCTGAAAAATGTTTGGCACCAGTGGGACACAAAATTAGTAGAGCAGCAACTTTTTGGATGCCACTTATGTCCAGCACTGTTTGCTATAAAAATAGCGTAGCAAAATGTGCAAGAGGGTTTAATGCAGAGGTGCTGGAAAAAGCTTGGCACCAGTGGGACACAAAATTAGTAGAACCCCCACTTTTTGGATGCCACTTATATCCAGCACTGTTTGCTACAAAAATAGCGTAGCAAAATGTGCATGAGGGTAGAATGCAGAGGTGGTGGGACTTGCTTGGCATAAGTGGGACACTAAATTAGTAGAGCAGACACTTTGTGGATGCTACTAAGTTTCACGACTTTTTGCTATAAAAATAGCGTAGAAAAATGTGCATCAAGGTTTAATGCAGAGGTGCTGGAAAATGCTTGGCACCAGTGGGACACAAAATTAGTAGAGCAGCCACTTTTTGGATGCCACTTATGTTCAGCACTGTTTGCTATAAAAATAGCGTAGCAAAATGTGCACCAGGGTTTAATGGAGAGGTGCTGGAAAATGCTTGGCACCGATGGGACACAAAATTAGTAGAGAAGCCACTTTTTGGATGCCACTTATGTTCAGCACTGTTTGCTATAAAAATAGCGTAGCAAAATGTGCATGAGGGTAGAATGCAGAGGTGGTGGGACTTGCTTGGCACAAGTGGGACACTAAATTAGTATAGCAGACACTTTGTGGATGCCATTAAGTTTCAGCACTGTTTGCTATAAAAATAACGTAGCAAAATGTGCATGAGGGTAGAATGCAGAGGTGGTGGGACTTGCTTGGCACAAGTGGGACACTAAATTAGTAGAGCAGCCACTTTTTGGATGCCACTTATGTCCAGCACTGTTTGCTATATAAATAGCGTAGCAAAATGTGCATCAGAATTTAATGCAGAGGTGCTGGAAAATGCTTGGCACCGGTGGGACACAAAATTAGTATAGAAGCCACTTTTTGGAAGCCACTTATGTCCAGCACTGTTTGCTATAAAAATATCGTAGCAAAGTGTGCATGAGGGTTTAATGCAGAGGTCCTGGAAAATGTTTGGCACCAGTGGGACACAAAATTAGTAGAGCAGCCACTTTTTGAATGCCACGTATGTCCAGCACTGTTTGCTATAAAAATAGGGTTGCAAAATGTGCATGAGGGTTTAATGCAGAGGTGTTGGAAAATGCTCGGCACCAGTGGGACACAAAATCAGTATAGCAGCCACTTTTTGGATGCCACTTATGTCCAGCACTGTTTGCTTTAAAAATAGCGTAGCAAAATGTGCATGAGGATGGAATGCAGAGGTGGTGGGAATTGCTTGGCACAAGTGGGACACTAAATTAGTATAGCAGACACTTTGTGGATGCCACTAAGTTTCAGCACTCTTTGCTATAGGCTAGCGCCACACATCCGTGCTGCCGGCACGTGTTTGTCATTTTTTACACGTACCGGCGGCACCGAGACACTTTAACCAATGCTACCCTATTGTAGCAGGCACACACACGTAAAACCACACGGAACGTGTGTCCGTGTGCGTTTGTACGTGTGTGCTTTTTTGAAAGCGCTGACATGTCAGTGTTTTCTCCCGCAGCACGGGTGTCACACGGCCCGCACCCGCACCACACGGGTGTAGTGTGGATGCGGTCCCGTGTGACACGCACCGGAGAAACCACACATGTCAGTGAAAAATAAAAAAACATTAACTCACCTTCTCCAGCCCTCCTGTCTCTGCTGCTGCTGCCTCTTGCTGCCGACCGCCGCTCATTATTCTCATTGAATATTCACTTCACTGCCTGGCAGCAGCAGCAGCGGGGAGACGGGAGGGCTGGAGACCGAGGATCAGCACCACGGACAGCAGCGCGGACAGCAGGAAGGACCAGGTGAGTATAATAATTACCGGTTCTACGTGTGCTATCGCGGATAGCACACGTAGAACACACGTGTCCCGCACGTACCAGAGACACGTACTTACCTGCACGCAACACGCAGGGAAAATACGTGTCTCTCGGCACGTGCGTGAATTTCACGTGAGTGTGGCAGAAGCCATAAAAATAGCGTAGCAAAAAGCTGCAAGAGGGTTTAATGCAGAGGTGCTTGAAAATGCTTGGCACCAGTGGGACACAAAATTAGTAGAGCAGCCACTTTTTGGATGCCACTTATATCCAGCACTGTTTGCTACAAAAATAGCGTAAATAAATCATTTGATCATTTGAGGGCAGTCGTGCAAGCCGAGGGGTGGCGTACAGAAAAAAAAACAAAGCACCAACACTGCACTCACCTCTCCTGTAGCATCTATCAGTGCCATGGAAACAAGACATTTCCAGATGGCTGCGATGTAAGAACATATAGTAAGTAACTACAGGGCCGCTCTCTGGTGATATTCCATTCCAAAAGGGGCAATAGACCCAGCTGGAAAGTGAATACAGCCCCAGCGTCTTGTGATCTACCATTTGAGACTTTTCTTAAATAAAATGTCATGATTCATGCATGGCTCTGCCGTTCCTGAGCCAGTGCATGCATCCTGCCTCCGAGAGGGGCATGTTTGCTCTGGCCTCATTCCGAGGGTCACGTCACCAAATTTTAGTGCTGCTGCCTCCAGGAAGCCGCCAGAAATATTTTCGGCTTGGCTACATGCTCTTCTTCTGTGAGACGTACTCTATTTTGTGTCCTGCTACCTGGTACCATTTGTCCTGACTAGAGCTGATTGAACGGCCAAAACTCCGGTACCGGAGGATCACTGCCAGATTTTAAAAAGAGTCCGATCCACTCCAGAATCAGGTGCCCATATAAGTCAATGGGGACCGGAATCTGAAGGTTAAAAGCGTTTGTGGAGGGGATAGGGGGTAGGAGCGAGCGCGGCATACTCACCGAGGCGCTGTCATGGTGTCACACTCCTGGGTCACGCTATTCCATTTCCGGAGCCGACAATTCAATATTCATTGTTTTCTCCACCCACCGGTGCATGCAATTGGTTGCAGCTAGACGCGCCCCCTCCCTGAGCGGAAGTGTGTCAGCTGACTGCAACCAATCACAGGTGCCAGGATGGCCGGTGGGCGGGGAAAGCAGTGCAAGTGTATGAGGGTTAGCATGGTGGTAAAAAAAAAACAATCGGCAGCACAGATATAGCTCGTGGCTGCAGCCCCAGCTGTCGGGCTGTATCTGTGCTGTGTATGCAGTCACACGTGCAAGTCTTTGCCGGGTGATGCCACAGCAGACTCGCGCGAGTCCCTTGCATGTGTGACTCCAGTGATACCGCATGCGGCTTTTTTTTTTATTTAACTAAATAACTAAAAAAAAACTACTTGCGGTTCCCCCTAATTTTCATTCCCAGCCAAGATAACGCACAGCCGCCCGGTATTGCCGCATCTATTAGATGTGACAATCCCGGTGTGATACCGGCCCTTCCCGGAGGCGTGATGCGTTGCCAATCGGGGAAATAGCAGGGGTTAATAACAGTGCACAGCTGTTACTTGTCATGGCACAGACGTCTATCAGATACCTGCGTCACAAAACTCTGTAAGTGAATGTAAATAAACAAGACAGAGAGAAAAATGCTTTATTTGAAATAAAATACAAACACCCCCTCCTTCACCTCTTTATTAACCCCTCAACACGCTGCAGCTCCGACGTAATCCACACGAGGTCCCACGCTGCTTCAGCTCTGCTACATCTGAATATCACAGAGAGAGGCACAACTGACCACTCTCTGTGAGCTCAAGAGAATGAATGAGCTGCGCATTGAGCAGTGATGTCACTCAGGTCATTTGCGGTCACAGCTGAAGGTTCCCACGGTCCTTCATCTGTGCTCGCAGGTAACCTGACCTCAGGTGGAGGTCAGTGAGTTCAGAGACCTGCATCTCCTAGCAGAAAAATTGCAGTTTTTTTGGCCAAGAGATGCAGATTTGGTGCTGAATTTTTCACACCATATTCCTGCATCCAATCTACACCTACTGGCAAAAACCCTGGTGTTTTGCCGCATTTTGTTTTGCCACAGTTTTTGCAGCAGTTTTTGCCGCGGTTATTTTTCTGCGATTTTTGCTGCTTTTTTTGACAGGAAGTGCACATTTGGTGCTGAAGTCATTTGCACCAGCTTTCAGCACCAAACTTCCACTTGCTGGCATAATTTTTTTTTTTTTTGGCCAAGGGATGCAAATTTGGTGCTGAAATTTTAACACCATATTCCTGCATCCAATCTACACCTCCTGGCAAAAAACCACAGTGTTTTGACACATTTTTTTGCCGTGGTTTTTGCCGCAGTTATTTTTCCACAATTTTTGCCGCAGTTTTTTGCCAGGAGGTGCACATTTGGTGCTGAAATCGCCTGTACCAGATTTCAGCACCAAATTTCCACCTGCTGGTAGGATTTTTTTTTTCTTTTTATAGCCTTTTACAGTGCTCAGTCCCGCGATAGTGCCATTGCGCATGCGCGAGACTTGTGGAGAACTGCGGAATATGAGGCCTCATCTATGTAAATGAACACTGGGGGACGGCAAACAGCGGCAGGAGGGGCATAACAGATGAAATACAGCCCGCCTCCGGGGCCTACAAACCTCATTACCATAGCGAAAGGTAATATTTTATAAAGTTGTTATGTAGGTCTGAAAGGAGGGCCAGTAGCAAGATAAACCTTTATAGAATGCAGCCCAGGAGCTGCAGAAGGGGATTCTTTTAGTTTAATTTCAAAAATTCTGGTGACAGGTTCCCTTTAAAGCCTGCTTTACACGTTACGATTAAGCATACAATATCGTATGCGATCGTAACCACCCCCATCGTATGTGCAGCACGTTCAATTTGTTGAATGTGTTGCACAAATGATTATTTGCCGCCACACGTACTTACCCTTCCATACAACCTCGATGTGGGAGGCGAATGTCCACTTCCTGGAGTGGGAGGGACGTTCGGCGTCACATCGACGTCACGTGGCAGCTGGCCAATAGAAGCGGAGGGGCAAAGATGAGTGGGATGTAAACATCCCGCCCACCTCCTTTCTTCCGCATTGCCGGCAGGAGCCTCGGGATGCAGGTGAGATCTGTTTATCGTTCCCGGGGTGTCACACACTGCGATGTGTGCTACCTCGGGAACATTGAACAACCTCACGTTCAATTTTTAGCAATTGAACAACGTGCATGCGATGAACGTTTTAACATTCAATCGCAATCGCATGTAGCTGTCACACGCTACATTATAACTTACGATGCCGGATGTGCGTCACTTACGACGTGACCCCGCCGACACATCGTAAGATATATTGTAGCATGTAAAGCCCGCTTAAGTCATGTCAGCCTTCTGTGGCAGATGCATTTCTCTGCAAATTGTTAAATGGAGATGGACTTTTTTGGCAATTTGTCTCAATTAAATTGCACATTGATTACATTTGTCAAGACCTGTAAATTTAATACATTTTTTCATAAATTTAATTCACTTCCTATTTATTTGTTTTTCATACCTTATCTTTTTGATAGCTTATCCTTTTTGTTTACATTTCTCAACATGCTAATTGTTAATTATTCTCTTTTTTTAACTTATTTAAAGTTTTCCAAGTTGACAAAAGGAAATTTAAGCTGCTAAAATGAATGTTTCCAACTATTTTTCTGAACGCCTTCAAGGATGTACAGTATCTGCTTGTTAATTGACTGTCACTTTGCTTTCCCCTTTATTGCTAGGTAATCCACAAATAATTATTAAAAATTTGTGTTGAAACAGGGAAACAGCTGTAGTTTCATACTATAGTCTATATAGCATGACGTTTTCTATAATGTAACAACCAGAGAATCCAAAAAATCATAACAATTAAATCAGTTGGATTTCAGTAGACTATTTAGACAGGATATCTTGTCGAATTAATGGGATTGTTTTAGAAATATGAGTATACAGCAACCTGCATCAATATATACTGCTCAAAAAATAAACGGAACACTTAAACAACAAAATTGTGTTTTAGCGTTACCTTTATTTTTTGAGCAGTATAGTATATCCAGCCAAACAACCAACAAACTAACCAATCATTTCACCAATTAAGCTATGTGTGCACACTGACAATTTGGTTGCAGAAATTTCCGAACCAAATTTGGATCTCCTGGGAGAAAAAAACATGGATTTTTGCCCTATTTTCGGTGCATTTTTTATGCCTTTCTCATGCACTTGGGGTGGGAAATCTCTAGCAGAAACGATGAAACAATTGACATGCTGCAGTTTGTTTTCTGCACCAAATCTGCAAAGGAAAAATAAGCAACATACGCACAACACTTTAGAATTCTCATTGACTTTGCTGGTATAAGGATTTGCTTACAGTTTTGTGCCAAAACTGCACTTAAAAAGGCATAAAAAAAATTCAGAAAAATCACAGTGTGCACATTAGGGCCACCACTAGGAATTTTGGAATTTCAAGGCCCTATACTGGCAACATTTTTGGGCCCCCTTGAAGCTCCACCCAGGCTTCAACCCAGCTCCGCCTCCACCTGTCAAACCTTCCACACTCTGACTGCTTTACTTGGAAAAAGTGTATATATATATATATATATATATATATATATATATATATATATATATATATATATACATATATATATATATATATATATATATATAAAGTATATACAGTGCCTACAAGTAGTAATCAACCCCCTGCAGATTTAGCAGGTTTACACATTCGGAATTAACTTGGCATTGTGACATTTGGACTGTAGATCAGCCTGGAAGTGTGAAATGCACTGCAGCAAAAAAGAATGTTATTTCTTTTTTTTTTTTAAATTGTGAAAAGTTTATTCAGAGGGTCATTTATTATTCAACCCCTTAAAACCACAAGAATTCTGTTTGGTTCCCCTAAAGTATTAAGAAGTATTTCAGGCACAAAGAACAATGAGCTTCACATGTTTGGATTAATTATCTCTTTTTCCAGCCTTTTTTGACTAATTAAGACCCTCCCCAAACTTGTGAACAGCACTCATACTTAGTCAACATGGGAAAGACAAAGGAGCATTCCAAGGCCATCAGAGACAAGATCGTGGAGGGTCACAAGGCTGGCAAGGGGTACAAAACCCTTTCCAAGGAGTTGGGCCTACCTGTCTCCACTGTTGGGAGCATCATCCGGAAGTGGAAGGCTTATGGAACTACTGTTAGCCTTCCACGGCCTGGACAGCCTTTGAAAGTTTCCACCCATGCCGAGGCCAGGCTTGTCCGAAGAGTCAAGGCTAACCCAAGGACAACAAGGAAGGAGGTCCAGGAAGATCTCATGGCAGTGGGGACATTGGTTTCAGTCAATACCATAAGTAACGTACTCCACCGCAATGGTCTCCGTTCCAGACAAGCCCGTAAGGTACCTTTACTTTCAAAGCGTCATGTCAAGGCTCGTCTACAGTTTGCTTATGATCACTTGGAGGACTCTGAGACAGACTGGTTCAAGGTTCTCTGGTCTGATGAGACCAAGATCGAGATCTTTGGTGCCAACCACACACGTGACGTTTGGAGACTGGATGGCACTGCATACGACCCCAAGAATACCATCCCTACAGTCAAGCATGGTGGTGGCAGCATCATGCTGTGGGGCTGTTTCTCAGCCAAGGGCCTGGCCATATGGTCCGCATCCATGGCAAGATGGATAGCACGGCCTACCTGGAGATTTTGGCCAAGAACCTCCGGTACTCCATCAAGGATCTTAAGATGGGTCGTCATTTCATCTTCCAACAAGACAACGACCCAAAGCACACAGCCAAGAAAACCAAGGCCTGGCTCAAGAGGGAAAAAATCAAGGTGTTGCAGTGGCCTAGTCAGTCTCCTGACCTTAACCCAATTGAAAACTTGTGGAAGGAGCTCAAGATTAAAGTCCACATGAGACACCCAAAGAACCTAGATAACTTGGAGAAGATCTGCATGGAGGAGTGGGCCAAGATAACTCCAGAGACCTGTGCCGGCCTGATCAGGTCTTATAAAAGACGATTATTAGCTGTAATTGCAAACAAGGGTTATTCCACAAAATATTAAACCTAGGGGTTGAATAATAATTGACCCACACTTTTATGTTGACAATTTATTAAAATTTAACTGAGCAACATAACTTGTTGGTTTGTAAGATTTATGCATCTGTTAATAAATCCTGCTCTCGTTTGAAGTTTGCAGGCTCTAACTTATTTGCATCTTATCAAACCTGCTAAATCTGCAGGGGGTTGAATACTACTTGTAGGCACTGTATATATATATATATATATATATATATATATATATATATACATATATATATACATATACATGCACACACACCCACGCACACATACACACACACACACACACACACACACAGTCATGGCCAAAAGTGTTAGTACTCCTGAAGTTTGTCCAGAAAACAAATTATTTCCCTCAGTACATAAATAATGCACCCCCCTACACTGCCCCTCTCTATATTATCTCTACCACACTGCCCCATCTATAACATCCCCCACACGCTGTTCCTCTGTATAATATATCAACAGACAATGCCTCTGTATATAAGATCCCCACACACACTGCCCCTCTGTATAATATGGAGTTGGGGCGCGCTGCCCCAGGCCCAAGGCAGGGACTAGGGACGGCAGGCTCCCCCACCACCCCCGGCGATCTTCAGCTCACGGAGTGCTTTCCTTTCCCCACCAGATGCTATGTCTTCGCCACCTCTGTGTTACCCGCAGCAGTGTAATGAGGTTGCAAAGCAATGACCTCATCATGCTGGGCCATGGGAGGATGCTTCACCTCCCTGCTCTGCTCCACTCACCTTACTACTGGCCACATGGCTAATTTGCATGCAGTTCTCTAGAAGGGTTTCACTTGCAATTTAGTTGTGCATGCAGTGGCTGAAGCAACACAGCTGGGCCTGACTGCTGCAGCTGTGACATGGGCCCAGTGAAGAAGAGGGCCTGGCCGGGGCTTAATATAGCTACATAATTACCCTGGGCCACGCCTTCATCAGACCCCATGCACCAGTCATGGTTGTAATGCCCTAACGGCGGCCCTGGTGCACATAGCCAAAAACAATCAGTGTCCATGAGTCTAATTTTTTGATCAGTCCATTGGGCCCTGAGGAAAACCTATAACGCACGCTACATGGCATACAATGCTCTTTAAATGAGTTGCCTGGGCTTCATACAAATGTCTTTAGTCACTCTGTGTGCATCCAGATTGCTGAATCATGACAGTAATGCGGTGAGCACACTGTCACAATTTCCATACATCCGCGGTGCTATCAGGTAGTCAATCGAGTGATGGTTTCTCTCCATGGAAAATAATTGAGAGAACCTGGATGAGTTCAGTTGGCATATGATTGCATACAGTATATGAAAACCACATGTAAGCGGTCACGTGAATGCCTACTTGCACATAATAAATAAACCAATACCGGTAACTGTGACAGCACATTATAGTAATGCAGCTGTTCTGAGTGACTGCAGACTTTTGTTCATGGCCCGGAGAACCCCTGTGAAAGCTGACAATAGTATGTACTGTATGTTTGACATGTCCTTTGCAAATGAAATGTTAATGCATTACATTTTATACTTTATTGAATCCTCTGTAGCGGTTTTCATAATAGTCATAACAATACAGTAGACATCTTCCCATTTTTTCTTTACAAAAAAATAAAACAACATTTCCAATGAATTCATAATAAAAATTTGCAAAAATATGGAATGTTAATTAATAATCAAACACACCTATATCCGAATGAAAACATTCTAACACTGTATATTTAATGAAGGGAATGAATTGTAGATGAATGCTATGAAGTGCACTTGAATGATTTCGGTTTTGTGCACATCCTCTATACAATTTTGTATGTTGCTACATTTGCGTATCTTTGAAAGGCTCTTCATGATACCTACAACAATTCCTTTTAGATGGTGGGAGAGGCGCAATCCATCAATAGCTCTTTAATTATGCACTGAAACAAAAGGTCTACAATTTGCCCCTTTACTGTTTTTTTTTTCCTTCCTTCGTAGAGAATGAATTCACCAGCCAATTTATTGCGGTGTCCGTGACTCAGTAAGCATTTAGAAAATGGCTCACTTGCTCATGACATGTACATTCTCAAGTGATCAAAGTGCATCACATGTAGGAGCCAAAGTGTGAATCACTGAAAAGGTATTTCACTTATTTGTGGTTGAACCTATTGTTTTTGGTCATTGACTATGACAACAAAGATTCGTGTTTTAATAAAAGCAATGTAATAAAACATTTACCTGTTGACGTTCCCAAACAGTTAATCATACCAAAGCCATGCTAAGTGAGTCGTAAATGATTAAAGGATAACTTTAGTTTTTTTATTTAAATTATTCTCCAGTTAAATTGCCAAAAATTAGAAAAAAAACCCTAAAAAATACAAAGCTGCCTTCCAAAAACAACACATCCATACCGGTCTATCTGTTGTGGGTGGTACTGCACATCAGCTCTTTTAATTTAAATGGAGCAAAGCTACAGTAAAGCATAAAACCTGCAAACAGGTGAGGTCCCATTACAGGGGGTTTGTCACCCCCAAACTGAAATTAAACCATTCATACATTCATACAGGGAACTTAGCTCCTATAAAAAAATGTATTCTTTGGTACAGATTTTAATTATTTTATTTTATGAAAAAATTATATATGTTAATGATACACTTCAATTACCATTCTATACTGTCCCATTATGATGATTGACAGAACTCCAAGAAGCATTGCCTATATTAAATCCTGAGCTCTGTACGTATTTCAAGAGCTCACACAATGTTAGTGTGAGGAGGTACTCCCATTTATTTACTCACTAATATAGCACTATTAATTCCATAGAGCTTTACATATGTGGTCCCAATGTAAATGTCCTATCAGTGTGTCTTTGGAGCGTGGGAGGGACCCACAGCACCCGAAGGAAACCCACGCAAACATAAGGAGAACAAACTCCTTGCAGATGTTGTCCTTGGTGGGATGTGAGCCCCGGACCCCCACACTATGAAGCAACAGTTAGAACAACTGAGCCACCTTGCCATCCTCTTTTTTGTCCTGTCTTGTCTGCAGTGGCCACGTACTGCACACAGCATCACACACCACAGTGGGCAGTCAATACTGATAGCATTCTAATACTGCAGGAATTGAGTGCATCCAGTGTAAAAATACACTCTAATCTCCCTTTCCTTTCAGCATTGTCCACCGGCAGTGCAATCATGTGTGCAGCGAGAGGTCGCTATAGACAGGAGAGAAGGAAGAGAGCATATGTACAAACTAACATTTGTGTGAGCTCTCAGCTCCTGCTGTAAGGGCCCAGGGACAGAGGACCTCAAATGTTCTATATGTCACAGTTGCTGTTCTAACAGCAGGGGCTGTGTTCCCTGGGTGGTCTACAAGGCCCTGATGTTCCCTGCTATCCACCCCCACACAGTATCCACAGCTGATGGACAGTCCACAGACACGGTCTTGGGGATAACAGTTGCTTTAATACAGCAGAAACAAAGGAAAACAACACGGAATATACAGTATGTTTCATGGTCTTTTGTGGGGAGGCCATGGCAAATACAGCTTGGTGTTGAATGCTGAAGTGTAATTAGGGTTCTGTAGCTTTAAGAGCACAATTTGCTTCAGATTTAATTCTGGTATGCTTTTAGAAGCAGGTTCAGAGTCTCTTGAGCTTAGAGGGTATATATAATAAGATTGTACAGACCTGAAGTCCTGGGGTTAATTTCACTGGGGTTAATGTCACTAATGTCACTAGTTCAGACACGTGTAGTACATGTAAGCAAATGTAGAAAGTTGCCCTGCGCGCTACGGGGACCGGACGGCTGGTGCGTGGACAATGGAATGAAAGCCACTAATATTGCAGTGGGGTGGGAGACCCTCAAACTTCCCCAATCTGCGTGCAGTAGGGTCTTTTATAAAATCAGTATGCCCTACGGTCTGAATGTATATCTGGCCAGTGAGGATTCAGTATATTGGCTGTAAAAGTCAGGAAATGATGAATTTCTAGGCCTCGGGCCTAGCAGGAGTCTTGTGGTGAAGAGAAACTCCACATAATGTCTGCCCTCAGAGGAGACTCAGCCAGAACCAGAATATTCCAGTTCTTTCCAGACAGAGACTGGAAATCGCTCCACCTGTTGAGCCATGTGACCAAGAACTGGCCAATAGGATAACACCCAATGCACACTTCAGATTCTTACAGTTTTCACCAGTAGATGGTGCTAGAACACAACAAATGAAAAATGCTTTACTTATAACATATTACATGATCTTACATATAAGAGAATGTACTTAAAGAAACAGACACAATCTGGACCGAGCCACTACACTGCCATCTCAGTTGTTTGCGCGGGCTGAGGATTCAATACAGGCATGCTCCTTGGAGCTCTGTAAATCATCATCAGATGAGGTTTGGAGGATGGCAATTAAGTTGTTGGAATGGTCCCCTGAGCCCCCCATATACATATGTAATAAAAAATAAATTAATTAATACAGCAGTGGTACACCAATTGATGTTCCTGGACTGTTACCTCCCAATTTAAGGCAAAGCTAAAGCACCTAGGTGAGGGATAGGATAAAACTTAACTTTAAGTAAATTATAATTAAAATTGATTACTAGTGATGAGCGAGTATGCTTGTCACTACTCGGTACTCGCACGAGTATCACTGTACTCGGGCTACTCGGCGGGGACCGAGTAATCTCGCGATACTCGTGCTGTACTCGTGGTCTTCATTTCTGCATGTTGGCGCTCTTTTGAGAGCCAGCCCTCATGCAGGGATTGGCTAGCAGACCACTGCAATGCCACAGCTCTGTTAGTTGTGGAATTGCAGTGATTGGCCGGCCTGCACAGCGTGACCGAGCCTTTATACCGGTGGGCGCACTGTGCTCTGCACACAGCCATCCAGACAGTCAGTGCAGGGAGAGTGTTGCTGCTTCAGGGAAAGGTTTGCGGCCCTTTATAGTTATTTCAGTAGCAGGGCTGCAAACAGTGTGACCAGAAGTCCTTCTCAGGACTATTGTAGTTGTATACAGGCAGGCAGGGTATAGCCAGGTCGGAGTACAGGAGCAGAGTCCTTCTCAGGACTATTGTTGCTGTATACAGGCAGGGCAGGCAGGGTATAGCCAGGTCGGAATACAGGCTAGTGACCAGAAGAGTCCTTCTCAGGACTATTGTAGCTGTATACAGGCAGGCAGGCAGGGTATATAGCCATTCCTAGTGGTGACCGTATACCAGCCTTCATCATATCTGGGGCTGGTGTACACAGTCTAAAACAGTCCTGATAGTGTCAGACTTCTCAGTAATTGTCGCTCCAAAAAGCTGTTAGGTTCTTAGTGCGTCCGTGCTTGCATTTAAAAACCGCACGTGTGTGCCTGTTGGTGGCAGCGTACAGGTGCACGTTTTGCACAAACTAGTATATAACGCACAAGTCTAGTGAATAATACACGTCAGTCAGCAGTGTCTGATAGTGTCAAACTTCTCAGTAATTGTCGCTCCTAAAAACCTGTTAGGTTCTTAGTGCGTCCGTGCTTGCATTTAAAAACCGCACGTGTGTGCCTGTCGGTGGCAGCGTACAGGTGCACGTTTTGCACAAACTAGTATATAACGCACAAGTCTAGTGAATAATACACGTCAGTCAGCAGTGTCTGATAGTGTCAAACTTCTCAGTAATTGTCGCTCCTAAAAACCTGTTAGGTTCTTAGTGTGTCCGTGCTTGCATTTAAAAACCGCACGTGTGTGCCTGTCGGTGGCAGCATACATGTGCACGTTTTGCACAAACTAGTATGTAACGCACAAGTCTAGTGAATAATACACGTCAGTCAGCAGTGTCTGATAGTGTCAAACTTCACAGTAATTGTCGCTCCTAAAAACCTGTTAGGTTCTTAGTGCTTCCGTGCTTGCATTTAAAAACCGCACGTGTGTGCCTGTCGGTGGCAGCGTACAGGGGCACTTGTGTGCATTTTGCACAAACTTGGATATAACGCACAAGTCTAGTGAATATAATACACGTCAGTCAGCAGTGTCTGATAGTGTCAAACTTCTCAGTAATTGTCGCTCCTAAAAACCTGTTAGGTTCTTAGTGCATCCGTGCTTGCATTTAAAAACCGCACGTGTGTGCCTGTCGATGGCAGCGTACAGGTGCACTTGTGTGCATTTTGCACAAACTAGTATATAATGCACAAGTCTAGTGAATAATACACATCAGTCAGCAGTGTCTGATAGTGTCAAACTTCTCAGTAATTGTCGCTCCTAAAAACCTGTTAGGTTCTTAGTGCGTCCGTGCTTGCATTTAAAAACGGCACGCGTGTGCCTGTCAGTGGCAGCGTACAGGTGCACTTGTGTGCGTTTTGCAGAAACTTGGATATAACGCACAAGTCTAGTGAATATAATACACGTCAGTCAGCAGTGTCTGATAGTGTCAAACTTCTCAGTAATTGTCGCTCCTAAAAACCTGTTAGGTTCTTAGTGCGTCCGTGCTTGCATTTAAAAACTGCACGTGTGTGCCTGTCGGTGGCAGCGTACAGGTGCACTTGTGTGCGTTTTGCACAAACTTTGATATAACGCACAAGTCTAGTGAATACACGTCAGCACACCATTGCAAAATGCGCAAGGGCGTTGGCAACGAACAAGGAAGTGGACGTGATGGTGGTGCAGGCAGAGGCCGAGGTCGTGGGCAAGCTCTAATTTCGCCACAACAAAGGGCCACATCTACTCGCTCGCACGTCCTCTCCCAAATTCTTGGGGACTGCAGCAGTACACCGCTCTTGAACCAAGACCAGTGTCAACAGGTTGTTAGTTGGATAGCGGATAATGCTTCCAGTCAGATTGGCACCACCACAAACACTCTGTCTTCCACACGGTCAAGTGTCTGTAGCCGTGATACTGCACCGCACATTTCAGAACCTGATTCTCCTTCCTACCACAAGGCTGAGTACACGTCCACGGACATTACTGATCCCACACTTGGACACTCGGAAGAGCTGTTCACGTTTCCATTCGCACATTCTGGCCTCTCGCCAGCTCCTGTTGAAGTGGGTCATGAGGAGATCGTATGTACAGATACCCAAATATTTGAGCAGCCACGTTCTCACGAAGTTGGCAATGTGTCTCAACAAGGGGTGGACGATGATGAGACACAATTGTCAGGAAGTCAGGAGGAGGACCAGGGTGCGGAAGAGGAAGACGACGTGGTGGATGATCCAGTAACTGACCCAACCTGGCAGGAGGATATGCAGAGCGAGGACAGCAGTGCACAGGGGGAGGGAGGCGTAGCATCCCAACAGGCAGTAAGAAGCAGGGTGGTGGCTCCAGGCAGAAGTCAGGCAACCGTTCCCCGGAACAACAACATGACACAAGGTGCCTGTACAAATGTTAGGTCTTCCCGAGTCTGGCAGTTTTTTAAGTTGGCTCCAGATGATTCTAAATTTGCAACACCTGCCGTGCCAGCATCAGCAGGGGTACCAAAACTAGCAGCCTGACCACCACCAGCATGATCAGGCACATGTCAGCCAAGCACCCGACTTTGTGGGAGGTACAACAGAGTCGAGGAGCAGTGCTTGCTGATGTCACTGCTACGTCTTCGCTTGTTGTGCATGCGAGCCAATCCCCTGTCCATGCTGCCTGCGAACAAGCCTCCTCCGGCCCTGCACCTGCAGTTGCCTACGCAGAAATAACACCATCATCAAGCACGTCCTTGTCCCAGCGCAGCGTTCAGTTATCCATTCAGCAAACCTTTGAACGCATGCGCAAATACACTGCCAACGCCCTACATGCCACAGTTCTAAATGCTAACATTTCGCGACTGCTTGCACTGGAAATGTTGCCTTTTAGGCTGGAGGAGACAGAAGCATTCCGCGACCTGATGGCCGCAGCTGTCCCACGTTACTCGGTCCCCAGCCGCCACTATTTCTCCCGGTGTGCCGTCCCCGCATTGCATAACCTCGTGTCACAAAACATCACACGTGCCCTGAACAACGCTGTTTCAGCCAAAATCCACCTAACCACAGACACGTGGACAAGTGCTTGTGGGCAAGGCCGCTACATCTCGTTGACGGCACACTGGGTTAATATTGTGGAAGCTGGGACCCAGTCTGAGCGAGGGACGGAACACGTCCTTCCCACACCAAGGTTTGCAGGCCCTACCTCAGTCAGGGTTTCACCCACACTTTACAGCTCCGGAATGTCATGCTCCTCAGCCTCATCCTCCTCCTGCGCATCCTCATCCACTTTACCCTCCACACCAGTCCCAAGCTGGAAGCACTGCAGCACTGCCTTGGCGAAGCGGCAACAGGCTGTGCTGAAGCTAATTTGCATAGGTGACAAACCCCACAATGCAGAAGAGGTGTGGACAGCTCTGAAACAGCAGGCAGATCACTGGCTCACACCTCTGAACCTAAAGCCAGGAAAGGTCGTATGTGACAATGGCCGGAACCTGGTGACGGCTTTGAGGCGAGGCCAGCTGACACATGTTCCATGCGTGGCCCATGTGCTCAACCTCGTGGTTCAGCGGTTTCTAAAGTCATACCCAGAGCTGTCTGATCTGCTGGTAAAAGTTCGCCGCCTGTCTGCACATTTTCGAAAGTCACCTACTCCTTCAGCCGGCCTTGCCGGCTTTCAGCGCCGTTTGCATCTTCCGGCTCACAGACTGGTGTGTGATGTCCCCACGCGTTGGAATTCAACTCTGCACATGTTGGTCAGGATATGTGAGCAGAAGAGGGCAGTTGTTGAGTACCTGCATCACCTAAGCCGTCGGGAAATGGGTCAAACTCCACACATAACACCTGAGGAGTGGAGATGGATGTCCGACCTATGTACCATCCTCCAAAACTTTGAGGACTCCACCAAGATGGTGAGTGGTGATGATGCCATTATTAGCGTGACCATACCGCTTCTCTGCCTTCTAAAACGGTCTCTGCTCAAAAACAAACATGATGAATTGCAGGCGGAGCGCGATGAGTTGGAGCAAGAAACAGTAGTGGGTGTGGGTGGTAACACACAGCCGAGCCTCGTCTTATCACAACATGCAGTGGAGGACTATGACGAGGAGGAGGATGAAGACATGGAGCAACTCTCCGGCCAAATTGAGGATATGACATGCACACCAGTCATATCCTTGGTTCAGCGTGGCTGGCCAGAGGACAGGGTAGATGAGGAGTAGGAGGAGGAGGAGGACAGCATGTTCAGTCATCGTGTTGGTCAGGATACTGAAGTACTGGCCGTTAAGAGTCTGGCGCACATGGCTGACTTTATGGTAAGCTGCCTGTCTCGTGACCCTCGCGTTAAGAACATCTTGGCCAACAATCATTACTGGTTGGTAACACTGTTAGACCCACGCTACAAGGAGAACTTTATGTCTCTTATTCCCGAGGCGGAGAGGTCAGCCAAAATGCAGCAGTTCCGGAAGGCCATAGTCACGGAAGTAGGCAAAGCATTCCCCTCACAAAACGCTAGCGGCATAGGTCAGGAATCAGTGGACAACCAAGGCGTACAGCCGAGAGGGGCACAAGTCCAATCCGCCAGAGGTAGGGGAACAGTCTTTAAGATGTGGGACAGTTTTCTCAGCCCCTCATGTACCACAGCCCCTGAGGTGCGGGGTAGTGCCACAAGAAATCCTAAGTTTGCCCAGATGCTCAAGGAGTACCTTGCAGATCGAACAACTGTACTCCGACATTCCTCTGTGCCTTACAATTATTGGGTATCCAAGCTGGACACGTGGCATGAATTGGCTCTCTACGCCTTGGAAGTCCTGGCCTGCCCTGCCGCTAGCGTTTTTTCAGAGCGTGTTTTTAGTGCCGCAGGTGGAATCATTACAGATAAACGCACCCGCCTGTCAACTGAAAATGCTGACAGGCTGACTCTGATCAAGATGAACAAGGGTTGGATTGGGCCAGACTTCACCACACCCCCAGCAAATGAGAGCGGAATTTAAAGTTTGTAACGGGAATTTGCCATGTACCTCCACTCACCCATGGGTACACACTTCTCGACTTTGGATAATCGCTGGACTGCTCCTCTTTCTCCTCATGCGCCACCATGATGACCGTTACAATAGTTAGGCCGTTGTTTTAGGTATACCCCCAGTGGTAAATTTTTTCGCCCATTCTTTCAGACAGGAGACCCGCTCCTTTGCAATGGGAACAATGTTTTGAGGCCCTCATGCACATCTCTATCCAGGGACAATGTGGAGCCTCCCAATTTTTGGCTGCCCTGCCAAAGGGCTATACTACAATAGACCCACTTCCTTACAATGGGCACTTCTGGTTTACAGGCCCTCATGCACGTCTCTATCCAGGGACAATGTGGAGCCTCCCAATTTTTGGCTGTCCTGCCAAAGGGCTATACTACAATAGACCCACTTCCTTACAATGGGCACTTCAGGTTTACAGGCCCTCATGCACGTCTCTATCCAGGGACAATGTGGAGCCTCCCAATTTTTGGCTGTCCTGCCAAAGGGCTATACTACAATAGACCCACTTCCTTACAATGGGCACTTCAGGTTTACAGGCCCTCATGCACGTCTCTATCCAGGGACAATGTGGAGCCTCTCAATTTTTGGCTGTCCTGCCAAAGGGCTATACTACAATAGACCCACTTCCTTACAATGGGCACTTCAGGTTTACAGGCCCTCATGCACGTCTCTATCCAGGGACAATGTGGAGCCTCCCAATTTTTGGCTGTCCTGCCAAAGGGCTATACTACAATAGACCCACTTCCTTACAATGGGCACTTCAGGTTTACAGGCCCTCATGCACGTCTCTATCCAGGGACAATGTGGAGCCTCCCAATTTTTGGCTGTCCTGCCAAAGGGCTATACTACAATAGACCCACTTCCTTACAATGGGCACTTCAGGTTTACAGGCCCTCCTGCATGTCTCTATCCAGGGACAATGTGGAGCCTCCCAATTTTTGGCTGTCCTGCCAAAGGGCTATACTACAATAGACCCACTTCCTTACAATGGGCACTTCAGGTTTACAGGCCCTCATGCACGTCTGTATGCAGGGGCATTGGTGAACCTCACAATTTTGGACTGCCCTGGCAAAGGAAAATACTACAAAGACTCACTTCCTCAAAATAGGCACATTAGACTCAAGAGGCCTTCATGTACGTCTCTTCTCAGGGACATCGGAGTGCCACACAATGTTTTCACGTAAAATCTTTCATGTAATCTCAAAAAGTAACACACACCAGCTCTATCTCACTATTGGGTATGTGCCCTTAACATTTCCGCCATGAAAATTCATTTTGGTGTCATTTTTGAAGGTTTTCTGGTGAGTCCGTAAAAATGGCGTAAAGCGCAGACAAAATTGTTCACAGCTGTGACTTTTGAGTGATAAATACTTCAAGGGGTCTTCCCCATGCTGTTGCCTTGTCATTTGAGCACTCTTCTGAGACTTTTGTGACATTTTTAGGGTTTCTACATGCTGTCGGGGGGTCATTTCATAAAAATACTCGGGTCTCCCATAGGATAACATTGGGCTCGGTGCTCGGGCTGAGTACACCAGTATCTTGAGATGCTCGGCCCGAGCCTCGAGCACCCGAGCTTTTTAGTACTCGCTCATCACTATTGATTACCAAAACAAATAAAAACACACAAAACATAGAGCCCAAGCAAAGTGCACTGTGAAGTAATCACCTAACTTGAGTGGCAGTTCGGCTATGTGCGCACGTTGCGTACAGTCACTGCAGAAATTTCTGTAGCGATCTGAAGAGCACACGTGCGCTTCAAATCGCTGCAGAAAATGTCCGTAGTGAAAAAAAAAAAAGCCGATTCCATGCGCTCTGCCTGCAGCTCCTGCCACAGACAGAGCAGGGGCTGCCGGCAAAGCGCACTGAAGAAGTGACATGTCACTTCTTAGAACGCGCGCTTCGGGCAGCAGTCGAAGTGCTGCGCTCTAAGACGCCACGTGCGCACGGCCCCTGCACAATCTCCATAGATTATGCAGGGGACGCAGGACGCATGCAGTTACGCTGCGCTACAAAGCGCAGCGTAACTGCATGTAATTGCGCAACGTGCACACATAGCCTTATACCTCATGTAGCATCAAAACAGGGTATAACCAGTAATGAAGTTACTGTGTATAATAAGGTGTATAATCAACTATTCAAACAAAGAACAATAGATTATTGTCTAGATCTTGGAGGGAATAAATAGCTTACAAATAGACAGTAGTCCAAATCACCTAAGCCATCATGTATCACTCAGCTAGATAGCTACTGTAGACAACAATATATATATATATATATATATATATATATATATATATATATATATATATATATATATATATATATATATATATATATATATATATATAATCAGTAGGATCTCACCCATCCAGTGATTCCTCCTGTCCTTTACAGCACAATCATCTGGCGGAGTTCTGGGTGGGCATTAGGTCTTGTATATGTACCGCCCCCTTGTCAGCAGCTGGGTTGCTCGGATCCGGATCCGTGGTTGCTCAAGGGGCGTCCAAATAGAAAAAGGGGGTATTTACACGGGAGCATTGTATGGAATAGTTTGTGACACCACCCATGGTGTGTGGTAAGCGGAGAACCACCGCTGCGGCTGGGAATACTCGGGGGCAATGGAGTGAGCAGAAAGGTGTTTAACCCCTCCACGGGTAGGGGAATGCCCCGGGATTCGGTGATGATGACAGGGAGATGCCGTTGGGGAGGTAAGGGTCACTTGCGTACTCACTCAGTCCAATAACGCTTACACCGACTACTGTAGTAAACCAAAGTTCTGGACACCGCTGCCGCTGAGGGGGCGCACGCCTGGGTCCCATTGCTGTTGATGTTGCCTTTTGATCTGTGACCTTTCCCTTGGCACCTTGTTTCTCTCTGGTTGGTCCCTGCAGCCTGAAACTAGTCGGGTCCCGCTTCCCAGTATGGCTAACTGGGGAAGCTTGCACTCAGGGTTCAAGTTTGGGATTTACTGGACCGTATGAGTGGAAAGTCCTATCCCTCTCGTTGCGCTAGTACCCCGATTTTGGAGTGGATGGAGAGCGGATCTTGAAGGCTCTGTTCTCATCAGGTAACTTGCCAGGTTGCCCGAAGCTACTCCCTGACCTAGGGTCCACGTACCCTGTCGTGCCTTGATCCCAGCCCGGTGATGGTACAAGGCCTCCGGCTGTCCTCCACGACAATGCCGGGCCCCTTGTCAAGATCCCTGTGACCAGGGGTCCAGCTCCTACCAGGCCCAGACCAACGTCTGCTACCTAGTACTTCCAAGGAGCCCAGATCCTGACCTTTTTACTTCCAACATTACACTGGCTTACTCCTAATGCTCCTGACCTCCCCTTAACCAACCCCCCAAGTGGGCGACCCTATTCCACTCAGGCTGTCCAATGGTGTGTCTGGTGGGTGTGGTGCAGAGTGTTCTTAGGATTTTGATTAGCTGGTCTTTGGCAACACCATTTGGTTAGGGACCCGTAACCAAGGAGGAGATGGATATTGTATAGAAGGGCAGATTGCGCAATACCCTGTGACGACCTGATAGGCCAGGGCGTCACATATACAGCTCACCTTGCTCTAATACCCAAAGACTCCTGCCCTTACAAGGATGGTCCACATCTGTCCCTGTTTACCATCCTCCTTAATGCCGAAACTGCTTCCCGATGCGTTTCGTCCCTAAACAGGACTCATCAGGGGAAAGGCAAACAATTCCTCATAGATAGGGCTAAATCTGGTGCCTGAACTTAACACCAGGCTGCTGTTGTTCTTTGTTTGCATAGTTGATGATACGCATGTGAGGGCAGAAACTTCATTACTGGTCATACCCTGTTTTGATGCTACATGAGGTATAACGGCCACTCAAGTTAGGTGATTACTGCACAGTGCACTTTGCTTGGGCTCTGTGTTTTGTGTGGTTTTTATATGTTTGGGTAATCAATTTTAATTATAATTTAGTAAAGGTTAAGTTTTATCCTATCCCTCGCCTAGGTGCTTTAGCTTAGAAATTAAATAATTAAATAATTAAAATCTATTCCAAAAGCATGATTTCTATAAGGGATATGTTCCCTATGTGAATATAAAAACAATTAACTGTTCTTATTATTATCCTGAACCTCCCCTTTAAATTTTTCCATATTTAATATACAATTTCAATAATTGTAATTTGGTTAAAATTTTAATCAAATTGACAAATCAAATTTTTATGATTTAGGAAACTAGGGCAAAACCTAATTAGTAATACTGTATTTAAAGTTACAATTCACTTTCCTTCAATGAAATCATTAATATCCATAGAAAGTATCAGAGAAAATACTAAGCCTCGGGTAGTACTGGTTGGAGACCTCAGGGAAGAAATGACAGGAGGATCTAGCAGAGTGTATACACAGTGAATGCTTCATTAAAATATTATTTTAAAAGTATTAAATAAAACATAAAATGTTATCAATATAATAGAGGGTAAACATTTCTAAATGCTGCAGCACATTTCAATGTCCTTAACGGCATCTTCATCGGGCATGCAGGTTAGGAATTGAAACTTGTCGCATTATTTAGATATTCTTATCAACTATTGTTTTTATGTGGGATGTTGATAATTTGTGCTTTTAAATAACTAACATTCTCAGGTACACAACAAATGCTTTCTATTATTAACGTAGATATTCTACCTTTGTCTTCATTACAGCAGGAATTTTTGTTGTTAATGGAGTTGTCCACTAATTTTATATTGATCGCCTTTGGGATGAAATGGTCTGACATCTTCTGGACATGACACGGCAGCAGGCGGGTATTGCGGGTTGTTGTAGCAATGCATGTGTCATCATCAGCACAACCGCACTGTGATTGGTGCCTATCTGGTATATCTATACCTGCTTCCTGCCATTACTCCACCCCTGATGAAGGCATAAGCCGAAAACGTACGTCGGGGAGAGGAGTTTCCACTGGACTGCATCTCGGATCATCACATTTGGCGGTACGCTATCGTGGGATTTATTTATTTAGATTTATTTATTTATTTTTCTATGGTCAGTCTCAATGTTGCTGTGCTAGCTGCTGGTGGGACTGGTAACTAGATGGATCTCGCTACAGAGGACTATATGTAGTGGCTTCACTGTATTCTAAATGCCCAGTCACACACAACGACTTACCAACGATTTCGACAATGATATGACCTGATAAGGATCGCTGGTAAGTCGCTGGGAGGTCGCTGGTGAGATGTCACACAGTCAGACCTTACCAATGACGCAGTAAGCGACCTGTATAACGATCTCGGCGGGCGTTGGGACCGTGTTAGGAGGTCGTTGGTAGGTGTCAAAAACACAGTGATGTGTCCTGCCCAGCAGGACATTGCCTTTGAAGAAAATGGTCCGGACCATTCAGCAATGACTAGAGATCTCACAGCAGGGGCCTGATCGCTGGTAGGTGTCACACATAACGAGATCGCTGGCGAGATCATTGCTGCGTCACAGAAACGGTGACTCAGCAACGATCTCGTTAGCGATCTCGTTGTGTGTGATGGAGCCTTTACACCCATGTTGACATTCAACACTATCTGATTCAACCCCTGGTGGTGGTGTTATCTATGCAATGTACTATTAACTGCTACTGAAGGGTAGTCACTAGTTAGTCTTAATGATACAGAACCTGTCTTAAAGAGGTATCAGTAAATTTATGTGCTGTGTCCCTATATTCAGGATGTGATTCCACATTTTATAGTTAACTGTGGTTGCAGGGTATTTCAGTTGCACAGGACCACACCTAGATAGGTAATGATACGGTGGCATTGAATACAGTGATAACGCGGTGATTACATCTCTTCCTTCAAGGTGTTCCTTGCAGGATAATATTAAGAAAAATGAAAAATAAACATACATAGATTTAGTAGGCTTTCGTGTCAGCTGTATGTGTAACATTGTTGATCGCAGATAGCTACACTTATGAAATTATAGAGACAGCGTTATTGATATACATACATTATCTAGCCACTAATAGTATGACATTTGATTGTAATATCCATATACTATTATTTTTTGTGATGAAAGACTGTCTTTTATTGCCCACCATCATATTTGTTAAGCAATAATACCACTACATAGCCATGCTATTGCTACTATTGTGGTCATTCCAAGAACTCCTGTCTTGTGTTCATTGTTTTTCATTTCAAGTGGTATGTGCACCTATCTTGTTCAATAAAATTAATTTTGTTCACTTGCAATCTGGACGTTTGGTCATAGTTTGTTACATTTTGTCTGTGGATGTACCTTTGAGATAGGTCAAAAATATAGACTGATGACATGAACAAGCTCACAACCCGTACCCATGTGTCCCGGCGCAGAAATAACAACTACAACTTCATAACCTTTAGTGGACGGGGTCGGCCACAGCTTTATTTTAACCTTAAACTTGTTTTAACCAACTTCCACTCAAAACGTGAGTGACATCTCTCTTTGAACCGAAACGGTTGCCCCTCCAGCTCCTGGAGGGCATGTGCGTCCTCGGTCCCTTAACTGTTGAAAATACTGCCTGCTGTGACTTGTATCATAATCGTTAGCAAATTGAAACCACAAACAGGGAGGGTGGGGAGCTCTCGTCAGCCGATGCCGGAAGAGGAAGAAAACGGGGGTGGGGGAACCTATAAGCCCAAGGGCTAAACCATGAACCACCAACTATAGGGTGAGCACCATGCAAGGGAGGGGGAGGGGCCCAAGCCCTAACCAGCCCATTAACACCAGGGCGCCCCCTACCACATTCCACAATCCCTCCTCTTTTTTTTTTTTTTTAAACAAACTTTAATCATGTGCCCCTTGGTACAAAACAGCTGCCGGACACCGCTCCATTCCTTCTCCTCCAACCTAGGCCCTCAGTCAGGGACTACTTGCCCATAAAGGGCTCGTACTCCATCAGACTGATGACATGAACAAGCTCACAACCCGTACCCATGTGTCCCGGCGCAGAAATAACAACTACAACTTCATAACCTTTAGTGGACGGGGTCGGCCACAGCTTTATTTTAACCTTAAACTTGTTTTAACCAACTTCCACTCAAAACGTGAGTGACATCTCTCTTTGAACCGAAACGGTTGCCCCTCCAGCTCCTGGAGGGCATGTGCATCCTCGGTCCCTTAACTGTTGAAAATACCGCCATGAAGGGGCTTGTGTACCCCTACACCAAGCCCCGACCGCCACGTAACAACAACAGCGCCTGCTCGACCCCGTCCTGAAGGCCTGACAAAAATATGTCCAAACCTATCTCATTTAGGTGGACACCATCCGTTCCCATTAACCACCGATTATCCCCTTCCAGTTGCCTATGACGGATCACCACCCCAGACTTGGACCGCACAAAACGTGATAGACGACAATTAATCGTGCGGCGAGACCGCTCTATTGCCTCCGCATCCCTTGCACCCTGCCATACGACCCTGGGAATCAACTCCGACCAAACTAAAATGACCTCGCTGAAAAAACTGATGATTCTCTCAAGATCCGCCCGCATTAAGGTCATCAATTCAGCCAACTTGAGAAAACAGAGGTCATTACCGCCAGCATGAATTACTAAAATGGTCGGTGGCCGTGCAATCCTGCTGATTTCCATTGCCTCTAGCAACACCTGGTTCCATACCAGCCCACGGATCCCTCTCCAATACACATCGATGTCCCGTAGCCCGAGCTCTTTTCCACCGGGTCTGCACGCCGCTCTTTGTGAGGCCCAAAATATGTATGAATGGCCAATCAGCCACACGTTCGGGCGACGGTGACCTGTAGAAGAAAAACCATTAGATCAAAAGTTCCGTACGAACATAACTATTTACACAGTCCGATTTCCACCTGCCAATCTGCTTCACTTTACCTATCGACAACCCTGCTCTGGACGCTTCTGTCGCTGCTCCAATTCTGAATGAATGAGTCCCGAAATCTCCTGGTGGAACCCCAACAACCGCTAAACATTTCTGCAAAACCGAAATGAATTGAAAACACGTTAAAGGGGACCCATCAATATGGGATAAAAAGACCTGACCCTCAGTTCGACATGCTAAATATTCCGTGATTATTCTCAGTGGGCACGTATGCCCCCGTACCGGTTGCAAAACTACCCAAGAACCCAGGCCTCCTTGGTCTGTCTTCGAACGCCGAATTCTCATCTGAACCGTGCCATTGCTTAAAACTACGTCATTGTGCAAAAGGCCACCAGGACGCAATTTTGAGACTGATACCAACTCCCCTATCCGCAGCGCGCCGAAAAAGGCTAAACAAAAAGCCGCACTAAAAAGCGACACTTCAAAAGGGTCCGTGCACACAGATCCCAAAGCCCCGATCAATTGACCCATCAGCTCATACGACACCGGCCGTCGATGCTCACGCCGCACATGCTGCTTCCTCCAACCCTTTAGTGCCTGCTGCACGAGAAAGATCTTTGTTACATCCGTCATTCCCCTCAGCCGTAGGTGAAAGCTAATACCCGACACCTTTTTAACCGCCGAAGAGTATGGAACGCCTTTTTCCCGGAGATGAAGCAAAAAAACCCACCACAAGCTCGCGGAGCCGAACCGGGGGAAGGACCTCGGGGTTCTCCCCCGCCATGACACACCACTCCCTCCACGCCTTACCATACGAGTTCCAGGTGGATTCTGCAACTGACGCTCTGACCAGGGACATCATTCCTTCGTTACCAAGTCCCACACCAACTGGGGGCAGGGTTTGCCCACCCTGCATGCTTCCGGCATCAAACTGTGGAACTCCTGCCATTTGAAACGAGAAAGAGCATCAGCGCATTGGTTTTGAACACCTGGTATATGCCTAGAACGAAAAAACACGTTGTGTTGAAGGCAGCGAAGAACCAAATGACGTAACAAAGACAAAACCGGCAAGGAGCTGGATGACAAACTGTTCAGCATTTGGACGACTGACATATTATCAGACCAAAAACATACCCTCTTGTTGCTCAGCTCAAAGCCCCACAGTTCTATGGCCACCACAATTGGAAAAAGTTCAAGGAAGGCAAGGTTTCTACACAGCTCACCTTGCAACCACTCAGGGGGCCATCGAGCAGCACACCATTCCTTACCCAAAATGGCGCCAAACCCAGTGGAACCTTCTGCATCCGTAAATAATGCCAATTCCTTGTTAGATACTTCCTCCGCCTGCCAGCACGTACGGCCGTTGTAGCTCTCCAGAAAAACCCGCCATATCTCCAAATCCTCCTTCATTGCTCTAGTAACCCGAATCCGGTGCTCAGGCCTGGACACCCCTCTCGTTGCCAATGACAACCGCCGAGAAAACACTCTGCCCATAGGCATGACACGACACGCAAACACCAACATGCCTAACAGTGACTGCATTTGTTTCAAGGTGACCTTGGAAACCGCCAAAAAGCCCTTGACCAAACCCAGCAATTTACTGATCTTATCGGTTGGAAGGCGAAAAACCATTTGAACAGAGTCCAGCTCGATGCCCAGAAAGGTTAGGCACCGAGCTGGACCCACGGTCTTTTCTGATGACAAGGGAACTCCAAAGCGTTGCATTAGGGAGCAAAAAGAATTCAAAAGATAACTGCACCTGGAACTGTCCTGTGCAACAAAAAGAAAATCGTCCAGGTAGTGAATGATTGCTCTAGATCCCGCTTCATAGCGAGTAGCCCACTCCAGAAAAGTGCTAAACAACTCGAAATAAAAACAAGAAATGGAGCAACCCATCGGCAAACATGTATCGTAATAGAATGCATCCCCAAAATGACAGCCCAGTAGGTGATAACAGTCAGGGTGGACCGGGAGAAGCCGGAACGCTGATTCAACGTCAGATTTTGCCATGTAAGCACCTTCCCCCGCTTCCCTAAGGAGGGCAACTGCTCTATCAAACGATATATATGATACCGAGACTTCATCCTTATCTATCCCATCATTCACCGAAGAACCCCTCGGGAATGACAAGTGGTGGATAAGGCGGTACGTGTTCGGCTCCTTTTTAGGTACCACACCTATGGGTGACACTCTCAAGTTTGAAAAAGGAGGGGAACTGAACGGTCCCATTAACCTACCCAAAGCGACTTCTTTTGCAATCTTATCTGCTACCACCTGGGGGTATTGAACGGCAGACTTCAGGTTCCTTGAAAACATCGGACAGCTAGAGAATACGAACGGAATAAAGAAACCGTAAGTAAATCCTACTCGTAGGCATGCCGCTGCGGACTTATTGGGGTATTGGTCTAACCATGGCCCCATCTCTCCCACTTTCACCGGGGTCTTTTCCTTCAACTGCACCTGCCGGGCGGACTTGTCTGCCAGGTTTTGTACACTTTGTCGCGGCATGCTGCCCGCCACAAGAGGAACACTCGTGCCTGTATTTACACAGGCCAAAGAAACGGCAGTGGCCCTCGTTAAACAGCCAGCATGCCCCCGGTCTACGCACAGCCGCTCCCCCTTGACCGTGGGATGCTGGGGGGGCGGCCGCCGGCTGAAAAGGCCTCTGTGACATCATTAAACGCAGCCACACATCTGTTGCTTTTACTCCCCAACCTATCTCAGGTTGCAATGCGAGGCGTCTGCGAAATTCCTCGTCATAGCGGTGCCAGGCTGTACCGCCGTGAGATTTGTAAGCGTTATAAATCAAATCCATATACGCAAAAAGCTCGGAACAGCGCTCTGGATGTTTTTGACCCATTACGTGACCCAGCACCGAGAATGCCTGCAACCAATTACCCATTGTTCTGGCTACTTTTGGTTTTCTGTCAATCCACCTGTCCGTGTTTGGTCTCCGCTCTCTGTCAATCGTGTGTTGATCAACAGACACCAGAGACCAAATATTTATATATTGGTTCGCCCATATTTTAGCTTTAGTGTCATCCTCCAAATGTGAACCTAAGGGACTTATTCCACAGAAAAAAGCTTCTTTATGAACTGAAGCCCGGGTTAAACTCTCTGACTGTGAAACCAAAGGGGCAGGGGGAGGGGGGTCACTGGGGGCTAACCTTGCTAACAGCGCTTTCACCGCTGATGCTAAACTATCCTCACTATCCCCCGTACCCCAAGCCCCAGCATAGTTAAACTCACCATCTCTAGACGCTGGAACCGGCGTGGGCCCATGCAGGGAAAGCGGCACCGCGCTGGCTTGTGATGCCTCGCGGAACGGCCCACTGGCCGACATCGACGACCTGTGTCTTCCTTTCCGCACCGACCCTGCGGAGCTAGCGGAGCTGCTTGAAGGCGACCTCCACCTCGACGAACGTGAGCGACGGGACCTGCTGCTTCCTCTTGATGATCTAGATCTGTGACTGCTGCAGCGCCTGCAGTTTGACGCCGGTGTCCTGTCCCGAGCCGTGGCGCGAGAGCGAGACCTGGAGCGATCCCTCCTGCGGTACCTCCGCTCCCCTGCACCTTGAACCGGAGACCCCCTGCCTGGGGCTGCTCTGCTGTAAAACTCGGCCGATGGGGGGGGTGGAGTAGTTATCACTGTGGACCCCTGCTGTACAGTTTCTTGCTCCTGTGTGGGAGGAAGGGATAATGTTTCCTTTGCAGAAGAGGTTGCCTGTGCTGAATTTCCCATAGTAATGTGCTGAACAGTGACTGAGCCCAATGCCAGCACTGCAGCTGTTTGTGCCTCCTCCGTGCTATGTGTGGCCCGTGAGCTAATAATACTGTCAGTGTTACAAGCCAGGGCTGCAGTAGCACACGTGTATGGGATAGACTGCACAGGGGGCGGGATTCCGGGGGGCGTGGCCACGACGCAAGAAGCAGAGGAAGCCCGAGGCTGTCTCACACTTCCCCCATTACCTCGCCGCCTGTCAGGGAAACTGGGACTCAAACGCTGAGGGGGACGTGTCCTCCTTGCCGAACGCCTGCCCCTCTCTACCAAAGTCTGCTGTATATTAGAAGCAGGCGCGCCGCTCACCTCACCACCTATGATATTCAGGAGATGCTCCCTGAAGTGCGGGTCGCCGGACTGGAGGCGTGCAGCCAGCACCGCCAAAAGCTCCCTGTCAGCCATCACTGGAGAGAGGTAACGACACGCGCTGAGCTCTCGTCAGCCGATGCCGGAAGAGGAAGAAAACGGGGGTGGGGGAACCTATAAGCCCAAGGGCTAAACCATGAACCACCAACTATAGGGTGAGCACCATGCAAGGGAGGGGGAGGGGCCCAAGCCCTAACCAGCCCATTAACACCAGGGCGCCCCCTACCACATTCCACAATCCCTCCTCTTTTTTTTTTTTTTAAACAAACTTTAATCATGTGCCCCTTGGTACAAAACAGCTGCCGGACACCGCTCCATTCCTTCTCCTCCAACCTAGGCCCTCAGTCAGGGACTACTTGCCCATAAAGGGCTCGTACTCCATCAAGATCCTTGGGGAAGTATCACCCAGCAGCTCCACTAATCAGCTGTTTCCAGTGCCAGCAGTGTCTGGAGGTGATCAGATGCAGAGCGGCACAGCTCCATCAGCTGTATAGTGGCCACAGTGAGGTACTCAAATTCAGTCTTATTCCTTCAAATGGAGCAGATGAGCAGTACCTGGCCATAGCCACTATACAATTGATGGAAGTGGGCTGTGCAGCCCCGCAACTGATCCCATCTCACCATCACAAGTATTGAAAACAGCCAATCAGTAAGGTTGCTGATTGTCGCCCCCCCACTGACCTGAGGGTAGTCATCAGTATAAAAGTAGTGCACATCCCCTTTAGGTCTACATGTCAAAAGTAGTAATTACTAAACTATTTGACATGTCAAAGTAAGCCTCATGCAAATATGACTCTATACATTTTTTTTATAAATCACTGCAATTATAATTAAAGATAAGTGGATGAGGCAAAATCTGAATTCACCTGATTGAGTAGATTTTCCCATGAAATTCGATTACCAGAGAAGTTATTCTCTATAAATTGAATGACCCTTATAATTCTCTGGGGTCTCACGGACCATAATAAACATAAGAGTTAAAAATCTAATACAGAACCTTAAACTTACCATACCGCGCACTTCTTCAGCTCATCAGGTCCTCACCGTCCTTCAGATGGTCCTAACCACATCTAATTATCACCACTGGAAAGCACCAACCCCAGAAGTTTTCATGCAGGGCCAGGACTTCCAGTTCTGATGAAAAGCAAAATGGTTCTGTGTAAACTTTCGTAAAGCCATGATGTCATGACATGCACCATGACCTTGCATGTGCAGAAATGCCATGGGCCTTATTAAAGTCTTCCTAGCATGAAAAACTCAAGAATTTAGCATGATAAGAAGATTCCATGAGGACTGAATGGATGAAAATGAAGAGAAGAGAGGCTGGAGAGGTGAGCAGTAAGGGAAATATATACAGTATATATATATATGCTTAACCTTTTCATGGCCCCTATAAGATTTACCAAATATGTGCGGAAGCAAAATACTATAAATCCAGATTTTTGTTAATGACAATTTTTTTAGTATTTGAGTAGAATTTAATTTCACTCGATTATATATTCGTTCATCTAAACCGACAATACTTTTTAATGCCTAAGATTTCGCACAGAGAAATGTTTTTTTCTGTTGCAATTTAATGCTTTACTTAAAAGTAGAAAAATACTCTAACTGGTTCAGGCACTAAATAGTGGTATATGGAGTGTGTGTAATTGTAAAGGCAGATCTAAAAGTCAGATCTCACAAAGATGAAGGCTCAAGATGAGCGGATCACTTGACGGAGATCAAGTTCGAGTAGAATTTCCTGAGATTCTTGGTTTCACACAAATTCAAATAATCTGTGAGAAAATTCATGGTTTACAATAAAAAAAACTGCCCTGAGGCATTTCTCAAATATTGCACGCTCAGTGAACAGGCTAATGTCATTTGGTGTGGAAGCACAGGCTTCCCCATAATGCCCTGCAGCAATGCGAGCACATGATGTAGCACAGATCTGTGCAACATACGGTCCGCCGAAGGATGTCATCTTCCTATATTCAACAGTTGAATACCTGAGCGCTGAGACTGGGACAGAGGAGCACTTATCACCCCCCACCCCAGAGTAACGCAATGTGATGAGATCATTACACTGTGACCTCACCTTACTGCTGCTATTGCTGGCGTTGCAACTCACAGAAGGCAAGGATATGGTCAGAAATAGTAAGCACTGCAGGAGGAGCCGAAGATTACACATACTATTATTGGAGGGAGGGAGAAGGCTTATGTTGCTATGAGGACATCTTATGTGTCACGGTGGGAATTGTGCATTCAGAGGGACAATATAGTGTATATTTTAGAGAGGTGCAGGATGTGGAGAACATTATGAAGTGGTGCAGAGTGTGAGGATCATTATGGAGTGGTGTAAGGTGTGTGGGCTTATTATTGAGTGGTGCATCATGTGGGGGAAAATTTTGGAGTAGTTCAACATGTGGGTCAATACTGTGGAGCGGAAAATGTGTTGGGGACATTGTGGAGGGGAACATGGTGTGGAGGAACTTTATGGAGTGGTGCATGGTATGAAGGACATTATGGAGCAATGTTGGATGTGGGTGCTATTATGATGCTTCCGTACAGATGATGTGTTGCTCCTGTTGAATTTTTTCCTATGTAATGTGCAATGTAAGTACTTTACCTTTGTGATTTATATTATGCAAAAGTGTATGCATTATCCCACATTTCCTACTTTCTGTAATCATTGAATCATTATAGTAAAATTAATCGCCTTCTTTAATACCATATCCGATCCCTTTAAAAACTTGGCAAAACACCATTGGGAACTGATGAAGGGTGTGGGAGACATTATGGAGTGGTTTGGGGAGAATTATAGAGCGGTGCAGGATGTGAGTGAATATTGTGGAGTGGTGCAGGGTGTTGGAGACATTATGGAGTGGTGCACGTGTGGGAAAACATTGTGGAGTGGTGCATGGTGTGGGAAGCATTATTGAGCAGTACTGCATGAGGGAGCCATTATGAAGTGGTGCAGAGTATGAGGGAATATTGTATAATGGTGCAGGCTGTTGGGGACATTATGGAGCAGTGCACGGTGTGGGCGAGTATTATAGAGAGTTGCATGGTATGGGGGACATTATGGAGCAGTGCGAGGTGTGGGGGAATATTGTGGATTTGGTGCAGAGTGTTGGGAACATTATGGAGCGGTGCATGGTGTGGGTAAGTATTGTGGAGTGATGTAGAATGTAGGGAACATTATTGAGTGGTGCAGGATGTGGGGAAACATTATGGAGAGGTGCAGGATGTGGGGGAACATTATGGAGTTATGCAGGATGTAGGGGTCATTTTGAAGCAGTGAAGGTTGTGGGGAATATTATGGAGCAGTCCATGGTGTGAAAGAACATTATAGAGCAATACAGGTGGTGGGGAAGATTATGGACTGATGCAGGGTGTGGGGTACATTATGGAGTGGTGCAGGGTGTGGAGGACATGGTGAAGGGTGCGGTGGAATATTATGGAGCTGTACAGGATGTGTAGGACATTATGGAGCAGGAAAAAGAGAAAAAGCCTCTGGAGAAAGGTAGGGATAAAAGCATCTTCTATTTATTAAACAATTAAAATAATGCTGCAGCAGTACTTGCACCAAACAGACCCCTTAGGGAGTAAATCCAATGCATTTTGACACCAGTAAAGTCTCAAGGATGCTTTACACGCTGCGACATCGCTAGCGATCTTGTTAGCGATGTAACACGCCAGATCGCACATACGATTTGCAAGATCGCACCTGTGACCATTGCTAAGAAAAAAAAAAAAAAATTGACCTATGTGAGATCTCTTCAAAATCTTATCTGCGATCTGGCGTGTCACATCGCTAATGAGATCGCTAGCGATGTCGCAGTGTGTAAAGCACCCTTTAGTCTGTGGATAGAAATCCAGGATTCAAGATATACTGTACACTAAAATCTTGTAGCATCTCATCATCACCACTCAGTATGTGACTGTGAACCAATACAGTACATGTGTAATATATAGCAGCAATAGCACTTTAAGGCGATGTGTCCGCAATACGTTTTTGATGCTGTCTGTTTTCACTGCATATAAAAACACAGAGACATAAAGCTCGAGGAAAGTGGATGGGATTTATAGAAATCTTTTGCCCACTGTGCTTTTTTTGTACTCAGCATAAACTGAGCTGCATGGTGCGTGTTTCAAATCCACAACATGCCAATTTATCTTGTGAATACTCTGAGTTTTATGTGCAGATTTTCTCCACAGAATTGCAGGTAAAAATTGCACATAAATGTAATCCACACATGAATGTAGCAAAAAAGATTAGTGAAAACCCAATACCAGGAAGTATCAAAAACAAAGCAGTTTTATTTAAGGAATGACATACATTCCAAAAAGAGACAAAAAACTGCAGCATCAAAAGCAGGATAAAAGTACATGTAAAAATTGCAATGAAAAAGCACCAGTTACTTTGATTACATAATAGGCGCAGAAATGCTAAAGACTATCTGCAACTTTAAAAACTCAAACTTTAAAAGTGTGATCCCTGTGTTTTGCAATCCTTTTTTTTTAAGAGAATTTTCTCAAACCCTAAATCTTAAACATGCGTGTATGCATACTAAAGTTTCTATGCTGTTTAAAATAATGTTTTGAGCCGGCTTCATTGCTCACCTGTTCTTATATTAGACAAAAATGCACATCACCTGAATAGAGCAGCCAGTTGCGTATATATATATATATATATATATATATATATATATATGTAACAAACAAGAGCACTAGGAGTACTGATGCAAATAGTATAAATTTATTTAGTATTTATAAATGACAAATAGAAAAGTAGTAGGACGTTTACAAGCACAGGTTAAGGGAATAAAAATCTGGATCCCACTGACCACAATAGGAAACTCAGTAACAAGTAAGTAAAAAGCTTGAGCTCAAATCACACACTAATGGTGCATAGGAGTGTGATTTACGGATTGGGGACAAATATAAGGGGATGGGAAAGGACAGATATTTATTGAGCTCACACAATGAAAAAATGGGGAGGCTAAGTGTGAATAATGTCACAAAGAATTAGTGATAGTTGGAACAAGGCCCGTATCCACGGTATGACATGGCGCTTATCTGGTAGTAAAGCATTATGCCCATTCACTATAATAGTGCAGGGGAGCCAAATCTAAAAGGCTGGGTTACCAAAGATCTGAATCACATAGGCCACAACCGTGAGCTCAATCACATATATATATATGTAGCTAAATAGCAAGTAATGCCCAAGTGGGTATATACATGTAATATGAGAGATAATCGGGTAAAAGACAGATGTGAAAGAATTAGAGGGGAAAGGAAAGGACATGATGGTTTGAGCTCATATGATGTCTGTGGAAGCAGGGCTAAATATAATACGGAAATCAGTGGCAGTATAAATGACTCATATCACATGTACAGTTAGGTCCAGAAATATTTGGACAGTGACACAATTTTCGCGAGTTGGGCTCTGCATGCCACCACATTGGATTTGAAATGAAACCTCTACAACAGAATTCAAGTGCAGATTGTAACGTTTAATTTGAAGGTTTGAACAAAAATATCTGATAGAAATTGTAGGAATTGTAAACATTTCTTTACAAACACTCCACATTTTAGGAGGTCAAAAGTAATTGGACAAATAAACCAAACCCAAACTAATTATAGAAGAATTCAGACAACACAGGGGCTGTGGTTTAACTTGTTCTTTACTCACTGATTCTGAGTAGTTGAAACTCAGGTGGTGCTGGTTTCTACCAATCTGGGCCTCAGGTGATTCAATATTCCCTTGTTCCTAGTGCCAGTATAGTGACCTGGTGAGCTTTACTTCCATGCACCCATCTGCAATTGGTGGGTCCACGTGGCCTGAAGCATTCTGGGGTCCCCTCCTGTTGTCACAGTCCTGGCCCGTATGGCAGGCAACTTAAATCTTTCTTGGGTCGGACCAATGTCCACATTCCCAGGTTCCCTTTTTGCTGCTGTGACCAGGACACTAAGTTGGTGAGGAACCCTGATGATTCCCTCATCAGGCAGATTTATCAGGTGAGCTTGAAGCATCTTCCTGAACTAGGTCTCTGCACCCCGCCGGTGCTCAGTCCCGTGAGTACTCACACTGTACTCTCCTGGGTGACTGTACTCCTTTAGCCCAACAAGTCACTTTACACTCTCTTTCTGAGCGTTGACTTCTGACTGACCTCTGACTGACCGGATGTCTTTCTAACTGAATGTCTGACAAGATGTCCGTCTACCTTGACTAGCCCCTCTCCCTCCCAGGTGTCTGACCAGCGGATTGGATAAGTCCTGATTAATAGTTGGTTAGCCAACAGATTCGTCTCTAGCCTGTTACCCAGTCTAGTAAAAATGGCATGGATGTGTGTGTTTGAATGGTATTTACTGGCACTGCACCTGTTACTGGATGCAATACCCTGTGGCACCTGACGGCTCAGGGGCACCACATATGTGCTATTCTCCCCAGATTTCCTAGCCCCATCATATTTGGTAAAACCACATCGTCTTTCTTTTAATTTTAATTATTTTTTTTTTAAGAAAAAAAATACTACATAATCCTGAAACTTAACCCCCTCATGACCTATGACTTGCCCAATATATCATGGTTAGATAGTTGTTCCCGACCGATGACGTACTACGTATTTCATGACGAACGGAACTCAGGGGCTCATACGCTGTGCCAACTCAATCGCCTCCAGGACTTCAGCTTTCCTAACAGCCGAGACCAGCTCTTAAAGCCAGAAGTGGTGCTCGCACCACCTGTTCTCTGTTTTACTCCCTAAATTCTGTGTTCAATTTAGGGGCTGGGAGAGTGTGTGCGCTCACTAGATTGTGAATGGATAATAGCAGTGCTGGACTGGAATCCAGGTGAGAAAAAAAAATGGAGATTCCAGCACCACTCAATAAAATTTAAAACATAGCTTTAGTAAGCTTAAAAGTTAAAAGCCATGGGAAAAACATCCATTTAGCTCCAAAAGTAGACCAGGTAAGTGTCTGCGTCTACATATTTCAGGCACAACATTACATGACCATAACGCTCGCAAATTGCTCCTATGGGTATGTTTGACTAATCATTTAATTGTTCAGATGCTAAGTGTTTTTTGATATATATATATATATATATATATATATATATATATATATATATATATATATATTTACTTTGATGCGTTGCATTTGCTTCATGTTATTTTTTCACATGTACTTTGAACGTCAGCCTTAGGCCTGTTTTACACGTCAGTGAAAAAAAAAAACACTGACTTTTTCACTGACGTGTTAAAAATGCATATGTCCCTCCGTGTGCCGTGAAATCACAGCACACATGTTCTCTCTCCATGTGCTATCTGTGATCAGTGATAGCATGTGGAGATAAACTTATCTGTCCACGCTCCTGCTGTCCGTGGTGCTGAATCTCCGATT
Organism: Anomaloglossus baeobatrachus; assembly: GCF_048569485.1. Lineage (NCBI taxonomy): Eukaryota > Metazoa > Chordata > Amphibia > Anura > Aromobatidae > Anomaloglossus > Anomaloglossus baeobatrachus. Next base: position 267,674,834 of record NC_134358.1, read on the forward strand.
TTGCTGTCTTCGGCCGCTGCTCTCTCCCCTCTGCAGCTACTTTCAGGACAGCTGTGCAGTGCATAAATGCATATTCATGAGAATAATGGAAGCAGGAGGCAGCAGCGGCCAGAGACAGCATCGCTGCAGACGGGTGAGTTTAAAAAGCTTTTTATTTTCAATGTATGTGTTTTTCTGATATGTGTTTCATGGATCACACTATAGTGTGGTCTGTGGGACATCAATGATGCCAGAAAAAAATGGACATGACTGTGTGGAAATCATGGACAAGCGTGTACGCTGCACGGCGACACGGTCAGTGAAAAATCACTAATGTGTGCACAGACCCATTGATTTTAATGGGTCTGCGTATCTCCATGATTCTGGTACATATAAAAACTGTCACATACGTACCAGAATCACTGACGTGTGAAAGAGGCCTTAGTCATATAGATTCCGTCCTCATTGGTGACACCAGCAGCAAAGTTTGTCCATTTATTTTATGTGGCCAGATGTATTGTGGGTTTTCTTTCACTGCAAATTTCAGTAGCTTCTGATATCATTAGTACTTTTTTATATGTATATAATGCCCCATGGGACAGACAGTTAACCTACTCATCGCCGGGCTGCTTCGGGTCGGGTCAGGCATTGTCATGGGGTGGTTTTGCCCGGTAACATTGCCCCGAGGCGTACAGTTAATGGTGGGGGAAGCGGGGTAATGGGGAGAGTTTAACGTGACGCCACCTGTGGTATGTGGCAGGGAAATAGTCGCCGCTGCAGGGATCCTCTCTGGGGCAGGTGTTAAGGCAGCTGGGATGGTATCAGTCCCCACAGGCGGAGCGGGCACTGGGTGAATGATGAGGGTTGTAATGGCCATTGGCGCCTAAACGCTGGGCGGTGGTGCTGGTAAGGATGAGCCAACACAGTCTCTGCGGGTTCAAGGTGTAGTTTACTCACAACTTCAGCTGCCAGCCCAGTCACACTGGTCACTTCCGTGATGGGCCCAGGTCAATCCCAGATTCAGTAAGGGTCACCACTGGTGTTTGGTGAGAAGAAGGAGTGAGAGTCCTATTTCTAGGGTGTCCCACTCCGCAGTTAGGTACCCCGGCTGAGCCTCAGGGCCCAGTTAAAGTTCAAGTTTTTCAAAGATGTCTTGCCAGAACTATGGTCCTGACGGGTCTGCACTAGATGTGAGTGTGTTGCGCCTAAATCTACACCAGGTGGAACCTGCCCCCCAGGTGGGCTGGCTTCACTGACCGGGAAGTCCCATGACCATTATGACCACCCCCCTGCCTACCCTGAGCCAACCCACCCTATGTGAAGGTTCCTAAGCTGTATGTAGGGTGTGAATGTGGAACACTGATGATTAACCCCCTCCTTACCTGAGATAGATACCACACCTTAATTGAGGTGCAGTACCCTGTGGCGACCTGAACATCAGGGGTGCCACATGTACTATGTATGGTTACAGTATATGTCTTTTTTGTTAGTGTTTTTAAATGTTTTTAGTCACTTGGCTGTTTTGCAAATAAAGGATCTTTGACTATTATTCAATGGAGATCCAGACTTTTCAGCACATTTTTCTCTTCCTTGTTTGGTAAGTCACTTTTTGTGCTATCTGAGATCCCACTTTGGGTGGTGCCCTCCTATTTCATGTTTTTGTAAAATTGATGTGTACCCAAGTCACCTTAGTGCAGCAACAAATACTGGCAACTGATTCTGTCTAAATTTTCTGGCCTCAACGCATTCAGTATCCATTGTAGTCAGAAATGCTGCTCCCTTTACAATGCAGCCTTGGGATGAACCTGAATCTTGGGGAAGAGAGGAAATGCGTTGACGTGTTAGTTTGGACTTTCCTCAGAAAGGGAAGTACAACCTGTTTTTTTTTCCTTTACTTGCAATTTTTTGATCCATTGTGATCCCATTAATTGATTATTGTACCATCATCACAAAAGTGATCGTTTTGACTGTGGTGTTGCAACTGAGAATTGTATGGATATATTTCTTTGGCTAAACAATTTTTGGATATTTTTCTATTTGTTGTATCACAACCTTTATTTTTGTCCCACTGATACAATTTGGTATTGATCGTTGACTCAGATAGGAAACTATTTGGGCAGTCAGAGTGAATCGTCATTGAGCTTGGGTGCCACAATTTGTGTTGTTTTATAGGATGTCAAGCTCCACAGCTTGGCAGGGCCAGACTAGGGCCACTTAGTGTCTCCCATCCTACTGCTCCATTTTAACCCCCTAGTCTAAATCACTATTTACTGTTTGTGTACTCTTTACCAAACACAAATATTTATTTATATTGTTTGCTTTGGTTTTTAATGCATATAGGGAAACTTGTTTGTTTCTCAGTTAGCACATATAAAAAAAAAATCACACATACATCCTTATATGTTAATATGTTTGCTCAGCTTCTACTCTAGATACCATATATCTCATGGCTATACTGCAATTGTTGACACATATTTGTTACGCTACTTTCACATTTGCGTTGTGTGGCATCCGTCACAGTGTGTAGTGGGACGGATGTGACTGATGAGTTGCAAATAGTGTGGTCATAAAGGTAACGGATTCCTGTGAAAGAACGTTTTGCGTTTGTTTTTTATGTTTCCTTAGCTGGGAAAGGAGATTTGCGGCTCGGGGGGAGATAGATTCCCCTTATTGCTCAATATACACAAGAGGGCGCTATCCCACCAGGCGCACATATAGAACAGCAACCCCAGCTCCTACCATCATAAAGCCCTGCTGAGCCAGAGCCCAGAGCAAGGCAGGAACCCCGGCTGCCAGTACAGCCAAAGTCAGCAACAAACCCTGACAAAAGCCCAAATAAAAGAGATCTCAGAGAGCTGCAAGATGCAATACATAGAGGATTACCAGAATAAAATAATAGAATAAAAAGTGACACACACACAGGGAAATAATGTTTATTTTAATAAAGACTCCCGCACACTCCCTCGTTCACCAATTTTTTTAAATCAAAATATATTCTGGAAGTTCGTTTAAAGCTTGGGTTGAACCATCCTTAATGATGTTGATTCTGTGTTGGACAAAACCTGGGAACAAGATAGGGGTGACGGGAAGCTGAGGCCATCAGAGGAGGAGATTATTGGCATTAATAATACACAGCTCAGGTGCTGTCCATTAAAAACAATCAGTTAATGCTACACGTGCTGTTGAAGGAGGAGTCTTTAAAGATGCTTAAAGGTCTGATCATGGTTGTGTTGAGTTGTGCATTAAGGTTTCTCTAGTGTGGGAATTCTTTTCCAATCTATTGTATTGTGCAGGCTGTGCTGTTGATAAATAAGCCGATACATTGTGGCACACATTGACTAGGAAATATATCACTTTGTCAGGACATGAAATGGCATCATCTGTTAATGTGGAGAAAGCAAACTGATAAGCATTATGACCAAAGCTAAAGCTGTTCTTCATCTTCTCATGATCATCTTTTTGGCAACCAGTCTGTACTTACAAGCAGGTCCACCATCAGGATATTACAGCCCTTACTGATATATAGGGCCCAGTGAAGTGGGGGGCCCAGGCAATTACTTAGCTTTATTAAGCACTTGGCCAGCCAGGCTCCATTCTTAGCCGCAGGCCGCAGATACTTAAATGCTGCAGCAGAGGGGATCGGCCATGCCTAACATCATCAGGGATGTCAGACACTGCCAGCCTGCTCTCTGTTGCTGTGGCCACTGTACACTGAGCAAGTGCATGCAACCACATAGCTAAGTTGCATGTGATGCACTTCAGGCATGTCACATTCAAATTAGCCATGTGGTGGAGCCAGGATCAAGATGGGCAGGAAGCATATACCCCACAGGCTGATCCTCAAGCAGCTTCCCTTGCAGGCAGGAGACTCCAGTTCTCTTCATCTTGTATCCCAATGTACTTTTGTATTTGAGATGCAAATACATTTAAATACACGACAAACAGCAGAAGGACTTAGCAGTGCACGTCAGCCTCGGCCTGATGTGCAGAAGGTGATGAGGTCATCATGCTGGGACTTCATCACACTGTTGTGGGCAATGCAGGGCCATGCAAAGGTGGCAAGGATGTGTAAGGGACAGGTAAGTGCTCAATGAAGGAACTGAAGATTATATGTCATAACATGTACTTGGGAGAAGAGGGGACATCTGTCAAAAAAATTACTACAAGAGCACATTATAGGGCAACATGAGAAATTGTGAAAGTGGGCACAGTATTGTAAGGAGCAGTCTGTGTGGGGAGTTAGTAAACACAGGGGCAGTGTGTGAGTGAATATTGTACAGAGTGGCAGTGAGTGGGGGATTTTATACAAAGGGGCAGTGTGTGTGTAGAGATATCATAGAGAGGGGCAATGTGTGTGGGGGATATTATACAGAGAGACGGTGTATGAGGGGATATTATGCAAGGGGCATTGTGTTGGGGACATTATACAGAGGGGCAGTGTGTGGTGAGATGTTATACAGTTGGGTAGTGTGGGGGGTATTATACAGTGGTGCAATGTGTGGGTGATATATTATACAGAGGGGCATTGTGGGGGTATTGTATATAGAGGGGCAGTGTGGGAGAGATATTATGTAGGAGGATGGTGTAAAGAGAGAATTATGGAAAGGGGCGGTGTAGAGGTTGTATTAGTATTATTAATTTTCTGAGGGAAATACTTCATTTTCCGGAACAACTTCAAGAGTGACAGCACTTTCGGTCATAATTGTGTATATATACAGTATATATATATATATATATATATATATATATATATATATATATATATATATATATATATATAGTTAGGTCCAGAAATATTTGGACAGTGACACAATTTTCGCAAGTTGGGCTCTGCATGCCACCACATTGGATTTGAAATGAAACCTCTACAACAGAATTCAAGTGCAGATTGTAACGTTTAATTTGAAGGTTTGAACAAAATTATCTGATAGAAATTGTAGGAATTGTACACATTTCTTTACAAACACTCCACATTTTAGGAGGTCAAAAGTAATTGGACAAATAAACCAAACCCAAACAAAATAATTTTATTTTCAATATTTTGTTGCGAATCCTTTGGAGGCAATCACTGCCTTAAGTCTGGAACCCATGGACATCACCAAATGCTGGGTTTCCTCCTTCTTAATGCTTTGCCAGGCCTTTACAGCCGCAGCCTTCAGGTCTTGCTTGTTTGTGGGTCTTTCCGTCTTAAGTCTGGATTTGAGCAAGTGAAATGCATGCTCAATTGGGTTAAGATCTGGTGATTGACTTGGCCATTGCAGAATGTTCCACTTTTTTGCACTCATGAACTCCTGGGTAGCTTTGGCTGTATGCTTGGGGTCATTGTCCATCTGTACTATGAAGCGCCGTCCAATCAACTTTGCGGCATTTGGCTGAATCTGGGCTGAAAGTATATCCCGGTACACTTCAGAATTCATCCGGCTACTCTTGTCTGCTGTTATGTCATCAATAAACACAAGTGACCCAGTGCCATTGAAAGCCATGCATGCCCATGCCATCACGTTGCCTCCACCATGTTTTACAGAGGATGTGGTGTGCCTTGGATCATGTGCCGTTCCCTTTCTTCTCCAAACTTTTTTCTTCCCATCATTCTGGTACAGGTTGATCTTTGTCTCATCTGTCCATAGAATACTTTTCCAGAACTGAGCTGGCTTCATGAGGTGTTTTTCAGCAAATTTAACTCTGGCCTGTCTATTTTTGGAATTGATGAATGGTTTGCATCTAGATGTGAACCCTTTGTATTTACTTTCATGGAGTCTTCTCTTTACTGTTGACTTAGAGACAGATACACCTACTTCACTGAGAGTGTTCTGGACTTCAGTTGATGTTGTGAACGGGTTCTTCTTCACCAAAGAAAGTATGCGGCGATCATCCACCACTGTTGTCATCTGTGGACGCCCAGGCCTTTTTGAGTTCCCAAGCTCACCAGTCAATTCCTTTTTTCTCAGAATGTACCCGACTGTTGATTTTGCTACTCCAAGCATGTCTGCTATCTCTCTGATGGATTTTTTCTTTTTTTTCAGCCTCAGGATGTTCTGCTTCACCTCAATTGAGAGTTCCTTAGACCGCATGTTGTCTGGTCACAGCAACAGCTTCCAAATGCAAAACCACACACCTGTAATCAACCCCAGACCTTTTAACTACTTCATTGATTACAGGTTAATGAGGGAGACGCCTTCAGAGTTAATTGCAGCCCTTAGAGTCCCTTGTCCAATTTATTTTGGTCCCTTGAAAAAGAGGAGGCTATGCATTACAGAGCTATGATTCCTAAACCCTTTCTCCGATTTGGATGTGAAAACTCTCATATTGCAGCTGGGAGTGTGCACTTTCAGCCCATATTATATATATAATTGTATTTCTGAACATGTTTTTGTAAACAGCTAAAATAACAAAACTTGTGTCACTGTCCAAATATTTCTGGACCTAACTGTATATATGTGTGCTGACCCCGTGGAAGCAGCCGAGCTGCTTGGATCTGGGTTCTCAGTGGCTCGAGGGTCTCCGGACCCGGGGGTCATGCGGCCACTCAAATGAAGGGGGTATTTACTCAGGGGGGACTCACTCAGTCCATTAAGCGGACACCGACAACTGGGTAAACCAAGTCTGGACACCGCTGCCGCTGAGGGGAGCTAGTTCGGGTCCCGTCCCCAATGGTGCTGCCTAATGATCCGTGACCTGCCTCCTGGCACTAAGTTTACTTCTTTGGTGGTCCCGGTAGTCTGAAACTTGCCAGGTCTTGCTCCCCACTGTGGCTAAGTATGAGAGCTTGCTCTCAGGGCTCACGCCTGGGATTTTCTGGACCGTTTTGAATGGAAAGTCCTATCCCCCTCATTGCGCTAGTGCCCAGATTTTGGAGTGGTTGGGAATGAATCTTGAAGGCTCCGTTCTCCACGGGTAAATTATCGGGTTGCATGCAGCTACTCCCCGACCTAGGGTCCACGTACCCTGTCATGCTTTGGACCCAGCCCGGTGATTGTGCAAGGCCGCCGGCTGTCCTGCTCAACAGATCCGAGCCCCTTGCCATGATCCGATGGAGACCAGGGGTCCAACTCCTTTAGGCCCAGACCACCGTCTGCCACCTAGACAGCTTCTCTATGGGAGTCCCTGCTCGCGACCTCCTCAGAGCTCCTCACAGCTCGAGGGCTACTGTCTCACCACCACTCACTAATTCTCACTGACTACACTCTTCACCTCCCCTCCCTGACCCCCCAGTTGGGCGACTCTTTTCCATGCAAGCCGTTCACTGGTTTGTCTGGTGGATGTGGTGCAGGGTGTATCTAGGATTTGATTAGCTGATGTAGTCAAAACCATTTGGTTAGGGACCCATAACCAAGAGGGAGGTGAATACTGCATGGGAGGGTAGATTGTGTAATACCCTGTGTACTATATATATATGTACACAAATATACACAGCCAGTAGTTTCTCTATGTCTCTGTCTCTCTATATATACAGTACAGTCATGGCCAAAAGTTTTGAGAATGACACCAAAATTATATTTTCACATGATCTGTTGCCCTCTGGTTTTTAATTGTGTTTGTCTGATGTTTACATCACATACAGAAATATCATTGCAATCATATTATGAGTACCAAAAGGTTATATTGACAGTTAGAATGAGCTAATGCAGCAAGTCAATATTTGCAGTGTTGACCTTTCTTCTTCAGGACCTCTGCAATTCTCCCTGGCATGCTCTCAATCAAATTCTGGATCAAATTCTGACTGATAGCTGTCCATTCTTGTATAAGCAATGCTTGCATTTTGCCAGAATTTGTTGGTTTTTGTTTGTCCACCCGTCTCTTGATGATTGCCCACAAGTTCTCAATGGGATTAAGATCTGGGGAGTTTCCAGGCCATGGACCCAAAATCTCTATGTTTTGTTCCATGAGCCATTTAATGATCACCTTTGCTTTATGGCAAGGTGCTCCATCATGCTGGAAAAGGCATTGTTGGGCGCCAAACTGCTCTTAGACAGTTGGGAGAAGTTGCTCTTGGAGGACATTCTGGTACCATTCTTTATTCATGGCTGTGTTTTTAGGCAAGACTGTGAGTGAGCCGATTCCCTTGGCTGAGAAGCAACCCCACACATGAATCGTTTCAGGATACTTAACAGTTGGCATGAGACAAGACTGGTGGTAGCACTCACCTCTTCTTCTCCTAATAAGCTGTTTTCCAGATGTCCCAAACAATCGAAAAGGGGATTCATATGAGAAAATGACTTTACCCCAGTCCTCAGCAGTCCACTCCCTGTACCTTTTGCAGAATATCAGTCGGGCCCTGATGTTTTTTCTGGAGAGAAGTGGCTTCTTTGCTGCCCTCCTTGAAACCAGGCCTTGCTCAAGCAGTCTCCGCCTCACAGTGCGTGCAGAAGTACTCACACCAGTCTGCTGCCATTGCTGAGCTAGCTCGGCACTGCTGGTAGTCTGATCCCGCAGTTGAAACAGTTTTAAGATACGGTCCTGGCGTTTGCTGGTCCTTCTTGGGCGCCCTGGAGCCTTTTTAGCAACAATGGAAGCTCTCTCCTTGAAGTTCTTGATGATGCGATAGATTGTTGACTGAGGTGCAATCTTTGTAGCTGCAATACTCTTCCCTGTTAGGACATTTTTGTGCAGAGCAATGATGGCTGCATGTGTTTCTTTAGAGATAACCATGGTTAACTGAGGAGAAACAATGATACCAAGCACAAGCCTCCTTTTAAAGTGTCCAGTGGTGTCATTCTTACTTAATCATGACTGATTGATCGCCAGCCCTGTCCTCATCAACACCCACACCTGTGTTAATGGAACAATCACTAAAACAATGTTAGCTGCTCCTTTTAAGGCAGGAATGCAATGATGTTGAAATGTGTTTTGGGGGTTAAAGTTCATTTGCTTAGCCAATATTGACTTTGCAAGTAATTGCTGTTCAGCTGATCACTCTTTATGACATTCTGGAGTATATGCAAATTGCCATTAGAAAAACTTAAGCAGTAGACTTTGTAAAAATTAATATTTGTAGCATTCTCAAAACTTTTGGCCATGGCTGTATATATACTGGAAAAAAGTATATATATATATATATATATATATATATATATATATATACTGTACATATTTTTATATATTTATATATATATATATATATATATATATATATATATATATATATATATATTATATACTGTGTATATATACACAGTATATATATATATATATATATATATATATACAGCCAGCAGATGGTGTTTGATGAGAACTGTTAATGTGTTATTAGTCAGGATGTGGTGCAGAAGAGGAGTATTTCCAAGAGGGCAGTGGGACTGTGGAAAGTTTGAGAGGTGAAGGCGGAGCTGAGGCGGAGTGTCAAGGTAACCTAAAAAATGTGTCAGTATGTGGCCCTGAAATTCCTGGTGGCAGCCCTGCCTGCAAGTAGTGCCTTGTAATTGTCATTAGCCCCATAATAATTCTAATCTACTCCTTTTTATACACTTCATTTTTTGCCTGTGTTGCATCATCAATTCTCATTTTCTGTGCTCAAGAATCATACACTCAATCATCCAATTACATGAAAATTGTACTCGTATATGTCTAATTTCATCAAAATTAATGCCAGACCACCTGTATTGTTTTACCTTGTGAGAAAGAATTGCGTGCACTTAAGGGGGCTTTACACGCTATGACATCGCTAATGCGAAGTCGTTGGGGTCACAGAATTGGTCATGTACATTAGCGATGCCGTTGCGTGTGACACCTATGAGCGATTTTGCATCGTCGTAAAAACGTGCAAAATCGCTCATCGGTGACATGGGGGTCCATTTTCAAATATCATTACTGCAGCAGTAACAAAGTTGTTCCTCGTTCCTGCGGCAGCACACATCGCTCCGTGTGACGCCGCAGGAACGAAGAAGCTAACCTTACCTGCCTCCCGGCCGCTATGCGGAAGGAAGGAGGTGGGCGGGATGTTACATCCCGCTCATCTCCGCCCCTCCGCTTCTATTGGGCGGCGGTTCAGTGATGCAGCTGTGACGTCGCTGTGACGCTGAACGAACCGCCCCCTTAGAAAGGAGGCGGTTCGCCGGTCACAGCGACATCGCCGGGCAGGTAAATACGTGTGACGGGTCTGGGAGATGATGTGCGGCACGGGCAGAGATTTGCCCGTGTCGCACAACAGATGGGGGTGGGTACCCATGCTAGTAATATCGGTACCGATATCGCAGTGTGTAAAACGGCCTTTAGGCCTCCTTCAAATGTTTGTGTAAAACGTGAATGTTTTGCAAGGCCCATCGTAAAGGTGCATATATGTGTGCATGTGTCTGAGGGTGTGTGTGTTCTAAGTGGGCTGTCCCTGTGCTATCTGTGTGACATCTGTATAGTACAGGGACAGCATGAGCTGGTGTACTTACCTGTCTCTGGCACTGCTGTTACTTCCGGGTCTGCTGTGAGTGCTGCAGTGATCATGCAATGAGCATAATGAGACCTCGAAGTAACAGCAGCACCGGAAACAGGTAAGTATAAAATTTCTTTATTTTATGTGACCTGTGTTTTTTCTGGCACGTGTGACAAAAAAAATTACATCAGTGTGTGGTCCATGTGACACTCATGCTGCCGGCAGATAACGCTCATGCTGCCGTGTGGAGCACCTGGGCATGCGTGTTTTCCACACAGACATATGATTTGTGTGAAAACATGGATGTGTGACCAAGCCCATTGATTTTAATGGGTCAATATGAGTCTGTGTCTCCAGTACGTGTGAAAACGGACATCACACATTTCAGAGACACACATGTGTGAAGGACGCCATAAGCTGAATGGAAGATGCCCAGCAGGCAATATTTATTCTACCAAAAAGCCAACCTTACCAGGTTTGGGCACAAAATGCAACATTTTTAAAACAAAAATGTACTGTATATTTTTTTATTATACAAACAAAAGAACAAATTCACCTTCTTTCTAATTTTTAATGAAATGAACCCCTTAATTACCTACAATGTATACAGTATATACGTCCCAAGTTGCCTCCTTCCCACATGTTTCCCCACACATGTTGGCTGAGCTGATCAGCTGACATGTGCAACTTACAGGCGCTGGTGGATCTCCATTCCAACAGCGCCTGTTAACACCTTAGATTGACAGTGCAGTCAAACGCTCTCCGGCAGGGTTCGCTCTGTTCCCTGCCACCACTGGTGGGCTCATGACACGATCATGGGGTGCTGATGGGTTGTCATGATAGCGCTCGGTCAGCTGATGACCCCCGCCACGACTCAACTTCTGTGAATGCCGACAGAGAAGCAGCATTCACAGGAGATCAACATATTTGCTGATCAGAGCGATACTGAAGCATCACCCTGATCAGCAGAAGTAGTCGGATAGTGCAGGCATAAAGTCTCCTAAGTAAAATCAATTAAAAAAATACGTTTTTCAAAAATATGAAAAAATAAAAATAAAACTAAAAGTTCAAATCACCTCTCTTTTGCGCCATTAAAAAAAAAAAATACTCATATTTGGTATTGCCGCATTCAGTAATCTATCAATTCAGTGATCTATCAATATATAAAATTCATTAATTTGATCGTTAGAGGGTGTAGCGAGAAAAAAATCAAAACACCAGAATTAAGTTTTTTGGTTGCAGCAACATTGCATTAAAATGCAATAACAGGAAATCAAAACATCATATCTACTAAAAAATGGTCGGATTAAAAACGTCAGGTCAAGATGTAAAAAGTAATTATCACATAGCCCCAGATACAAAAAAAAAACATTTAGCCCATAATTAGGTATGCAGATTCTTGTCATGTCACTGCTTTACAAGTTTTTCTTCTTAAAATCTAAATTTTAATTTCTGTGCAACGATACTATGGATAAATCGGAGAGGCAATTGATGCCACTGTCCTGCTGTCTGTCTGAAATGTTTTTAAATCTCAAGACTCAAAAACGAATCTCCAAGATGTGTCTTGTATGTATTAGCAGGGGTGTGGGAGCAAAAAGCCTAATCCTGTTACTCATGCACCTCTCGATTTTTAAAATGAAAATGCTACGCCACATTCTGTTTATTGCATGGACCATACCTCCCTGCTGGGTAAAGACACTATGAGAAAATGAAGAGGCGGGGGGGCAATTGATGTCACTATCCTGCTGTCTGATTGAAATGTTTTTAAGGCACCAAGATGGATGTCCAAGATGTGCCTTGTCTGTAGTGGCAAGGGTGTAGGAGCAAGATGCCTAATCGTGTCACTCATGCACCTATTGATTTTAAAAATGGAAATGGCAGCCCACATCCTGCATGCTGCTTGGAGCATACCTCACTGCTGTGCAAAGACACTAAGGGGAAATGGGGGTGCAATTGATGCCACAGTCCTGCTGTCTGCCTGAAATGTTTTTTTAAAATTACTGTTGGGAGAGGGTGACCTTAAAATATGCCAGCCCCGATGCAGTTATCAAAAGAAGTGTAGTCCAAAATGCAAGTTGAGAAATGTAAAGAGCTTGATGATTGTTATAGGAAGCAACTGATTGCAGTTATTTCTTCCAAAGGGTATGCAACCAAATATTAAGTTGAGGGTGCCAACAATTTTGTGCTACCCATTTTTGGAGTTTTGTGTGAAATTATGTCCAGTTTGCCTTTTTTTTAAAAAAAATTGTGGGGGGGGGTTGTGTACACAGAAAGGAAATAAATATGTGTATAACAAAACATGTAATTACAATCATTTTCTGGAACAATTTCAAGGGTTCCAACACTTTCAGCCATGACTGTATGTATCTATCTATCTTTCTATGTCTATATATTGAAGATTCTAACTTAAAATGATATTATAGAGATCTGTGAAAAAGTTTTAATTTTGTTTAAAAAAAATATATTTTTAGAATTCTATTAAATTTGAACTGATCTTCTAAAATTTATATTAAAAACGGATTCATATTATACATACTAAAAAGATATATCATGCAAACTGAGATATATATCCCTTATTGATGTATTTCTCTTCAGCACATCCCATTACTTTTTCCTTAGCATAATATATTCATGACCATTAAACCTTCGGTGCTAGAAGCTATTTTATTGGATTATGGACACAGCCGGTGTCTCAAGTCATATAAAGGCACATCCAGTTTTAAGAGGAAGGAAAGAATTACATGGTTGTTGGTTATTGAATTTAAAGGTCACTTTCCAGGGACACTGTGCACCTCTCCATAGAGTTTAAAATTAAATTACAACGCTCTCTATGTGCAGTAAACCTCAAAAAAGAACATCAACAATCCCATCAACAGCAACTGTAAAATCTAGGTCTCTACCAATTCCATCATAATACCAAGTAATTATTGTGTTTTATCTGAAGTCAACCCAGAAATCACATCATTCTTTTCACTCCTTCTATTTCTTTTAGAGCCATTATTTGGACATAATGGCTGTTTTGTCACACAGAATATTATCCTATACAAAAGCACTCTTTTTTTCCCCATAGCTACAAGGTACTCCATCTAGAATATTTTCATTTTGTAATTTATTTTTCATTACACAGGCTATCCAATTCAGGGTTCAGTTCTACTTATTGGCAGCTCATTTTTTTATAAGAATGTAAAACTAATTGCTTCTGATGGACTGAGCTTGCCATTTTAGAAGGCATTCAGTGATCTTGTGTGTGATTAATTTGGGGACGGCGGTTGAAAGACTAAAGTGCATTCCCATAGAACAATTCTAAATGCATTATTGAAATGTTTGAATGAGTACACTTTGACCCTGCATGTGAATGGAATCTTACAAAGTAAGTGGAAATTGATGAGGCTATTTTTTCAATTAGACATCAATTATACACATCCACAAAATCACAATATCACAGAAGTGCATCATGCACATGGCAAAGCCATGTACATGAAGCTGCTACACAGGCTTATAAAGTCCTTAAAAAGGCTTGGACACTTTTTATGAAATTATGTTGTACAGATATTGGAATAATAAAATTTTAACAAATAAAAAAACATTTAATATTTACTACTATGAAACAAGCTATAATTGATTTCTGTCAGCTTAACTTCAATTGTTATAGATTTTTTTATAGAAAGCATAGACTAATGCATTGCAAGAAGACCTATCCCAAATAGTGTTGAGTGAGTAATTAACTATTCGTACTCGCTATGCTATTAGCGAGTACTGTCCGCTACTCGCATATTCATAACGAGTAGCGGGCGCAATGTAAGTCAATAGGAAATACTCGCTACGTAGCAAGTAACCCGAAAACCGTACTATTCACTACTCACACGAAAAGTACAGCTTTGGGGTTACTCCCTACTTAGCAAATATTTCTCATTGACTTACATTGAGCACGCTACTCATAACAAATATGCAAGTAGTGGACAGTACTTGCTAACAACATAGCGAGTACGAATAGTTAACTACTCACTCAACACTAATCCCAAAGAAAAAGTCCATTTCGTGAACATTTTTGATCAGCAAGATGCTTGCTTTATTGATGGTTTTTCAAACTATCCGTGCTGTGCTGAACTTTCATTTTTTTCAATATTTTAGAAAGTTATGTTCTTCAACAAATATACTATCTTTAAAGTTTTCTCTTAGCATATATCTACACTTGTAAAACAAGGCAAAAGTATAGAGTGGATATTCCATTCTAGAATGAAGTATGTGACAAATTAGCCATCCAAACCCATAAAAAAGGCAATACCTAGAGGCCAATTTTTAAGGATCAGAAAGAATTGTATCAGTATGGACACCTTTAAATGACAAGCAGATGATTTGAGATTGAGATTTTAGGAAAGGGTATCCTAAGATAATTCTGAAAAGAGACTGCTAAAAAACAATTAAGAAAGACAGTACCAAACCTCTTGCCTTTTATAATGCTTGCAGGTGCAAGCAGGGAGTGGATCCACTGGGCCATAGCATACAGAAAACCTGGAAGACCTTGACAGTGGTTTCTCACAAGGTTCTTACCAGAACCGCTAAAGGTGAGAGTGTTGTGCTGCAGGAAGCAACAAGGTGCCAATCATGAAGACAGGTGCTATGACAGCAGGCCCCAGGGGTATGAACAGGCACAGTCACTAATATTGTAGGTCAAGCCGGGATGGCTGATGCAGAAAGCTTAACCGATAGGGTACAATGTAGCAACATCCAGCATAGCAGACTTGACCAATAGGGTATGATGCAGTAGCGGCTGGAATAGTAGACTTGGTCGAAAGGGTACGTTGCACCAGCAGCTGGGATAGCAGACTTGGCAGCCAGGGTAGGATGCAGCAGCAGCGGGTATGTCAGGTACTGGAACAAAAATCAGTATTAGCAATGTGGAACACATTAATCTGCAGCAGCACTGTGGAACCTGATAACTAGCAACGTATAGATCATGTTGCCAAGGCACCTCCCTTGAGGTGAAAGTGCCTTAAATACCTGATCCCTCTAAGCAATAGGCTGATAATTAGCTTATGCATTCACCAATGCTTGTAAGCCCAGTAACAAGCAACTAGGTATATCTCAATATACTGGGACCCTTACTCAAATGCCTCTATCTGGGTTAAAAAATTACATTTCTGGGAAGCTAGGATCCAGCTATAAACACAACACAAATCAAAATTTGCAATGTGCAACACAGCACTAATCTGCAGCAGCACTTAGGAACTTGATACGTATAGACCACGTTGCTTAGGCACCTCCCTAGAGGTAAAGGTGCCTTAAATACCTGATTCCTCTCAGCAATAGGCTGATAATTAGCTTATGTATTGACCAATGCATGTAAGCCCTGTAACCAGCTACAAGGTACTGTATATCTCAACATACTGGGATCCTGACTCAAATGCCTGTATGTAGATTAAAAACCTACATGTCTGAGTAGCTAGGATCCAGCTATAAAGGGGAATAAGCACATCCTGGTTACAGGACAGAGTGCTTAATCAGAAAGAAATGCAATACAAATATATAAAAAAGACTGACCCTCACATCCAAGGTGTGAACAGGTCTACCCTTAATCATTGTTAGCATTTTAGAGTAATGCAATACCAGAGTTCCCTTAGTCATTGGGAGCATTTTAGAGTGTAGATGTAAGTGTTTTGTAGTTAGTTACATTGTGTTTTCAGCTAACACCTGTTCATACCTTTGATGTGAACATTACCATTAGAGATGAGCGGACCTTTCAAAGTTCAGTTCATCGAGCCTTGGCAAACAAACCCTATGTTCAGCAAACTATTTGGCAAACCGAACGTCGAACCTTTTCAAACCCCATTGGATTCAATACGAGGCCAAACCTTACACAGACAAAACATCTTTAGCGGGGGCAAAAAGCTTCCCAAAGAGCAAAAATATGTTTTAAAGTGCAGCCTCACTGTTTTAGCATAGCCATTAGCTTTTTAGACTGTTCACATAAGAAATATTGAGGTGGATGAGACACAGTTATAGGGCTGATAGTACAGACAAGCCACAACTTGGAGACCTATCTTGCAGTTTTGATATTAAAATCACTACACAGTTGCTTAATGGTATTTAGATCTGACTCATTGGTGGCCACTTCAGATCTCTCTAGTGCTTTATTTCCATCCCTTCCTGGGTGCTTCTTGAAGTGTGTTTGAGGTCCTTGTCCTGCTGGAGAACACATGACGTAGCTTTCTGACACTGGGAACTACATTGTGACCCAAAATCCTTTGTAACTTCTAACTTCAGTTTTCATGATGCATTGCACACAGTCAAGGCACCCAGTGCCAGAGGCAGCAAAACAACCCCAAAACATCTTTTAACCTCCACCATATTTGACTGTAGGTACTGTGTACTTTTCTTTGTAGGCCTCATTCCATACTCAGTAAACAGTAAAATGATGTGTTTTATCAAAAAGCTCTATCTTTGTCACATCTGTTCCCAGAAGGAATTTGGCTTACTCACGTACATTTTAACAACCTGTAGTCTAGCTTTTTATGTCTGTGTGTCAGCAGTGGGGTCCTCCTGGGTCTTCAATAATAGCGTTGCATTTTATTCAAATAGTGTCTGGCCCATTTTACAGGTTTTGTGTGAAAGTATTTCAAATTTGGCTTTTTTTCTCTGTCTTTTTGTGTTGTTCAAATGCACACAAAAGAAATAAACATGTGTATAACAAAATATGTGTAATTGCACTAATTTTCTGGGGGAAATACTTAAGTTTCTGGAATAATTTCAAGGGTGCTTACACTTTTGGCCTGTATGTGCGATATGATAGATAGATGATATACATATCATAGATAGATAGATAGATAGATACATGACAAGTATTTTATAATGCAATAATACATTCTAAAGAGAAAGCCACTTCTTATAGAGTGGTGGACTCTATAATCTATACTCTCCTGGGGTCTTTTTTTTCTTAAGTGCTATTTAATTTTCGAACGATTACACTTTGTTGCCTGATATGTAATCTCACATTATTATTTTTGTTGATATGCTAAATATTTTATTGTTATACATATAGTTATATATTCTTTGTTATGGCATATAATAATTACACATTTTACTATATGGTAGTAATTTTTATATTGTGCAGGGACCTTGCTTAGAGTGAGTAGGGGTAATTCTGGCGACTTGTCAGCGTGTAGAAGTTGGAATGTTGTGTATTGAGCATTGATGGAGTTAACAAGTTGAAAAAATTCCCCATTAAAACCACAAAATTTAATCAGACATGCATTAAAATTGTTAAATTCAAACAAATAGATCAACACACCCTTTACAAAAATTGGTAGAAGTCTGGGATATACTTACAGGCAAAAGGGGATGCACAGGGGTCTATACTTTGATAAAATGATATAGTCACAGTACCTCTACTAGTATGACCCTGAAGTGGCCCTAGGAAAAATACCCTGCTTGGTCGCGGAGGTTGACACCCTAATAAAAGCGCAATAGTGGCGCCACTGCTCAACATCGTCTTACCCTGTCAAATCCTAGGATGACCATAAGTACCTAACAATCCCAATGTACCCATATTAAACAGCAAAAATGGTAGTGATTAAACTAAAGAGAAAAAATTGATACAGGTATAATAAAATGTTTAGAATACTTGACTAATCTCTGGATACAAATATCTGGGTGATATTAACATTTAGTAAATGATACATCTTAATAAGTCAATAAATTCTTTACCATTGCCAGAAACAAATTTTAATGTGGCTAGTCTCTGGATATAAATTACTAGATGGTAATTAGGTCAGGTAACTGATACACTTTAATTGTTCATCCTAATTTTTCCCTTTGTCAGACACATAATCAGAAAAGAAACGCAATGCTTCCCTTCAAAGCACTTTACAGCATTGCCCTAATGCCTTTCCCCTTCTTTCAAGATTCATCAGGAATAAGTGGGTTGATACCCAAGTACTATGAAATGTGAATGCTGCTATATCCAATAAAAAGGGGCAATTTTATATGATAGAGAAGATATATAACTAAATTCTAGAGTGAAATATAGCTGATAATACATGAGATTCATTGCATCCCCGGGTGGTCAATGCACATATGCCTAGCTAGGTTAATCCCTAGAGCACTATCACATGTCCCTCCTATTACATATAGCCCCTTCATAAATCCCCACATATATGGCCATTTTAGGATAGGATGTCACGAACCGTATCATAAACCATGTGATCCACTTACGTCAGTGTGCCCCAACTCCAGTCCTAAAGGCCCACCAACCGTGCATGTTTTCAGGATTTCCTTAGCAATGCACAGGTGCTAGAATCATCACCTGTGCAGGTGATTAAATTATTACCTGTGTAATACTAAGGAAATCCTGGAAACATGTGTCGCGGGCAGAGGGGTTGGGAATGCCGCTCGCCTGGGAATCGCTGGCGCTTGGGTCCGGTGCTTCTGCTGCTCGGTAGCTCGAGCACGGGGCCGGACCCGAGGGCTCGTGCAGCGCCTCCTCGCCCACGAGTGAAAAGGGTAGGTTGGTGGTGGGATGTCGGTCGTGACGCCACCCACGAGGTTGTGATGATGGTGGGCACCACCGCTGCTGGTGACAGGGGATCCCGGGAGCAAAGGCAGAGAGCAGCTAAGGTGTTGACCCCTCCGTGGGTAGGGGCTGTTGGTCCCGGGGCCCCGGTTGGGGAGTAGCGAGGAGGTATAGGTGCAGGTGCCGATGCGGGGAGGCAGTGTGGGCACGGGTGCAACGTTGCGGTGCAGCACGGTGCCGGATGGCACTGTTGTACTCACTCAGACACAGAAGGACAGAGTCTCTGGTAAACCAAACGGCTGGATGGACGTGGCCCGCAGCCGGCTGCGGTGGTCTCACTCTCCCCGGATGGGTTGATGGTGGCTGTCGTTTCCTGCATCTGTATGTGTGTTTGACTCCTATGGCTTCCCATGGGTAGTCCGCTCCCCGGCATATACGTGTCGGGAGAGCCCGTTTTGCCTGCAGGCGCTGACCCTTGGATCTCTGGCCCTTGGCGGTGGCTCTTATCCGAACGGGTTGGGCTGTTGCCTTCTGACGGGACTTGTTTGGGAATTAACCCCTGAGGTCCAGACTGCAATCAGAGAATTTGACCTTTACGGCGGCTCCTAGCCTAGTCGGGGTCTGAGTACCCTGCCTTGGTGCTTGGCTTCAATCTGCTCCCCGGTTCGGTACTAGCGGGCCACCACCCGACCTCAGTCCTACCGTTCCACAAGACCTCCACCAACTCCTGCAGACGGCCACCACCATCTGCCGACCTTCCTGATTGTGCCTGGGCTCCAACCCAGACACACACAGTCTTTGCTCCTCTCACTTCCACCTCTCAACTTCAACTCCAACTTTAACTAACTGGCTTTTCCCGCCTCCAGGCCTGTGAACTCCTCGGTGGGTGGGGCCAACCGCCTGGCTCCACCCCACCTTGTGTGGACATCAGACCCTGGAGGGAGGCAACAAGGATTTTGTTTGACTGATGTACCTAGCCAGGGGAGGGGTGTGTGTGTTGCTACTGTACTGTGACCCCTGGGGTCCAGGGCATCACACATGCACTTGAGTGAGAGAACACTGATTTACGTGAGGTGGACCTTGTCCAGGTCAACATGAGAGGTCCAATGGGCAAGGGGACTGACAGAAGAGATGTCCAACTGCAAAAGAAAGGTAAAGTCGTATGAATCACATCATACCACAAGTGACCAGGTCACAATGAATTGACAACATAACTGTTCATAGGGGCAGGCCTATTGATAGATACAGCGCTGATCAGGTCATGAAGGATCATTCAGTAATGCTATCTGGAGAGTCAGCCTCACCCTCAATAAAAGAGCGTGTCAGTAAAGTAAGTTAGTCCCTTCCACTTAAAAGATTCACTGCCTATGGTCTGCCACAACTGAATTGCACTAAAGTGGATGATATCAAACATAAAATATATTAATAAATAGAATGTGGAATGGGGATGAAAGAGGGGAGAAGATAAATTTGTGGTTATAGCTATATGATTATGAATAGCATAGACACAGTAATAATCAGGGACATGTAAAGGACCGATATCTTATGATTAATATGATATACAGTATTAGGATTGAAAGTGCCATATGTTCTTAAAGGATTGGGCACACCAATGTATACAAGTTGCTAATAATATTATACTATACTAAAGATAGCAATTAACATAAAATAGATAAATTACTTATTGATACTATGTCATATAAGTACTATGTATATGTGAAGCCCCACAGGTGTTGTATCGGTGCATACCTTCAGGGACTCCACGTAGCTGGATCTGGTCACAGGTAGGAGATCTTCTTCTTGTCGTGACGCCACTCTCAGTATTGCGGCCAGTAGGGACCGCCACTGCAGGTTGAGGGTCGCCTGGGGCTGATGGTATGTGCAGTTAGTTGGAATAGCCTCCTGAGAGTGAGGCAAGCCCCAGGGCCCGATGTAGGTTTGTAGTACCACAAGTCGCAGAATGACTCACACAGGCAGAACTGTCTTTCAAGGGCTTTACTCACATTTGATGGCAGGGTGAGTAGCCCGGGCGTAGCTGGGATGAACCAGATGGGAACCAGGTATCCTTCAGGCTGACTTTATGAGGGTGACTACTGACTCGCCTTCCTTAGCCCTTGGTGGTTTGGGGTGACCCCGACTTTGAGTCCCTATGGGGGTCACCCAGGGAAGATGCTGCAGCCTCTCTCCCCCTTTTGTTTGCCGTTTGCTTGTTCCCCGGACCAGGCCACTCCAGCTGCTTGCCTCCTGTGACCTATGGGCCCTCACTGCGGTTACGTGGCTGCGGCTTTTGTGGTGTTGTGGTGTGGGCTTTGAGAGCCCCACACCGGCAGGTTTAGCAGAAGAAAGCTGGATCTATCTTCGCTTCGGGATCTGCCGCCCGGTTGGGCCTGGTGCTCTCTAGCAGTCTCCTTACTTCCCACTCCGTGCTTTCTCTCTAGCTGAAGCTGGCTTTCAGGTAGCACTCCTAGTTGACCGTTCTCCCCCGTCAGTAGCCACTGCGCGGGCGCTGTTAGACAGCATCAACCCCACAGGTCTGCTCCTCACTGAGCCCTCTGGAGTTCTCTGCTCTAACTGACTCACTGCTCCTCCTCTCCTGTTCTTGCCTACGCCACCTAGCAACCAGACTCTCCACCACACCCCTTGAGAGGAGATGGAGGCTTTTGACCCCCTGCCACTATTCCAGTGGAGGTATAGGCTTTGCCCCCTCCTGGGACCCCCAGGGGTCCTCTCATGGGTACATGTGTGAGACCTGATCACTATGCGCCTGTGTACCACACCCCTGTCAGCCTTCTGGATTACCTGTATTGTACTGTCCCCAGCATGGGTGCAGTACTCAGTGGTGCCTGACCAGGTCAGGGGCGCCACATATATTTAATGTAATACTAGAAAAAGGCCCGATACTATCACATCGGGAATGCGGTGAAATGAATATCTGTCTATGCTTAGTGGTGCTGACAGGAGCAGTGGACATGAGTCACACTGTCTGCGCATTCAGCTTTAAGCTTGCAGCTGACAGTGGCCACTTTGAGCATCAAAGTTAAATGAGCGCCATATGCGTGACCAGCATTCAATGTTTTGGGGGGGTCATGGGTTTCATATCATAGCATTTCTGTATGCAAGGCGTCGATTCGTATTGAACCTATGATGCCCTACAACTTTGTAATTCACTTTTTTTCTCTATCTCGTTCCGTTTTCGAGATAAAAATGCTAACTTTGTTGTTTTCCACCAGATGGCGCTATAGAAGATTTAATTGCGTAGCACATGGCTACTTTACTATACCTAGACACTACTTCTATTCTTATAGCTGCCGCCATTCTCAAGTTAATGGCGGTGGACAGGATATGGGTGGACATACTGTATATCTAGTTGAGTGTTCATGGAAGCGGGGTATGTAAGTCATTCATTAAAGTCATGTGGAGTCTGTAACCTAAGTCTGAATGTTCAATGGCATTATTTCTGCATAATCGTTTTATTCCAGTCCCCCTTCCTAAGTTTTAGTCTAATAACGTCAATGATTCAAAAGAAAGTAAATCTTTTGTCATGCTTGTGAAACTCCCATACGTGTCTGGCAATTGGTGTATCCCTGTGTCCAGTGTCTTTCAAGTGCTCCCTAACTTGTCTCCTGAAATTGCTTTGTTTTTCCCAAGTAATGGTATAGACATGTGCAGGTGGCCAGGTAAACAACCCCAGTGGGCATAAAGTTTGTACAATCTCGCATTTAATAATGTTCACCAGTAAATGTGCTGGTGAAGGACTTTGAGTATTGTATCCAGCCAAGCACCTGATGGCTGGGGTCCACTAGAAAAAATGTAGACCAGTTGATCTCCAATGGAGCCAACTTTCCTATAGATGATCATAGGACGGGTGGGGTAATCACTAAGGTCTGGATCCACAAGAAGAGGCTTCCAATGCTTCCTAGGATTCTATAGACTTTTTCAGATTGATTATCATTCGTGCCTATAACGCTATAGGAACCATTTTGTTGGCAGTTTTAACCCTGGGCCTGAGTAATGAGTCTCTGCTGCTCTCTTATGCACCGAGAAAGACATATTTGAGGACATGATGTGGATATCCTCTTTCAAGGAACCTACCCCTGAGATTTCTTCATTGCCACACATAGATAAATCTTTGGCAGATCTGTGATTGCAGTGATATCATGGACCTATTGTTCCATTTGTACACAGCCACAAACCTGGTACTGATTGTCCACAATTTCACTGCAACCACAGATCTGCCGCACATCTGCCGCAGATCTGCCGCAGATTTATCTGTGTGTGACAGGGCCTTAAGAGTAGAGATGAGCGAACTTGATCAAAAAAGTTCTCAAATTCTGCACTAGCTGTGCAGTGCAGATTTGGATTCCCAAAACACTTTTCTCAAAATCTGCAAAATTTGGCATTTGCTTGGCAACTGTTTGTGCTTACACTAATGCTTTTCTTCCACCTTATTATGACTTTGGCAAGGATGGTGGTGCTGTATGATGAGTGGGGGATGTGTTGATGAGGGGAGGGGATTACTTTTCAGCCTGCCCTCACACAGCTGTCACATAGCTTTCGGATCTGCTCATTACATCTCATACGTATTCACTTTTTCCCCCGCCCACCATCTGTGATATTGTCTGTGATTGGATTCAGTCAGACTGCTGACATGCTGACATCTCTGATTGGTTACCTGTCTGGGTCTCTTAATTGAGTGTAAACATAAATAAATAAAAAAAAATGACATAGGGTTCCCCATATATTTATACCCAGCAGAGATAAAGCAGATGGCTACAGACTGCATTCGCTATTTGTGCACGACATCTTGGCTGCATGTCAAAACACGAGGGACTTCATGGCACTTTGTTAAATTATTTAAATAGATCATTTAAAAACAACATGCAGTCCCCTCAGTTTTGATTCTCATCCAAGGTAAAGGCAGGGGGAAGCCCATGGTTGTTGGGCCCTCCAAGCCTAAAAATAGCAGCCCAGAGCTGCCTAGAATTGTTGCATCCATTAGATGTGACAATTCCAGCACTTAACCCCGATTATCTTGATTTCCCTGGTGTGATGGCAATTGTTGTAGCGTAAGGAGTTAATGACACCTGTGATTTGTAAAAAATCACAGCTGCCTCTACACTCTGGATTAATTATGTGTAGTGATCTAGACCCCATTACTAATCCTGTAATTAAAAATAAATAAACAGAAACTACACTGCAAAATACTTTACATAAAAAAACCTTTTTCTCCAGTTTATTAACCTCCAGAACACCCAGGTTTGATGTAATCCACACCACAATCTTCAACAATGATCCCGGCTTTGTTAGATACTGAAGTTGCAGCCCGTGGGCACAGTAAAGAACATGAATGCTCACTGCGGCTTCAGGCAGACTATGACTGAGCCACAGCTGTGAGCGGTGACATCACTGAATTTACCTGCAGTCACAGCTGGAGGTTCCCACTGTACTCCACCTGTGACCACAGGTAAATTCACCTCAGGTGAACTCACTGAACTCAGTGACCTCACCTTAGGTGAACTCATTGAGTTAAATGAGACCTGCATCTCCTGGCAAAAAAAAACAGGTGGGAGGTTGCCAAAGAGATGCAGATGTGGTGCTGAAATGTTTTTCACCACTTATCAGCACCAAATCTGTATCTCCTGGCAAAAAAATGTATTGAAATGGTATCAAAACCATGGTTTTTGTACAGTTTTCTGCCAGTAGATGCACATTTGATGCTGGAATTTAAACATCAAATTTGTGCACCAAATAAACATCTCCTGGCAAAAACCGCATCATAATTGCATAAAAAAAGATGCATTTTTTTGCCAGCAGATGCAAATTTGGTGTATAAATTTCAGCACCAAATCTGCTTCTCCTGGCATACAAAATGCAGTTTAGGTGCAGTTTTCTGCCAGGAGATGCAGAATTGGTGCAGAAATGACTGTATCAAATTTGCATCTCCTGGCAAAAAAGTACCAAAACGTTTTCAAAACCACATTTTTTGTGTGGTTTTCTGCCCGGAGATGTAGATTTGGTGCTTGCATTTATACATCAAATTACTATGCCAAATCTGCATCTCCTGGCAAAAAAATACATCCAAACCGCATGAAAATTGCATCGTGCTTTGATGCGTTTTTTCTTTTTACCAAGAGATGTACTATTGGTGCAAGAATTTGGAGTATAAATTCCAGCACCAAATATGAATCTCTTGCCAAAAAAACTGTAGTTTCATTGAGTTAATCTGAGGTGAGTTTGCCTCACAAGTGGAGTACCGTAGCACTAGCAACCTCTAGTTGTGACCGCAGGTAAACTCAGTGACATGACCGCTCACAGCTGCAACTTAGTCAGTGTCTGCCTGGAGCCGCAGCGGGCAGTCATGTTCTCTATTGTGCCCGTGCGCTATGAATTCAGTTAGTAGGAGAGCCAGGATCGTAGTGGGGCGTTGTGGTGTGGATTACGTCAGACCTGGATGTTTTCGGAATTAGTAAATTGAAGAAAGAGGGTGTTTTTTTTAAATAGATGATTTTTCTCTGTATTTTGTGTTTATTTCTTTTTATTTACAGGTTGAGTAATAGGGGGTCTCATAGACCGCTAATGATTACTAATCCAGAGTTTAGTGGCAGCTGTGAATTTTGACAAATCACAGCTGTAATTAATAGGGATGATTGAATACTTCGATTATCCGGCTTTGCGAATATTTTCCAAATACCTCGCCGCTATTCGACTATTCGATGCGCAATGTAAGTCTATGGGAAGCCCGAATAGTTCTGAATAGTTGTTATTCGAGTTTCCCACACTTACATTGTGCATCGAATATTCGTGAATAGTCGAATAGCGGCGAGGTATTCGGAAATTTTTTACGAAGCTGGATAATCAAAGTATTCGATCATCCCTAGTAATTAACCTTTTATATAACCCCCGATTGCCACTGCACCAGGGTAATCAGAATAGATAGATAAATAGATAGATAAAGCACCAGAATTATCGCATCTAATGGATGCAGCAATTCTGGGCAGCTGCAGGCTGCTATTTTTAAGCTGGGGAGAGTACAATAACAATGAGCCTCCACAGGCTGAAAATATCAGTCCATAGCTGTCAGCTTTACATTGGCTGGGTATCAAAATTGGGGGGGACAACATGTCACTTTTTGAAATTATTTTTTAAATAAATAAAAAAAAATCCACATGGGGTCCTTCGTATTTTGATATGCAGCCAAAGTAACGCGCACAGCTGGGATCTGAAACCTGTAGCTGTCTGCTCAATCTGCTCTGGGTATCAATATACTGTGGACTTTACATCATTTTTTTAAAAATAATTTTTACACCACTACAGGGACGCAGACTGCGTGTTTGATTCCAACAAATCACAGATGCTGTCACAGAAGATGGTGACATGGTTTGACTGCAACCAATCACAGATGACAGAACTTGATGGTGGGTGGGGGAAGCAGTGAACATGTTTGAGAGCCAATAACCTGGAAGCAGTGGAACAGCTGCGGCCAAGGTCGGTATATATATTTTGAGTAAGAAAATTCACATCAGATACAATGGAGTGTCCCTTCAATGGGTTGACTCCCTTAAGAACCTTAAGTAATGAATAGAAGATGGGGACCATGGGACTAGTGGGTATCATAAAGTCGAATTCATTCTTCGATATATCTGGTGCCTCCACTAGTATGTCCGTCAATTTCTCCCTAAAGTTGTTGGCTGGGTCAGTGCTTGTGAAACAACTGTATGTGATGGAATTTTTTGATATTTTTACTGAGTTCAATAATCGAAAGTATAAAAAAGTATAAAAAGATTTACTTTTCAAATAATTTTATTTCAGCAGACCTGTGTATTTGTTTCTGGCAATGGTGAAGATTTTATGGACCTATTGACGTGAGCATTTACTTGAGCTTAGCATCACCTAGATTTTTGTGTCCAGAGACTAGCCATGTAATCTTAACCATTTATCACAACTGTATTGTTTTTATCTACAAAAATACATACAGCTTCACTCTAAAATGTTAACATTAAATAAGGGAACTCTAGTATAGCATTACTGCTATAGGAATATTTTAAAAAAAGAGATACTTAGCACATGTATTGGCCAATGCATGTGAGCCCAGTAACTCCCAACAAGGTGATCTCTTATATATCAGGACCCTAACTTGAAATGCTGCTATCGGGTTAAGAACCTACATGTCTGGGCACAAACGATTCAACTATAAAGTAGGATGGAAAAACCCTGGTTATAGGGCGGAGCGCTCAGTCAGAAATAAATTAACTACAAATATATAAAGAAGACTGACCAGCACATCAAATACATTTTAACAGGTGCCAGCTGAAAACACAATTTATCTACAAAAATACATACAGCTGCACTCTGGAATGCTAATAATAAATAAGGAAACTTTAGTATAGCATTACTGCTGTAGAAATATTTGAAAAAAGAGATACTTAGCTTATGTATTGGTCAATGCATCTGAGCTTGATAAGCACGACAAGGTGATCTCTGATATACTGGGACCCTAACTTGAAAAGTCGCTATCTGGGTTAAAAACCTACATGTCTGAGCAAAAAGGATCCAGCTAAAAAAGAGGATGGACACACCCTGGTTAAAGGGCGGAGTGCTCAGTCAGAAAGAAAGGAACTACATATATATAAAAAGACTGACTTAATATGTTTGTTGTCACGCTGTACAAAGGGGCTAGTAAGACGTAGTACAGCGTATTCCACACTAGGGGACAGCAGAGTAGTGAAGGAGAGACGAAGTCACACTTTAACAGAAAGGCAGCTTAAGTACAGGAGAGAAAGTTCTCCAGGCAGTAAACAGGTGAACCACTAGGGGGCAATAGAATAGTCAAACAGTCAGGGTCTAGCCAGAAAAGTCAAGTCAGGGAAGCGGGAAGTCAGGGACCGGGACAGGCAGATGAACGGGGGAGGGTACAAGTCAGGACACAGTAGCAGGGAGGCAGGACAGATCAGGAACACTCATCAGAGCCAGTATACATGCTGCAAGGCAGAAATATCCCTGGCACTGAACCATAGGTAGAGAGAAATGATATAGTGTCCCGAGATCCAGAGCGTAGCAAGGAAGGTTAACCCCTTACATGACCAGGCTAGAGCTGGGTACACCATAGCAGGCAAAAGTTGGCCAGTATCAGGACAGTACCCCCTTCTCAAGGGAAGCCACTGGACCCCCAGGTTTCCCAGGAAACCCCCTATGGAAGGCACGAACCAGTTGGTCAGCATGGACTGATCGCGCTGGGACCCAGGATCAGTCCTCAGGTCCGTAACCCCTCCAATGTACTAAGTACTGAAGTGAGCTGCAGACCATGAGCAAGTCGACGATGCGTTCCACCTCATATTCTGTCTAGCCATCAACAGAAACAGGAGGGGGGGCGCGGAGACTCAGCAGAGGAGGGAATGAACAATTTAAGAAGGAACTTGTGAAATACATTGGGAATGCGGAACGACTTGGGCAAGCGCAGACGAAAGGCCACTGGGTTAATAACCTCAACGATCTCGTATGGACCAATAAACTTGGTACTCAGCTTAGTGAATAGAAGTCTCAAATGGATGTTCCTCGTAGACAACCATACCTTGTCCCCCACTGGAAAATTAGAGCCAACGGAACATTGCTTATCGGCAAAGTGCTTTTCTCTGCCCTTGGCCACCCCAATGTTCCACTGTACCTCCCTCCAGACCTCCCCCAATCAGTGGACTGCCAATCAGCCCCTGGGCACCCAGAATCCAGTCTGGAAAATTCACCAAAATGGGGAAGGTAACCGTAATCACAAAAAAATGGGGTGGTGGAAGTGGACTGGTTGACTTGGTTATTGAAAGCAAATTCTGCAACGGGCAATGAGGAACACCAATCATCCTGCTGAGACCCATGTTGTCTCCAGTATGTGTCACATTGATGTCACATGGATCACATCGGTGTGCAATCCGTGTGACACCCGTGCTGCTGGAGAACAAAATGGACAAGTCTACGTGTGTGCGTGTGGGATCATGAGGGGTCACACGGTCCGTGTGAAAACACGGCCATGTGAGTAACACCATAGAATAACATGGCTAAGTGTGGCATCCGTATTAAAAACGGATGTCACACGTACCTGAAACACGGACGTCTGAAAGGGGCCTAAGAGAAACATTTTGGGATCAGATGGTGTCAAGCATGTTTGGCAGCAACCAGGTGAGGTGTATAAAGACAAGTGTGTCTTGCCTACAGTCAAGCATGGGGGTGGGAGTATCATGTTTGGGGCTGCATGAGTGCTGTCTGCTGTGGGAGCTAAATTTCATTGAAGGGATGATGAATGCCTACATGTACTGTGACATACTGAAGTGGAGCAGGATCTCCTTTTTTCGGAAACTGGGTCTCAGAGCAGCATTTTAACAGTGGTAGTGCTTGAAAATAATGGTGGCCATACAAAATATTGACACTTTGGCTACAAATCGCCATTTTCACTTAAGAGTGTATTCAGTTTCGTTGCTAACAGTTTAGACATTAGTGACAGTGTAAATTTGGTGTGGCTTCTAAATAACTCAACACACGGTTATACAAGCTGTACACAGACTTGTTTACATATTTTCGAAGTGTCATATATTCAGTGTTGTCCCATGAAATGCTATAATAAAATATTTGCACCAATTTGAGGGGTGTACTTACTTCTTTGATATACTGTAAATTATAAAAAAGCGGATTGTCCAGATTTGATAAGTTGTGGGTTTGCACAGAACAGCTCCAGCAATTACATACTGGACAAGGCTAGGTACTGCACATCAACCACTATTCAAATGATTAAGGATAAATCTGCAGTACTTAGCTGTGACCACGGTGCAG
Organism: Anomaloglossus baeobatrachus; assembly: GCF_048569485.1. NCBI lineage: Eukaryota > Metazoa > Chordata > Amphibia > Anura > Aromobatidae > Anomaloglossus > Anomaloglossus baeobatrachus. The sequence goes on from NC_134358.1 coordinate 267,704,497, forward strand.
TAAATGGAGCTGTTCTGTACAAATCTGCAACAAAGCAAATCAGACCAGAAACAGCTAACTGGCGCAGGTGCTGGTCTGGTATTGTGACCTATTCTAAGCATTTATATTAAAGTACTGGACAACCGCCTTAAAAAAATATTTTGCATATTACCTACAAGTGTGCACGACTGTTACTTTTACATCTTTTTGCATTTGGCATTGGTATATGCTTTTTGTTATTAAAGCATAGGCGCCTAGACTTTACCTGTTGCTTATGTGTGTTGGGTTGCTAAATATCCCTTTTTTCCTGCCGTGTAAGGGCTGACTTTGGTTAGGTTCTGATATTTTATTTTGTACATTATACGTATGATTGCACTTATGCAGTGTGACAATCCTTTTTTTTGAGGGGGAACTTGGAGTGTGGAAACAATGCCTTGCTGATGGCCCCAGGTGGAATCCTTATTAAGTGTATAAGTGATTCTGAGCATATATGTGAGAGTTGTATCTGTGTCCAAAACTCATGAAGATAAACAGTTTGAATTGGTGCCAATAGAGCGTGTGAGACGTGAGACTGCCTTATTCTTTACGCCATTCAGGATGAGTCACAGGTAGAAGATGTGTGACACAAAACAGCCTACAGCATATATCTGAGAGCTGAATCCCATCCCTTTTCTAGGCTTGTGGGGAAGCTACCCTAAGCATGGAAGAATGATTTGCCAATGACTGGGAAACTATCACATGCAGAGATAAATCTTTGGTAGATCTGTGGTTGCAGTGAAATCATGGACATATTGTTCCATTTGTACACAGCCACAAACCTGGCACTGATTGTCCACAATTTCACTGCAACCACAGATCTGACGCAGATTTATCTCTGTGTGTAAAGTGGCCTTTAGACTATGGGCGCACGTTACATTTTTGTGGTGACCACAAAGATGTGTTTTTGCATCTTTATGGTGACCACAAAGATGCACGTTTTTGGCGCCAAAAAGATATACCAGTTGCAAAAACGCTACATCTGAAGCTTACAGCGAGTGCCTGCCATGACTGCCCGCTGTGAGCTCCATACTGCAACTGAAGTGAGCAGCGCGATCAGCGGTAGTGAACACAAAGATGCAACCAAAAAAAAACTACAAAGTGCGCATAACAAAAATGAAATCTCATAGAATTTGCTGGAGAAGAGAAATGCATGCAGTTTTGGAACCAAAACTGCACCCGAAAAACATTGAAAAACACAGAAAAAAAAATGCAGCATGCGCTAAAGGCCTTAGGGTATGTGCGCACGTTGCTTTTTACCTGCTTTTTACCTGCTTTTTTGCTGCTTTTTCTTCTGCGCTGTTTAATGCCAAAATGGATGTGTTCTTCTATTCAAGCAAAGTCTATGGGAATTTGGGTTTCTTGTTCACACTATGTTGTTCAAAATGTTGCCTTTTTGTGGCAGAACTTTGGTCAAAAACTCAGCTTTTCAAAGAAGCAACATGTCAATTGTTTTTGCCATTTGGGTATTGCACTGCAAAGCTGAGTTTTTGACCAAAGTTCTGCCACAAAAAGGCAGCATTTTGAACAACATAGTGTGAACAAGAAACCCAAATTCCCATAGACTTTGCTTGAATAGAAGAACACATCCATTTTGGCATTAAACAGCGCAGAAGAAAAAGCAGCAAAAAAGCAGGTAAAAAGCAACGTGCGCACATACCCTTAGAGTTGAGCTGAGAGAGATATGTGGAGTTGATTGTGGAGAAATTCACGTCATATACTCCAGGCTTTTCAAGGCACATTCAGAGACAGTTAGTGCTATGCCTGCTAGAGATACAAGATAACAGCAAGACAGGTTATTGAGTCCAATGCAACAGTTGCTTTATTAGGCTAGAAGGTAGGCCCAGATAAAAAATTGTATAATTGTGTTGCAGAGTATGAATAGGTGATGCAAGCACAAGTAAGTCTCATGTGTTTAGAAGGTAACATTATTTCCTTCAAACTACAGATTATAAATAGCTATCCTGCAACATTTCCAAGAGAAAGTACGGTACTTCTTTTTGGAAGAATGCAAATAAACAACTTAATGAACTGTTCCTTTGTGGTTTGGTTTCTTGTCTGGGCTCCCAGTGTAGTACTTAGTCCTGACTATTGAGAGCATTTCAACATCTGGATCTGCTCCTACAAAGTGCATCAGTATGTATTTTGGGAAAAAGGAAGGTGGCAGATGCAGTTTGGTACTCATGTGGATATTACTTTGACACAGAGGTAGATACTAACTGCAAAGGAGGCACACTTTCCCAACATCAAAGCTACAAGTTATATCCAATATTAGACCAATAAAGCATATGTGATGCCATCACAATGAAGACATGATGCATATGTGGCGCCCCTGACCTGGTCAGGCACCACTGAGTACTGCACCCATGCTGGGGACAGTACAATACAGGTAATCCAGAAGGCTGACCGGGGTGTGGAACACAGGCGCATAGTGATCAGGTCTCACACATGTACCCATGAGAGGACCCCTGGGGATCCCAGGAGGGGGAAAAGCCTTCACCTTCACTGGAATAGTGGAGGGGGCCAAAAGCCTCCATCTCCTCTCAAGGGGTGTGGTAAGAGAATCTGGTTGCTAGGTGGCGTAGGCAAGAACAGGAGAGGAGGAGCAGTGAGCCGGTTCAGAGCAGAGTCCAGGGAGCTCCGAAGAGAGCTGACCCCTTCCCCTGGGCTGCTGGAGTCTGACAGCGTCCGCGCAGTGGCTACCGACGGGGGAGAACGGTCACCTAGGAGTGCTACCCGAAACCCATCTCCAGCTAGAGAGAGAGCACAGAGTGGGAAGTAAGGAGACTGCTAGGGAGAACCAGGCCCAAACGGGCGGCAGATCCCGAAGCGGAGATAGATCCAGCTTTCTTTTGCTAAACCTGCCGGTGTGGGGCTCTCAAAGCCCACGCCACAACACCACAAAAAAGCCGCAGCCACGTAGCCACAGTTAGGGCCCATAGCTCACAGGAGGCAAGAAGCTGGAGTGATCTGGCCCAGGCAACAAGCACACGGCAAACGAAGGGGAGTGAGGCTTCAGCAACTTCCCTGGGTGACCCCCATAGGGACTCAAAGTCGGGGTCACCCCAAACCACCAAGGGCTAAGGAAGGCGAGTTAGTAGTCACCCTCACAAGTCAGCCTGAAGGACACCTGGTTCCCGCCTGGTTCATCCCAGCTACGCCCGGGTTACTCACCCTGCCACCTGAAGTGAGTAAAAACCCTGAAAGACATTCTGCCTGTGTGGAGTTATTCTGCGCCTTGTGGTACTACGCACCTACACAGGGCCCTGGGGCTTGCCTCACTCTCAGGAGGCTATTCCAACTAACTGCACTCACCATCAGCCCCAGGCGTCCCTCAACCTGCAGTGGCGGTCCCCACTGACCGCAATACTAAGAGTGGCGTCACGACAATCAAGAAGAAGATCTCCTACCTGTGACAAGATCCAGCCGAGTGGAGTCCCTGAAGGTAATGCACCGACACAGCACCTGTGGGGCTTCACATCTGGCGTAACGAACAGGATAAGGACTAGACCTGTTCAGACAGGTGACCATGTGCCTGGGCGGTCCGCTTGAAAAATTGGAAGCGCCGCCATATTGCCACCATGAAAAGCGCGCTGAAAAACAACAGCAGCCCGCGCTGGAAGAAGTTACCGCCCACGAAGAGGTGTGGCTACCCAGAGATCCCCTGCAGAGTTCTGACCTCGCTTGTGAAGAGAGCGGAAGCGTCCAGAGATGGCGGGAAGGAAAGAGAGCCACAAGCCTGCTGCTGCAGAGAGAAGAAATGGAGTCCGGACGTGGATACCCAGAACCAGGCTCTGCTGCCTGGTGGTGCCGGGAGCTTGCTATCTTCTGCGATCAGCTGGAGGCCAGGATTATGCGACAGCTCAGTGAGGGACGCACGGAGCTTCTGGAGATGGCTGCGGCGGTTCGGACCTACGAGGAGGGAGCCGCGCGACGCCTGCCAGATCGAGCGGCGACGACTCAGATCCCGATGGTGCCACCGATGGGTGAGTCCAGAGTTGCCCCGGCCAGCGCAAGTGCTCCGACCCCTGCTGCTACGACCGCGGTCCCAGAAGCCCAGAAGCTGCGGCGGCCAAGCCCAGGCCGCCGCAGCGATGCCCTGCTCGGCCCACCAAGACCCGGTCCCTGCAGCGACGCCCAGCCCAGCCTGCACAGATCCCATCGCAGCTGCGACGCCGATCCAGGCCGCCGCCATACAGGGCGCGGCCCGCCAAGACCAGGCCGCCGCCATACAGGGCGCGGCCCGCCAAGACCAGGCCGCTGCCATACAGGGCGCGGCCCGCCAAGACCAGGCCGCCGCCATACAGGGCGCGGCCCGCCAAGAGATTGCATCACCATTTACCCCGGCCTGCAAGGCCAGAGCAGACACCGCTCCCCAGCCTAAGGAAGTCCCTACTAGGAAATCCCTGATAGGTGAAGACTCCGCATACTGGCAGCTGAAGGCTGACCTGGAGGCCAAGTTCCCACAGGAGATGGTGGACAGATACATGCTCCCTCCGCACACCCCTAAGGCAACCCCTGCAGCAACCACGCTGAAGAGTCCACCGCCGGGGCCAGCTGAGGAACACTCATCCCCAGCGCTGCCACGACCAGAGTGCAGCGAAGAACTAAGGGGGAGAGGAGGGCAAGAAGCTGAGGAGTTGCCCCCGGAGCCAGCAGCAGTGCTAGTCCCAGAGCCGGAGATGCTGCCATATTCCCGTTGGGACGAGGAAGACCTGACACCTCCTGCGGAAGAAGACCTGCCCAACCGCCCCACCTGGGAGCTTGTAAGCTGCACTTCGCAGAATCTAGCCTGCAAGACACAGCGCCGCAGCAGAACCCAGTTTTCCCCTGCACCGCCATCCCCAGAGCAGAGAGAAGTCACGGCCAGAGACCTACAGGAGAAAAGGTTCCTGAGAAGAGCCAAAGCCCAGGCCAGAGGACCCCTTTGCAGAGGAGTAGTGGAGGACTTCAGCCTCAAGTCAGGATATGGGTTCATCGTAGCACCTGGTATAAAAGAAGGTATTTTTGTCAATCGGAGAGACGTCAGAGCTAATCTGCCCAGAGGACATCCTGGAAGGAACCTGCGTACAGGAGACTCCGTACAGTTCACCATGCACCAAGGAGAAAGAGGGTGGTACGCGCTAGATGTAGTGCCATGTCCCAAAGAAGAAGAAAGAAAAGACAAAGGACCTAATGAAGAGACAACTACAGATGAGGAAAAAGGTCAAGAAAGCAACAGGTGCCGCAGCCCTACAGGCCCAAGCCCTGGTGAAGAGGAATCTGCATAAGTCTAAGTAAAGTACAGCAAGTTTTGACCAGTTTGGAAAGTTTGTTTTGCAACGTTTTAAAGTTCAAGAATGTGCCCACAAAAACTATTGTGAGAAAATAAACCTTAAGGCTATGAACTGGCTATAGCCACAAACTCTCGCAGTGTAAATAGTTACACCAGAGGGCACCACCGCCACCAGAGTCAGCCTGTTTAGGGGCTTGGCTCGTCTGCAACCAGGAGGAGCCCGTCCGTATATAGGGCCTTGGCTCACCTGCGACCAGAGAGCATGCCTGTTTATGGGGCCTGGCTCTCCACCACAAAGAGGGTACCTGGTCAGCACCAACTGTGGAGGCCGCCTCTGCATCCTGCCAGAAGAGGCTGAAGGCGCGGATCCACCAGGCCAGGTATACCCTGAAACCACCAGCCCATGTAAGCCGCCTCTACATCCTGCCAGAAGTGGCTGAAGCCGCGGCCAACGTGAAAGGGATTTGGGTGGGTTAACGGACTTGTGGGTGGAGGGTGGTGATGTATGGTACCTGGTGCTTTTAAGAATGTTTTACATGTTTTAATGTTTTATGCATTTTAAAATGTTGTCTTGCAGCCCGAGGACGTGCTGGTGATAACTAAGGGGGAATGTGGCGCCCCTGACCTGGTCAGGCACCACTGAGTACTGCACCCATGCTGGGGACAGTACAATACAGGTAATCCAGAAGGCTGACCGGGGTGTGGAACACAGGCGCATAGTGATCAGGTCTCACACATGTACCCATGAGAGGACCCCTGGGGATCCCAGGAGGGGGAAAAGCCTTCACCTTCACTGGAATAGTGGAGGGGGCCAAAAGCCTCCATCTCCTCTCAAGGGGTGTGGTAAGAGAATCTGGTTGCTAGGTGGCGTAGGCAAGAACAGGAGAGGAGGAGCAGTGAGCCGGTTCAGAGCAGAGTCCAGGGAGCTCCGAAGAGAGCTGACCCCTTCCCCTGGGCTGCTGGAGTCTGACAGCGTCCGTGCAGTGGCTACCGACGGGGGAGAACGGTCACCTAGGAGTGCTACCCGAAACCCATCTCCAGCTAGAGAGAGAGCACAGAGTGGGAAGTAAGGAGACTGCTAGGGAGAACCAGGCCCAAACGGGCGGCAGATCCCGAAGCGGAGATAGATCCAGCTTTCTTTTGCTAAACCTGCCGGTGTGGGGCTCTCAAAGCCCACGCCACAACACCACAAAAAAGCCGCAGCCACGTAGCCACAGTTAGGGCCCATAGCTCACAGGAGGCAAGAAGCTGGAGTGATCTGGCCCAGGCAACAAGCACACGGCAAACGAAGGGGAGTGAGGCTTCAGCAACTTCCCTGGGTGACCCCCATAGGGACTCAAAGTCGGGGTCACCCCAAACCACCAAGGGCTAAGGAAGGCGAGTTAGTAGTCACCCTCACAAGTCAGCCTGAAGGACACCTGGTTCCCGCCTGGTTCATCCCAGCTACGCCCGGGTTACTCACCCTGCCACCTGAAGTGAGTAAAAACCCTGAAAGACATTCTGCCTGTGTGGAGTTATTCTGCGCCTTGTGGTACTACGCACCTACACAGGGCCCTGGGGCTTGCCTCACTCTCAGGAGGCTATTCCAACTAACTGCACTCACCATCAGCCCCAGGCATCCCTCAACCTGCAGTGGCGGTCCCCACTGACCGCAATACTGAGAGTGGCGTCACGACAATCAAGAAGAAGATCTCCTACCTGTGACAAGATCCAGCCGAGTGGAGTCCCTGAAGGTAATGCACCGACACAGCACCTGTGGGGCTTCACACATATATCAATGTCACATATACTCTAATTACACTTAGACACATAATGCATACATCCCACGCACACATTTGGCACAGGATGCATAGACAATGATCATATTGTGGAAAGAAATGTATAGTAAAACACTGTTCTTCCTCCAGTCACCCATTAGGCACAAACCAGTCATAAGGCATATGCTGCACAGACACTTGTTTACACTCATCATATAATTAAGACATTGCACACACTTCTTTTATGTTAGATGCATATATCAAAAACTGTGATCACATATATCATATATCCACCACCAATACTGCTCGCATATTAAACCAGTACAGCACATGCCTCTTAAAATGGTTGTCCCACGAACAAAGTTCATGTTAATCCATAGATCTTCGAAAAATAATATTTTCCATAATTCGATTTGTTTAAAAACAATCTTCCTATGCTGAGAAAATCTAATATATGTGTCCCTGCTATGTGCTGTGTAATGGCTTTTTCGGATCATGCACAGAACATGGTCTGATCATATAACATCTCCTAGGCCAGGGAGTAAGTAAAAAAGTATACAGACATCACAGCACGGCAGTGGAAATAATCCTTTCTCTGAGTTAAAACATTTTTTAAAAACAAGCAGGGAAATGTTTTATCTCACAAAAAGAATCAGCTGTGATCCTGTGCTCTAGTGTCTGTATACTTTTCTTGACTAGCTCCCCTGCCAAGAGATGTGGTTTGATGAGACCATGTTCCTGTACGGTCAGACACGGCCATTACACAATACATAGCAGGGGCACATATTGTATAGAATCCAATTGTGGATTTTATTATTATTCCAAGATCTATTGATTAAAGTAAACTTTAAAATTAACTTTGTTGATGGGAAAACCCCATTAATTAATCAGAAGCACTTAAGCGGGCTTTACACGCTGTGATATCAGTACCAATATCGCTAGCGTGCGTAATTGCCCCCATCGTTTGTGCAACACGGGCAAATCGCTGCTCGTCGTGCACAAAATCGCACACCCCCGTCACACGCACTTACCTGCCCTGCAACGTTGCTCTGGCCAGTGATCCGCCTCCTTTCTAAGGGGGCTGGTCGTGCCGCATCACAGCGACATCACACGGCAGGTGTCCAATAGAAGCGGAGGGGCGGAGATGAGTGGGATGTAACATCCTGCCCACCTCCTTCCTTCCGCATTGGTGGTGGAGGCAGGTAAGGAGATATTCCTCACTCCTGCGGTGTCACACATAGCGATGTGTGCTGCCGCAGGAACGACGAACAACATTGTTAATTAGAAGAGAACGATTTTTTGTTATAGGACGACATCTCCGCGGCAAACGATTTTGGCCGCTTTTGCGATCACTTTAGGTCGCACATAAGTGTCACACGCTGCGATATCGTTAATGACGCCGGATGTGCGTCACTAACGACATGACCCCGAAGATAAATCATTAACGATATCGTAGCATGTAAAGCTCGCTTTAGTGTCATGCACCACAATGTGCGCCTTGCTACATATCTTACTCCAGTTGTGACAACGCCTCTTGTTAAGAATTTAATGAGCGGTATTCAACCTGCCTCCGTTCAATCCCAGCTTTTCCCAATTTGTCAGAGCAGGGGCAAAAATGGTGTGAATAGGCAAAAAAAAAAATCATATTTTTTTGTGTAGCCTCGCATTTGTGCAAGAAAAAGCTTTGATGAATTTCTCCCTTTGTGTCTTGACATGGTATTATTATTGTCAGTCTTTTGAACACATACATATTACCGCATACATATATTTTTTTTTACAAAGTGAATATGTTTGAGAGGAAGATTGGGCAAACATTAAGCTTTAGAATAAATATTAGTACTGCTCTAGTTTAAAAGTATGTTGTATGGCATAGGAGCTTGGGAAACAAATTTAGGCTGCTTTCACCCTACGTTTTTTTAACATGCCTCATAAACATTTTTTTGCTGCAAAAGTGGATCCTGTTTTTGCAAAGCGAAATGCATGTGTTATTTTAAAGGATCCTGTCACTTGAAGTTTATGGCATTGGAGTCATGTGATCAGCAGTGAGGAGTACTGAACATGATAGACTGGAAATTCAGAAGCAGCTGGAGGCAAAAGAGATGGGAGAGAGAAGAGGGGAGGAGAGAGGAGAAGAGAGAAGAGGACAGGGGAGAGAGCAGAGAGAAGAGAGGAGAGAACAGAGAGGAGAGAGGAGGAGAGAGAAGAGAGCAGAGAGAAGAGAGGAGAGGAGAAGAGAGGAGAGAAAAGGAGAGAGAGAAGAGGAGAGAGAAGAGAGGAGGAGAGGAGAAGAGAGGAGAGAGAGAAGAGGAGAAAGAAGAGAGGAGAGACAATAGAGGAGAAGAGAACAGAGAGGAGAGCAGAGAGGAGAGAGGAGAGGAGAGAGTGGAAGAGAGGAGAGAGAAGAGAGGAGAGAGAGGAGAGGAGAAGGGAGGGGAGAGAGAAGAGGAGCAAGAAGAGAGAAGAGAGCAGAGAGGAGAGAGGAGAAGAGAGGAGAGAGAAGAGAGCAGAGAGGAGAAGAGAGGAGAGGAGAGAGAAGAGAGCATAGAGGAAAGAGGAGGAGAGGAGGAGAGAGAAGAGAGGGGAGAGGAGAAAGGAGGAGAGAGAAGAGAGGAGAGAGGAGAAGAGAGGAGAGAGAAGAGAGAAGAGAGAAGAGGAGAGAGCAGAGAGTAGAAGAGAGGAAAGAGCAGAGAGGAGAGGAGAGGAGAGAGGAGAAGAGAAGAGAGAGAGGAGAGAGAGAGCGAGAGAGAGAGAGAGACTGTGATAACGCCAGGCTGGTTTCTGGCTTAACAGGATCCTGTTTATCAGCATACCACTGTTCACATGCGTTTACGTGCTGTTTAGTTAGGATCCAGTGACTTGCAGTATTTGGACGCAGCTCAAAAACGCTGCAAGTAGCGTTTTTGAAAAAAGTTAAAAAAAAGTGTAACTCGCTGGATCCTGACTAAACTGCACACAAACTCATGTGAATGCATGTTGACGTAAGTCCATGGCAAATGCATTGAAATGAAAACGCATTTGCACTGGATCCGTTTTTGCATTAAAAAAACGTTCAGGACGCATGTTAAAAAAAATCGTAGTGTGAAAACAGCCTTAGCATTCCAATTTCTGATTGGTTTATCTGTAATATCTTATTCTAAGCACCAATTTACAAATTTCAAATTGTGTATTCTGGTTTAAGCACAAAAATTTATGCAAATAACTAATTTTCCATCTTTGAAGAAAATTGCTTATTTTTAGTTCACCTTTTTATTGCTAATTTCCTATTTGATTTTATTTGTTACCAGTGTGTCATCAGTAAAAATAGTTAAAAGCAAGCCCCTTATCATCTATTAGCTTAGATATAGTTAGCGTGATGGATCTTACAGACATTTTATTGTGAGGTTCCCGTTTGCTTTTATTGGCTGGTTTCATACAATGCAAGTCACCACTTTGTTGTTTGCAGTGACAAAGCATAAGCAGTAAATCTTGTCTCAGTTGAGTTTCTTTCTCATGCTTGATGTATTTCAACACGACTTAATTCAAGTTATTGAAGTGGATCCCTGACTCCAGAGAAACCACTTCAAGCTTGGCTGACATCATAAATGAAACTTCTAGGGAACTCTTTCAGTACAAGATAGTTTAAAGTTTCCTCCCGTATGCCACAGCAGGGGATATTACTCTGATTTAAGAGCATTATAGAAAATAGACAATTGTTTTCAAGCACACAGTATGACATACAAATTTGTATCGTGTACTTTGAACATGCAGTGAATACTTAATATTATACCTGGTTTATAGGAGAACCTTAAACGCTATTACGAAATGCAGTGAAGACCTTGTTGTGTTGTGCTGGTAACTGTGCTGGAAGGCATCTGGGGAAAAAAAGAAGGATTAGCCAAGGTCCGGTGAACTCAGTAGCCCACATTCTCAATGACATGAATGAATGACAACAATCATTAAGTTTATAAACTGTCGGAAAAGTAGGACAATTTAAAAAGCAAGAAAACATAGCACCATTGTAGAATACTGTATAAAACTTTTCTTTATTTTTGTACTTTTTTACATCCAAGAAAGCACAGCTACATTCAATAACATGTAATTATTGTGATTCAACACAGAATGACTGTTCAAACCAAGTACAGGCACTTGGTGCATCCTTGACATGACCAACCACTTAAGTGATCAACCATTTCCATCAACTTGTTTTTCCCCTATGTCCAAGCCCACCCCTTATTTGATTGACAGTTTTTGCTTTATAGAGCTAAAGAAAGAAAGAAAGGCAGAGACAGGTGGGAAGGTGCACTTAAATGTTTGGCCATGTCAAAAGTGCACTAACCACCTTCGTTTGGTTTGAACAGTCATTCTGTGCAGTCTCCCTTTAAGCCCTCTCAAAGAAAATCTTTATTTAAAATTAATTTCTTTGAAATTCCATGATGTTGTTACTATTCATTTGTCGAAACGCATTGGATGGGGATATTATCTTGTTCTATATGTGAGCCTGTACCGCGAAGATTTTAAATTTTTGGTAAATAAAGAAGTTTTTTATACATTTCTGCCTATGGTTCGCTGGATTCTATTTTTTGCTATTTGGAGTTCTTCCTTCCCATGCCTGGAAGTCCTGGAGCGAACGAGCATCACATATCCCCTGGACACATAAAGTGGTGAGCAGGGATTTTTTTCTGCTTATATTTTCAGATACTTCCTCTATTAAATCCTCATTAAAATATCTTAAGTGGATATGTGATAAAATATCAGGTGCTGGGATTACATATTGAACTTGACTGTGGCACATTAGTATTGTTGGTAATAGAAGAAGCTGTGGAAAAATAAAGCGCAATAGGGTCTTACCCTTGTATGTAGGGGTATAGGATGGGGGAGCAATACTACTCACCAAATGTGGTTGTGAGAGTCACAACCACTGTAATCGCACGTAAAATTTGACCTCGGCAGCAGCAACCCAAAGCGGCAGATAACAGAGAGAGGTAAAAACCAGGTTCTTCAAAGCTGCGCCAATGATCACCAGCCAAAGGATCAGGCTCCCTTTCTCAGGACCATCAGATAAAAGCATACATCAAATCTCAATTTGCTCTCGAGATTTGATGTATGCTTGTATCTGATGGTCCTGAGGAAGGGAGCAGGGCTCCTGAAACGCGTAGACCGATGCAACAATAAAGCTTCATTGATCTGATCCTTTGGCTGGTGATCATTGGCGCGGCTTTGAAGAACCCGGTTTCTACCTCTCTCTGTTACATTAGTATTGTTGGCAGATAACCTATGAATACCATACTATGAAGAAAAAGACATGGATCGCACATCCCAAAAATACAATGATCTAAAGCCGCTAGGCAAAAAATTAAATAGAACATGAGGTTCTTTTGTTTCCATTCTGATCAGATTGTATTAAGCCCACTGCCACGTCACGGCAAACCTCTTGAGTGGGTCCCTAACCTGACCTTTTTGTGTGGCACCGTGCACTGACCACCGCCGCAGCGACAAAGCACCAGCAGGGCGGGCGACCTGGTGCCTCACAGCACCCATGCTGCAAGGCAAAGCCCCCAAGGCTCCAGGCCGCGCCGCCCCACCGACACCACACCACCACAACAGCAGCCACCACACAGCACCAGCACACAGTGAGAGGAGCTGTGCACTCACCTCCCACTGGCTCCCATATGTGAACTGGGAGCAAAAAGAAGGCTGACCCCTCTTGCAGTCTCCTGCTGATTAAAATCACCTGTGCCAAATGGGGAGAGTGCAGATCTAAGCAAAAAAAGAGGGGGCTAGACTGATATAAATACCATACTATGAAGAAAAAGACATGGATCGCACATCCCAAAAACACAATGATCTAAAGCCGCTAGGCAAAAAATTAAATAGAACATGAGGTTCTTTTGTTTCCATTCTGATCAGATTGTATTAAGCCCACTGCCATGTCACGGCAAACCTCTTGAGTGGGTCCCTAACCTGACCTTTTTGTGTGGCACCGTGCACTGACCACCGCCGCAGCGACAAAGCGCCAGCAGGGCGGGCGACCTGGTGCCTCACAGCACCCATGCTGCAAGGCAAAGCCTCCAAGGCTCCAGGCCGCGCCGCCCCACCGACACCACACCACCACAACAGCAGCCACCACACAGCACCAGCACACAGTGAGAGGAGCTATACACTCACCTCCCACTGGCTCCCATATGTGGACTGGGAGCAAAAAGAAGTCTGACCCCTCTTGCAGTCTCCTGCGGATTAAAATCACCTGTGCCAAATGGGGAGAGTACAGATCTAAGCAAAAAAAGAGGGGGATAGACTGATATAAATACCATACTATGAAGAAAAAGACATGGATCGCACATCCCAAAAACACAATGATCTAAAGCCGCTAGGCAAAAAATTAAACCTCATGTTCTATTTAATTTTTTGCCTAGCGGCTTTAGATCATTGTATTTTTGGGATGTGCGATCCATGTCTTTTTCTTCATAGTATGGTATTTATATCAGTCTATCCCATCTTTTTTTTGATTGGATCTGCACTCTCCCCATTTGGCACAGGTGATTTTAATCAGCAGGAGACTGCAAGAGGGGTCACATTTGGGAGCCAGTGGGAGGTGAGTGCACAGCTCCTCTCACTGTGTGCTGGTGCTGTGTGGTGGCTGCTGTTGTGGTGGTGTGGTGTCGGTGGGGCGGCGCGGCCTGGAGCCTTGGGGGCTTTGCCTTGCAGCATGGGTGCTGTGAGGCACCAGGTCGCCCGCCCTGCTGGTGCTTTGTCGCTGCGGCGGTGGTCAGTGCACGGTGCCACACAAAAAGGTCAGGTTAGGGACCCACTCAAGAGGTTTGCCGTGACGTGGCAGTGGGCTTAATACAATCTGATCAGAATGATAAAAAAAGAACCTCATGTTCTATTTAATTTTTTGCCTAGCGGCTTTAGATCATTGTATTTTTTGGATGTGCGATCCATGTCTTATTCTTCATAGTATGGTATTTATATCAGTCTATCCCCCTCTTTTTTTTTGCTTGGATCTGCACTCTCCCCATTTGGCACAGATGATTTTAATCAGCAGGAGACTGCAAGAGGGGTCAGACTTCTTTTTGCTCCCAGTTCACATATGGGAGCCAGTGGGAGGTGAGTGCACAGCTCCTCTCACTGTGTGCTGGTGCTATGTGGTGGCTGCTGTTGTGGTGGTGTGGTGTCGGTGGGGCGGCGCGGCCTGGAGCCTTGGGGGCTTTGCCTTGCAGCATGGGTACTGTGAGGCACCAGGTCGCCCGCCCTGCTTGCGCTTTGTCGCTGCGGCGGTGGTCGGTGCACGGTGCCACACAAAAAGGTCAGGTTAGGGACCCACTCAAGAGGTTTGCCGTGACGTGGCAGTGGGCTTAATACAATCTGATCAGAATGGTAACAAAAGAACCTCATGTTCTATTTAATTTTTTGCCTAGCGGCTTTAGATCATTGTATTTTTGGGATGTGCGATCCATGTCTTTTTCTTCATAGTATGGTATTTATATCAGTCTATCCCCCTCTTTTTTTTGCTTGGATCTGCACTCTCCCCATTTGGCACAGGTGATTTTAATCAGCAGGAGACTGCAAGAGGGGTCAGCCTTCTTTTTGCTCCCAGTTCACGTATGGGAGCCAGTGGGAGGTGAGTGCACAGCTCCTCTCACTGTGTGCTGGTGCTATGTGGTGGCTGCTATTGTGGTGGTGTGGTGTCGGTGGGGCGGCGCGGCCTGGAGCCTTGGGGGCTTTGCCTTGCAGCATGGGTGCTGTGAGGCACCAGGTCGCTCGCCCTGCTGGCGCTTTGTCGCTGCGGCGGTGGTCGGTGCACGGTGCCACACAAAAAGGTCAGGTTAGGGACCCACTCAAGAGGTTTGCCGTGACGTGGCAGTGGGCTTAATACAATCTGATCAGAATGGTAACAAAAGAACCTCATGCTCTATTTAATTTTTTGCCTAGCGGCTTTAGATCATTGTATTTTTGGGATGTGCGATCCATGTCTTTTTCTTCATAGTAAGATAACCTATGAATATTTACTGAGTCTATAGTGTTGACGCCAGATCATTATGACAGCCACTGGCAGTAATGAAATTGCAAAATTGCATAAATGTCTTCTTTATCTAAGGTGCTAAGTTCCCCGAAACCTGAATGGATCCAGAGTAAAATTATTAAATGGTTTGTTTTGTTAATTTTGCGGTGATTCGTAAACAAGGAATAAAGTGAAAAGGAGCACTTGAGACTACTTAAGAAGAAGAGAGTCACGTGGTAGGGATGACCTCATTTGCCATTATCATTTGACAAGGAAAAGAGGGTTCAAGTTCTGTGACTATGAAAACACGATATGCCTATAATGTACTCCTTTTTTTTTTTTTGTTGACTCCTTTTAAACAAGTGGAGGATGAATGCAAGAAGTTTGTTGTTACATGGCGCTAAACATAAATTGGTCCCAGTCTAAATGATTACTTTGCATTTAAGAGAACAGAACACAAGGGAAAAATAGAGTGAGAAAATGAGTCAAGCATGGGGTAAAAAATTATAACCACCATGGTGATATATCTCTTGCAAAATCTTGTCGATCTTGAATGAATTGTTAGGCCATGATGTAGACCTATGCTGTCCCGATAATTCAGAGTTGACTTGCTGGAGGTGGTGCTATGCCCTAAAATTATACACCTATTCTTGAACTGACAAGTTTGTGTAACAAAAAATCTTACAAAACATTTAAATCTTTTACGGTATAAGAGGAAATTGAGGATTAAAGATTTTGAGAAACCTAACGGAGGAGGTTGTGATGGTGTCCCCTATGTGTAATTATATTTCTTGGCAGCTCAGATAAAACTTGCAGCTTATAAGGTGGGAGGAAAAAGCAGCAGAAATATTTTTTGGGAACATTTAAGGAGCAAGAGATTTGAGCCAGTGTCCTTTTTATTTTTCAAAGAATACAATGAAGATAAGTACAAATCATATTATAAATTATGCAGAAAACTATAATATCAGAAGGTATGGCTACATCATCACGTTACACTACTTTGCAATACCCTTTTCTAAAATTTAGTTGTTATACTACAAGCAATCAAATATGGGTATAGTTTAATATAAGAAGAGTATCCCATAAATTTACTCTTATTTTACTTAAATGCATGTATTTGTGGCTAAAATTATTTTTGCTATTTGTTTTCATTTATATGATTTTGCTTTTGCATTCTTTTTGTTTTCATACTCTTTCAAATTTTATATATGTTTGGTCATTAACCCCTTCACCACTTGATGATTTTCCATTTTTTCATTTTGTTTTTTCCTCCCTTTCTTCTAAAAGCCATATTTTTTTAATATTTTTCTGGCAATATAGCCAAATGAGGGTTTCTTTTTTCTGAGAAGAGTTGTACTTTTGAATGACACCATTCATTCTGCCACATATTGTACTGGAAAACGTGGAAAAAATTCCAATTGTGCTGAAATTGTAAAAAAAAGCGCAATTGTTTTTTGAGTTTTTTTATTTATTATGTTCACTACATGACAACATTTACCTGGCAGTATGATTCCTCAGGTCAGCACGAGTTTATTAAACAAATATAGATTTTTATTTAATTGATGAAAAAAAATCAGAAATTTGTTAAACAGAATTGCGCTCTTTTCGCTGCTTTTTCAGACTTGTAACATTCTCAGTTTTCAGGATCTGGGGCTGTGTGAGTATTTATTTTTTGCATCCTGAGCGATTGTTTTTAATTATACCATTTTTGGGTAGATGCAATGTTTTGATTGCCTCTTATGGGATTTTATGGGATTTTATTGCAATGTTTTGGCTACCAAAAAAATCATAAATCTAGAGTTTTGATTTTTTTTTTCATTGCGCCCTTTACCTATTAGATTAATTTACTTTATATTTTGATAAATCAAGCATTTCAAATCATGGCAATATTAAATGTGAGTATTTTTTATTCTTTTATTTTCAATGCAGCAAAAAAGGGGTGAGTTAAACTTTTTAGTTATTTTATTTTTTTCATATTTTCATTTTCCACTTTTTATTGCTTTTACTAGTCCCCTTAGGGGACTTGAAGCTGATATTCTCTATTTGCTTCTGCTGTACAGAGCTGATCTCTTGTGAATGCCATCACACACCCGGCATTCATAGGAACTACGTCTTGGTGGCTTAGTGGTTAGCACTGCAGTCTTGCAGCGCTGGGGTCCTGCGTTCAAATCCCACCAAGGACAACATCTGCAAGGAGTTTGTATGTCTTCCTCATGGTTGTGTGGGTTTCTGCGCAAAGACATATTGATAGGTACTCTAGATTAAGACCCCCAATGGGGACAGTGTTGCCAATGTATGTAAAGTGATGTGGTATTAATAGCGCTATAAATATTATTATTATTATATCAGGTGACCCCCATCAGCACGCCTTGATCATGTCACTGGGCCGCCAATGGTGGCAGGGAATGGCACGCTCCTCGCCGGTGGACGTTAAATCCTGCTGTCAGATCCATGTATGCCTGTTAGCTGTACATTAAAGGGACAGACATGACATATGACGTACCATTATGTCATAGGTCGTGAAGGGGTAAATGATTTGGGAGCAAAAAAAAACTAATGAAAGAGTTAGAAACTCTGCCATTGGACCAAATGAATGAGCTTATTAATAGATCCTCAGCTAACCTATTCTGCAACTAGTTATAGACAGCTCATTACAAATGTTATAAGATGCAAACAGTGCAAAATTTGTAATAAATCCCAGATCCCAAATTTTTTGTAAAATATAGTAACATTTAAGTGAGGAAGAAAATTGAGTCAAAAGATGGACTACTCCTTTAACCAGTTCAGTGCTGGACTACTCTCCCCTTGCTGACCAAGTATACATTTCTTATTTAGATATTTCTTTTTTTATGCTATTCATGCAAATTATTCATTTTTTTAATGCCACAAAAGACCTTTAGAAACATTTTGAATTCTAATCAATGTTCTGTGCTAATTATTTTTATATCTACAATGGAGAAAATAATTATTTGATACGTTGCTGATTTTGCAAGTTTTCCCAAAAATAGAGAGGTGTGTAATTTTTATCTTAGGTACACTTCAACTGTGACAGACTGAATCGTCCCCAAAATCCAGAAAATAACATTGAATAATCTTTAAATAATTAATTTAAATTTCATTTCATGAAATAAGAATTTAATAATGTACTGGCCAGCAGAATTCTGGATTTCAAAGACCTGTTATCTTTTCCTTTTATGCCATGTGCTCACGCTGTATCTTTGTGGTGATCACAAAGATGCCCATTTTTGGTCCCAAAATAACACAACCTCAGCATGCATTTTTTGCCGTGTTTCACTGCGTTTTTAACAGCGTTTTTGCCCAGTGCGTTTTTTTAAGTCAAATCTATTGACTAGAAGGGCTCAAAAATGCTGGCAAAATGCAGAAAGAATTGACATGCTGCATCTTTGTGGTCACCACAAAGATGCTGACCAAAAAAAACTGCAACGTACGGACAGAAAAACTGAAATCTCATAGACTTTGCTGGGGAAGGAAATGCTTGGAGCTTTGGGACCAAAACTGCACCCAAAAAATGTGCAAAAACAAGGCAAAAAATGCAGTGTGCGCACAAGGCTTAAAAAACCCTACTACTCATTACTTATATTAATTGAAACTCTTTGAACTTTTTAAGCTGCAATTCCATGTCCTGTAATCATTCCATTTTTGGATCCATTTGGAAAATGTAAAAACGGATCAGTTAATGGATGGCACCAACGGATCACTTTTATGACCAATCTAATAACGGATCCATTATAATTAAAGTCAATGGTTCCAGTAACGGATATGTTATTGTCTTACATCGCTAGCTAGATAGATAGATACTGTAGATTGCTAGATAGATAAAATAGAGGGCTAGATAAATACACACCTAGACAGATAGATAATGGAAAGACAGACAGATAGATAGATAAATAAATACATATGACACACACAAGGAAAGATAGAAGTCTTTAAATTTGCGTAAGTAAATACATATATCCCAGAGTCAAGAATTGACACTAAAAAGCACTATAATAAACATTAATATTTATTGTACAAAAAGTGCATGGGATATAGATATTATAGATAAAAGCATTAAAGGCAGGAGATTGACAAACAAGGGTGAAAAAAATCCCCATGTAGGGCCACATGCAAAAATACAAACAGCTCCCAGGCAAACAATATGCTGTATAATAATCCCATAAATAGGAGGGAGGAAAGAAAAAAGATTAGCAGCAAGACACCCCAGTACCAGTTAATCTGAACAGAGTCAGGAGCCTGGATGCTAAACATCCAGTAAACAAGGGGTGTCAGAGCAGCCCATAGCACTGGTGTAAGGGAGCTTACCAGAAGTGTAAAAATCGCATGTGCACGCACATGGGGACATGTCCCAACACGTGTTTTGTGTGACTTCCCCCGAAGCTGTAAGCTGTCCCTTGGCTGGTTATCCAAAATAGAGTCCCATTTTTTTAAATAATTGGAATAAATAAATTTAAAAAATGTTGTTGGGTCCCCCCGATTTTTTTCAAAACCAGCCAACGGACAGCAGACGACTGAGGGCTGATAATATTAGGGCGGCAAGGTCCATGGTTATTTGGCCCTTCCAAGCCTATCAGTAGCAGCCTGCAGCTGCCCCAGAAGTGGCGCATCCATCAGATGCGCCAATTCTGGTTCTGTACTCGGCTCTTTCTATTGCCCTGGTGTATTGGCAAGTGAGGTAATATATGTGGGGTTGAAGCCAGCTGTGAATGGCCAGCTGACATCAAGCCCTGGCATTAGTAATGGGTGGGCATCTAGCAGACACCCAGTTGTAGTTAACAGAAGAAAATTTTTATTTGAACAAAAAAACCCTAAAGCCCTTGTTGAATAATTTCTTACAAAGAAATCCCAAAAAATGTCCGAGATAATCCATAGCAATGTCCCACAACGTTTCCCAAATGCCAACCTGAAAGACATAAAGAGCAAAAATTAGTAAAGAAATAAAGACAATAGACACTCTCTTTCCTTGATTTTTTTTCCCTGTCAAATTCTAAATCTGGCGTAATCCAATAAGGGGGTCCCATGACGATCCCCTACTCATTGTCACTGTCAATGAAGAACAGAATGTTCCCCATTGACTGTACAAACACTCACTGCTGGATCATACACTGCTGTATGATATCTACTGGAGTGACCTGAGATGACTTAATGAAGTCACCCCAGGTCCTAGCAGCGGCAAAGTTGGCAGCTTAACGGTCCGGTGAACAAGGCTGCTTTTGACATACTGCGCAAAAGCGGTTTACTTTGTTCACTGCACAACCGCGTTACTAGCTCCTGTCCAGATCAGATATTATCCATTTCTGGTTCACGCATGCACATTTGTTGACCGCCATGTTGGCACACTCACCGCCGTCGCACCACTATTAAGCTGCCAGCTGCTCGTTTTTCCCCACAGCTGTATCAGGTATTTACTAATATGTATCAATTTATACCCTCCATAAAGCTCTGGGGACACACCTTTTCCTTGCTAAAGCCCCACTTTGGGTGTGATACATGTCAGTTCTCTCCCCCATTTTCACCTTCTAATTTTGCCCTGCAGATTTATATATGCTTTCCGAACCTTGAGGTTGCTGTATGTTCTATATCTAGATTTGTTTTCGGTCTTTTTGCACTGTTCATGCAATGCCCAGGCTCTGTTGTGTACTTTATTGCAGTACCCTGCACATTTACTTCTGATCTGGGAATTTTCTCAAGGGTTGTGCAATATATGAATGTTTGGTGTCTAGTCTTACATTTATGTTCATACTAAATTATTCAGTTTTTATTCTCATTACTGCTCGGCTTAATGTAATCTTGTTTGATTGCTGTTTTCTACAGCCCATTGTGATCAGCCTCTGGCTGCTTTGATTGGTTTTACTATTTGTGTGTCCCTCTCATTTCTGTATGGTATCTATTCATTAATATTTGTACTATTTTTCGAGATCATCCATGTGTGGCATACCTCTTCTTCTCTCATGTCGGATAGATCCCTTTTTGGTTATTTTTTTGGTGTCCACCATTTTTCATATTTTGAGTTGCACAGGCAGGCTCGAGCGTTATCCAACTGTATGCTCATTAGTGATTGGTATAGCAGGAGTTTATTTCTGCTAACCTGCTGGTTACCTTTTGGATTATATATTGAGGGAGACCTATCACAGTTCCTCCCTGCCTTTTTAAGATGGAGGAATTTGTCATCACATGATGACTATTGCTGTCGTTAACTCGGTACAAGTGCTGCTTTGTTCATGTTGCTGGTGATTTATTGTGTGCTACTTGGTGTGCTGTGGAAATCAACTCACTGTCTGGTTATTTCCACCCTGCTCTTTATTTCCTCCGGATCACATATTGTCTTATATAGCACCAGTGATTCTATGATGTTGTACATTAGAAGTGACTACGTACAAAATAAAGATACAGGTTACAGTAAACAAATTCACAATGACAAATTGGTACAGAGGGAAGAAGACCCTATCCTTGCAGGCTTAAATTCTGCAGGATGATGAGGAAGGAGACAGTAGGTTGGTGGATTGCCGCAGCAACAAAGGTGTTGAGGTGGTTGCGTGGCTTTTGCAGGCTGTAAGCTTTCCTGAAGAGATGAGTTTTCAAGTTTCATCTGAATGACCCAAGCATGGTGGATAATCGAACATGTTGAGGTGCAACATTCCAGAGGATGGGTGATATTCGGAAGAAGTTCTGGAGGCGATTGGATGAGGAGTGAATAATTGTAAAGCAGAGGAGGAGGTCTTGGGAGGATCAGAGATTATGTGAGGGAAAATATTGGGGTATTAGTTCGGATATATTTAAAGGACACAGGTTATGGACAGCTTTGTAGGTCAGTGTTAGTAGTTTAAACTGGATTTGTTAGGGAATTGGGAGCCATTGGAGTGATTTGCAGAGGAGAGACGTTAGGGAATATTGAGAAGAGAGGTGGATTAATTGAGCAGCAAAGTTAAGGGCAGATTGGAGAGAGGAGAGGGTATTAGCACGGAGGCCACAGAGGAGGATGTTGCAGTAGATAATGAGAGCATGTACAAGTATTTTAGTAGATTGAAAGTTGAGGAAAGGACGAAATTTGGAAATACTTTTGAGCTGGAGGTGACATAAGGTTGCAAGAGTTTGGATATGCGGTTTGAAAGACAGGGCAGAGTCACTCAGAGGCAGCTGATTTCTGGTATAGGTGAGAGCGTGATGCCGTTTACCATGATAGGTTAGTCAGGCAGGGAAGATACATGAGATGGAGGAAAGATTATGAGTTCAGCTTTGTTCACATTAAGCTTTAGGAAACGAGTGGGGGAGGATATGACTTATAGACACTCTGGGATTCTGAACAGCAGAGAGATGATGTCTGCGCCAGAGAGGTAGATTTGAGTGTCATCAACATGTAGGTGGTACTGGAAGCCATTGGACTTTATGAGTTGTCCCAGGCTAAGGATATAGATTGAGAAAAGTAGTGGTCCTAGGATGGAGCTTTGTGGGACTCTAGCAGAGAGAGGGCAGGGTGAGCCGGGAGTTGGTGACACTAAATGAGTGGTTGGAAAGGAATGAAGAAATCGAGGATAGGGCAATGTCTTTGACACCAAAGGAAGAGAAGATCTGTAGAATGAGGGAGTGGTCAACTGTGTCAAATGCAGTAGACAGGTGTTACATCCCCACCGGAGTCCGCTCCAGCGACTTCTACTCCGATAGCCAGGTGACGCCGTGTTCCTGCCAGGGATGGTGCTGGTGATGGGAGAGGACTCAATTCCAGCGGCGCCGGTGGGCGCAGGCTCCGCTCATCCACTGGGCTGGGTTTCCTGGGGATCTGGAGTACCACTGGCTGACTAAAGGTGGCATGTGTCTTCCAGCTGAAGTTACCATCATTCAGTTCCAGCCAATGGGAAGACACCACACCCTTCTTAATTCCTTTCCTGTCTGCTGACCACTGCCAGAGATAGTTCTGATATTCTGGCTCCTGTTCTGCCCTATTCTATTTTGTGATTCTGGTGTTCTGACTTCTGCTTGTTTCCTGACTACCCTCCTGCCTGCTGTTTATGTACCTCACTGCCCGATCTGGATTTGACCTCTGCTACGTTTTCTGATTACGTCCTTGCCTACCGATTCTGTCCCTTTTCTGCATTTCCTGGTTTGACACTGCCTGACGTCTACTCTCTCGGACTGCTGCCTTCCACAGGTAGTAATCTCCAGGGCCCTGTGTAATTCCAAATCCCTGTATAGGGGTTAAAGGGTTTCAGGGTTCTGGGGGTCCTGCTTGGTGAAGTGGTTTCCCTCTAGCCTGTCCATTATGGCCCGTCTGAGTCTGTGGATCCAGCTAGGCGTTACAACAGATCTAGAAGGATAAGTAGAGAGAATTGTCTGCTAGATTTGGCTGTATGCAAGTGGTAGGGAGAGAAGCCAGATTGTAGAATGTCAAAGAGAGAGTTAGATGACAGGTGGGAAAAAAGTTGTACATGGACATGCTGCTCAAAGAGTTTGGAAGCAAACGGGAACAGAGATATGGGGAGATAACTTGGCATAGCAGTCAGGCAGAGGTTTGACTTTTGAAGATAGGTGTGATTTTGGTATGTTTAAAAGCAGAAGAGAAGGTCCCAGTGGTTACTGATAGGTTGAAGAAGTGGGCTAGGGCTGGGGTAAGTGTGGCGGTGAGTTTAGGGAGAAAGTGGGATGGGATGGAGTCAAGAACACAAGTGGTGAGGTGTGATTTGAAGAGAAAAGTCGAAAGCTCACCTTCAGGGATGTTGGAGAGGGAAGTTATGAGGGAAGGGTTACCTTATTTCATCATCTTATTCTTGAAGTGCGTGGAAAAGTCCTCTGCAGAGATGAGAGAGGCATCAGTGGAGGGCGGAGGAGGGAGCAAAAAGTCCTGAACAGCTGTTGTGAGGTTTTTAAACTTTGCCATAGCTTAACCACAGAGCATCCATTTTAAACATTGACCCCAACAAATCCTCTTCTCACAGTTGACCAACATAGCCAAGATTGCAGAATTCACCAGCACAGCAACAATTTTAATAAAAAAAAGTAGAGAGCCTCCTTCCACAGTTGATCCACACAGACAGGATTGCCAGAGTTTAATCACAGAGCATAAATTTTAAATATAAGCCCCAACAAAGCTTCTTTCCACAGCTGACTCACACAGCCAAGATTGCCAGAGTTTAAGCACAAAGCAACAATTATAAAAAGCCCCTACAAAGCCTGTTTTCCCAGCTGACAAACAAAGCACTCAGAACACCTTTAAAATAACATTAAATAAAAAAAAAAAAAAGATTTGAACCAGGAGGAGGAGGTGGCCAACAATTATTTTGTGTTTTTTTATGTTTTTCAAATGTAGTTTTGTAGTTTTGATTTGGTTTTCTTTGAGAAAAGAACTTACAGAAAGCTAGAATCTCCCCAGTGAGGTCCCTGAGCAAATTTCCTTACCACCCTGCTGTGCAGACGGCATATCTCGAACTGTCCTTTGGCTGGAAAGTTGGGGACATGACCACTGTAGGGCCAGGAACCCAGCCTCGGAACCCTGTGTGGACAACAGCCCTGATAAAAGTTTCAATGTTAGCTGTTCTTCCTGCTCATCTTTCTCCTGTCCTACACTTCATCCATGGCAGCCTCATGTTTTTTCAAGCAGGCATACAAGCAGTATAGTAGCACTGATGATAGTATCATATCCATGTTGGTTGAGTATTCGAAGCAGCACAACATGGAACACAGATCCCACATGGAGGCTCACTCCCTGGTAGTGAAGTGATATTCTTCCGAATTGTGAATCCTCCTTTCATGTTGCAGCTGAAACTCCACAATTGTCTGCTGTTGCTTATACAATCTCTCTAGCAGCTCTGACATATGTGGATAATTTTTAAGGAAACTCTGCACCACCAAATTCAGCACATGTGTCAGGCAAGGGAAAACTGGCTAGGCCCAGAGCTGCTACAAGACTTTGCTTGTGATCAAAAACCAAAAGACCGGGCTTCAGGTTCACTAGCAACAGCCTCTCATCTGCCTGTTGTGTGAGCCTGGTCCACAGCTCCCACGCAGTGTAGGATTTGTCCCCAAGACAGATAAGAAATCCTAGGTGGTGATACGACATATGCTCTAACACGTTCTGTCTCTGGCCCAGTCGCCACGACATTAACCCAGTGGACCCTTAGTGAAATACAACATCCCTGCCCATGTTTTTCTGTTTCAGGTAACTATGGTTATGTGGACATTTCCACTGATGGCGTTGTGTCGTGCACAATGGTTTTGGTCCGCAACATGTGTGTGCATGGCAGGGATGAAGTGCCTGGGAAAGTAGTGGTGGCTGGGAACAACATACACTGTAGGGAAGTCACCAACATCAGTTTTTTTAAACTATCGGTCTCCACCAGCCAGAATGGCAGCATTTCAAAGGCAAGCAATTTTTAAACACTGTCATTGAGGACCAGGGCTCATTGGTGGGTAGGGGGTATTTCTCTTTGAATCAAGGGTTTGGTGGGTGAAGAGCTGAAGACTTCAATGGAATGGTTTGGAGATGGTAGGTAACACTGGTGGTGGTGTTGCTGACACATCATGTGTTTGCCAGGAGGCAGGTTGGCCCTGGTGATCATAAGTGGAAGAGCCTGACACCACAGCAAAAGAGGGAGCAGGGGGAGCCACAGTCCTTTTCCTGATTTTTTTGGAAACTGCTCCATTGCAGCTCATGCTTTGAAGTCAGATGACTCATCGTGCAGGTGGTGCTAAGATTCGGAAGATTGTTTTTCATTGCTTCGGACTCTGACAGCATAGCATGCAAAGAACCCGTATCTTGTCATCAACACATTCTCAGAAGAAATGCTATGCCAGGGCACTCTTTTTGTTGGCTTTGGTGGGAGCTTTTCAGTGGCATGGTAGGTGGTTGCAGCTGATGTATTGGCTATGAGCCGGCCGCTGTGCTTTTGCCCCATGTTCTCTTTTTTTCTGTGGTGCCCTGTGGTCTACATAAACACCTCCTTTTCCTCTAAACTGTACATGTCAGTATCATGGCCTTCACTTCTTCTGGGATCTAGCACCTCATCATCCATTGCATCGTCTTCAACCCACTCATCGTCCCTGCACTCCTTGCAAGTCTACACATTTTTATTTTGTTCAAGAATATATGTGGTTTGTTGTTCATGGAAAAAAATAAGACATCCCCTGAAAATAAGCCCTAGCCCATTTTTCAAAGCAAAAAATAAAATAAGACCCTGTATTATTTTTGAGAAAACAAAGTAGTTAGTATATCACATAAAATCCCAATAAAAATGCATTTAATTTTGTGGGAGTAATGCGAAAAAATATGGAAAAGTTAACGTTTTATGAATTCTTTTTCAAGGCACTGTATATGCAAACTCTCTTATTACTGCAATATTTTTAAGAAGTAGTGGACTATAATGACTGGCTCAGTATACTGGTCACCGTAATACAACAGTTTCATTGTAAGTGGCTCATAAGAAGGAAACAGGATACATGCTATCATTAATTTTAATGTCCATCCCAATTAAGCAATATTTTGAGCAATTATTATTTACTTTCTGGCCTTATTTACTACTTAACATAAATTCCATCCAAATTGCACAAGGACAATTTGGGGTTGACATGGATACCCCCTGTGGTTGCAGACACATTTCCAACTCCTCAATCCCCCCTACTCTTTCCTACTGATCAAGAATAATGTGCACTGTGTTTTAGACTCAAGGAGCCAAACAGCAAAGTATAGTAAGATATAAAAGGATCTTTTGTAGCAAATAGACAAAGATGCAAATCCCACATTAACTGACCTTTGATTGTAACATCCTTACTAGTCAATTCACAATTACACATATACAAATTAACAGTTGTAGAGATTGATGGCATCCAGGAACACAGACTACAGTTTCTGAAGCCTGTGCCTATGGCAGTGTCATTTATAAAACAAAGTCCTACTGTCTAAGTTGAAAACTTCAGACATTACTAATGTATTTGAAATAAAGCATTATTTTCGATCAAGAATTGAAATGTACACTAAAAAAAGAAAAGGAAATATATCTCATAAATCACTGAGGGTTATTTTAGACATTTTTATGGTCAGGATAACTGTAGTATTTGCCTTATAAATGACAAACTAAAAGAGCTACATAAAAAGCTGAGCCAATAAATTAACCAACCTGGCTGTTTTCTTGAAGATTTTGCTTAGAACTTTTTTGTTGTTGACTGAGGTATAATCCTGAGAAGCTTAAAAGGCAATAGAAGTATATGAGGTTTTAAAATAATACTTTTAGCATCATTTACTCTTCTCTATGTACCATTTTTATAGTTAAAAACAAACTCAATGGTATTATACATGGCGTCTGTCTGGCATCAGCTGCTCACATTGGCACCAATAACACGTCTTCATATACAGTACCTGCTGGTACTACAGATGAGCGGATTTTTGAAATTTGAATTCACTGACTTTGCTGAAGTTATCCAAAAATGTGATTTGCGCCAAGTAAATTTATGCATATGTCATAATTAAAAAGTCTCTAATTGCCTGGATTAAATATGTGTATAAAACTCTGAGTTCCCCTTGGAGTCATTTGAACATGTTTTGCGCTCTATAATGCAAACAGTCTTTTTAATGTCCAAATGACTTCCACCTATCTGCCTAGAGGATAGTAACCAGAAATAACCAACAGTGTATTTATCAACACACTACAGTATCAGACATTTTAGGCTACCTAAAATGTATAAGTACTCTAAAAGTTCTCCCTTTTGCTGGTGCAGATGAATGCATTTCTGTTCCTTAGAGGCAGGGTGTGCAGAAGGAAGAACCAGATGCATTTTCACATGGTTAAGTGAAACAAATCTCTCTTCTTATTTTTTTAAAATGTATTTTATTAATGGATACTTCATAATTAACATTACAAACATACAAGAAAGGAAAAAAGAAAATAATAACTTCAGATCATATGACAGCATATAGAGGATTATACACTATAAGCAGAAATATGGGTATTATCACATATGATTAGCCAGGGAATTTTGGATACATTGGTGTATGTATAAATATAAGGCATTACACACACTTAAAGGAAACTAACCACCAGGATTTTGCTATATGAAGTAAAAGCAGTGCTACATAGGCCGTAAGATGCTGAATCCAGGCATACCTGTTGTAGAAAGATCGAATGCTTGGTTGCAGAAATATCTTTAATTAAAGTTGCAGAAATGCACTGCACTTTGATTGACTGATGCAACATGGGTAAGCATTTGTGGGTTGGGTCCTCGGTGTTTACTCTTCCTCCTGGTTTATCCACTTTTCTTTATTTGAATATCATGCCGTGCCGTCAATGCTGTTGTTTGTTTGTGTGCATTGCCACAGTAATTCTGTTTTCACTAAAATGGTAACAGAGTCCATGTGATAGCATACTGCGTTCTCATTTTAGTAAACACACTGCTGTGAAGACTATGAGCAGCAGGAGCATGTGCGCATATGTAAAAGAAAAGTAAGTGCACATGCTGATGCCTCTCATAGTCTTCAGTGTCTTCAATAAAATGTCACCGGAAATGGTGGTATGCGCATACTCGGACTCCAGCGTCATTTTAATGACGACAGAATTATTGTGGCATTGCGTATGCGCTGTCATGAACTGCAATGGTAGCGCAGCGCAATATTTAAATAAGAAAAGGGGGCACATCATAGAGAACATTGGAGGAAACACAGCGAGGACCCAACCCGAAAGGCCTGACCCCACTGTACCCGCCAATCAAAGTGCAGTTCATTTCTGCACTTTGATCAAAGATATTTCTGCAACCAAGCATCCCATCTTTCTACAATAGGCATGCCAGCAATCAGCATCTTAGTGCCAGTTTGGCACTACCTTTAGTTCATATCGCCAAATCCGCGTGGTTGGTTGTCTTTAGTAGAGATGAGCGAACCGGTCGCGGTTCGGCTCGAGGTCGGCTCGCCAAACGGGTGTCCCGTTCGAGTTCGGTTCGTCGAACGTTCGACGAACCGAACTCGAGCCAATAGGCTATAATGGGAGGCAATCACAAACACAGAAAAATGCATGATAAATGTACACAAACAGTTAATAAACATTGCCATAACACTTACCGGTCCTCGCGATCCCTTCTGCACTCTGTCTCCTGCCGCTATTCCATCCGATGATCGCTGAATCCTCCCGTGACCGGCACTGCCAGCAGAGATGCAGGACCTGTCATGATGTCAGAATAGCCATGTGACCAGTCACGTGGCTATTATCTCATTGGCTACAGACTGGTCACATGACTATGACGCGTCATGTAGGACCTGCGAGTGCATCTCTCCGGTACACGGTGCACATATGTGTATCGCCGTGTACCGGCGACATGCTCTAGCACACGGTCGACTCCCCGTTCCGTTAGGGACCGGCTGTCACAGCCGGTCATTAACGGAGATCACCGTTGCCATAGCAAAACAGTTAGCGGTGATGTCACCGCTAACCGCGGCTCAGAGAGCACCGTTGCTATGGTAACGTGTCTGTCAGCTTTACCGCTGTTACCGCTGACAGCCAGCACTGATCACTCACGGAGTGAAGGCTGCACGATTGTAGTGAGCATTGTAGTGAGGATGGAGGTTCCCCAGCCCCAAGTGATGAGCTGGTAATTCTCATCCTCACTACAATCGTCACTACTACTACACTAGTGAGGATTGTAGTGAGCATTGTAGTGAGGATGGAGGTTCCCCAGCCCCAAGTGATGAGCTGGTGAATCTCATCCTCACTACAATCGTCACTACTACTACACTAGAAAGAAAGAAGACAGAAGAGCAGGATCGTGGAGGGCTGACAGGGGGTAATAAAGATGGAGTCTCTAATGTGTCTGTGTATTTATTTCTATTAAAGTATTTTTTCTCTGTGTGGTGTTTTTTTTAACCCTTTATTGGAGATTCCTAATGGCCGGGTCAAACGTGCCTGACATTAAGAATCTCTGGCTTAATACTGGCTAGTAAAACAAAGCCAGTATTAACTCATGATTACCCAACAAGCCACCCGGCTCCAGGGCTGTTGGAAGAGTTGGATACAGCGCCAGATGATGGCGCTTCTATGAGAGCGCCATTTTCTGGGGCGGCTGCGGACTGAAATCCGCAGTAGAGGGGCCCAGAAACCTCGGGCTAACCTGTGCTGCGGATTCCAATCCCCAGCTGCCTAGTTGTACCCGGCTGGACACAAAAATGGGGCGAAGCCCACGTCATTTGTTTTTTAATTATTTCATGAAATAAGTGAAATAATTAAAAAAAAACGGGCTTCCCTATATTTTTGGTTCCCAGCCGGGTACAAATAGGCAACTGGGGGTTGGAGGCAGCCCGTGGCTGCCTGCTGTACCTGGCTAGCATACAAAAATATGGCGAAGCTCACGTCCTTTTTTTTGTAGTTTTTTGGCAAAAAAAATAAAAAATGCTTCCCTGGATTTTCCATTGCCAGTGAAGGTAACACCAAGCAGTGGGGGTTAGCCACCAGTAGCTGCTTGGATTACCCTTAGCTAGCAATACAAAAAATGCAGCGGGAGCCCATATATATTTTTTTTAATTATTTATTTAAATAACTAAAAATAAAATGGGCTTCCCTGTATTTTGATTGCTAGACATCACAGTGCTGTAAAAATAAATCTTTAAAAAAATGACGTAGCGCTCCGCGGTATTTTTGATTCTCAGCGCAGATAAAGCAGACAGCTATGGGTTGCCACCCCCATCTGCCTGCCGTTACCTTGGTTGGCAATCAAAATACAGGGAAGCCCATTAATTTTTTCTATTTAAAAAATGTTTAAAAAAAAAATGACGTTGGGTCCCCCCATTTTTGATAGCCAGCTAGGGTAAAGCAGACGGCTGTAGCCTGAAAACCACAGCTGGCAGCTTTACCGTGGTTGGGGATCCAATGTGGAGGTCCCCTCAGTCTCTTTTTTATCATTATTTTATAAATATTAATAATTACACAATAAAAGTAGGGTCCCCCCCAAATTGGATCACCAGCCAAGGTAAAGCGGACAGCTGTGGTCTGGTATTCTCAGGGTGGGAAGGTCCATAGTTATTGGGCCTTCACAGCCTAAAAATAGCAGGCCGCAGGCACCCCAGACGTGGCGCATCCACTAGATGCGCCAATCCTGGCGCTTCACCCCAGCTCATCCCGTGCCCTGGTGCAGTGGCAAACGGGGTAATAAATCAGGTTGATACTAGCTGTAAAGTCACCTGAGATCAAGCCCAGCAGTTTGTGATGTCATGGCATCTATTAGATACCCAACATCATAAACTGTCAGTACTAACAAAAAAAAAAATCGACAAAAGAAATTTATTTGAAAAAACAGTCCCCAAAACATTTCCTCTTTCACCAATTTATTGTAAGAAAAAAAATAAAGGGGTCCCACGACGACTCTGGACCGTCTAGAATATGGGGGGGAGACACTCAGGGAACGTATCCCCCATTTTCTAGGAGTGCGGACCCTTCATGTGAGGAGTGTGGGTGCAATGAATCTGCACTCACTCTCCCCGGGTCCACAGCAGCAGAGTCCATGTCGTAATGGTTGCTACCAAAGCTGCAATGCCCTGCTCATGAGGTAAGGGCATGCCCAATCAGGAGAACTACTGTAGAGGAAGCTCTGCTCACTGGTATATAGGTGCTCAGAGGTAATAATAGATAAAATTAGTGAGTAACCTCGGCACTCTAAATCTCCCAGACTAAGTCAGTAAGTCAAAACGGATAGTAATGCAAAATCACTCTTTATTGGTCCGTATTAAGAAAAAAAATTTTTTCATAAGCATATATGTTTTTGTCCAAAACAAGTTACAAATGACGTTTCAGCCTGAGCCTTCGTCAGATTGGACTTATCTGCATGTAATCATGAAAAATGACAATAATCAGTATCACATAAGAGTGAGAGAACAATCACATAAACTCGAACAATGTAGAGGTACAATTGGGATGCAGCAAAAAAATTGCAACACAGCAAGAAATGAAACACATGATACAAATGTCATAATACAGTACAAGGACAATATAGTAATGACAAATATGGGGTCAGAGTAGACTTAGACAGCTCTGGTACGAAAGAGATGTCAATCATAAAGTAACATGTGCAGTAGGTGTAGAGCTACAGTATGCATGGCAGAGCTAATGGGTAGACCGACCATAGAAAAAGAACGGAGAAAAAGTGGAGAAAAAGTGGAGAAAAAAATGGAGAAAAAGTGGAGAAAAAGTGGAGAAAAAAATGGAGAAAAAGTGGAGAATAAGTGGAGAATAAGTGGAGAAAAAAAATGGAGAAAAAGTGGAGAAAAAGTGGAGAATAAGTGGAGAAAAAGTGGAGAAAAAGTGGAGAAAAAAATGGAGAAAAAGTGGAGAAAAAGTGGAGAAAAAGTGGAGAAAAAGTGGAGAAAAAAATGGAGAAAAAGTGGAGAAAAAGTGGAGAAAAAGTGGAGAAAAAATGGAGAAAAAGTGGAGAAAAAGTGGAGAAAAAGTGGAGAATAAGTGGAGAAAAAGTGGAGAAAAAGTGTAGAAAAAGTGTAGAAAAAGTGGAGAAAAAGTGGAGAAAAAAATGGAGAAAAAGTGGAGAAAAAGTGGAGAAAAAGTGGAGAAAAAGTGGAGAAAAAAATGGAGAAAAAGTGGAGAAAAAGTGGAGAAAAAATGGAGAAAAAGTGGAGAAAAAGTGGAGAAAAAGTGGAGAAAAAAATGGAGAATAAGTGGAGAAAAAGTGGAGTAAAAATGGAGAAAAAGTGGAGAAAAAGTGGAGAAAAAAATGTAGAAAAAGTGGAGAAAAAGTGGAGAAAAAAATGGGGGAAAAAGTGGAGAAAAAATGGAGAAAAAGTGGAGAAAAAGTGGAGAAAAAAGTGGAGAAAAAATGGAGAAAAAGTGGAGAAAAAGTGGAGAAAAAGTGGAGAAAAAAGTGGAGAAAAAAAAGGAGAAAAAGTGGAGAAAAAGTGGAGAAAAAGTGGAGAAAAAGTGGAGAAAAAGTGGAGAAAAAGTGGAGAAAAAAATGGAGAAAAAGTGGAGAAAAAGTGGAGAAAAAGTGGAGAAAAAAATGGAGAAAAAGTGGAGAAAAAGTGGAGAAAAAGTGGAGAAAAAAATGGAGAAAAAGTGGAGAAAAAGTGGAGAAAAAGTGGAGAAAAAGTGGAGAATAAGTGGAGAATAAGTGGAGAAAAAAATGGAGAAAAAGTGGAGAAAAAGTGGAGAAAAAGTGGAGAATAAGTGGAGAATAAGTGGAGAATAAGTGGAGAATAAGTGGAGAAAAAAATGGAGAAAAAGTGGAGAATAAGTGGAGAAAAAAATGGAGAAAAAGTGGAGAAAAAGTGGAGAAAAAGTGGAGAAAAAGTGGAGAAAAAGTGGAGAAAAAAATGGAGAAAAAGTGGAGAAAAAGTGGAGAAAAAGTGGAGAAAAAGTGGAGAAAAAAATGGAGAATAAGTGGAGAAAAAGTGGAGTAAAAATGGAGAAAAAGTGGAGAAAAAGTGGAGAAAAAAATGTAGAAAAAGTGGAGAAAAAGTGGAGAAAAAAATGGGGGAAAAAGTGGAGAAAAAATGGAGAAAAAGTGGAGAAAAAGTGGAGAAAAAAGTGGAGAAAAAATGGAGAAAAAGTGGAGAAAAAGTGGAGAAAAAGTGGAGAAAAAAGTGGAGAAAAAAAAGAAGAAAAAGTGGAGAAAAAGTGGAGAAAAAGTGGAGATAAAAGTGGAGAAGAAGTGGAGAAAAAGTGGAGAAAAAAATGGAGAAAAAGTGGAGAAAAAGTGGAGAAAAAAATGGAGAAAAAGTGGAGAAAAAGTGGAGAAAAAGTGGAGAAAAAAATGGAGAAAAAGTGGAGAAAAAGTGGAGAAAAAGTGGAGAAAAAAATGGAGAAAAAGTGGAGAAAAAGTGCAGTAAAAATGGAGAAAAAGTGGAGAAAAAGTGGAGAAAAAAATGTAGAAAAAGTGGAGAAAAAGTGGAGAAAAAAATGGGGAAAAAGTGGAGAAAAAGTGGAGAAAAAATGGAGAAAAAGTGGAGAAAAAGTGGAGAAAAAGTGGAGAAAAAATGGAGAAAAAGTGGAGAAAAAGTGGAGAAAAAGTGGAGAAAAAGTGGAGAAAAAGTGGAGAAAAAGTGGAGAAAAAGTGGAGAATAAGTGGAGAAAAAGTGGAGAAAAAGTGGAGAAAAAGTGGAGAAAAAGTGGAGAATAAGTGGAGAATAAGTGGAGAAAAAAATGGAGAAAAAGTGGAGAATAAGTGGAGAAAAAAATG
Source organism: Anomaloglossus baeobatrachus (assembly GCF_048569485.1). Lineage (NCBI taxonomy): Eukaryota > Metazoa > Chordata > Amphibia > Anura > Aromobatidae > Anomaloglossus > Anomaloglossus baeobatrachus. The sequence continues at coordinate 267,738,689 of NC_134358.1, forward strand.
GAGAAAAAGTGGAGAAAAAGTGGAGAAAAAGTGGAGAAAAAAATGGAGAAAAAGTGGAGAAAAAGTGGAGAAAAAGTGGAGAAAAAAATGGAGAAAAAGTGGAGAAAAAGTGGAGAAAAAAATGGCGAAAAAGTGGAGAAAAAGTTGAGTAAAAATGGAGAAAAAGTGGAGAAAAAGTAAAGAAAAAAATGTAGAAAAAGTGGAGAAAAAGTGGAGAAAAAAATGGGGAAAAAGTGGAGAAAAAATGGAGAAAAAGTGGAGAAAAAGTGGAGAAAAAAGTGGAGAAAAAATGGAGAAAAAGTGGAGAAAAAGTGGAGAAAAAGTGGAGAAAAAAGTGGAGAATAAAGTGGAGAAAAAGTGGAGAAAAAGTGGAGAAAACGTGGAGAAAAAGTGGAGAATAAGTGGAGAATAAGTGGAGAAAAAGTGGAGAAAAAGTGGAGAAAAAGTGGAGAAAAAGTGGAGAAAAAGTGGAGAAAAAGTGGAGAATAAGTGGAGAATAAGTGGAGAATAAGTGGAGAAAAAGTGGAGAAAAAGTGGAGAAAAAGTGGAGAAAAAGTGGAGAAAAAGTGGAGAAAAAGTGGAGAAAAAGTGGAGAAAAAGTGGAGAAAAAGTGGAGAATAAGTGGAGAATAAGTGGAGAAAAAAAATGGAGAAAAAGTTGAGAATAAGTGGAGAAAAAAATGGAGAAAAAGTGGAGAAAAAGTGGAGAAAAAGTGGAGAATAAGTGGAGAATAAGTGGAGAAAAAAAATGGAGAAAAAGTGGAGAATAAGTGGAGAAAAAAATGGAGAAAAAGTGGAGAAAAAGTGGAGAAAAAGTGGAGAAAAAGTGGAGAAAAAGTGGAGAAAAAAATGGAGAAAAAGTGGAGAAAAAGTGGAGAAAAAGTGGAGAAAAAAATGGAGAAAAAGTGGAGAAAAAGTGGAGAAAAAGTGGAGAAAAAGTGGAGAAAAAAATGGAGAAAAAGTGGAGAAAAAGTGGAGTAAAAATGGAGAAAAAGTGGAGAAAAAGTGGAGAAAAAAATGTAGAAAAAGTGGAGAAAAAGTGGAGAAAAGGTGGAGAAAAAAATGGAGAAAAAGTGGAGAATAAGTGGAGAAAAAAATGGAGAAAAAGTGGAGAAAAAAATGGAGAAAAAGTGGAGAAAAAGTGGAGAAAAAGTGGAGAAAAAAATGGAGAAAAAGTGGAGAAAAAGTGGAGAAAAAGTGGAGAAAAAGTGGAGAAAAAAATGGAGAAAAAGTGGAGAAAAAGTGGAGTAAAAATGGAGAAAAAGTGGAGAAAAAGTAAAGAAAAAAAATGGAGAAAACGTGGAGAATAAGTGGAGAAAAAAATGGAGAAAAAGTGGAGAAAAAGTGGAGAAAAAGTGGAGAAAAAGTGGAGAAAAAAATGGAGAAAAAGTGGAGAAAAAGTGGAGAAAAAAATGGAGAAAAAGTGGAGAAAAAGTGGAGTAAAAATGGAGAAAAAGTGGAGAAAAAGTGGAGAAAAAAATGTAGAAAAAGTGGAGAAAAAGTGGAGAAAAAGTAGAGAAAAAAATGGAGAAAAAGTGGAGAAAAAGTGGAGTAAAAATGGAGAAAAAGTGGAGAAAAAATGGAGAAAAAAATGGATAAAAAGTGGAGAAAAAGTGGAGAAAGTGGAGAAAAAATTGATAAAAAGTGGAGAAAAAGTGGGGAATAAGTGGAGAAAAAGTGGAGAAAAAAATGGAGAAAAAGTGGAGAAAAAGTGGAGCACCCTTTGGTGCCTTTCATGTGGCACTAAGGGGTGCTTAGCTTTGTATTTAGCCAAAAAAATGAAAAAAAAAATGACGTAGGGTTCCCCCTAGTTTTGTAGCCAGCTAGGGTAAAGCAGACGGCTGCAGCCTGCAGACCACAGCTGGCAACCTCACCTTGGCTGGTAATCCAAAACTGAGGGCACCCCACGCTGTTATTTTAAATTAAATAAATAATTTAAAAAAAAACACGTAGGGGTCCCCCAAAATTGGATCACCAGCCAAGGTAAAGCAGACAGCTGGGGCCTGATATTCTCAGACTAGGGAGGTCCATGGTTATTGGACTCTCCCCAGCCTAAAAATAGCAGGCCGCAGCCGCCCCAGAAGTGGCGCATCCATTAGATGCGCCAATCCTGGTGCTTCGCCCCAGCTCATCCCGCGCCCTGGTGCGGTGGCAAACGGGGTAATATATGGGGTTAATACCAGGTGTGTAATGTCACCTGGCATCAAGCCCTGGAGTTGGTGAGGTCAGGCGTCTATCAGATACCCGACATCACCAACCCAGTCAGTAATAAAAAAAATAGACGACAAACACATTTTTATTTGAAAAAACACTCCCCAAAACATTCCCTCTTTAACCAATTTATTAGAATGAAAAACAAATCCAGGTCTGGTGTAATCCAAGGGGTTGCCATGACGATCCACACTGTCCCAGTCAATGAAGAGCAGGATGTTCCCCATTGGCTGGGAGAGCAATGCAGTGACCTGAGCTAACATCAATGGTTCAGCCCAGGTCACTGCAGGGCATGACAAGTGCTGCTGTCAGCGAGGTACATTACCTGCGCTGATCTCCAGCACTGCCGACAGCCCCTGTCACTGAGTTCAATGACCGGCGCCTTCACAGCCAAGAATCGCGAGAGGCCCGTGACGTCACCGCTAGTCAGTCTCGGGTCGGAAGCGAGAGAAGGTGATGTGACAAGCGGCGACCATGGAGGACAGTGACAGCGCTGAGGTCGGGATGGCGGGACTTCATCACCGCAGGCAGGGCCGGCTCCAGGTTTTTGTGGGCCCCGGGCGGAAGAGTCTCAGTGGGTCCCATAAACACGCAGACACACACACATACACAGATACATACACGTACATATACATATTTAAAGACAAACTCACAAAAATACATATAAACAGACAAATCTATACAGTCATATACACTGACATACATAGATACACATCATACATGCATACATACAGAGACACACACTGCTATGCTGCATACATACATACAGACACACACATACTGCTCTGCATGCATACATACATATAGACAGACGCACACACACTGCTCTGCTACATACATACATATAGACAGACACACACATACTGCTCTGCTGCATACATACAGACACACACACACACTGCTCTGCTGCATACATACATACAGACAGACACGCATACTGCTCTGCTGCATACATACATACAGACACACACACTGCTCTGCTGCATACATACATACAGACACACACACACACTGCTCTGCTGCATACATACATACAGACACACACACACACTGCTCTGCTGCATACATACATACAGACAGACACGCATACTGCTCTGCTGCATACATACATGCATACATACAGACACATATACTGCTCTGCTGCATACATACATGCATACATACAGACACGCATACTGCTCTGCTGCATATATACATGCATACATACAGACACGCATACTGCTCTGCTGCATACATACATGCATACATACAGACAGACACGCATATTGCTCTGCTGCATACATACATACATACATACAGACACGCACACTGCTCTGCTGCATATATACATACATACACGCATACTGCTCTGCTGCATATATACATACATACATACAGACACGCATACTGCTCTGCTGCATATATACATACATACATACAGACACGCATACTGCTCTGCTGCATATATACATACATACATACAGACACGTATACTGCTCTGCTGCATACATACATGCATACATACAGACAGACACGCATATTGCTCTGCTGCATATATATATACAGACAGACACGCATACTACTCTGCTACATATATACATACATACAGACACGTATACTGCTCTGCTGCATACATACATGCATACATACATACAGACACACATATTGCTCTGCTGCATATATATATACATACATACAGACATGCATACTACTTTGCTACATATATACATACATACATACAGACACGCATACTGCTCTGCTGCATATATACATACATACAGACACGCATACTGCTCTGCTGCATATATACATACATACATACAGACACGCATACTGCTCTGCTGCATATATACATACATACATACAGACACGCATACTGCTCTGCTGCATACATACATACATATAGACACGCATACTGCTCTGCTGCATATATACATACATACAGACACGCATATTGCTCTGCTGCATATATACATACATACATACAGACACGCATACTGCTCTGCTGCATATATACATACATACAGACACGCATACTGCTCTGCTGCATATATACATACATATAGACACGCATACTGCTCTGCTGCATGCATACATACAAACACACACCTTGCTCTGCGGGGCCCACACACGCGGCTCCGGGGGTCACACACACGGCTTTGCGGGGCCCACACACGCGGCTCCGGGGGTCACACACATGGCTCTGCGGGGCCCACACACGCGGCTCCGGGGGTCACACACACGGCTCTGCGGGGCCCACACACGCACGGGGGGACAGGGAGGGGCGGGGAGGGAGTGATGTCCCACATACTGATCAGGTCACGGTGCAGATGGGGCCCACACAGCGCCGGAGGGAAGCGATTTGCTGGGGGTCGCTGGCTGGCACTGTGACTCCTTCATCTGTGCGACTGAGCAGGACGCCGGGCAGTAGCTCCGCCCACAGATGATGCTCAATGCAGGAGAACACAGTGGCCTTAAAGGGCCGGCAGGCACAGTTTCCAGTGCCAAGGACTGCTGCCCCCGGGCCGACCGCAGGTAAGCCGAGCGGGACCGTCTGTGTGTGTGTGTGTGTGTGTGTGTGTGTGTGTACATGCTGCGGGCAGGAGGGGGCGGAGTGAGCTGAGCAGGAAAGTGTGGACTTCCTGCACGTAACTAGGGTAAACATCGGGTTACTAACCAAAGCGCTTTGGTTGGATACCCGATGTTTATCTTGGTTACCAGCTTCTGGCAGGCTGCCAGCGATGGCTCCTGCACACTGTAGCTGTAAAAAGCCCTGCTTTTTGCTGCTAGAACTGTTCTCGAACTTATCTAGAACTATCGAGCTTTTGCAAAAAGCTCGAGTTCTAGTTCGATCTCGAACAACCCCAAAAATCACTCGAGCCTAGAACTGGAGAACCACGAACCGCGAACCGCGCTCAACTCTAGTCTTTAGACCGTTACATAAACATAGTAGAAATGTAACCTTATAATTACCCATAGTTAATTTATACTCTTTCTGGTCTATTTTATGCAAAAAATCCAGCCATGTGTATTTTGTTTCCTGGATCCCATCAAGGTATGTTGCGGGGAAGTGAGGAAGACAGTGCACCGACTGATAAGTGTGTTAAACATACATTTTACTATTTTTTCTAAGTTTTCTGGACTTTTTGAGAGCATCTTCTATTTTTATATGTTATGTTCTCATGTAGTGTGAGGTCAGTGACCAATTTTTTTCATTGCATAATAGTGGGTAGCTTCCCACATACATCTTAGTGGTATTGCCTTTCTGGCAAGAAATATAATCTCACAGAGAAATATTTTATCACAGTTGGGCCACTGATACGTGATTGAATGCCTCAATTAAAGATATCTAAGAAAGGTTTTGCCAGAGATATTATATAAGATATGAATTTTGTTAACCCCTTCACCTTGGCCGTTTTTCTGGGGTTCTGTCAATTTGCCATATGAGTTCTTGTTATTTTGTACTTTTAAATGAAAACATAAGATTTACCATATAGTGTACTGGAAAATTGCAAAAATTGTGGAAATATCGAAAAAAAGTGCGATTGTATGATTGTTTTTGGGTTATTTTATTCACCGTGTTTATTATACGGTAAAACTGATGTGTTGATGTGATGTTTATCCAAAAAAAAGTGGCCACTTTTTGTGCCATTTTCTGCGACCTGTAGCGTTCTCATTTTTGGGGATCTATGGCTCAGTGACAGCTTATTTTTTGCGTCTCGAGCTGACATTTTTAACTGTACCATTTTTGCGCAGATGTTACATATTGATCGCCTGTTATTGCATTTTGCGCAAAATTTGCGGTGACCAAAAAACGCAATTTCAGTGTTTGGAATTTTTTTGCTGTTACGCCGTTTACGAATCAGGTTAATTGATTTTATATTTTGATAGATTGGGCATTTCTGAATGCAGTGATACCAAATGTGTGTAATTTTTTTATTTTTTTTACCTTTTTCAATGGGGCGAATGGGGGTGATTTGAAGTTTTTGGTTCTTTATTTTTTTACATTTTTTAAACCTTTTTTTTACTTTACTAGTCCCCTTAGGGGACTATAGCAATCAGCAGTCTGATCGCTATTCATTTCTGTTGATCACAGCTACACGGCTGTGGTCACCAGAAATACTCACTCTCGTAACACAGGCCACTTGATTGGGTGAAACAGGAAGGGAGTCATGTGAGCTACAGAAGTCATCACATGACCCCGTGCTATCATGGCAACTATTGGCTCACAGTGATCAGGTCACGGTGCTGCCGATGGAGCCAGGTGAGAGAAGATCTATCGCAGCGGGGATTTAAATCGTGATGTCACATTTTGACAGTGCGATTTAAGGGGTTAACAGGAATGGGTAGATCGCTTATCCACTCGTGCCTGCGAGGCATACATGTCAGCTGTTCAAATCAGCTGACACGTGTGCAGATCACCTATAGCTGTTCACAGCAGCTGCAGGTGATTACAACTATAGGGCTTAGCACATAATGTTACGGCCTGTGGTCGTTAAGTGGTTAAAAGACAATAAAGTTTTATTTTCAAAAATTTGACATAGCGTAGTTTTTTCATGTTATTTCAAAAATAGCAAAACTCAGGGTTATCCCATAACTGATTTGCTCTCATCTGGTCAGTAAAATTTAGAATACATTTGCTTTCTTTAAAGACCTTTACTGCCATACTGTGGCGGTGTAAGAGACCATGCAATTCGTCTTTAAGGAACCTCATGCATCATCTAGAGTTCACGCCTACAAGCGGTACAATGTTGGTTCTGATTTAAAAGGGCTCCGGCACCAACGGGCCCCCTTCACTTTTAGTTCTCTGCAATGCTTCAATGCTAAACTTAGGTTTTGGAAAGCCCCGTATAAAGAATATTTAAGTGATTTTAATAGAGGAGTGCTCCAGTATATAAAGATTTTTCAGAATAATTATCATTTTGCTAAGTTTAATTTTCCTGGGTACTGAGAGAGGAAATTGTAACCAACGCTCAAACTTCTTTTCAAGCATATTTAACAAATGGTATGCATTATCTTTTTACTCTATAAATTAGACATTTGTTGATGATGATCCCAAGATATTTGAATTCATTTACAATTTGTAAGCCATAATCTAAAGGGCTAAATATTTTTTTAGTGGCATTCCAAAGGTTGTTCCAATTTATGGTGAGTCCTAAGAATTTCATTAATTGGTTATTTAGGTTAATTGCCTTAGGGACGGAATGCTCAATAGAAGATAGAAGAATCAAATCAACAACATATAGTCCTTCTTGAAACGACCTAAAGTTTATCTTTATTTCCTCTTCCAAATTATCCTGCCTAATTTTAAGAGTGATGGGTTCGATTGCCAAAGCCAAAAGCATTGGGGACAGATGCACCTCGGCCTATAAAGGTTGATAAAATAAAATTTCCAAAAATACTGCCATACTGTTTTACTAATAACAAATAAATGGTCTGCACTCAGGCTGAGTTGAGGATGGTGCTAGTGAAAATGGGGTAATACCCGAAAGTCATGTATGAATAAATTCACTGCACTCGTTATTGAACGTGAAATAATTTTTAATGAAACGTGGAAAAGAAAAAATATCCAACGACGTTTCGACCCACCGGGTCTTTATCAAGTCGCTAGAGTGAAAATACAAACATATAATCAATATTAAAGAAAGTAAATACAGTAATTCCTAATATACAATATAAATGTATACAAAATATATGCAGATAAAACAGATCAAAATATCAAGTCCAGGATATGGTGGTATGTAGATATGGGAACAGTTGCTATGGCAACATAGTAACAAGTAGAATTTTATATTCCGTTCAAATTACAAGTATCATATTTATATGTTATCTGCTTATAGACACAAGAAATTAGATGTAAAATCATTAAATGCTGGAGTTTGAATAGCATCACTGAGGCATAATGGATAAACAGGAGAAATGCAGACAATAGTAAGTACACCGGCAAGGATTTACCTGTCTGATGGGTGACTGTATAAGGTGAGGAATAGAGTACACTGAAGCACTAAGGCTATGTGCACACGTTGCTTTTTTTTCAGTGCGGAAAAAAACGCACCCTCTGGCAGAGGGGAGAATTGTAAACAATGCTTTTTGAGAAAAACGCATCGAAAACGCATGCGTTTTTCATGCGTTTTTTTAGGTGCGTTTTTTTAAGACTTGTCAGTGTTAATAAAGTTGGTTGAACACAGACCTTTGGAAAAAAAAACCTGTGATGTCATTTCCTTCTCCACATTCTGTTTGGATAAATGGGAGGGCTTGGAATGGAAGGAGCACCATTTGAATTTTGGAAAAGTTGAAATAAACTTCGTGCACCATGTCACATTAGCAGGGCCCCTTGGGTACCTATACGTCAGAAAACCCCCACAAGTGACCCCATTTTGGAATTTGCACCTCTCAAGGATTTTATTCAAGAGTATATTAAGCATTTATAATCCACAGCTACTTCCCCCAAAATGTTGCTGTTGCAACAATATTCTCACTTTTAGGCCCGTTTCACACGTCAGTGAAAAACACTGATGTTTTTCACTGGCGTGTAAAACACGCACATGTCCCTCCGTGTGCCGTGAATCACGGCACACGTGGGTTGTCTAAGTGCAATCCGGGCTCCGTTCTCCGTGGCCTGTGATTGCACTCAGTAATCATCTCACCTGCGCCCGCTCCCGCTCTCCATGGTGCTGATCGCTCCCGCGGTGCAGCATCCGGCTGGTGCTGACCCCCGCAGCAGCTGCTTCTGGGTCGGCTGTGTCGCGCATCATGAATATGCGCGACAATAATGAGCCGGCTCAGAAGCAGCAAGCTGCACGGGCTGCAGAGGACATCGCTGGACGCCGGGTGAGTTAAAATGATTTTTATTTTAAAAGCACGTTTTTTTCTGGCACGTGGTCCGTGGAACATCAGTGATTCCAGAAAAAAATGGACATGTCTCCGTGCGGCAATCACGCACACGCGGGTACGCCGCACGGAGACATGTGCAGTGAAAAATCACTGACGTGTGAACAGACCCATTCATTATAATGGGTCTGCTTATGTCAGTGATTCTGGTATGTTTAAAAAATAGCACAAACATACCAGAATCACTGACGTGTGAAAGAGGCCTAGGGCTATGTGGCCATGATCCAGCGACACGGCGTCTAGTACACAGTGTCAGCCTTCCTGCAGTTGCCCATGCCCACGATTTGGGTTCAGGCTGTTGTGGAGCTCTATGCTACCTGCAGAGAACACTCTCGTCTCCGCAGCATAAATTGACATGCTGAGGCTCGGGAAGCCACGCCACCGGTCAGTTTATGCTGCGGAGAAAAGAAGCACAGTGGGCATGGGATCTCCAAAAATCCTTCCATTGTGCTTCTACTGCACAACGCAGCGTTATGGACGCAGGGAAAACACTCAGCGCCCATAACGCTGCAAACCCTGATTGTGGGCACACAGCCTAAAAAGTGTCAATGGATGAATGGATGTCAAATATATATAACGTCCCACCCCCGCCTGCATATTCTAAGCTGGCACCTTTAGTACCTTTCATGTGGCACTAAAGGGTGCCTAGCTTAGTATTTATCCAAAAAAAAAAAAACAATGAAAAAAATGGCGTGGGGTCCCCCCTATTTTTGATAGCCAGTCAGGGTAAAGCAGACAGCTGTAGCCTGCAAACCACAGCTGGCAGCTTCATCTTGGCTGGTGATCAATTTGGAGGGCTCCCCAGGCTTTTTTTTTATTTATAAATAAAGAATTAAAAAAAAATAACGTGGGGTCCCCCCAAATTAGATCACCAGCCAAGGTGAAGCTGACAGCTGGGGTCTGGTATTCTCAGGGTGGGAAGAGTCATGGTTATTGGACTCTTCCCAGCCTAAAAATAGCAGGCCACAGCCGCCCCAGAAGTGGCGCATCCATTAGATGCGCCAATCCTGGCGCTTCACTCGAACTCATCCCGCGCCCTGGTGCGTTGGCAAATGGGGTAATAAATGGGGTTGATACCAGATGTGTAATGTCACCTGGCATCAAGCCCAGCAATTAGTGATGTCACGGCGTCTATCAGATACCAGACATAACTAATTGACAGTAAACAAAAGCAAAAAAAATGACAACATTTTTTTTATTAGAAAAAACACTCCCCAAATCATTCCCTTGTTCTCCAATTTAATCAAAAAATTTGAAAAAAATGGGTCCGCAGAAATCCATTTGGACGTCCCACGTCGCCTCTGGACCTTCTAGAATATGGGGGCACGTTCAGGGAACGTATCCCCCATTTTCTAGGAGGGCAGACCCTCCATTTGAGGAGAGTGGGTGCCAAAAATCTGCACCCACTCTCCCCGGGTCACAGCTGCAGAGTGCCGAGCAACCAGCACAGCTCACACTGAACACAGTGCTGGCTGTCAGCTGCTCTGCACATGTGACCGGCTAGCGTGCACTGTGAAGGAGGAGGGGGCCGCGGGGGATCAGCGCTGCGACCGGACAGGTAAGGGGGAATACCGGGGGGAATAGGGGGTGACCTGGCAGGGCCTGGGGGGCATTTTTCTGTCGCATGTCTCAAGGCACATGCGACAGAAATCATAGGAGCAGGGCGGCCGGTGCGCTAATGTGCACGCGGCCATGTTGGATTTTCGGGAGGGGGGTCGGGGGTCGGGGCGGGCACTTTGGCGACACCGGGGGCTTTCCAGGACTTTGCCAGGAAGTGAGGTCAACAGGAAACCTCTTGACCTCACTTCCAGGTAAATGCCTGCGTTCTGGCATGCCGACAAAGCCCGCGGACCGCAACAAAAAAGCAGCTCACTGCGGTGTAGCTGCGTTCTGACCCCACATCATTAATTTAATGGGGGAGAGAACTCAGCCACAACGCACAAAAGAAGTGACATGCTGCTTTTCTTACCGCACCGATTTTTGGCATCCAAAACGCTGCGTTTAGAAACGCCGCGTGTGCACTGATTTTTCGGCTTTCTCATACACTTTGCTGGGAAAGCTGAACGCATGCAATTTGCCACTGAAACGCTGCGGTTCTAAACGCAGCGTTTCCACGGTAAAAAACGCAACGTGTGCACACAGCCTAAGATAATTGAAAAAGGTGCCTGGTGAAATAGAACAAAATCAGTGGATGTAGCACTAAGAGATAAGAAATTGCAGTTAGAATAGAACAAAGTGCTCATAATTACCTTATAGATAAGATGTGCATGCGCAGCCCCTGCTGGAGAATTCTAGTTTATTAGAGATAAGAGACGAGGAGGGGGAGTATATATCCCAGATTGACTGGCAGAGCAGCCAGTCAGGAGAGAGAAACAGGTAGGCACGGCACATACCATGTGCTCCAGCATCAGAATGGAAGACGTGGCAGGCAGGACATTAGAGCAGGGGACGCATGCGTGGTAAGAGGGATTTGGGACTTAGAAAATGAAAGAGAAAGAGCACTGGATCACAGGAATGGGGAAGCATAATAGGGTGGTTACAGGATCAGAGATGAGTGTATAGATAAGGAGTAGATTATGTAGGACATGAAAAAATGAGGAATAAAGAAAGATGAGAGGAAAGAGGGGAATTGATATGAATAATGGATGTGCATATGTATATGAATGCACTTGTATGTGTGAAAGAAATAAAAATAAAAATAAAAGTAAGAATAAAAATGATAATATTAAAAATAAAAATAAAACATAAATAATGAAAAACAAGGAATAATGAATAAAAAATAAAAAAATATAAAAATAAAGAGTGAATGAAGAAAAGGAAAAAAATAATAAATAAATAATAATAATAATAATAATGATAATATTTTGATGTGTTTTATCTGCATATATTTTGTATACATTTATATTGTATATTAGGAATTACTGTATATACTTTCTTTAATTTTGATTATATGTTTGTATTTTCACTCTAGCGACTTGATAAAGACCCAGTGGGTCGAAACGTCGTTGGATATTTTTTCTTTTCCACGTTTCATTAAAAATTATTTCACGTTCAATAACGAGTGCAGTGAATTTATTCATACACTGTTTTACTATACAGTAATTTAGTTCAGATACAAAATGTATCATTAAATCCAAATCTAAGTAAAACTTGATGTAAAAATTCATATTCATTAGAAAAGCTATTGCTGTATCTAGTGAGGCTATAGCCCATGATTTCCTGCATTTATATCCAAATTGAGTCAGGATTTGAAGTCATCTAATATTAGATGAGGTTTACCTTCCTGGCATAAAAGTAGACGGATCCAAATGAATAATGTCATAAATTACTGCCTTTAATCTGTTTGCTATAATTTTTGTAAGTATTTTATAATCTGTATTTAGGAGAGAAATGTGACTGTTTAGAGCTGCATTCCTCAGCCGGTTTATCTGGATTTTGGATTACTACTATAGTGGAATCATAAAAGGATTGAGGCAGAGAGCCCCTCGATATAGAATCAGAAAAAGTTTGTAGCAGGATTGGACCTATTTAATCTGTTTATCTCTTATATAGTTCTACAGGCATGCCATCAGGGGCCAGTGTTTTCGCATTTGAAAGTGACATTATAGCATCTCTGATTTAATCTAAACTAATGTCCCTAAACAGAAGCAAATGATTCTGAGAGAAGAGTTGTGAAACTTTAATTTGATCTAAATATTAATTAATCTCCAAAATTGTATGATACAGTATAGAGAAGAATTTGCTGACTTCATGAAACCTTGTTACGATCTGTCCGATTTAAGTAAAGGAGGGTCATCTTTTGTTTTAATGCTTAGAATAGTGGGGAAGGCTTTATTTTGTTTGACAATATATGCTAGAATATACTGTACTGGTTTCCCAAGAAAAACTAGTGATAGGTGAGTGTGCTCGCCACACCTTGATACTTCATCAAGCATCAAGTTGTTCAGGCACACTCTGTTCTTGGGCAAGTATCGCGTCTACTAGGGCAACATGGTTGAGTACCCACCCCGCATGTTTCGTGGCTGTTTTTCTGCCTGCCTCCCAATCATGTTAATACCATAGGCAAGTTGGCTTCTGCCACTACTTTGAATGCCAGTCGCAATGCGTCATCGGTTTTTATAAGACCCAGTAGCGCAAAGCTTGGCACAGGGTTTATAACCTTACAGTCCTTGCTGCTGCACTATAAAACCAAAAGTCCTTTGTGGTTACTACATCTATTCTATTCCCTATTAATACTGCTGTTAGCTGCATTCACCGTAGAGCTAGCTGCCAGAGGAGTGTTAAATTTGTATTAGAGGCATATACAGTGCTGGCCAAAAGTATTGGCACCCCTGCAATTCTGTCAGATAATACTCAGTTTCTTCTTGAAAATGATTGTAATCAGAAATTCTTTGGTATTATTATCTTCATTTAATTTGTCTTCTATGAAAAACAAAAAAAAAATTGTCATAAAGCCAAATTGGATATAATTCCACACCAAACATAAAAAGGGGGTGGACAAAAGTATTGGCACTGTTTGAAAAATCATGTGATGCTTCTCTAATTTGTGTAATTAACAGCACCTGTAACTTACCTTTGGCACCTAACAGGTGTTGGCAATAAGTAAATCACACTTGCAGCCAGTTGACATGGATTAAAGTTGACTCAACCTCTTTCCTGTGTCCTTGTGTGTACCACATTGAGCATGGAGAAAAGAAAGAAGACAAAAGAACTGTCTGAGGACTTGAGAATCCAAATTGTGAGGAAGCATGAGCAATCTCAAGGCTACAAGTCCATCTCCAAAGACCTGAAAGTTCCTGTTTCTATGGTGTCATCAAGAAGTTTAAAGCCCATGGCACTGTGGCTAATCTCCCTAGATGTGGAAGGAAAAGAAAAATTTACGAGAGATTTCAACGCAAGATTGTGTGGATGGTGGATAAAGAACCTCGACTAACATCCAAACAAGTTCAAGCTGCCCTGCAGTCCGAGGGTACAACAGTGTCAACCCGTACTATCCGTCAGCGTCTGAATGAAAAGGGACTGTATGGTAGGATACCCAGGAAGACCCCACTTCTTACCCCGAGACATAAAAAAGCCAGGCTGGAGTTTGCCAAAACTTACCTGAGAAAGCCTAAAATGTTTTGGAAGAATGTTCTCTGGTCAGATGAGACAAAAGTAGAGCTTTTTGGTAAAAGCCATCAACATAGAGTTTACAGGAAAAAAAAAGAGGCATTCAAAGAAAAGAACACGGTCCCTACAGTCAAACGTGGCAGAGGTTCCCTGATGTTTTGGGGTTGCTTTGCTGCCTCTGGCACTGGACTGCTTGACCGTGTGCATGGCATTATGAAGTCTGAAGACTAACAACAAATTTTGCAGCATAATGTAGGGCCCAGTGTGAGAAAGCTGGGTCTTCCTCAGAGGTCATGGGTCTTCCAGCAGGACAAAACACACTTCAAAAAGCACTAGAAAATAGTTTGATAAAAAGCACTGGAGACTACTAAAGTGGCCAGCAATGAGTCCAGACCTGAATCCAATAGAATACCTGTGTAGAGATCTCAAAATGGCAGTTTGGAGAAGGCACCCTTCAAATCTCAGGGACCTGGAGCAGTTTGCCAAAGAAGAATGGTCTAAAATTCCAGCAGAGCATTGTAAGAAACTCATTGATGGTTACGGGAAGCGGTTGTTCGCAGTTATTTTGGTTAAAGGTTGTGCAACCAAGTATTAGGCTAAGGGTGCCAATAATTTTGTCTGGCCCATTTTTGAAGTTTTGTGTAAAATGATCAATGATTTGATTTTTGTTTCATTCTCTTTTGTGTTTTTTCATTGTAAGCAAAATAAATGAAGATAATAATACCAAAGAATTTGTGATTGCAGTCATTTTCAAGAAGAAACTGAGTATTATCTGACAGAATTGCAGGGGTGCCAATACTTTTGGCCAGCACTGTAGGTATGGATTATAAAAATTGTATTCTGAGGCACTCCTCTACATTATTTTATGGTGTATTGCAGTCTCTCCTTCTGATTTTTGGCAGCCTTTGCACATAGTGCATAGGCTTTATTAGTCTAGGAGTCCCACTCATTAACAATAGGGAAAAAAATCTATTTTGTGTCCCTTCTCTACATGTCTTGCAGGGTGTAATGCAGTCACTCCTTCTAATCTTTGGTAGCTTCTGCACATAGTGCATAGACTTTACTCATCTTGGAGTCCCACTCTTTGCAAAATGGAAAAAATTGTGTTCTGAGACACTACTCTACATGTCTTGCAGGATGCAATGCAGTCTATCTTTCTAATTTTGGCAGCCCTTGGACACAAGGAATAGACTTTACTAATCTTGGAGTCCCAGTCCTTACAAAATGGAAAAAAAATGATTCTGAGGCACTACTCTACATGTCTTCCATGGTGTTTGCAGTGCCTCATTCTATATTTTTGCAGCCTATGCTCATAGTGCATAGGCTTTACTAGTCTATGAGTCCCACTACTTAATGATGGAAAAAATGGTTTTCTGTTGCCCACCTCTATGTGTCTTCCAGACTGTATTGCAGTCCCCCTTCTATTTTTTTACAACTCTTTCACAACTTGCCTCAGCTTTTCTAGTCTAGGAGTCCTACTTATTAATAGTGGCAAAAAATGGTTTTCTGACGCCCTCGTCTATGTGTCTTCTAATGTCTATTTTACCACACTTGAAATTATTTTACCATTTACCCCTTATATCATATAATAAATTGGATGGTCATTCAAAATCAAAACTCATCTTCAAAAAGCAATCTTTCACATGCATTTGTAAATGGAAAAATAAAAAAGTTATGACTCTTGGAATAAGAGGAAGAAAAAACAAAAACAAAAAACAAAAATTGCTCAGTCTTTAAGGGGTTAACAAAATGTGTACAAGGTCCTCATTTATGTCTAATACATGTATCAAAGTCCCTTTTTCTTCTAATTTTTGGCAGATCTTGTCGGCCTTGGCTTTATGAGTTTCAGAGTCCATACTCCATAAATTAAGCAGGATGTGTCTAACCACACACTACATACCCAAACAAGGAAGTAAAATGTTAAAATTACATTTACTGCTGACGACTAGCGAGTATAGTTTTATTTACCCTATACTATATCATCTACTGTAGTCATAGGTTGATGAGGAAATACGGTGGGAGATGGAGGGTATCCTATGTTTTGATACTTTACGGACCCTGCAAATGAAAATGGTGGCTGCAATCTATTTTAGCCAAACTGCTGTTGAAAAATTCAAATAATGCTCCTTCTGTTCTGAGCCCTGTTATTTGTCCAACAGAAGTTTTTGGCTTCAAGTGGGGTATCCCCGAGCTCAAACAAAAGTGGATAACAAACCTTGGGGTCTACTTTTTTGTGCTACCTTTTGCAAAAGTAAATAATTTGGGGTAAAGCAACATTTTTGTGAAATCAATGAAAATATTTAATATGACGACCCGTTGTTATCAAATTCTGTGTATTACCTCGAGTGCTCAAATTGCTCACTAAAATTCTTGAGTGCATAGTTTCAAGAATGGGGTCACTTGTGGGGAGTTCTGCTGTTTAGGAACTTTAGGGGCCATACAAATGTGATATGGTGCCCCTAATCTATTTCAGCCAAATTTATGTTTCAAAAGTGAAATGGTGATCCTTTCCTTTTGAGCCTTGCCGTTTGTCAAACTAGAGGTTTCTGACCACATGTGGGGTATTAGCACACTCAGAAGAAACTGGTTATCAAATTGATGGCTCCATTTTGTCAGGCTATCCATTGTAAAAATGAAAATTTTGAGGTTAAAGTAACATTTTAAAGTGAAAATTATTATTATTTTTTTTCATTCTACTTTGCATTATTTCCTATGTAGCACCTAAAGAGTAGAGATGAGCGAACCGTTTGCGGTTCATCTCGAGCTTGGTTCGTCGAACGGAGGTCGTGTTCGAGTTCGGTTCGACGAACCACTCTAACCCCATAGGAAACAATGGGAGGCAATTGCAAACACATAAAAACACCTAGAAAACACCCTCAAAGGTGTCCAAAAGGTGAAAAACAACTCACAACACAAACACATGGGAAAGTGACAAGAACAAATTCTCATGCGAAAACAAAACAGCGTTATGAGGAAAAATAGGACGAGACAAAGATATAGGCATGGCATGCCCTTCTAAAATCATGTAACACACCACAAGGTGACTCCAAGCGGAGTCTCCCTTTTTTCCGAAAATTGAGCCACACAGATACCCCTTCAGTGGCAGCACTTATGCCCCAGTTGTACACTTCACAGGTAGATTTGCATCAAGCACATTCAAAAATACGGCATCCTTAACCGTCCCCAGGATGACACCGGGGTAGCTAGCAAAGTCTGTGCTGATCCCAGATCTGTTCATCTTGCATCATTTTTAGAAACACTGCAAGCAAGGGTTACTCCAAGCGGAGTCTCCCTTTTTTCCAAAAATTGGGCCACAGAGACACCTCCTTCAGTGGCAGCATTTGTGCCCCAGTTGTACACTTCACAGGTAGATTTGAATCAAGCAAATTCCAAATCCACAAGCCTTTATTCTCCACAGGATGACACCGGGGTAGTAAAGTCCTTGCGGATCCATGACTTGTTCATCTTGATGAACGTTAGTCTGTCCACATTGTCAGTGGACAGACGCGTGCGCTTATCTGTCAGCACACAGCCAGCAGCACTGAAGACACGTTCTGAGACAACGCTGGCAGCTGGAAACGACAAGATCTCCAAGGCGTAAATGGAGAGCTCTGGCCATTTTTCAAGATTTGAAGCCCAAAATGAGCAAGTTAATTTGGAGATATTCCTGTATCATCCTCTCCAGCCGTTGACTATGTGTCAGACTTCTTGTCTCTGGTGGCCTTGCAAAGGATGGTCTAAAAAAATTATGAAACGATTAAATAAAATTGCTGTTACCAGCACCAGATACGGTGCTGCTGGTACGGGTAGACTGTTGATGATGAGACAGTCCCATGTTTGTCAAGTTACAACTGGGAGATTCACTCCGTGCACCACGGTGGTTTAGTGGAAAAGCCGAGCTAAGATCGAGTAACAGCTTCTGCTGATACTCCTGCATACGTGCGTCCCTTTCTATGGCTGGAATTATGTCACAAAATTTGTACTTGTACCAGGGATCTAATAGTGTGGCTAGCCAGTAGTCATCATCACTTCTAATTTTGACAATGCGAGTGTCATGTTGTAGGTAGTGCAGCAAGAAGGCGCTCATGTGTCTTGCACAGCCATGCGGACCAAGTCCGCGCTGTGTTTATGGCATAGAGTTGCTAATTGTTCTTTCTTCTTCTGACATCTCCCCCCAACCTCTTTCAACTGAAATTTGACTAAGGTCTCCCTCATCCGCTGAGTCTTCCATGTCCATGGACAGTTCCTCCTCCATTTCATCATGTTCTTCTCCACCTTCCTCAACATTTTGCCTGCTACCATGCGCCCTTGTTGATCACTGTCCCCCATTGTCCCATGCCTGCCGCCTTGGTGATGATGAACGTCTGGACCTTGATGATGTTGTTGTCCCTTGCACATATGAATCCTCCTGTAGTTCCTCCCCTTCCTGTTGTCCCACCCCCTGACTCCGAATAGTGTTTAGCATGTACTCCAGCATGTAAATGACTGGAATTGTCATGCTGATAATGGCATTGTCAGCGCTTAACATATTTGTCGCCATGTCGAAACTGTGCAGAACTGTGCATAGGTCCTTAATCTGAGACCACTCCATGAGGGAGATCTTCCCCACCTCTGCATCTCGTTGGCCCAGGCTATATGTCATGACATATTGTACCAGTGCTCGGCGGTGCTGGCACAGTCGCTGTAACATGTGGAGAGTCGAATTCCAGCGTGTCGGCACATCGCATTTCAGGTGATGAACCGGCAGGCCGAAAGACTTCTGGAGCGATGCAAGTCGCTCAGCTGTGGCGGTTGAATGGCGGAAGAGAGCAGACAGTTTCCGTGCTCTGTTCAGAAGGCCATCTAGGCCGGGATAGTGTGTTTAAAATTGCTGGACAACAAGGTTCAACACGTGAGCCATACAAGGCACGTGTGTCACCTTGCCCAGGCAAAGGGCCGCACCCAGGTTTGTAGCATTGACGCACACGGCCTTACCTGGCTGCAGGTTGAGTGGAGACAACCATTTACCAAACTCAGTCTCCAGAGCTGCCCACAACTCAGCCGCTCTGTGACTTATTTCCAAGACATTTCAAGCTAAAGACTGCCTGATGCCGTTGCGCTCTGCTTCCAGCATAGTAATAAGGTGTGTGTAATTCCTTGTGCGCAGTTACAACGCTGGTGGCCTGACCAGGCAGGCTTGGGGCGGAGATGGAGGACCCAGACGAGGTTGAGGAGGCAGAAGCAGTGGAGGAACTTGGACAGACAGAGGATTGACGCACAAGTCGTGGGGACGGCAAGACTTGTGCAGCAGACCCTTCACCATCTATCACCATAGTTACCCAGTGCCCAGTCAGCGACATGTAACTCCCCTGTCCATGCTTACTGGTCCAAGTATTGGTGGTGAAATGCACCCGTTCTTACACAGAGTTTCTCAAGGAAGCGGTGATGTTGTGTGCGACATGCTGGTGTAGCGCAGGCACACCTTTCTTAGAGAAGTAGTGGCGACTTGGCATCTGGTACTGGGGCACAGCGACGGACATAAGGTCTCGAAAATCCTGTGTGTTCACCAGGCGGAAAGGCAGCATTTTGGTAGCCAAGATTTTACAGAGGGATAAAGTCAACCTCTTAGCTTTGTCATGGGTCGGAGGAAATTACCGTTTATTTGTCCACATCTGAGGGACAGAGATCTGGCTGCTGTGTGGAGACAGTGGGGAGTAGTGTGTCCCTGGAAAAATGCAGGTTTGTGAGGAAAGTGCAGTCAGAGACATGATGTTGCCTTCATCCAAAGTTGGTGTGGTCGATGTCTGATAGAGCTGTACACCCGCACTTGTTTCACCTTCCAAACCAACTGACGACCTACCAAGAAAACTTTCTGTTGCTGTTACAGTGGGGGAAGTTGTGCATGGAAAACCAGGTGTGACAGCTGTCCCCACAGTCCTAGAAGATGAAGAGCGCGCGGATGCACTGGAAGGGGCAGGCGGTGGATGGTCCGCTCCACTAGGCCGCATTGCAGCATGGTGAGCTTCCCACGGCGACATATAATATTTATTCATGTGACAATTCATGGAAAAAGGTGTCAAACTGCTGATGTTTTTGCCTCTACTTACAGATTGCCGACAAATTTTACAGATCACATGATTTGGGTGATCCTTTGCAAGGTCAAAAAAGGACCAGGCTAGGCAAGGCTTTGAGGAAATGCGACCTGCTGAGCCACCCCGACTAGTGCTCAGAGGCAGAGTGGTGGCTGAGGATGCAGTTGTAGACGTGCTACAAGTACTCCTCCTCTGTCCAGGAAGGCGCAAGGTAACTTCGTCGTCAGTTGCATCCTCTACCGCCTCTGTTGACCTCCTCGAGTGTCTGACTGTGGGTTGACAGTAGGTAGGATCTAGAACTTCCTCATCAAGCATTGCGTTTGCACTCCCCTCACCCTCAGACCTAGCCTTTTCCTGCCCTGACCGAATATTTAAGATGTCATCCTAATCTGGATTCTGCGTCTCATCGTCATCAGTATGTTCCTCATTGTCTCTACCAACAGGTGTTACAGTTTGTGAATAAGGGTCAACATTATGCTCAGAAACTTGGTCATCACGGCCTGAATCTGAGTCACAAAGGTTCTGGGCATCACTGCAGACCATTTCCTGGTCTGTACTCACTGTTGCTTGGGAGCATACCTCTGATTCCCAGGCTATAGTGTGACTGAACAGCTCGGCAGACTCAGCCATCTCTGTTCCACCATACTGTGCAGGGCGGATGGAGACTTGAGAGATCGGAGAAAGCAAGTGTGATTGGGATGACAACACAGAGGACTGAGTTTTTTTGGATGCGGTAGTTGAGGTGGAGGAGAGGGCACTTGTTGGAGCACTTGAGATCCATTCAAGCATGTGCTTTTTTTGTGCATCATCTACCTTTGTTACAGTTGTTCGTGTCTGTATAAAAGGGAGCACATCGGATTGTCCACGGAACGTAGTAGACATCTTACTTTTGCTGGAAGATGGCTTATCTTCAGCAGATGTTAATGTAGCTTTGCCACCTTCCCCACGAACAAAAACTTTTTTTCCTTTCCCAACACGCCTGTTCCCCTTTCCACCAGCATTTGTCATTTTGCCACTCATTTTGATAGCGACAAGATTGTCCACTTAAAATGTGGTAGTAAAAATTGAGAGGTGGTGTAGATTGGAGAGGTGGTCTAGCTTTATTGACAGCTGAAGAAACAACACTGACTATCCCTGACAATGCAACTATGGCCCTTAAACTGGCAGCATAGTTTGCTATTATAATAGCTTTGTAAAAATGTGCAGGAGGGTAGAATGCTGAGGTGCTGAAAATTGCTTGGCACCAGTGGGACACTAATGGAGTACAGCAGCCACTTTTTGGATGCCACTAAGTTTCAGCACTGGTTGCTATTAAAATAGCTTAGTAAAAATGTGCAGGAGGGTGGAATGCAGAGGTGCTGAAAATTGCTTGACACCAGTGGGACACTAATGGAGTACAGCAGCCACTTTTTGGATGCCACTAAGTTTCAGCATTGTTTGCTATTAAAATAGCTTAGTAAAAATGTGCAGGAGGGTGGAATGCAGAGGTGCTGGAAATTGCATGGCACCAGTGGGACACTAAGGGAGTACAGCAGCCACTTTTTGGATGCCACTAAGTTTCAGCACTGGTTGCTATTATAATATATGACACATGCCCTTGCTTGTCTGGCAAAAAGTCCACTTAGCTGTGTGTGTGTCTGGGATTGGCTGACATGCTGGCCTGCCCCACTACACGCGTGCTTAGAAAAAAAAAAATGTCGATCGGCATTTTCTCAGCACCACAGATCTAAAACCCGTCCCCCCTGCACACTATATGCTGAAATTTGATAATAGTGTGAATCACAGAGTGACTCACACTATTACAGTGAAAAGCCAGCTAGTAATTAGCTAGGCTTTTTGCTGATAGAACCGTTTTCGAATGTAACTCGAGCTGCCGAACTTTTAGCAAAAAGCTCGAGTTCTATTTCTATCTAGAACACCCCCCAAAATCACTCGAACCTAGAACTGGCGAACCTCGAACCACGAACAGCGCTCAACTCTACTAAAGAGTTAAAATATTTTTTTAAATATTTAAAATATTTTAGGGTTGTGGTTTTTAAAATGGTATCACTTTCAGGGAGTTTCCAAAATATAAGCACCTCAAAGGCCATTTCAGTCTGTCCCTAATGAAATAGGTTTTGTAAGTTTTTTTTAAAAAAATGAGAAGCTGCAGCTAAATTTTAGACTAGGGATGAACAAACTTAGTCCCTAAAGCCTGCTTTACACCTTACGATCCAGCATATGCTATCGTATGCGATCGTAACCGCCCCCATCGTATGTGCGGCACATTCAATTTTTTAAATGTGACGCACATACAAGTAATCCCCCGTCACATGTACTTACCCGTCTATACGACCTCGATGTGGGCGGCGAACGTCCACTTCCTGGAGTGGGAGGGGCGTTCGGCGTTACAGCGACGTCACGCGGCAGCCGGCCAATAGGGGCAGAGCTAAGAGGAACGTAATTATCCCGCCCACCTCCTTCCTTCCGCATTACCGGCCGGGAGCCGCACGACGCAGGTAAGTTCTGTTCATCGTTCCCGGGGTGTCACACACTGCGATGTGTGCTACCCCGGGTACGATGAACAATCTGACGTTCAATTCATGAGGAATGAACGATGTGCGTGCGATGAACGTTTTACCATTCAATCGCAATCGCACGTAGTTGTTACACACTGCAATGTACCTTACGATGCCGGATGTGCGTCACTTACGACGTGACCCTGCCGACACATTGTAAGAAACATTGCAGCGTGTAAAGCGGGCTTAAGTTATATACTGCCTATAATAACCCCTCTAATTGGCTGTGATACACCGTGAGATTGGATTCCTGAAGGGCATTATTTGGAAACTTGTGCTGCGAAGTCAGATGCCATAAGCCCACTATGTGTGCAGAATTTGTGAAATGGCCTTTTCTATTTCTTTATTGTTTTATTGAAAACCACAAATTTTATCGCAGATTGTTTCAATTTGCATAAAACCATGGACTTCAGTATAATCTACGCAGATTGATGAGCTCAGTTCTGTCTGGAACACAAGCACCACCAGCCGGTGCTATTCACTTGTCCTATTTATTAGAAATGGGAGTGACACATCTTGATCTACCCATGCACTGAACAGGCACCATTTTACTGAAGACCGTGTGCAGTTTGATTCTACAGACATCATTAAAATAGCACGCCATTTTATTGAAGACCAGTTGAAGAATCACATTGCGCATACACAGCCCAGGATTAACCCCTTCATGGCCTTATACAAAAATATACATCCAAGGTCGCCTCTCCCCGGTTATCGTAGGTTCAGGTGGCAAGCCTGTGGTAATCATCGCACATGTCTGTTGAACTGATCAGCAGAAATGTGGGTCTAACAGGCACGGGCAAATCAGAGATCCACCACCCATGCCTGCTAACCACTTAAGATTGCTCTATTAAAACCTGACTTAAATGGCCGTGGCAGGAATCCTCCATTCCACGCCACCACTGGCGGCCCCGTGATGCGATCACAGGGTGCCATAGTGCTGCCATAGTGACATGGGGTCAGCTAATGACCCCTGACGCTACCATGACTTACTTCCTATGAAAGCTGACAGAGTGCCGGCACTCACAGCAACATAGCATTTTTGATAATTAGAGTGATGCGGCAGCACTGCTCTGATCAGCATAAGTGATCGGACACTGCAGTCATAAAATCCCCTAGGGCACTAGTAAAGTAAAAAAAATATATATTTTTTATTTTTTTTTTTAAATATGAATGCTTTTTTAGAAAACCTAAATGCTCAAATCATCCCCCCCTTCACCCCATTGAAAATAAATTAATAAAAAAAATGTAGAAAATACAAATATTTGTTATTGATGCTTTAAGAAATGCCTGATCTATCAAAATATTCAATCAATTATTCTGATCGGTACATGGCATAGCGTGAAAAATTCCAAATGCCAAAACTAAAGGCTGCTTTACATGCAGCGACATTGCTAGCGATGTTGCTGGTGAGAGCACCCGCCCCCATTAGTTGTGCGTCACGGGCAAATCGCTGCCCGTGGCGCACAACATCACTAACACCCGGCACACGTACCTACCTGCCTAGCAACGTCGCTGTGGCCGGCGAACCGCCTCCTTTCTAAGGGGGCAATTCGTGCGGCGTCACAGCGGCATCATTAACCAGCTGCCCAATAGAAGAGGAGGGGCGTCGATGAGTGGCCGTAACATCCCGCCCACCTACTTCCTTCCTCATTGCCGGCGGCCGCAGGTACGATATTGTTCCTCGTTCCTGCGGTGTCACACATAGCGATGTGTGCTGCCGAAGGAACGACGAACAACCTGCATGCTGCAACAGCAACGATATTTGGGATTAGAACGACGTGTCAACGATCAACGATTAAGTGAGTAATTTTGATTGTTAACGGTTGTTCGTGCGTTTCACACGCAACGATGTCGCTAATGAGGCTGGATGTGTGTCATGAATTTCATGACCCCAACAACATCTCGTTAGCGATGTCGTTGCGTGTAAAGCCCTCTTTAGTGTCTTGATTGCCGCAACATTGCATTAAAATGCAATACCAATTGATCAAAATGTTGTAACTGCACAAAAAATATCTAATTAAAAATGTTAGCTCAAGTTACAAAATATAAGCTATCACTGAGCCCCAGATACAAAAAAATGAGAATGCTACGAGTCTAGCAAAATGGTGACAAAAGCGTTATTCTTTTTCTGGACAAACTTCTGAATTTATTTTCACCCCTTAAACATGTAAACCTATACATGTTTGGTATCTACAAACTCATACCGATGTGAGGTATCATACTGACACATGAGTTTTATCATATACTGAATGTGGTAAATAAAAGACCCCCAAAATAGAGTGTTATCGTACTTTTTTTGCAATTCCACTGCACTTTGAATTTTTTCCCATATTACAGTACACTATATGGTAAAACTAATGATTTTATTCAAAAGTTCAACTTGTCCCACAAAAAACAAGTCCTTATATGGCTATGTTGACAGAAAAATAAAAAAGGTATGCTCTTAGAAGAAGGGAGGAAAAAACAACAAACAAAAAAATTGCCGGGGGGTGAAGGGGTTAACAATAGGGATGATCGAATACTTTGATTATTCGACTTCGTGAATATTTTCCGAATACCTTGTCGCTATTCGACTATTCACGAATATTCGATGCGCAATGTAAGTCTATGGGAAACACGAATAACAACTATTTGGAACTATTCGGGCTTCCTATAGACTTAGGGGTACTTTGCACACTACGACATCGCAGGTGCGATGTCGGTGGGGTCATATCGAAAGTGACGCACTTCCTGTATCGCTCTCGACATCATAGTGTGTAAATCCTAGATGATACGATTAACGAGCGCAAAAGCGTCGTAATCATATCATCGGTGTAGCGTCGGCGAATTCCATAATTTTGCTGACACGACGGTCCGATGTTGTTCCTTGCTCCAGTGGCAGCACACATCGCTGTGTGTGAAGTCGCAGGAGCGAGGGACATCTCCTACCTGCATCACCGCGGCTCCCGTCGGCTATGCGGAAGGAAGGAAGGAGGTGGGCGGGATGTTTACTCCCACTCATCTCCGCCCCTCCGCTCCTATTGGCCGTCTGCCGTGTGACGTCGCAGTGACACCGCACGATCCACCCCTTTAATAAGGAGGCGGTTCGCCGGCCAGAGCGACGTCGCACGGCAGGTGAGTGCATGTGAAGCTGCCATAGCGATAATGTTCGCTACGGCAACTATCACAATGATATTGCAGCTGCGACGGGAGCGTGGACTATCGCGCTCGGCATCGCAGCATCGGCTTGCGATGTCGTAGTGTACAAAGTACCCCTTAGAGTACAGTCCAAAAGTTTGGACACACTTTCTCACCTTTTCATCTCTAGTACAACTGTTAAGAGGAGACTTTTTGCGGCAGGCCTTCTGTTACGAGGGGGACCCGGGGAAGCGTGCCAAGATGGGAAATGGACTGCTTCCGCCGGTCAAGGTCCACTGTGCGGTGTAAGGGACCGCCGCTATGGTGGGTGAAGAGTGAGCGGGTTGCTGCTAGCGATCGTCTGGAATGTCACAGACGATCTATGTACACCGATCTGCCCTAACCCCTGAGGGTTGTATGGCACAGATCTCACGGCTCGGTGTACCTGTTGCACGGGGAAGCACAGAGGTGCCCACGCACGTGTGCCAGTGGAAGTCACGAGAATATGGCACGAGGGTAGCACAGAGGTGCCCACGCACGTGTGCTTTCAATAACCAGGTGAGTCCAATGGAGACTTGAGGAGCTCACCTGGGACAGGAACACGGCCTGTTGACGGGGGTACTGCCGGAGCAGCAAGGCAGGAACACGGCCTGCAAACGAGGTACTGCCGGAGCAGCAAGGGCCAAGCCCACAAGAGACAGTAATGCCTGAGCAGTGGCGTGGCAGCACGCTGCCAGACATCCAAACATAGAAGGACGGTCGCACGCCGCCATGATGGCAGGGGGAGCTTTTAAGGAGGTGCAGCTCCACCCGAGGGTGGGCGCGAGGCGGAGATGACGGACTTGACCCAATCAGGGTCCACGACGTCCCAGCCTGGCCAGTCAGGATTCACCACGTCACCAGCCTTGTCATCAAGCCGTGTGACGTCAGTGAGCGAATCAGGACCCACCACGCATTGCACATGCTCACCCTCCTGCCTCTGGGAAATAGAGGCGGGATCCTCGGTCTCACAATGTGCAGAGATAACGGGAATCTCACTGCTTCCCTGAGCAGTAAACCTCTGCACATTGCGCAGCCTCGCAGACCTTCGGGGCCGCTGAGCAGGAGAGTCTGCGGCAGGCCAGGAATGGGAGACCGCTTCACTCCTTGTAACAGGAGAACCACTAGGTGTCACCCTTCTGCTGCCTTTCTGAGAAGGTATCTCCTGCACACTGCGCAGTCTGGCAGACCTTCGGCGCTGCTGAGCAGGAGTGCTTGTGGCAGGCAAGGAATGGGAGACTGCCTCAGTCCTTGCCTCAGGAGAGCCACGAGATGTAACACCTTCATGGTAAAATAGCTGCTAGGAAACCACTGCTAAGGACAGGTGTACCGCCCCGCTCTCGGCAGCCGAACTGCTCGGATCCGGTCCTTCAGTGGGTGGCTCGAGGGTCTCCGGACCCGGGGGTCTTGCGGTCACTTCAAGTGAAAAGGGGGGATGATGGGATTGTGGATGTAGGATGTTTATGTACAGGCTTGGCTGTACAGAGTTCGTGTCGCCAGTTATGGTATGTGGTGATATTAGACACCACCGCTGCAGTTACGGGGCACCTGGGGGAGATGTTATGCAGCAAGTTGTTAACCCCTACGTGGGCAGGGATGTTGGCCCCGGGACCCGTTGGGGTTTGGCGGTGCATGGAGATGGGCGACTGCAGGGTGCTGGTGTACTCACTATTAGAAAACACACGAGTCTCTGGTAAACCAAGGTGATGGTGGTCAGTGCCCGCAGCCAGCTGCGTTTGGGTTCCCCCACCTGGCTGGTGGTCTCGGTATTTCTCCTGCACCTGCTTTAGAATGGTTTACTGCCTGTGCTTGCACTTCAGGAGTCCGATCCCGGCTGGTTGTGGCCTAAGGAGCCCTTGCCCGCAGACGCTGGCCCGTGGGATTTCTGAGCCTTGGCGGTGGCCTGTTATCTCCCTCGGTGAGCTGTTGCCTTCTATTAGGGACTTTGGGTGGGACAGGACCTCTAGTCCTGGCTGCAATCAGTTAACTAACTAGTTCCAGTCGCTCCGGTTTCCGAGTCAGTTCCCCGGGTCGGTACCGGCAGGCCACTACCCTGTCCCGGTCCACCTCGGTTCCACCGAGCTGTCTTCCTGGCTCCTGCAGATGGAGACCGCCATCTGCCTCCTAGCCAAAGGCACCAGGGCTCCTACCCTGATACATGTCAGTTTTCCACAAGCCTGACCTCCACTCTCCTTGAACTCTGAAACTGATCTGACTTTTCCCCGCCCCAGGCTGTCTAAAACTCCTAGGTGGGCGTCTTCCAACCGCCTGTTTTCGCCCCCTGGTGTGTCTATCAAGCCCTTAGGGGGTGACTAGGGTTTTGAGGTTGGCTGTGTGTTACCTGTGAGGGAAAGGTCTAATGCGGGGCCCTATTTGTGACTACCTGGTCCGGCCAGGGCGTCACACAGGCAACAAGCAGAAGAGACTTGTTTGGGCTAAAGAACACAAGGAATGGACATTAGACCAGAGGAAATCTGTGCTTTAGTCTGTTGAGTCCAAATTTGAGATCTTTGGATCCAACCACCGTGTCTTTGTAGAAAAGGTGAATGGATGGACTCTACATGGCTGGTTCCCACCGTGAAGCATGGAGGAGGAGGTGTGATGGTGTGAGGGTGCTTTGCTGTTTACACTGTTGGGGATTTATTCAGAATTGAAGGCATACAGAACCAGCATACTTACCACAGCATCTTGCAGTGGCGTGCTATTCCATCCGGTTTGCGTTTAGTTGGACCATCATTTATGTTTCAACACCTCCAGGCTGTGTAAGGGCTATTTGACAAAGAAGGAGAGTGATGGGGTGCTACGCCATAAGACCTGGTCTCCACAGTCACCAGACCTGAACCCAATCGAGATGGTTTGGGGTGAGCTGGACCGCAGATTGAAGGCAAAAGGGCCAACAAGTGCTAACCATCTCTGGGAACTCCTTCAAGACTGTTGGAAAACCATTTCCGGTGACTACCTCTTGAAGCTCATCAAGTGAATGCCAAGAGTGTGCAAAGTAGTAATGAAAACAAAAGGTGGATACTTTGAAAAACCTAGAATATAAGACTTATTTTCAGTTGTTTCACACTTTTTTATGTATTCCACATTCTAATTCATAGTTTTGATGCCTTCAATGTGAATCTACAATTTTCTGAGTCCTGAAAATAAAGAAAACTCTTTGAATGAGAAGATGTGTCCAAACTTTTGCTCTGTACTGTACATTGCGCATCGAATAGTCGAATAGCGGCGAGGTATTTGTAAAATATTCGCGAAGCCAGATAATCGAAGTATTCGATCATCCCTAGTTAACAACAAACCTGGAAGCCTTTATCCTGACGTGTAGCCTACAAGCCTTGTATCACCATGTGAAGTGTAAATGAAGCTCTATGGCACAATACATATAGGCATCAAGATTGTAACCTCTTAAAGTGAGAGTAATGTCAATGGTGATTAAAAAGATGTTTCACTTTCTGCTATATGTCAGTCATAGTATCATCCCCAAGTGAGAGATTTGCTTCTGGATAAGAGTCCACACTGTAAAAGCTGACTAGTTACCAATACAATGCTGAAAAGCAGTAAAAATCTTGAATTTTTTAATTTTAACATCAGAGGCTTGCTAGCCCCAGTTGTAATTAGTGCTAAATAGTGTGGATGAGGATCCTAGAAAGTGAAGGCCCAGGGAATGTTTGCCCTTTCTATAATCCTTCCCTGTGTAGTGTGAGTGACAATGCAATATTTTTTTTGTGTGAAGACTTATTTATATGCTTATATGGGATAACTGAGGAACACTACAAAATTATAGCAGTAACTGTTGAAAATGACTATATTTCACAAACCTGAACACTTTTTAATAAAATTACTACTTGTGTGGCGCAGGGAGCATGAATCAGTGAGTTGTATTAATCTCTTCATATAGAGTAGAAGGACCCTCTCTTCTAGCTGTAATGCCCAGGGGCCACCGTAATCCATGCACCCCCTGCCTTGCTTGACTCAGGAGGTATTTGCATATGGATATATATTCTTTTTGATGTTCAATCATTTTCAGAACTGTACCGATCATACTAGATTCTAAGATTCTTTTTAATGTTGCTCACGTAAAAATAAATTATCCGGTAAGAGACAATTTTATCATTAGTTCTCTGATTCCAAAGTGTTACTGAATTTGGAGTTATCTATGTCATGTGTGTCTAAAATTTATGATTAGTGTTTCGTAAAGATACTTATACCCAACAGATTTGGGGAAAAACAGCACTGCAAAATCCGCACAACTCATCACAAAACTGCACTCAATAAAAATATGATATTTTGAATGTATATTTCTTCACCACATGCCGCACTGCTATGTTATTAAAACTGCATTTTAAGTCCCCCTTCACACGTCAATGATTCCAGTAGGTATAATGTCCATTTTCATACATACCGAAGACATGGACAGACGCAGACCCATTAAAATCAGTTGGCAAAGGAAGAAAAAAGGAACGGCACTCACCGGTAATTGCTGTGAAGTGTTCAGATTTATTTCATGGTCAGAGGATACATGCTTCGGCGTTACAGGGAGGGAATGAGGATTGTTAGCACAAAAAGACTACGGCCGTTTCGCCCCTGTAGGTGGGGCTTCAACAGGTCTTACTGTGCCCCTGTGCTAATAAATCTGAACACTTCACAGCAATTACCGGTGAGTGCCGTTCCTTTTTTCTTCCTTTGCTTAATGTTCTATGCTCTGATGCTTTTGGAACAAGCACCCCGCAGCTGTATTCAGTATAGTCCGACCTGGAAGTCTCCTCTGGTCGCAGCAGAGATCAATAGCACCGTGTGTGCTTTTCACAACTAGCTGCTGATTGTTTAATGTGGACAGTCCTCAGTGAAAGTAGTGCCCCGCAAACCCTTCTTACTACTACTACATTAAAATCAGTTGGTCTGCACACACATCAGTGTTTTCAGAAGGACCATGTGTCTATATGGAGCACACGTTTGTCCATGTGTTCCACATGGCAATATGTCCATTTTCTCCGTCAACACAGCTGTCACAGGGACCACACATTATGATCCGTGTGACATCAGTGTGACATGTACCAGAGAAAACACATGTTCTGTTTCCAGTGCTGCTGTCTTCAGCACTGCTGTCACTTGCTTCCAGGCCCACTCATTATACTCATGAATATTTATTGCATCGTAGATTCGGAAGCAGCACCAAGGACAGCAGTGCTTGGGACAGGTGAGTAAAAGGTTCCTGCTCTCCGTGTGCTATCACAGATAGCACACGGTGAACAATAGTGTGCCTAAATCACAGCACACGGACGGCCATACACACCTTCAACGCAGCCGTACAAAACACGAACATTTTTCACAAACATGTGAAGGGGGTCTTAAAGGAAGTCTGAAGTTTATTCTTTGAATTAAATTACAATGATCTTTAGTTATAAATTAGCAATCAGCAAAGGATATTGTGCTGAAACTTTTGACTAGTCCCATACTAATGAAACATATAAAGATGAATGTCTGAAGTAAAGAATTCAATTTTCAATTTACATAAATGATTTTTAGAGGAAAACATACATTTAAAAGCCAGGGCTATGTAGCATGGGTGATTAGTTCAAGAGACAGGTCCCCAATGGCTTTTCCCCAACTCCCTGCCTTAGGGTTCCATGTTTTTCCCTAAAAGAGGCTGGGGAGTAACAAACAGCACATAGGGTCTTATCCAGTGCTGCAAGAGAAGAAGAAAGTAAATGGCGAGAGTGATGATAGCAAATATAATGCAGGGCTGCTGCAGATCCAAGGGAGAAGTAGCAAGAGAAAATAAGCAGTATATGGATTTTTTTGGCATTGCCCTTCTGATGTAATAAAGATGAATCCATGACCAAGAGGTTTAGTAACATCTGCAGTTTATTTTTTTGCGTTTCAAAGCGAAGATCAGATTTTTTTCCTGAAGAAGAAGATGGTGTTAGCTTCATGTAGAAAATAAATCCTATATGTTATTAACCCTCATGGTCATGTATTCATCCTTATTGCATCAGAAGGGCAGTGCAAAAGAGGTCCATATACCACTTTTTTTTCTCATGTTATTCCCTACACATACATAGAGAGAGACCTGTCACTCAAGAGATGTGGGGTAGGGAGAAGGATTGGCTTCTTGGACTATGCACTATTCACAGAGCTGACTCTGCTTTGCATTTGCTTCATTTTTTATGCATTTTCCCTCTTATTTGATGTGTTTTTGGTGCAATAATAGTACAAAAAAAATCTGTGATTCTGTACTTAAAAAAGCAACAGCACTACTTTTTATTCATATGTTTTTGTCAATCTCCACATAGCCTATAGTCATGGGGAACAAGAGGAGAAAAAACGAACAGTACTGCAGCATCTTAGGACGCATCGAGGCAGAGATTTCATGAAATTACATCCTCTTTGCTTGGACATTAAATTATGTTTACATATAGTGTGGCGCCCCTGAGGTTTCAGTTGCCACAGGTTACTGCAGCTCATTTAAGCTGCAATATTCATCTCGGGTAAGGAGGGGGTTACTCACCGGTGTTTCCACATTTTGACATTACATACAGCTTAGGAGCCTTCTCACTGAGGAGTTGGACTAGGGTAGGCTGGGGGTAGCCATCACAAAACATGAGACTTTTCTGCTCACTAGGACAACCACCCTTGAGGTAGTAGTAGGAGCAACATGGACACTAAGCCAGTCAAGTTTGGACTTAAGTTCTGGCAGCACGACCCCATTCTTCTTCTTTTACTTCACGGAGCCTGAGGCTTGGAGCAGGATGCTCAGCCCGGGTTCCTCACTCCTGGAGAAACAACCCTTAGAAAGGACACTTTCAAAATACCGGTGGCTAACTTAACTTAACTGGGATTGGCTGGAGCCCACAACGGCGGTGACCGGTACCTCTCGGGCAATGTAAAGACAGTGAGTAAAACACCTAGAACCGCAGCACCTGACTCAGCCTTTTGATTGCTGGCGCCACCGCCCCACTCTTTAGCGCCGCCAACGACCACTACTCTCATCATCCTCTTCGTGACCCACTCCATTTGTGGGGAGCAGAACCATCTTGGCTGCTACAACCATCTACCCCGGAGGACAGCGACAGCAGGGGCGGCTAGTTCCTTGGCCGCATGCCGTAGGTGGCGTCACGACAATCATCCTCACCCTCATGCACTACAACTCTCATCCTCTCCATCCCCATCATCCCATCCATCCCTTTTTGTGGACACCTCGGGGTCACAAAACCGTGCAGGGCCACCTGTGACATCCCCCCTGACCCTTCACCAGCCCGGCGAGTATCCCCCCAGGCCCCGTTGGGTGCTCCAATAGCATAAATGCTGCGATTTTTCTGCTAATGTTTTTGCCCAGAAATTCTGTTCTGTTGTGGCAGCTCGCATTACAATTGCAGTAAAAGTGGGCAGAGTCTGCACACAGGTTACTGATTTCAATCCTCCCTTCCCCTACTGGGTGTTTGGCATAGGATAAGATGGGATGAAGTGTAGGATCACAGAGCACAGGCTTTCTGTTAGTGACTGCAAAGTAATACTGACATATTGACGTTGTCACTGAGGATGGCTGGCAGGAACAATTCTGGTAGTTGGCGCTGCTTGCAATATGATGCAATGGGCTTAGACACATGGACTGTTTCATAAACTAAGCTTTGATTCGCAGACTGTATCTGATGCTGACATTAGATGTGTGGACTATAGAACTCCCTGGAATTAGATGCATGGACTTTATCATCCACAGGGATTAGAAACACAAACTGTATCACACGCTGGGATTTGATACCTGTCTCAATCTAGTGTATCACCCATGATTGGATTGGGTACAGGGTTCAGCGGAATGTTCACATAAAATATTTTTAGATATGTAAACTGCATAACGCATTGGGATTAGATATACTGAGTGTATCACATAGGATGGGGTTAGATACATGGAGTGTACCACACCAAATTGGGTTAGACACACAGAGTGCTCCACACAGTATAGATAGATGCACAAGTCATCAAACTGTGCCACACTTGATGAAATTAGTTGCACAACCCAGTGTACTACAGTGCCTACAAGTAGTATATAGTATATATATATATATATATATATATATATATATATATATATATATATATATATATATATACAGTGCCTACAAGTAGTGTTCAACCTCCTGCAGATTTAGCAGGTTTGATAAGATGCAAATAAGTTAGAGCCTGCAAACTTCAAACAAGAGCAGGATTTATTAACAGATGCATAAATCTTACAAACCAACAAGTTATGTTGCTCAGTTAAATTGTAATAAATTTTCAGCATAAAAGTGTGGGTCAATTATTATTCAACCCCTAGGTTTAATATTTTGTGGAATAACCCTTGTTTGCAATTACAGCTAATAATCGTCTTTTATAAGACCTGATCAGGCCGGCACAGGTCTCTGGAGTTATCTTGGCCCACTCCTCCATGCAGATCTTCTCCAAGTTATCTAGGTTCTTTGGGTGTCTCATGTGGACTTTAATCTTGAGCTCCTTCCACAAGTTTTCAATTGGGTTAAGGTCAGGAGACTGACTAGGCCACTGCAACACCTTGATTTTTTCCCTCTTGAACCAGGCCTTGGTTTTCTTGGCTGTGTGCTTTGGGTCATTGTATTGTTGGAAGGTGAAATGACGACCCATCTTAAGATCCTTGATGGAGGAGCGGAGGTTCTTGGCCAAAATCTCCAGGTAGGTCGTGCTATCCATCTTCCCATGGATGCGGACCAGATGGCCAGGCCCCTTGGCTGAGAAACAGCCCCACAGCATGATGCTGCCACCACCATGCTTGACTGTAGGGATGGTATTCTTGGGGTCGTATGCAGTGCCATCCAGTCTCCAAACGTCACGTGTGTGGTTGGCACCAAAGATCTCGATCTTGGTCTCATCAGACCAGAGAACCTTGAACCAGTCTGTCTCAGAGTCCTCAAAGTGATCATGAGCAAACTGTAGACAAGCCTTGACATGACGCTTTGAAAGTAAAGGTACCTTACGGGCTCGTCTGGAACGGAGACCATTGCGGTGGAGTACGTTACTTATGGTATTGACTGAAACCAATGTCCCCACTGCCATGAGATCTTCCCGGAGCTCCTTCCTTGTTGTCCTTGGGTTAGCCTTGACTCTTCAGACAAGCCTGGCCTCGGCATGGGTGGAAACTTTCAAAGGCTGTCCAGGCCGTGGAAGGCTAACAGTAGTTCCATAAGCCTTCCACTTCCGGATGATTCTCCCAACAGTGGAGACAGGTAGGCCCAACTCCTTGGAAAGGGTTTTGTACCCCTTGCCAGCATTGTGACCCTCCACGATCTTGTCTCTGATGGCCTTGGAATGCTCCTTTGTCTTTCCCATGTTGACCAAGTATGAGTGCTGTTCACAAGTTTGGGGAGGGTCTTAATTAGTCAAAAAAGGCTGGAAAAAGAGATAATTAATCCAAACATGTAAAGCTCATTGTTCTTTGTGTCTGAAATACTTCTTAATACTTTAGGGGAACCAAACAGAATTCTGGTGGTTTGAGGGGTTGAATAATAAATGACCCTCTGAATAAACTTTTCACAATTTAAAAAAAAAAAAAGAAATAACATTCTTTTTTGCTGCAGTGCATTTCACACTTCCAGGCTGATCTACAGTCCAAATGTCACAATGCTAAGTTAATTCCGAATGTGTAAACCTGCTAAATCTGCAGGGGGTTGAATACTACTTGTAGGCACTGTATGTAACATGTGATGAGATTAGAGGCATGACTCTGCCTATTTAGTATAATGTCTCATTCAGATGTCTGTAATGCAGGTACGTCTGAATGAGGCTTTTCTCTGGCTTTTTTCTGTACAGACTAGCGCTTTGCATATGCAGCAGTAAATCCTTATTCAGACATCTCTGCATACAATCATCTGAATGAGGCATTGCACTGACTGACCAGAGTGGGTCAGTATTCAAAGCAGAACAGCATGATGATTGCACTGCTGTGCTTTAAACACTGTAGTGACGGCACTGATAAGTGAAAATTGGCAGCTTGGTAATGTACTATTAACTAGAGTTGAGCGATGTTCGAGGTTTGCCAATTTCATGTTTGAGTGATTTTGGGGGGTGTTCGAACTCGAGCATTTTGCTAAAAGCTCGACAGTTCGAGTTAGGTTCGAGAACAGTTCAATAAACAAAAACGTGGCTTTTCACAGTAAGGCTATGTACACACATTGCTATCTGCATGCTTTAAGCACTGTAGTGATGGTACTGATAAGTGAAAATTGGCAGCTTGGTAATGTACTAATAACTAGAGTTGAGCGATGATCGATGTTCGAGGTTTGCCAATTGCATGTTCGAGTGATTTTGGGGGGTGT
Source organism: Anomaloglossus baeobatrachus (assembly GCF_048569485.1). Taxonomy (NCBI): domain Eukaryota; kingdom Metazoa; phylum Chordata; class Amphibia; order Anura; family Aromobatidae; genus Anomaloglossus; species Anomaloglossus baeobatrachus. Next base: position 267,774,985 of record NC_134358.1, read on the forward strand.
TCGAGCTCGAACTCGAGCATTTTGCTAAAAGCTCGACAGTTCGAGTTAGGTTTGAGAATGGTTCGATCAACAAAAACGTGGCTTTTCACAGTAAAGCTATGTACACACGTTGCTATCTGCATGCGTCCTGCGTCCCCAGCACAATCCCTCTCTCTTTCCTACTCACCGATCATGGACGTCTCGATGCACGGCTGTCACAAATCTGCGGCGTCTTTTCCTCTTTAGAAAATGGCTGCCGCTTCATTATTCAATCAGGTATTCCGTGCTTTCCCTGGACACTGGCGCCCATGATTGGTTGCAGTCAGATATGCCACCACGATGAGTGACAGCTGTCTCACTGCAACCAATCACAGCCGCTGGCGGGTGGGTCTATATCGTGCAGTAAAATAATAAAATAAATAATTAAAAAAAAAATGCAATTCCCCCCATATTTGATACCAGCCAGGATAAAGCCACACGGCTGGAGGCTGGGGAGCACCACATTATTGCGAGCCCACCACCCTAACAATATCACCTAACAGCCGCCTGGAATTGCTGCATCCATTAGTTGCGACAGTCCCGGGACTCCACCCAGCTCATCCTGAATTGCCCTGGTGCGGTGGCAATCGGGGTAATAATGAGTTTAATCATGCTGGGTGTCTCCCCGAGATACCTTCCATGATTAAACTGTAAGTGAAAGTAAATAAACACACACAACTAAAAATTCTTTATTTGGAATAGAAGACAAAAAATCCTCTTTCCCCATTTTATTAATCCCAAAACAACAATCCAGGTCCGAAGTAATTCACACGACACTGTTAGCTCTGCTACATGAAGATGACAGGGAGCGTTCTGTGTCCTCTCCACGTAGCATATGAAGAGAATCGCGCCGTAATCTGACTTCAGTCTGCAATGCAGAAGTCAAGATTACCAAATCTGCCCATGTGTTTCATTAGAGCCAGTAGCTCAATGGTTAGAGCGCTCGACTCAGAAGCATTAGTTCATGAGCTCTAGCCCCCAGCCATCCCGGTGAAAAATTTAATTTTAAATTAGAATTATTTATTTATAATTCTAATTTAATTTGATAATGCACTGAGGGGAGGAACTGGACATCAGCTGTGAGCCGTACCTCTAAAATTGGAGCAGTTCACGGAATGAGGCTTCATTGCTCTATCTCTTTCTCTCAGTCAGTCAGTCAGTCTCAGTCAGTCTCTCAGTCAGTCAGTCAGTCTCAGTCAGTCAGTCAGTCAGTCTCAGTCAGTCAGTCAGTCTCAGTCAGTCAGTCAGTCTCAGTCAGTTAGTCAGTCTCAGTCAGTTAGTCAGTCTCAGTAAGTCTCAGTCAGTCTCAGTCAGTCAGTCAGTCAGTCAGTCCTCTCTTCTCTCTCTCCTCTCTCTTCTCTCTCCTCTTCTCTCCTCTTTTCTCCCTCTCTCTCCTCTCTCTCTCCTCTTCTCTCTCCTTCTCTCTTCTCTATCTCTTCTCTCTCTTTTTTCTCTCTCTCTCCTCTCTCCTCTCCTCTTCTTTCTCTCTCTTCTCTCTCTCACCTTTTCTTTTTTCTCTCTTCTCTCTCTCTCTCTCTCTCTCTCTCTCCTGCTCTCTCCTCTTTTCTATCTTTTCTCTCTCTCTCTTTTCTCTCTCTCTTCTTTCTCTCTCTCAGACCTGGTGATGATCAGCTGATGCGGTCACCTGACGGAATCAGCTGACACTATAAGTCGGGCGGTGAGGCCGGCTTTTTACCGCCCGGCCGGTTAAACTATCAGCTGATGTCAGACAAGAGTCTGCACAGAAGTGTGTAGTTTTTTGTTTTTTTGTTTTTTTTTTGCACTGATGCATCATCTGATTGTATAAAAGCCGTTTATACAATTAGCTTATGTATCATGTGATTCAGGCCCTTGAACCTGACACATCATCTGATCGCTTTGCCTTCCAGCAAACCGATCAGATGATATTGGATCCGGATTGGACGGCGTAGGACCCTTAACCCAGGATTTCTGCGGAGGGGGGTTCTTTATTTCAATAAAGATGGAGTCACTAATTGTGTTGTGTTTTATTTCTAATAAAAATGTTTTTCTGTGTGTTGTGTTTTTTTTATCTGTACTAGAAATTCATGGTGGCGATGTCTAATATTGGCGTGATACCATGAATTTCGGGCTTTGGGCCAGTTGATAATATACAGCTAGCCCTAACCCCATTATTACCCAGCGAGCCACCCATCACCAGGGCAGCTGGAAGAGTTGGATACAGCGCCACAAGATGGCGCATCTATGAAAGCGTCCTTTTCTGGGGTGGCTGCACACTGCAATTTGCAGCAGGGGTGCCAAGAAAGCTTGGGCACCCTGAGCTGCGGATTCCAATGCCCGGCTGCTTAGTTGTACTTGGCTGGACACAAAAATTGGGCGAAGCCCACGTCATTTTTTTTTTAAATTATTACATGAAATTCATGAAATAATTAAAATAAAAAGGGCTTCCCTATATTTTTCGTTCCCAGCCGGGTACAAATAGGCAGCTGGGGGTTGGGGCAGCCCGTAGCTGTCTGCTGTACCTGGCCAGCATACAAAAACATGGCGAAGCCCACGTAATTTTTTTGGGGGGAAAAAAACATCTGCATACAGTCCTGGATGGAGGTAGAAAGAGGTTTTTTGCCCAGCTCACCTGTGTGATGGAAGCCAGTGATCCTGGGCTGTGCACGGAGAAGAGGTTTGGAGAGCCAGTCCATGTGCATTGAAATTGGTTGAAGGATTTCACCAGCACAAAACTCCAGGCATTTTGTTCTTTAAAATAAAACTTCCTTTATTTTCTTATCATTAAAAAGTCCATGCTATGGTGGTCAAGCCCATGTCAGAGAGGACGCGTTTCGAACATCCAGTTCTTATTCAGTCTCTAAACCATCTAGTCACAGAACTGTTTAAAAAGGGCTGAACCCAAACATGTGATCAAATGCAAGGAGAGAGCAAGACAATTACAAAAACATTAACCCCTTGAGTTATATCACTCCATATAATGCTTATAACACTTATATATATACAAAGTATTTTTTTAGCCAGATTAATATGCAAACATCAATTCATTTCTTTTATTTAAACCTTTTGGAAATCTTGTGCCCATTAAAAACATCCATTTTATTTCTCTCTGAAAGAGGATATCTTTCAAATTTCCACCCCTTCTAGGTAGTTGAATTTTTTCAATGGCATTGACTTTCATGCCTGTTAAATTACCTGCATGTGCGTCGCGAAAATGTTGAGACGCTCCTGATAATTTTCTGGTGGTGGCATTATTAACATCATAAATGTGTTCAGATATCCTCTTTCTGAGAGAACGACAAGTGCTGCCTATATATTGTAACTGGCAAATAGTACACGAAAAACACTTCTTTCACGATGAAAATGAGGTTAATGTTCCTAATGTTTCAAATGCATCAGCTGACATTTTTTTCTCTCCTATGTCATTTAACCCCTTCACCCCCGGCCACTAAAACACCCTAATGACCGGGCCATTTTTTGCAATTCTGACCAGTGTCACTTTGACAGGTTATAACTCTGGAACGCTTCAACGGATCCTGGCGATTCTGAGATTGTTTTTTCGTGACATATTGTGCTTCATGTCAGTGGTAAATTTAGGCCGATATTTTTTGCGTTTATTTGTGAAAATTTAGGAAATTTGGCGAAAATTTTGAAAATTTCGCAAATTTCAAACTTTGAAAATTTATGCCCATAAATCTGAGAGATATGTCACACAAAATAGTTACTAAATAACATTTCCCACTTGTCTACTTTACATCAGCGCAATTTTCGAAACAAATTTTTTTTCCGTTAGGAAGTTAGAAGGGGTCAAAGGTCATCAGCAAATTCTCATTTTTCCAACAAAATTTACAAAATAATTTTTTTAGGGACCACATCACATTTGAAGTGACTTTGAGAGGCCGAGGTGACAGAAAATACCCAAAAGTGACCCCATTCTAAAAACTACACCCCTCACACTGCTCAAAACCACATCCAATAAGATTATTAACCCTTTAGGTGCTTCACAGGAACCAAAGCAATGTGGAAGGAAAAAATGAAAATTTTACTTTTTAACACAAAAATGTTACTTTAGCCATAAAATTTTCATTTTTACAAGGGAGAAAAGAGAAAGTGCACCCTACAATTTATTGTGCATGTTCTCCTGAGTACACAGATACCCCATATGTGGTAAAAATCAATTGTTTGGGCGCACGGCAGAGCTCGGAAGGGAAGGAGCGCCATTTGAATTTTTGAACGCAAAATTAGCTGCACTCATTAGCGGACGCCATGTCGGGTTTGAAGACCCCCTGAGGTGCCTAAACAATGGAGCTCCCCCATAAGTGACCCCATTTTGGAAACTAGAGGCCTCAAATAATTTTTCTAGATGTTTGGTGAGCACTTTGAACCCCTGGGGGCTTCACAAAAGTTTATAGCGTTGAGCCGTGAAAAGAAAAAAAAAAATTTTTACCACAAAACGGTTGCTTCAACTAGGTAGCTTTTTTTTTCACAAGGGTAACAGGAAAAAATGCACCATAAAATGTATTGTGCATTTTCTCCTGAGTACGCAGATACCTCATATGTGGTGGAAATCAAATGTTTGGACACACAGCAGTGCTCGGAAGGCAAGGAGCGCCATTTGAATTTTTGTGTGCAAAATTAGCTGCACCTGTTAGCGGACGCCATGTCGGGTTTGAAGACCCCCTGAGGTGCCTAAACAATGGAGCTCCCCCACAAGTGACCCCATTTTGGAAACTAGAGGCCTCAAATAATTTTTCTAGATGTTTGCTGAGCACTTTGAACCCCTGGGGGCTTCACAAAAGTTTATAGCGTTGAGCCGTGAAAAGAAAAAAATTTTTTTTTACCACAAAACGGTTGCTTCAACTAGGTAGCTTTTTTTTCACAAGGGTAACAGGAAAAAATGCACCATAAAATGTATTGTGCATTTTCTCCTGAGTACGCAGATACCTCATATGTGGTGGAAATCAAATGTTTGGACACACAGCAGTGCTCGGAAGGCAAGGAGCGCCATTTGAATTTTTGAGTGCAAAATTAGCTGCACCTGTTAGCGGACGCCATGTCGGGTTTGAAGACCCCCTGAGGTGCCTAAACAATGGAGCTCCCCCACAAGTGACCCCATTTTGGAAACTAGAGACCTCAAATAATTTTTCTAGATGTTTGGTGAGCACTTTGAACACCTGGGGGCTTCACAAAAGTTTATAGCGTTGAGCCGTGAAAAGAAAAAAACAATTTTTTACCACAAAACGGTTGCTTCAACTAGGTAGCTTTTTTTTTCACAAGGGTAACAGGAAAAAATGCACCATAAAATGTATTGTGCATTTTCTCCTGAGTACGCAGATACCTCATATGTGGTGGAAAGTAATTGTTTGGGCGCATGGCGGGGCTCAGAAGAGAAGGAGCGCCATTTGACAGCAAAATTGGTTGGAATCATTAGAGGACACCATGTCACGTTTGGAGACCCCCTATGGTGCCTAAACAGTGGAGCTCCCCCACAAGTGACACCATTTTGGAAACTAGAGCCCTCAAATAATTTTTCTAGATGTTTGGTGAGCACTTTGAACACCTGGGGGCTTCACAGAAGTTTATAGCGTTGAGCCGTGTAAAGAAAAAAAATTTTTTTTACCACAAAACGGTTGCTTCAACTAGGTAGCTTTTTTTTCACAAGGCTATCAGGAAAAAATGCACCATAAAATGTATTGTGCATTTTCTCCTGAGTACGCAGATACCTCATATGTGGTGGAAAGTAATTGTTTGGGCGCATGGCGGGGCTAAGAAGAGAAGGAGCGCCATTTGACAGCAAAATTGGTTGGAATCATTAGCGGACGCCATGTCACGTTTGGAGACCCCCTATGGTGCCTAAACAGTGGAGCTCCCCCACAAGTGACACCATTTTGGAAACTAGAGCCCTCAAATATTTTTTCTAGATGTTTGGTGAGCACTTTGAACACCTGGGGGCTTCACAGAAGTTTATAGCGTTGAGCCGTGAAAAGAATTTTTTTTTTTTTACCACAAAACGGTTGCTTCAACTAGGTAGCTTTTTTTTTCACAAGGGTAACAGGAAAAAATGCACCATAAAACGTATTGTGCATTTTCTCCTGAGTACGCAGATACCTCATATGTGGTGGAAAGTAATTGTTTGAGCGCATGGCGGGGCTCAGAAGAGAAGGAGCGCCATTTGACTTTTCAAACGCACAGACGCAGTGCACTGATCGGCCGCTGCAGGACGCACGGTCGGATGCGATAAAAAAAAGCGTCGGGGATACGTAAAAAAAAAAGTCACGCCAAAAATTGACCATGGATGCAGATACGTTATGTGCATCCCTGATCAGCGCTTGGCGGGACGCACGGACGGATGCGATACAAAAAGCGTCGCAAATACGGAAAAAAGTCACGCCAAAAATTGAGCAGGGATGCCGATCCGTTATCTGCATCCCTAATCAGCGCTCGGCGGGACGCACGGACGGATGCGATACAAAAAGCGTCGTGAATACGGAAAAAAGTCACGCCAAAAATTGAGCAGGGATGCCGATCCGTTATCTGCATCCCTAATCAGCGCTCGGCGGGACGCATGGACGGATGCGATACAAAAAGCGTCGTGAATACGGAAAAAAGTCACGCCAAAAATTGACCATGGATGCCGATCCGTTATGTGCATCCCTGATCAGCGCTTGGCGGGACGCACGGACGGATGCGATACAAAAAGCGTCGGGGATACGGAAAAAAAAGTCACGCCAAAAATTGAGCAGGGATGCCGATCCGTTATCTGCATCCCTGATCAGCGCTCGGCGGGACGCACGGACGGATGCGATACAAAAAGCGTCGTGAATACGGAAAAAAAAGTCACGCCAAAAATTGACCATGGATGCCGATCCGTTATCTGCATCCCTGATCAGCGCTTGGCGGGACGCACGGACGGATGCGATACAAAAAGCGTCGGGGATACGGAAAAAAAAGTCACGCCAAAAATTGAGCAGGGATGCCGATCCGTTATCTGCATCCCTGATCAGCGCTCAGCGGGACGCACGGACGGATGCGATACAAAAAGCGTCGTGAATACGGAAAAAAAAGTCACGCCAAAAATTGACCATGGATGCCGATCCGTTATCTGCATCCCTGATCAGCGCTTGGCGGGACGCACGGACGGATGCGATACAATAAGCGTCGGGGATACGGAAAAAAAAAGTCACGCCAAAAATTGAGCAGGGATGCAGATCCGTTATCTGCATCCCTGATCAGCGCTTGGCGGGACGCACGGACGGATGAGGTGTAAAAATGGACAGGGGATACGGAAAAAAAAAAAAAAAAAAAGTTATACTCACAGTACCCACAGGACTAGCAGGAGGATCACTGACCAGAAGAGCTGCAGAGGAACAGATGGCAGAGAGATGGACAGCTTTACAGGAGCAGCAGGCAGATCAGCAGAATGCCCAGGAAGGACCCAGCGATGGACGCAGATGTGATCAGGCCGGTGAAGACAGGTAAGAGGACGTCGGGGGAGAGCAGAGGGGGAGAGGGGGGGGGGGGTGAGAGCAGAGGGGGAGGGGGGAGAGCAGAGGGGGAGAGCAGAGGGGGAGGGGGGGAGAGCAGAGGGGGAGGGGGGGAGAGCAGAGGGGGAGACCGGAGAGGGAGCTGCAGAAGCAGAATAGAAATAATGGGGGAGGCAGTCAGATCGCGGGGGGAGCGGATCGGGATGTTGGGGGGGGGGGGGTGGTTGGGGGGAGCAGATCGCGGGGGGGGCACGGCAGGGGCTATCACGGCAGCGCGCAGGGGCACCACGGGGGAGCGCGCACGGGCTGCAAAGTGAGCACAGTACTCACTTTGCAGCAGCAGCGGTGGTAGCAGATCGGGATGCCGGGGGGGGGCAGATCGGGGCGTAGGGGGGCAGATCGGGGGGGGCACGGGCAGGGGCCTTCACGGGAGCGCGCAGGGGCCTTCACGGGAGCGCGCAGGGGCCTTCACGGGAGCGCGCAGGGAGCGGAATACTTACCATTAGAGCTGCAGCGGCGGAGACATCAGAGGCGGCGGCGGCAGCAGCAGCGGTGGCGTGGTACCAAAAGTACCAGCCACTCCACGCTGCAGACATGTTGGGGGAGGGCTCACAGGCCAGCACAGGCCTGGGGAGGACGGCCACCGGCAGATCAGACCGCCCCACTGCACACTGATTGGAGCGATTGCGCGTCATAGCACGATCGCTCCAATCAGTGCTGCAGGGGCTGGGGGCGGCATGTTTGAGGTCCACCTATGATATGCTGCTGCAGCTGCGGCATCTCATAGCTGGATCTCACAGGATCGCACTAATTCGGGCATTATTTTTGCCGAAATTAGTGCGATCGATGTGGTTGGCGGTTCAGATTTGAACAGCCAATCACATCGATCGTCGATAGGGGGTGGCAATGCCGCCCCCCCTGGGGTCAAGCAAAGGTCCCCTGCTGTAAGAAACAGCAGGGGACATCATTTGAAAGCCGTTGCTATGGCCACGGCAATCAAATGAAGTTTAGGCCGTAAAATTACGTCCCTGGTCGTTAAGTCACGTTAAAATAGGACGTAATTTTACGGCCCGCGGTCGTGAAGGGGTTAAAGAACAAATGGCTTTACAAGATTTGCATGATTTGTCAAGTGATAGTGGTGCCGGACCCAATCCACATTGTGCGGTTTCCCACTTTAATGTTCCTAATCCCAGTTTTTATCCCATACCTTCGAGGTGTGATCAGATGACTGATTTCCAGAACATAGTAGAAAAGGAATTAACTGCTCTTTCTCATTTACAAGAACCTATGGTTCAAAATTTGTCTGAGGCCTCTGCCACACTCACGTGTAAAAAACGTACGTTTGGTGTAGTCCGTTTTTTGTGTCCGTGTTCCGTATTTGCAGTCCGTTTTTCCCCTCCGTGTGGTGTCCGTATGCATATCGTGTGTCATACGTGTGTACGTGTGTGCGTTTTCCTGTGCGTGAAATACGTCAGTGTGTGTTCCGTGTGCAGTCCGTTTTTTGTGCGTGTTTCACATGTTTCACACATTGAGATAATGGTGATTACTTGGAATTAAATGACACATAGGTGTATGTGATTAGGACATAAATATAAGTTAACTATAAACTCTTTCCTGCTTGTATTATGCCTTGGAGCACCTATGTGTTGAGACAAAATAGTGGCAATGCCATTATCCACGGAGGCCTTAGTGTTTTTATGTTGGATTATATCTCGTCGTTTTGGCGTTAGACGGCACATGTTGCATTATGATAATGTAAGAAGAACCAGATTGTGGGTGCATCCACTAATGATGATGCGGCCTATGCATGGTCATTTCCATACTTTATTTTTTGAGTTACGGAATTTCCCAGATAAGTTTTTTTCATACTGCCGGTTGTCAGTTGAGAGTTTTGATTACTTACTAAATATTTTACGACCTCATTTGCAACATCAGGACACTTGGATGCGGCTTTCCATTTCCCCAGAGGAGAGATTTATGGTGACTCTGAGGTAATATATTTGTTATTTTTGTAATTTGTGTAAATGTGTTATTTTTCACAGTGAAATGTGTAATTGATCTTTATTGATGTAATCTCATTTTTGATTCAATGTTTGTGTTTTCTTATGATTGTTTTAATTTAAAAAAACATAGTGTTAATTGTAAATCATTGTTTGTCTTGTTTTCATAGATTCTTGGCGACTGGTCAATCTTTTAGTGCTTTACATTTTGATTTTTTGTTGGGGCGATCAACCATTGCCGTTATAGTACGTCACACATGCGACATGATATGGCAACATTTAAAAGAACAAATGATGCCTCAGCCAAACAGAGAAGATTGGTTGAAAATCTCTAAGGGCTTCAAGGACTCTGTTGACTTTCCTAACTGCATAGGAGCTTTGGATGGCAAGCATTTCAGAGTAAAAAAGCCACCAAACTCTGGGTCACGTTATTTCAATTTTCATAAGTTTTTTTCCGTTGTTATTTTGGCATTGGTTGACACAGAATACCGATTTATTTATGCAGACATTGGGGCCTATGGTAGTGCCTCAGATGCCCGTATTTTCCGTTCATCAAGATTAGCCCAACGCCTGCAAGAAAATTCATTATTGATCCCCCCTCCAGTTGCCCTACCTGGTACATCTGGACCGTTGGCACCATATGTGATGGTAGCAGATGCAGGATTTGCATTATCCAAACATGTTATGCGACCATATCCAAGGAGATCCATTGATGACAGGAAACAGTACTTTAATAATCGGCTAACTAAAGCAAGACGTTATGTGGAGTGTGCATTTGGTATTTTAGCTAACAAATGGCGCATTTATCAGACAACGATTCAGTTGCAGCCAACCTTTGTCACATCTGTACTCAAGGCTACCATAGTGCTTCACAATTACTGTCGGATACATGAAGGAGGAACTTATGTGGATGATGAATTTCAGATAAACCATGTTGTTAATCCCACAGGTGAACCTATGTCTCATAATTCCGTGACATCTGGTTTACAAATTAGAAATTTATTTACTGATTACTTTAATTGTTTTGATGATACTAATAATAGTGATGATTGTTAAGATTGTGATGGTTTTGTGTTGATAAAAATATAATTTTTTTTTATTATAGGAACTTGGTTAAATTTTCTCAACATCTAAGAGCTTAAATCAAACTAGTATTAAAGGGCAAATGCGTTAATCATAAACTGACATTTCTGTTAGCAACATGGTTTTCTGAATGTTGTATGTATGTGTATGTACATTTCTGTGTTACTATCATGTGTTAGGAAACTTATTTTAAACTTACAACATTAATAATGTTAATCGTCTATTGAAAAAATGCAATATTATTAATAAATATCAATAATAAACATGTTTCTTTTCTTCAAAAACAGAATGTTTTATTAAGAATAAGCATATTAATCCATAAAGTAAGGATGTTATTTTTTCACATCCACATTAAAAATGTACATATTGTTCATCTTGTGTTAAATTTTTCTAAATGTAAATTTTTATGGTATTCTTCATAACATACAAAATATACTTTACATACAAGAGTAATTGTAAAGAAAATGTGTGCATTGCTTACAATGTTGAAAAATGTCGGCCAATAAAGTTGCTATCATGTTGGACATTGTCATAGACCAAAAAATTGTAAACTGTGTTTTCAGAATATTAGAAATAATCTAACCATCAAATTGGTTGGGTAAAAATGTGTTAATAAATTTCCAAAAATAAAGGCCATAAAACATATATGTGATCCGTCACTAAGTATAATCACACATGTTTTTAAAATCTTTTCAACTTTGAGTTAGCACATTTTTGGAAATCCCTCTTTTTTAACATTTTGACACATTCATCAGATTTGTTGTTTGATTGTTAAGATTAACAAAAATGTGCATCACAAGTCAACAAGATCTTCTAGTGAAGTAACCTGAGTGTTGCTGAGTATGTTGTTTTGTGTGGCCTCAGAAATGGTATTTTCAGGAATGGAAACAGTTGTTTGCTGAACAACATTCCTATTACTAGCTACAGTAGTGTGTGGAACAGTCTGTTGCATGCTGGTTTGTCCCAACACATTGCCTGTGGTTGAGTACACCTGTGGATCTACATGGGTAATTGGGTATTGTGTGTGTGTATGTTGTTGACCTTGAGGATAGTTGACTGATGTTTGTAAGTGTGGTGTAGGTAACATAGTTGAGATTGGATAATGAGGCATCATGAATGATTGTGGGTATGTTGAACCTGGAAACAAATTAGGTAAACCACCAATATTTGTGGGTTGAGTAAAGTAACTAGTAGTTTGAGTTGGTTGTAAATTCATATAGTTCATGGGTTGCTGAGAGGTAGCACTTTGTACTGTGCTTAAGGCACCAGTATTGGTTGCAACATACCCTTGTCTAATTGGTGTTGGGAATAACGTACTTGAAGCAATTGAAGGTTGTCCAGATTGTTGTAATAGTGGATTATTGACTATTACAGTTGCCATTGTTGTTTGTGTTGAAATTGTATTTTGATTGTCTGTTGTGTTTGGGACTGTATGTTGTTGCATAATGGTACGCCAATTTTCTATGGCCTCATACACTCTCACTGGTTCCTGTTCTGCCTGACTAGCTGCCAGTAGGGTCAGCATAGCAGCTCTTACACGTTCCTGCCTATCTGAAGGAATTTTGGTTAAGCTAGTTGATAAAGAGCGACAAAAACGCTCGGCATCTGTTTCTGGAATTAAAGTGTTCATTATGTGAATAATGCGTGTGTCAATTATTTCCGGTAAGGATCTCATTTCCTCAGGTCTGCGGATTCTTCTTGCACGTAGAGGTTGTGGTGCAAAACGTGGAAGTACATTTGTTTGTGTTGCTTGTGTAGCTGGTGTGGTTGTTTGTTGCGTTGAAGAGCCTTGGGTGTTGGTTTGTGCACTCTCTGCCCCACCCTCATGTGATTCAGTTGCTGCATCTTGTTGAGTCTCAGGAATTTCAATGTCTTCTCTGCCAGGTTCTTGTTCTGATGCTGAGGTGGCTGTAGCAGAGGGACCTGCTGTTGGTTCATCATCTGATTCGTCAAGATTATCCTCCGTTCTATAAGAAATGAAAAAACATATTACAATCTTAACATTTATCTTTGTCCAATTATCTTCAGGGTTTTTTTTTTTTTCAGAAAAAAAAAAACTTACTGTGTAACTTCTAAGATGGGTGCTAGGAAGCTTATTTGTTCATAGTAGACATATCTGCGTTTGCGGCCTTGGCTGGATGAGGATGGCATAGGGTTGTACTCCCTTCGGTACTGATCACGGGCTGAACGCCAACGCCTTTTTACCAAGTCAACTGTGGAAAATTTACAAATATGTCACTTGCAACATTCTCCATAATTCTGCACACATTAATTTAAATAATGTTTGCGAAATTTAATATACAATTTAACACAATTATGTTGGTCAAATACTTAGGATGAAATATAATTTATTTAGATATTCATCATTCAAAAACATGTTTAGACATTCACACATAACCAAATAATATTTCTGAATAATTATATTTTAAGTAATTGTCATCTATATTTAAATTATAATTTGGTGTTTTTGCAATGACATTTGGCTATAAATTACTCGAAATATTATTTGATACATGTAGGTAATGATATTGACATGTCATTTTAAACAATTTTATTTTAAAAAAAAACAAAAACCAACATTTTCAAGTGTGATACTAAATTTAGACTAATACAACAGGGAATTTTAAAAAACATGACAGTTTAATCAGTTAATTAAGTAAATTCATGAAGAATTCCAAGTCAGATTACAAATTTAAGTATACTTCGATTTTTGACAATGATGAAAGTTTGGTGATACTATGAAAAAAGTGTACAGGAACTCAATATATTGAGTAGTACATAGACCAATTCTTCTCATAGGATTTTACACTAAAAGACAACATAACTATGCCAAAACAATCACAGTTTGAAAGTATGAACAAATCCAAATATAGATATTAAATAAATAACTATAAAAAAATACAACAACTTACCATATTTAGCACGCTTTGCAGGAGAACATCTAGACCATGCATTATTGGGGTACACTTCCTCAGCTACTTGATTCCAATGGCGATCAACTGTCAGTCGGTCATGGTAACCATCTACACGTGTATCCCATAATGGTGGGTGAGTCTCGACAGCTGTTATAAGTTTCTCCGTGTCCACCCGTGGTGCCATTATTATATTTCGAAGACGAAAGTTTGCTCAAAATAGATCTTGCAATACACAGAACTACAACTTCTTGCTTGCTCACTCCTTCTGCAAATGCACAGTTAGTTTTGTGCAAAAAAATATGTTAGCTACGCCACCTGAAAGTATTTCAGAGTGTAACAAACTTTCTAATTAAAACACGGACACGGACCACACGGATAGCATACGGAGGCCATCCGTATCACGTACGTGTAAACACGGACCCATAGGATTTAATGGATCCGTGAGGACGTGATGCCGGTGGAAAACGGACATGTCAGCGCTTTTTCGACACGCACAAACGTACGCACGGAACGGACACACGCTCCGTGCGCAAACACTGACGTGAGGCTTTTTAGATTAAAAATAGTATGTCAACATCAGCACGTGTCTCCGGTACGTGCAAAAAATGCCAAAAACGTACCGGAGGCACGGATGTGTGGCGCAGGCCTAAGACTGAGAAGGATGCGATTATTTCCTTGCAAAAAAACTCTAACATCATAATAAAAAATTCTGACAAGGGGGGGGCAGTCGTAGTTTTGGATACTGGACTTTATGAAAGGGAGGTAGTGACTATGTTACAGGATTGTGATACCTACAGGAGAGTCGATCGTGACCCCTCTGCAGATATAAAAAAATCCTTGGAAAAAATTCTAGAAGAAGGCTTACATTTGGGTTTAATTGATGAAAAATTGAGAGATTATCTTAATCCATCTTATTGTTTAATACCATTATTGCATGCCTTACCCAAGTCACATAAAAACCAATTTCCCCCAAAAATGAGACCGATTGTCTCAGGTATAGATTCTTATACTGAACATCTAGCAGAGTGGTTGGATAACCACCTTCAATTTCTTCCTAAAATGTCTCCTGGCTATGTCCTGGATAGCAAACATGTGTTGAATATTATTTCTCAGATGAAATGGCAAGATAATTTTAGTTGGTTAACTTGTGATGTGCAATCATTGTATACATCCATTCCACATTCTCTTGCCATTTTAGCGTTGAAAGATTTGCTCAAAAAATATTCTGACTACTCACTTGAATTACAGGACTATTTGATTGACGTAACTGAGTTTTTACTCAAAAACAACTATTTTACCTTTTTAAATAAAGGATATATTCAGTTACAGGGATGTTCAATGGGCGCACAGTTTTCCCCCTCTCTAGCAGGCATATTTATGTTTTGGTGGGAAGAACAATATATTTTTAATCAGTGCAATCCTTTTTTCTCGGATATAGCATTATATCTGAGATTTATAGATGATGTACTTATTGTATGGCAAAATCCAAACAAAAAAATTGAGGATTTCATATCATACATTAATAATAATGCCCATAATCTTTTTTTCACTTTTTTTCATGATGTATCAAAAATTAATTTTTTGGATATACAATTCCATGGGAAGGGTGACAATGGAGAAATTAATTGTAGTCTTTATAGAAAACCCATATCAGGCAACTCACTATTACATGCGGGAAGTTGCCATCCAAAGCATGTTATAAATAACATCCCTACAGGTGAATATGTCCGTGCTAGGAGATGTTGCAACACCCAAAATGGTTTTGAGGTAGAATGCAGCACTATTGAAAAAAGGTTTTTGGCAAGAGGGTATAAAATGACAAATCTCCAGAAAGCCAAAACCAAGGCAATCAAAGTGAGTAGGTCACAATATTTGGACATGAATAAAACCAGAGATAATCCCCAGAAAGAATTGTCAGTTGTTTTTTCAACAACATACAGTAAAAATTATTATGATGTAATCAAAATTATTAAAAAATATTTACCCATTTTATCTACAGATGACACATTACACAAAATCTTAAAAAATGGAGTTAAATTTGTTTCAAAAAGGAACATTACATTGGGATCCATGTTATCACCTAGTGATCATATGAATAGGTGCGGTTCCACTAAAAAAGAAAAAAACACTGGCAATTGGTTACCCAGCACAGGCTCTTTCAAATGTGGCCACAGATCGTGTGGACTATGCGGTTATATGTCAAATGTGAAGGAATTTTCTTCATTTACAGATAAAAAAACTTATAAAATAATGTCACTCATAAACTGCAGTTCAGACCATGTGGTTTATTTAATATCGTGTACTATTTGCCAGTTACAATATATAGGCAGCACTTGTCGTTCTCTCAGAAAGAGGATATCTGAACACATTTATGATGTTAATAATGCCACCAGCAGAAAATTATCAGGAGCGTCTCAACATTTTCGCGACGCACATGCAGGTAATTTAACAGGCATGAAAGTCAATGCCATTGAAAAAATTCAACTACCTAGAAGGGGTGGAAATTTGAAAGATATCCTCTTTCAGAGAGAAATAAAATGGATGTTTTTAATGGGCACAAGATTTCCAAAAGGTTTAAATAAAAGAAATGAATTGATGTTTGCATATTAATCTGGCTAAAAAAATACTTTGTATATATATAAGTGTTATAAGCATTATATGGAGTGATATAACTCAAGGGGTTAATGTTTTTGTAATTGCCTTGCTCTCTCCTTGCATTTGATCACATGTTTGGGTTCAGCCCTTTTTAAACAGTTCTGTGACTAGATGGTTTAGAGACTGAATAAGAACTGGATGTTCGAAACGCGTCCTCTCTGACATGGGCTTGACCACCATAGCATGGACTTTTTAATGATAAGAAAATAAAGGAAGTTTTATTTTAAAGAACAAAATGCCTGGAGTTTTGTGCTGGTGAAATCCTTCAACCAAGTCCTGGATGGAGTATGCTGAGCCTTCTAGTTCTGCAGCTGCTGTCTGTCTGTATGGAGGAGAGCAGACAGCAGGTGCAGAACTACAAGGCTCAGCATACGCCAATCACTAGTGTATGCAGGAGAGCAGACATCAGCTGCAGAACTAGAAGACTCAGCATACTCCATCCAGGACTGTATGCAGGAGTTTTTTGCCCACCAAAAAAATGACGTGGGCTTCGCCATATTTTTGTATGCTAGCCAGGTACAGTAGGCAGGTACGGCTGCCCCCAACCCCCAGCTGCCTACTTGTACCTGGCTGGGAACAAAAAAAAAAAGGGAAGCCCTTTTTTTAATAATTTCATAAATTTCATGAAATAATTAAAAAAAAAACATTGACATGAGCTTCGCCACATTTTTGTGTCCAGCCAGGTACAACTAGGCAGCTGGGGATTGGAATCCGCAGCACAGGTTGGCCTGAGCTTTCTGGACCCTCTGCTGCGAATAGTCCACAGCCACCCCAGAAAATGGCGCTTTCATAGAAGCGCTATCATCTGGCGCTGTATCCAACTCTTCCAGCTGCCCTGAAGCCGGGTGGCTTGCTGGGTAATAATGAGTTAATACTAGCTGTGTTTTACTAGCTAGTATTAAGTCAGAGATTCTTAATGTCAGACAAGTTTTACCCGGCCATTTAGAATCTTCAATAAAGGGTTAAAAAAAAGATACCACACAGAGAAAAAATACTTTAATGGAAATAAATACACAGACACATTAGAGACTCCATGTTTAATAATCCCTCTCACCTCTCCACGATCCATGGTCTTCTGTCTTCTTTCTCCTTCAACCCATGCAGCTCTGCTACATCAGACTGCACTGCATGGGAGGAAGATGCTGCTGTTCCCCGTGCACTGCAGTCTATTCACTCAGTCAGTGAGTAGCAGAGGCTGCAGGCTGTAAGCGATGACGTCACCGCTGACAAGCAGGTTGCAATAGCAACAGTCATCTCCGTTATTGACCGGCTGTGGCAGCCGGTGAATAATGGAACGGGGAAGCAGAACGGGGAGTCAACCAAGTGCCAGAGCATCTCGCTGGTACACGGAGATACACAAACGATCACCGCGTACCAGAGAGATGCACTGACAGGACCTAGCAATGACGTCTAGCCATGTGACAAGTCTGTCGCCAATGAGATAATAGACATGTGACTGGTCACATGCTTTTTTTGACATCACGGAAGGTCCTATCATCAGTGCTGGTTACCGGGAAGACATAGTTATTATCGGAAGGAAAAGCGGCAGGAGGCAGAGTGCAGGACGCATCGCGGGGACCTGTAAGTGTTATGGCAATGTTTATTAACTGTATGTGTACATTTATAATGTGTTTTTATGTGTTTGTTTTTTCCTCCCATTGTTTTCAATTGGGTTCGAGAGGTTCGTCGAACGGTTCGCCGAACCGAACTTGAACGTGGCCTCCATTCGACGAACCGAACCGAACTCGAGCCTTCAGAAGCAGGCTCATCTCTACTAATAACCCAAGGCCACCTAGTTGTTTTCATCAACAGAAGTTACTGTTGCAGCGTTGCTGTCACTCATAGATCAGAGCAGGGCTGCAGTGGTAATTTCTTCCAACAGTGAGAACAGCTCTGTAACATGTGAGTAATGGTACCATACCAGGCTGCTTGCCTACGCTCACTAACCCAGAGCCAATGTCACAACTACAGCTTGACATGTATGCACTCACTCATTACTTGTTAACTTTGTCACTGTTCGCTGCAGAATACTGTCATACCTCCCATAATTTAAAGAACAGAAAGAGAAACACATTTTGGCCATGCCCCCAAGCCACACCCCTAAGTCACATTAACTTACTATTTCTTTCTACCCTGGCAGAAGGGAAATTCAGAGGGTGACAATGAGAGACATTAAGCAGCCACACAGGACTGCAAAATGTAGGCTCAAATTTGAGATTGATCCATTGTATCCAGGACGTTTAGGACTAAAGATAGGAGAATCTATTCTCAGGACGCTAATGCAGAGTCCAGATCAGTGGTAACTAGCGACTGGATGGGAAGCTGCAAATCTCTTACTTTCTGGCATCTCTGGAGCAGCTTTTGAGTAGCCAAGACTGGTGTAACGTCATCTGTGCATCATGCTCATCTCTAGTTGGGACTAGAAATGGGCGGAGTCGCAGAAAATCGGGACCGGCAGGTCCATGCTAATTTTGTTTAAAAATCTGGTTCCGGTCCATCATTTAGTACCCATATAAGTCTTTGGGAACCAGAATCTGGCAATTAAAAATTTGGTGGAATGGGTAGGGAGATATTTGCATGTGGTGTACTCACCGTAGCGCCGTGTCATGGTAGACCACTGCTTCCAGGTCACACATTCACTTCCAGAGCTGCGTGCATCTAGATTGTGCACTAACAATAAAGGTAGATTCTAGATTCTACAGGGTCCTTCCAGGTATGATGTAATTTGTCATATTATAGGGGATGTGTTCAAAATGTAGCCCGGTTTAGAATAAACATTCTTTTTCTATAGGGTACTTTACACGCTGCGACATCAGTACCGATATCGCTAGCGAGTGTACCCGCCCCCGTCGGTTGTGCGACATGGGCACATCGCTGCCCGTGGCGCACAACATCGCTTACACCCGTCACACGGACTTACCTTCCCTGCGACGTCGCTCTGGCCGGCGAACAGCCTCCTTTCTAAGGGGACGGTTCGTGCGGTGTCACAGTGACGTCACACGTCAACCGTCCAATAGAAGCGGAGGGGCGGAGATGAGCAGGACGTAACATTCCGCCCACCTCCTTCCTTCCGCATTGCCGGTGGATGCAGATAAGGAGATGTTCGTTGTTCCAGCGGTGTCACACATAGCGATGTGTGCTGCCTCAGGAATGACGAACAACATCGTACCTGCAGCAGCAACGATATTAAGGAAATGAACGACGTGTCAACGAGCAACGATTTTTCCCATTTTTGCTCTCGTTGATCGTCGCTCATTGGCGTCACGCGCTGCGATGTCGCTAACAGAGCCGGATGTGCGTCACTAACGATGTGACCCCGACGAAATATCACTAGCGATGTCGCAGCGTGTAAAGCACCCTTTAGTCCACATGAGCATGGAGTTGTTTATAATAAAAGCGGGGTTCTGGGGGTGAAGGCCACTTTACACCCAGCGACATTGCTAGCGATGTCGCTGGTGAAAGCACCCGCCCCCGTCGGTTGTGCGTGATGGGCAAACCGCTGCCGTGGTGCACAACATCGCTAACACCCGTCACGCGTACTTACCTTCCTAGCGACATCGCTGTGGCTGGCGAACTGCCTCCATTCTAAGGGGGCGATTTGTGTGGTGTCACAGCGGCATCACTAAGCGGCTGCCCAATAGAAATGGAGGGATGGAGATGAGCGGCCGTAACATCCTGCCCACCTACTTCCTTTCTCATTGCTGGCGGCCGCAGGTACGATATTGCTCCTCTTTCCTGCGGTGTCACACATAGTGATGTGTGCTGCCGCAGGAATGACAAACAACCTGCGTCCTGCAACAGCAACGATATTTGGGATTAGAACGATGTGTCAACGATCAACGATTAGGTAAGTAATTTTGATCATTAACGGTCGTTCCTGCGTTTCACATGCAACGACATCGCTAATGAGGCCGGATGTGCGTCACGAATTCAATGACCCCAACTACATCTCGTTAGCGATGTCGTTGCGTGTAAAGCCCCCTTCAGACACCTAGATGGGGGAGAGAGGGATGAGCAGATCTCTTCGCCAGCGATGATGTGTCCTCCTCTGCTCATCCTGAGCCCCTTGCTGCATGCAGGAGATCTTGAAAAATGAACAACGCTCTGGGTCTCAGTAAATGGCGACAAAAGTGCAATTTTTTTTTCACTACTTAGATGAAAGTAAAAGTATACATGTTTGGTATCTATAAAATCGTAGTGACCTGGGGAATTATAATCTCTGTGCAGTTTTACCATACAGTGAACATGATAAATAAAAAGCCCAAAAAACATTGTGCAATTGTAGTGTTTTGCAATTTCACCACACTTGGAATTTTATTCCAGTTTTCCAGTGCAATATGGGGAAGAATGACTGGTGCCTTTACAAATTACAACTCGCCCTGCAAAAAACAAGCTCTCATATGGCTATACTGATGGAAAAATAAAAATGGAATGGCTCTTGGAAAAAGGGGAGTAAAACATAAAAATGGAAAATTGCCAAGTGTAAACTAACTTGTGCGTGTTTCAAACATGTAAATGCATATCCGTTTTTAGTGCATTTCCACTGCAGAAACACACCAAAAAAGCATATAATCCGCACATGACTGTGTCAATAAAAATTTTTAAAGCCAATTACCAGGAAGTATAAAAAACATGACATACCAAAAAAAGACAAAAAGCACAGCATCAAAAACTTGATAGAAATGCATGTAAAAAAAGAAAAATGCAATGAAAAAAACACAAGTAACCTAATTTATACAATAGCTCCAGAAATGGTGCAGAAATTTTACAACATTAAAAGCTCATTTTCTGACTGATAGCGAGGAGTAAAGGCCGCTTTACACGCAATGACATTGCTAACGAGATATCGCTGGGGTCACAGAATTCGTGATGCACATCCGGCCTCGTTAGCGACGTCATTGCGTGTGACACCTACGAGCGACCGCTAACTATCTCACTTACCTCAAATATCGTTGATTGTTGACACGTCATTCCTTTTCCAAATGTTGTTGAACATCTGGGACGCAGGTTGTTCGTCGTTCCTGAGGCAGCACACATCACTACATGTGACACCCCGAGAATGACGAACAACAGCGTTTCTGCGTCTTCCGGCAATGAGGTGGGAGTGACCTTCATGCGGCTGCTCTCCGCCCCTCCGCTTCTATTGGACGCCTGCCGTGTGACATCGCTGTGACGCCGCATGAACTGCCCCCTTAGAAAAGAGGTTGTTCGACGGCCACAGCGACGTCGTTAGGCAGGTAAGTACGTGTGACACGTACCTCCTATATTGTTCGCCACTGGGAGCGATTTGCTCATGACGTACAAACGACAGGGGTGGGTGCGATCGCTGGTGACATCGCTAGCAATGTCGCAGCGTGTAAAGCACCCTTAAGAGGTACACAGAGTACACAGAAGGCAGATTTGATAGATAAATATCAATGCAGGGAGCAAGATATTTTATAGTTATTAGGTCACATAAGTATTCAAATAGAAGACGGAGATGAAGTTCCGTACAGATTTCTGTATCCATCACTCAAATAATTCACAGGTTTTCTTTCCAAGCATTTGATAACAAAAAAAGAAAAAAGAATATTTTCCACATCCAGTTTGTTAATGAGCACATTTTACAGTGCATACACATCTTCCTTGTAGGTGAGTTAAATACCACAGTGAAGTGGAGAGCCATCCTCTTGAATTTTAATATTTTGCAATTTTCTTATAATTACTTAGTGGTACTGTTATAATTTAAGATGTATTTTTCTGCTTTCTGGGTTCTGTTTCATTAAAAAATACATATATAAACCTATTAAGGCCAAGTGTGCAATCAGAGGAAAAGTATATTAAAAACACGGGCACTACTTCTGCATTTTTCCCCCACCTCTAATTTTGGTTTAGAAATACAGAGGTAAAAAAAAATCTCACCAAACAATCAACGTGCACGTGGCCTTACTCATACATTATGTATTAATATGAAGCAGTCCACCTCCTTCATTATTAATAGTTTAGTCGACGTCTTAAGCCTGTTTTACACCTTTCAATTCTGCATACGATATCGTATGTGATCCTACCTGCCCCCATCGTATGTGCGACATGTTCAATTTTGTTGCCCGTGTCGCACAAACGATTATTTCCCGTCACACGCACTTACCCGTCCATACGACCTCGCTGTGGGCGGCGAACATCCACTTCCTGGAGTGGGAGGGACGTTTAGCGTCACAGCGACGTCACGCGGCAGCCGGCCAATAGAAGCGGAGGGGCGAAGCTGAGCGGGACGTAAACATCCCGCCCACCTCCTTCCTTCCGCATTACCGGCCGGGAGACGCAGGACGCAGGTAAGATCTTTTCATTGTTCCCGGGGTGTTTCACACTGCAATGTGTGCTACCCCGGGTGCGATGAACAACCTGACGTTCAATTTTTAGGAAATGAACAACGTGCATGCGATGAACGTTTTACCGTTCAATCGCAATCGCATGTAGCTGTTACATGCTACCATGTAACTTACGATTCCGGATGTGAGTCACTTATGACGCTACCCCGCCGACACATCGTAAGATATATTGTAGTGTGTAAAGCGCCCTTTAGCATCATGACATTTTGAGCATGAGATAGAGAGAGATTTTTTTAAATCTAAATATAGAACTGGATGAAAACCAAAAAGAATCCATATATTATCACATGCAAAGGCAGTGTAGTTTTTTGTTCTGCTATTTCTACATGTTATCCACAATTGTCTTAACAAAAACATTAAACCCTTAATGACCCATGATGTGCTGTGTACGTTATTGGTCATCTCCCTGCCTTTGATGCTGGCTCACACACAGAGCCCACATCTTTCCCTGCTGATTTAGGGCTCATTCGCATGTTGCGTAATTGCATGCATTTACGCTGCGTATTGCACTGCAGCGTAAATTCATGCGTCCTGTGTCCCCAGCACAGTCTATGTAGATTGTGCATGATACGTGCTCATTGTTGCTTTTTTGACTGTGGCAATTTGGATGCTAAAATTTTGACCCAAATCTGTACATTCATAAAAGCAGCATGTCATTTACTCTGTGCACTTTGGATGCTACTCCTACTCTGTCTTTGGGAGAGACAGCATCCAGAGCGCATGAAATCTGAATTTTTTCTGCTAAAACACTGCATTCATTAGGCAGTGTTTTTGCAGTGATTTGCAGTGCACATGTGCTGACAAATTGCTGCAGAAATTTCAGCATGTACATGCGCACATAGCCTTAATCAACCGTCATGTGCCTCATGGGAGAATGAAGGTAATGTCTGCAGTTTCTTCTCCCATCCACCGGAGGGACCTCTTTTCAGCCTAGACAAAAGACTCTGTGTTATTAGGTACAGGAGAGTGTGTGGACCTGGCCCGCAGAGTACAGACATGTGGTGAGCAGTAGAGATGGGTGAATAGTCAAATATTTAGGTTCAGATTCTTGGAATATTATTTGTGTGTTCGCACTGAATAGCAAACCTAATGAAAGTCAAAGGGAAACTCTAACATTTTTCTGGAGCACCCTGAAAGTAGGTGTGGGAGGGCTGTAAAACTGCTGCAATGGATGGAAAAGTGATGAAACTGAATAGGAACAGCATAAGGAATGTGCCTGGATGCATTTCTGACTCACAGTTTCTGGGAATAATGTCAGAATATTATGGGGATTAATGCAGGAGAATTATACTTACTGAGTTTCCCCGAGGCTGTCACACTGCTTCCTGGTCTGATCATTAAAGTTCAAGAATATGGACTTTAGCAGTGTCTGTGATTGACTGCAGTCCTGCTTCTCCTGCCCATCCTGTGTGCCGGCATCTATGATTGTGTGACGCCCTGGACTAGTCAGGTCGTCCCAGGTAGTCCCATGCACACACACCCCCTCCCTGAAAAGGTGACAGCAGCCAAACTTAAATACCTTGTCACCACCCTCCAGGTTTGATGTCCACCCCCGGGGGGGTGGAGCCAGGCGGTTGGCTTCACCCACCGAGGAGTTCACAGGCCTGGAGGCGGGAAAAAGACACAAGTTCTAGAGAGAGTAGTCTTGACAGTGAAGGAGAGAGGTCGAGTTAAAGGGCAGACCTGTGACCAGGCCTGCCAATAGTCTACCCAGGTGTCTGGGTTGGAGCCCAGTCACCTCTGGCAAGGAGGCAGATGGTGGTGGCCGCCTGCAGGAGCTGGGATTACATGCAGTGGAACCGTAGAGACCAGTGTCGGGTGGTGGCCCGCCGGTTCCGAACCGGGGAGCCGATTGGAAACCGGAGCACCAGGAGGGGTACTCAGATCCAGTATGAACCGACAGTGCCGAGTCAAATCAACTGATTGAGGACTGGACATAAGGACCTTTCCCACACAAGACCCATTAGAAGACAACAGCCCAACCATACTGGGTAAAGCCACCGCCAAGGCATATAGACCCAAAGGGCCAGCGTCTGCGGGCAAATAGGGCTCATCCGGCAACCAGCAAGCCGGGGAGCGGACTACCATTGCTTAGGCATAGGAGTCAAACATTCACACAAAGAGGTGCAGAAGAAAGGCGGAAACCATCAACCTGTTAAGGGAGAAGCTGCAGCCGGCTGCGAGCCCGTTCATCATCCCGTTTGGTTTACCAGAGACTCCAGTGTATTGTGTCATAGTAAGTACACCAGTGCCTTCGGGCCACGCACCGCACCGCACCGCACCAGCATCCAGCCCGCGCCTGGCCCCTCGCCTCAGCACCTCCCTTGGGCCCCCGGGACCATCACTCCCCTACGCACGGAGGGGTCAACACCAAGCTGCGCAACACCGTCCCCAGGAGGCCTAGTTAACGGCTGCGGTGGTGTCCATCTATTAACCATAACCCGTGGGTGGCGTCAAGAACTTACATCCCTTCCAAACCACCACGGCCCCGGCCGTGGAACTCCCCACCAAAGTCCCTGCGTGTAGCGCCAGCCCCCTTGCAGAGGGACGTGACCCCCGGGTCCGTGAGGAGCTTGAGCCACACACCGTACGAGCACGGATCCGAGCGGCTCGGCGGTCGCAGCCGAGCCCGCGGTGCGGTACAATTGGTTGACCTTACACTAGCTGTCTGGGTTCAAGTAGTGGAGTGTAAAATAAAAATTGGAAAAAATGGTGCCAAGTCCCCCTAATTGTGATACCCAGCAAAGAAAATGCAGGCAGCTACAGGCTGCAGCCTCCAGCTGGGTGTGTTATCTTGGTAGTATCAAAATACGAGGGACCCTATGCATTTTTGTAAAAAAAGATAGTTAAATAAATAATCTAAAAAGACATTATGTGGTCCCTTCCAATTTTGATACCCAGCAAAGATAAAACAGACAGTTGGGGGCTGGTATTCTCAAACTGGGGAGGCTTATGGTTATTGGGCGCTCCCCAGCCTAAAAACAGCAGCCTGCAGCCACCCCAGAATTGGTGCACCAATTCTGGCACTTTACCACGCTCTTCTTGATTGCCCTGGTACAGTGGCAATGGGGGTAAAATATATGAGGTTAATTAAAACTGTGATTTGTCAAAAAATCACAGCTGTCATCAAGCCCAAGGTTAGTAATGGGGAAAGGGTCTATGAGACCCCTCATTACTAATTGTGTAAGTAAAAAGAAATAAACACAAAACAGAGAAAAATCCTTTATAAAAACTAACAACCCTCTTTCTCCAATTTTCTAACCCACAAAACTCCCCTGCAGGTCTGACAAAATGCACACCATGACATTCCACGACAATCCCAGCTCTGTTACATCTGAGGTCACAGTGCACAGTCACATTACAAAATTTCACTGCGGCATCAAGGACACAATGACTGAGCTGTATCTGGGAGAGTGGTGATGTCAGTGAATTCACCTGATGTCACAGATGGGGTTCCACAGTACCCCAGCTGTGATCTCGAGTGAACTCACCTCAAGTGAGCTCATTGAAGTCAATGCTAAGTTACCAAAACAAAAAAAAACACATGCGGTTTCAGTGCATTTTTCTGCCAGGAGATGCAGATTTGGTGCAGAAATGTCTGCAACCGAATACTCAACGTGTACACATTTTCTAATCCAGTAATTTAGCATTGAGTTCAATGAGTTCACTTGAGGTCACAGCTGATATTCCCTTGGTACCCTTGATGTAACCTTAGGTCACAGCTACGTAAACGCTCGTCACAGCCACCAGAAGTTGGTACACTACTGTGTCACCCACTTGCTGTAACTTGCAGTGACCTGATAAGGTTACTGCACTTCATAGCACAGCATGAGATCCGGCAGTAGCTGCTGTCTCAACCTGTGAATTTTGCTCTATGAATGTTCTTCATAGGCTTTGACACTGAGTCTAGGAACATTGTGGGACCTCCATGTGGATTAAAACGGACTGGATTTGGATTAGGATGGGGAATACATTGATGAATGACGGTATTTCCTGTCTTTATTTCTTAACTAATTCTCTATTTTTATGTCTTTCATGGGTTCCTTTTGAATGTCATTGGTCCTCCTTGTGGATTACGGTAGAACTTAGAAGCTTTTTATTTTTCATAATAAATTAGTGAGTGAGTGCTGTTGTTGGGGAATGTTTTTATAAATAAAATACATTTTTTTGCGTATTTTTTTTCTATTAACATCCACTTGTTTACAAATGGGGTGTCTGATAGATGCCTACCAATTACTAATAAAAGGGCTTGATGCCAGCTGTCTATTCACAGCTGACAGCAAACCCATATATTATCCCGTTTGGCACCACACTAGGTTAACAGGATGAGCAGAAGCGAAGTGCCAGGATTGGGGCATCTAATGGATGGGCCATTTCTGAGGTGACTGCTCCCTATTATTATTGATTTTGTGGCTAAATACAAGACTAAACACCCTTTAGTGCCACATGAAAGACACTAAAGGGTGCACGCTTAGAATATATAGGCGGTGGGACATTTTATAAGTGTTTGACATTTTTCTATATATCTATCTGTCTGTCTGTCTATCTGTCTATAATCAGCCCTATCTATTCATCTATCTAGCTATCTAGCTTTTGACAGTATGTAAAAGTGAATTTTAAAAATGCTTCACACACATATGTCAGTGCTGTCCATGGTATTTTCCGTGTACAACGCTTATTTCTCACACCCTTTGTCTTGCATAGGCGAGACATGCAGGGACTCACAACATGCTTTAACTTGCCCCACATGCTGAATTTTACAGAGGAAAAACTAGCAGATAAGAAAGCCATGGAACCCATAGGGTGTAGGGGCGACATGACAACCCGGAGGGTAGGGAGTTGATGGGGTTAAACAGTGTTGGTTCGTTTAGGAATGAGGAAAAGAAGGTGATTGGTTAGGGGGTGGAGTGTGGTGGAAGGAAAGGAGGGAGCTTCATGGTGTATATAATAGGAGGTGGGAGTCAATTACCTCCTCTTGCACTTCCTGGATGACAGCTTGGACGGGCTGGGGAACCTCCATCATGACATCCAGCCTGATGGATCCGGACATCGCAGATCTGCAGCTTGGATGGGCTGGGGAACCTCCATCATGATGTCCTGAGGAATCCTCGGATCTGGTCAGCATGGCGGTGCAGGGCGCCCAGGCAGTGCAGTCCCACACCCAGACTGCCTGGGTGTCTCCTCGGCACTTTCCCCTCCCCCAACCCCCTCTTTGCTGCAGTGCTGGCAGTTTCAGGACTCGCCGGGGTCTTTTGGGGAAGGTGGGAGTGAGGAGGACAACGTGAGAGCCCCCACTCCCGTGGGGACCCTCCGCAGCTGGGCGGGCAGCAGTAGCTTGCAGCGCCCGCTCTGGCTGTCGGGAGGAATCTCCTGCAGGGCCGCGACGGCCGAAAAGGGGGCGTGTCCAGCCCGGGGGCCTACTTCCGGTGTGAGGCCTCAGGCTGGATTTTTTGAGCGATGCGGCCGCTCCCGGCAGGGAGCGCGCCCAGCGGCGGTGGATGGACAACACCCCCCCCCCTCCCCCCACAGGGGGGCCGGAAGACGGCTGCCTACAGGGTCACCTCACCTGTGTGGCTGGATTATCGGGACCGGAGGACTGGGCGCAGCAGGCGGCGGCGAGGAGGAGACAAGAGGCGCCTGCAGGGTCACCTCACCTGTGTGGCTGGATTATCGGGACCAGAGGACTGGGTGCAGTAGGCGGCGGCGAGGAGGAGACAGGAGGCGCCTGCAGGGTCACCTCACCTGTGTGGCTGGATCATCGGGACTGGAGGACTGGGCGCAGCAGGTGGCGACGAGGAGGAGACAGGAGGCCTGCTGTCTATCCTGGAGCAGGCATTGGGACAAGGGTGCAGCTCTCATCAGTAGCGGCTTCCCCCAGGAGGGGAGCGCCCAGCATGGTGGAGGCGACAATCGGCCCAAACAGGGCATGTGGACACGGTGCTCCTGGCGTCAGGGGGTGAACCCGGCGGGCATTCGGTGCCTGCAGCTTGAGGGACTGTCCCGAGATCAGCGACGGACGACTGGCGAAAAGGACGGTGACAGCTGATCTGAGGGCGTCCTCTGGAGGCAGCCTGGCGTGGTAATCAATTTAAGTTTCAGCCTTTTTGTAGTGGTGGGGGGACAGTCGCTATAGTGGAGTAGTGTCTGGAGATATGGGTAGCAGCTGGGGGGGTTCGAGCATGTGGTTAGTTCATAGGTCGGTTGGTGCCTTGGTCCCCGGGGGGTGTGGGTTCATGTTCTGGAGGCCAGGGGCAGAGTTCCGGACGGGGTGGTCTCATGGCAGCGGGGCCATGAGGGTGCAGGTGGCGTCAGGTCCGGTGGTTACAGCTGCAGGTTGGGGATGGCGAGGTTCGGCGTTTACCGCAGTTTAGGTCTTGTGAGACTTGGTTAAGGGGGCTGATGATTGCGGCACATGTGAGCGGGTGAGACGGCTCAGTTATTGAAGGTTTGCTGGGGTGTTTCATTATTAATCTTCTGATGCATGGTGGTTCTTATTGGATGAATTATGGTGGGTAAGGTAAAGGGGCGAGGGGTCCCGCGGTACGGTGTGTGCGAGGAGTTTTCAGGGGGTTTTTGTGAGTGATGTGTAGGTGCGGGGCCCCGGTATGGTGCGAGGGTTGCTGTGGATAAGTGAATAAAGGAGAGCGGAAATGTAGGAGAAGGTGAAGTGTTGGTTGCTGTAATGGGCTTGTAGGTTTGCAACCGCATCAATGGTAACATGGGGTTAATTTGTGGCTAGTCAGCATGTTATCCCATTGTGGAGGTTTGTGCTGGGAGGAATGTTGAGTCCAGCGTGACTGAATTGGTGTTAATGTAGGTGCTGGGCAGCTTTGGGCTGCTGTGGGTGAACTCGGTTAATCAGCAATGGTGGGCTGCGGACGGAATAATGGAGTTCTTCGGACAGCCGTGATTACGGGTGGGGACTATGCGAGTTTTGGTTTGGACTAGAGGATTGGGTACTTGTGGTGCATAGAGTGTAAGTCGGATAGCTTAGGGCCATCTGGTATTATTGGGTGTTTTGCATGGGTGGACTCCTGGCATCTGTGGGCTGGTGGAGTCTATTTAATATTCATATACAATTTAAAAAAAAAAAAAAGGAATGCTTGGCCCGGTGGTAGGTATGGGCATCTGGGTAAGGGTTTGCTTAGGCAGTCGTGGTGCTCCGGTCTCACGGCACGAAGGTATTTGGTTTGAAGGTGGTGCAGTTGTGCGTTACGGGAAAATAGTGGTACGCCCCTCGGTGGTCGGCTTTGAGCGGATACTATGGTGTGGCCAAGGTTTTAATTTATCTTGGAGTGTAATATGAGAGCTCAAAGGGGGTTGCGTGTCACAAGGTTTTTCCTTGAGATCGAAAGGCCCGGATATGGTGTTTGGTAAAGTTGTGTCTCCTGATGCCCATAGTTGCATATGGAGTCAATCGGGCCAGTGCTGTGGCTGCAATTTTCCGGTAGGCATTGTAGTACAGGGAGCTTGTCGTGGTCCGGTTTGCGGAGGCAAGCGGACTATGCATTATGGTTGGAGGTGTTGTTGGGGACCTTGGGATCGAAGGTAATGCTTCAATATCTTCGCCTCAGTAAGGGGTACAGGGCGATGGTTGCGGTTGTTTTGTTTTTTGAGGCCGTGTTAATTTTGGGGTGGAGCATGGTTCCGTTAGGCCGTGTGGGCCTCATTGAAATTAAGTGAGCCTTATTTCGGATGAAGAAGGTACATTAGTGTGGTAGTTGAGTATGTGGGAAGATTTTGGGATTTTCTAGGGAAGACAGCTCGAGCCTCTGTTGTTGTCAGAGGGTGTGATGGCGTAATAAATCGGTCAGGGGAGACCGGTAGTTATATTTGGCTCTGGGGAAGCTGCAAGGTCAGCTGTAGAGGAAATTTCAAGGCTATGGATTGCAGTCGTTTTACAGCGGGGTTTCACTTTAGTGGTTTCCTGGGAGAACTAGGTTTGGGGTGCGAAGTGACCCAGTAGCATAAGCAGTGTGAGTGTCATCCTGTTGTTGTATCTCAACCCCAGTGGTGGTTTAATTCAGCTGGAGACAGGAGGAGGACTGACTGTACAGGGTGACTGTACAGTGGTTCTTTGGTCGGTACTGGGGAGGATGATGGTACAGTCAGTACTGCATTTAATTGGTTATAATAAGGCCAGCGCGGCATGGTGTGGATTCCGGTATAGTTTGGGAGCTTGTGGCATGGTGGGCCTGAGTGGCTGTCAGAGGGACCCGGTGGCTCCTGCCACTAAGGATCAGGGGAGTGCGGTGCAGTAAGGTGGACTGGGTACGCTGGCTGGTGCATATATTGGATGCTCAGAGTTTAAGTGATAGATGGAAAGGTTTTAATGGTTGGTTTGGCTTGCAAGTTGGGGGAGCAAGCGTTGGGTGTGTGGGGGTCCAGGTCACGCAAGGTGTCACGTGGCCTGTTCTGTGGCGGGGGTAGGTCTGGTCCAGAGGCGGTTTAACGGATAATGTTATTTGATTGGAGAGTCACTTGTAGGATATAGTGGCTCCGGTTACAAGGATCTTGCAGGCATGGGTCCTGCAAGGTGGGGGTTATCGATCCTTAGGTGATTCATACCTCATCTCCGTCCCGGTGTGTGTTGCGGCCAGAGATCATGTTTTGGTGGTGGAAGGTGGTTTCTGGACCGGGCCTACCCAGGGTTACGTATTGTATTACGTACTGTATTATTATTATTATGGTATTACCTATTGTTAAATGTTGGGGACGCCCGTTGGACGGCGCCCCCTTGTGTTAGTGTGTAAACAATAGGCAATAAAGGGCTGCTGTGGCCATTTTTTACCAAGTCGCAAGCAGTGTCCGTGTATTATTGATACCGGGTAAGGGTAATTGGAAATAATATAGGAATCAACGACTGGAAAATCCCTCCTGGAAATGTCAAGAAAGCCATGGAACCCATAGGGTGTAGGGGCGACATGACAGCCCGGAGGGTAGGGAGTTGATGGGGTTAAACAGTGTTGGTTCGTTTAGGAATGAGGAAAAGAAGGTGATTGGTTAGGGGGTGGAGTGTGGTGGAAGGAAAGGAGGGAGCTTCATGGTGTATATAATAGGAGGTGGGAGTCAATTACCTCCTCTTGCACTTCCTGGATGACAGCTTCCCACCCACCCTCCCTTCTATTGTGTATTGTTATTATTGGTGTGTTTATATGCATGTATAATTATTCAATTTTAAGAGCCATTACAACAAAAAAAAAAAAAAATGAGAAAAGAAAGGATTGGAGGAAGTGTCGTGTATAAAATAAAATGAAAAAAAACAAAACAAAAAAAAAACAAACGAAAGAAAAGAGATTTCTTTGTGGATTGTGATGTATATTGTCATTTGGGATTCTTGGAAGTGGGTGAATAAGATGGGGGTAATGTGGGAATATATGTATATGTATATGTATATGATGTGTATGATGTATATGTGTATGGTCAGCATAAATAATGGGGATTATGTCCTTTGTCACAGCAGCGGGGGTAGGTCTGGTCCAGAGGAGCTCTAATTGCTACTGGTGTTTGGATGGAGAGCCACTGGGGAAGGTACAGTGGCTCCGATTACTGGTGACCTGCAGGTACAAGGTTGTCTGCAGGGAGGAGGTATTGCTCCGTTTGTGATCAATGCCTTATATGCCTTATATATGGGTCATGGTTGTTGC
Source organism: Anomaloglossus baeobatrachus (assembly GCF_048569485.1). NCBI lineage: Eukaryota > Metazoa > Chordata > Amphibia > Anura > Aromobatidae > Anomaloglossus > Anomaloglossus baeobatrachus. Next base: position 267,807,134 of record NC_134358.1, read on the forward strand.
CAAGGATTATATATTAAGGAGTTGATGGTTGCCAGGTAGTCACAGGTGGCTATAGTGCCCCAGGTGATAGGTAATTGAAAGTACGGGTGTTTTTGGTTTGGGTAAGGGTATTACTCCTTTGGTGACTTTTACCTCATTTAAATATGGGACCATTGTTATGGTCAGTGATCCATTTTGGTGAAATGGTAATCGCAGGAGGAGTCACTAGTTGGGGTCATGGTTCTGGATCCAAGTGCAGTGCAAGCATGTGGTTCTGCAAGGCATGGGAGTTTTGATCCGTAGGTGATTAATACCTCTTATCTCTGGGCTGGTTGCAGCCCGGGGATGTTGTTGGATTAAAGTCGCTAACGGGCTTTAAGGTTTTTGAGGTCACAGTTACTGTTACGCACATGGGGGATTGATCCGTAGGTGATTGATGCCTCATATCTCTGGGCTGGAGGTTGCAGCCGGGGATAATATTGAGTTGGAGGTAAAGAGGAATGTAAGGTTTTGAGACACGGTTGATACTTGATGCTTCTTGGGGGGGTTTTAATCCGTAGGTGATTAATGCCCCCATCTCTGGGTCGGTGTGTTGCGGCCAGGGATCGTGTTTCTGACGGTTGTGTGATTGAAGGGTCACTTGTAGGATATAGTGGCTTTGGTTACAGGGATCTTGCAGGCATGGGGTCCTGCAAGGTTGGGGTATTGATCCGTAGGTGATTAATGCCTCGTATCTCTGGTTCGGTGTGTTGCGGCCAGGGATCGTGTTTTCTGATGGTTTGTGTGATTGAAGGGTCACTTGTAGGATATAGTGGCTTTGGTTACAGGGATCTTGCAGGCATGGGGTCCTGCAAGGTTGGGGTATTGATCCGTAGGTGATTAATGCCTCGTATCTCTTGGTCGGTGTGTTGCGGCCAGGGATTGTGTTCTGGTGGTGGAGTATGGCTTCTGGACCGGACTTATGGCGGGGGTAGGTCTGGTCCAGAGGTGGTTTAACGGATAATGTTATTTGATTGGAGAGTCACTTGTAGGATATAGTGGCTCCGGTTACATGGATCTTGCAGGCATGGGTCCTGCAAGGTGGGGGGTATTGATCCGTAGGTGATTCATACCTCATCTCCGTCCCGGTGTGTGTTGCGGCCAGGGATCATGTTTTGGTGGTGGAAGGTGGTTTCTGGACCGGGCCTACCCAGTGTTACGTATTGTATTACGTACTGTATTATTATTATTATGGTATTACCTATTGTTAAATGTTGGGGACGCCCGTTGGACGGCGCCCCCTTGTGTTAGTGTGTAAACAATAGGCAATAAAGGGCTGCTGTGGCCATTTTTTACCAAGTCGCAAGCAGTGTCCGTGTATTATTGATACCGGGTAAGGGTAATTGGGAATAATATAGGAATCAACGACCGGAAAATCCCTCCTGGAAATGTCATGCTCTGCCCTATTTTTTAACATTGGTTACATTACTGGTGTAATGCAATGTAATTAATGGTGTACTGGTGTACACTGAGTAGAAAACAAATACAGTGGCATGAGATTTCTATAAATCCCATATGTTTTGCTGGAACTGTGGAACGCTGTGTTTTTGATTAAAATGTGCAGCGTCAAAAACTCACTGAAAAGGGCCATGGACAGGCCAATACAAGTATAGGTCTGTGAAAAACACATCTCTGTGCCATCCATGTGCTATCCCTGTGATGTACAATTAATATTGGAAAGTATAGGAGAAGCTTTATAATCTCATTAAATGAAATATTATCAAAAAGTTATTTCTTTTCAGTAATTCAATACAAAATGGGAAATGCATATAGAGTTATTACAAACAGAGGGATCTATTTCAAGTGTTTATTTCTGTTAATGTTGATGATTATGGCTTACAGCCAATGAAAACTCAAAAGTCATTATCTGAGAAGATTGGAATATTATATAAGACCAACTGAAAAAATGATTTTAAACTCAGAAATGTTGGCGCCTACTGAAAAGTCTGTACAGTAAATAAACTCAATACTTGGTCAGGGCTCCTTTTGCATGAATTACTGCATCAATGCGATTTGGCATGGAGGTGATTAGCCTGTGGCACTGCTAAGGTGATATGGAAGCCCAGGTTGCTTTGATAGCAGTTGGGTCTGATATATCTCATCTTCCTCTTGAAAATACCCCATAGATTCTGTATGGGGTTTAGGTCAGGCGAGTTTGCTGGCCAATCAAGCACACTAAAGCCTGCTTTACACGCTGCAATGTATCTTACAATGTGTCGGCAGGGTCACGTCGTAAGTGGCAGCCGGCATCATAAGGTGCATTGCAGTGTGTGACAGGTACGTGCGATTGCGATTGAATGGTAAAACGTTCATCGCATACACATCGTACCTTTCTCTAGAATTGCACGTCAGATTGTTCATCGTACCCGGGGTAGCACACATTGCAGTGTGTTACACTCCGGGAACGATGAACAGATCTTACCAGCGTCCTGCAGCTCCCGGCCCACAATGCGGAAGGAAGGAGGTGGGCGGGATGTTTACGTCCTGCTTAGCTCCGCCCCTCCGCTTCTATTGGCCGGCTGCCGCGTGACGTCGATGTGACGCCGAACGTCCCTCCCACTTCAGGAAGTGGACGTTCGCCGCCCACATTGAGGTCGTATGGAAGGTAAGTACGTGTGACGGGGGTTAATCGTTTGTGCGGCACGTTCAACAAATTGAATGTGCCACACATACGATGGGGGCGTTGCAAATCGCATACGATATAGTATGCGAAATTGCAATGTGTAAAGCAGGCTTTATACTGTGTTTATTAAACCAGGTATTTGTACTTTTGGTAGTGTGGACAGGTGTCAAGTACTGCTGGAAACTGAAATTTTCATCTCCAAAAAAGCTTGTCGGCAGATTGAAGCATGGAGTGCTCTAAAATTATCTTGTGGACAGCTGCACTGACTTTGGTCTTGATAAAACACAGTGGACCTAAAGCAGGAGATGATACGGCTCCCCAAACATCAGTGATTGTGGAAACTTCACACTAGACATCAAGCGGCTTCTCCACTCTTCCTCCAGACTCTGGACCTTGATTTCCAAATGAAATTAAAAATTTACTTTCATCTGAAAATAACACCTTGGACCAATGAGCAACCGTCCAGTTCTTTTTCTTCTTGGCCCAGGCAAGACTCTTCTGATGTTGTCTATTTGTCTTGAGTGGCTTGACTTAAGGAATGTGACAGTTGTAGCCCATGTCCTTGATATGTCTGTGTGTGGGGGCTCTTGAGGCACTGACTCTAACAGCAGTCTACTCCTTGTTAATCTCCCCAAAATTTTTGAATGGACTTTTCTTAACAATCCTATCAAGCTTGGGTGTATCCTGGTTGCTTGTGAACCTTTTTCTACCACACTTTTTCCTTCCACTCAACCTTCCATTAATGTGCTTGGATACTGAGCTCTGTTAACAGCCAGCTTCTTTAGCAATGCCCTTTTGTGCCTTACTTTCCTTGTGGAGTGTGTCAATGACTGCCTTCTAGACATCTGTTAAGTCAGCCGTAGTGATGGGCGATCCTGAACTGTAGACAATCCCGATGACAAGCTTTCCTGGGAAGCTCATGTTACAGTTCGGGTCCAGTGCAGGTCCAGGGGCTGTAAAAAAAAGCACATTATTATAAAACATTATGATCATACTTACAGGTCCCACGATAAATCCTGCAGACTCTGTCTCCCAGCCACTTCTGCTTCTGTGTCTGATCATTGCTATGCCCCTGGTAAGCACCACTGCCAAAAGGACCTTCCATGATGTCATAGCAATGTGACCAGTCTGGTGTGAATATTGTACAACATTCACACCAGACTGGTCACATGGCTATGACATCACGGAAAGGTCCTGTAACCCTGAGGCACAGCATTGATCGGACTCAGAAGCAAAAGCGGCCGGGAGACAGAGTCTGCAGGATGCGTCGCGGGACCTGTAAGTATGATCATAATCTTTACTATGAACTTATTATTAACTGTATTCTTTATTTTAAGGCCCTTCCCTGCCCCATCCCAAAAATGTAAAGCCAGAGTCCGACGATCGTACGCAAGTTCACTTTATCTCGATCCTGACCTCAATCTTTACAAAACGATCAGGCAAGGCTCCCGATTCTGACCATCGTGGCAATCGCCCATCACTAGTCAACAGTCTTCTCCACGATTGTGTAACCTACTGAACCAGACTAAGGGACCATTTTAAATGCTTAGGAAGTCTTTGCAGGTGTTTCATGTTAATTATTGTAATTTTCTGAGATAATTACTTTTGGATTTTTATTGCCTGCAAGCCATAATCATCAACATTAATAGAAATGAACACTTGAAATAGATCACTCTGTGTGTAATGACTATATGTGTTTCCCTTTTTGTATTGAATTGCTGAAATAAAATAACTTTTTGATGATATTCTGATCTAATTCTAATTCTAATGATATTCTATCTAGTAATGCAAAACACTGATGACACACGGATGTCACACTGATGGCACACAGATGTCACAAAGATTTTACAATGATGACACACGGATGATAAACTAATGCAAATCCTGATTACAAACAAATGTAACACTGATCACAAAAATTTTGCACTGATAATACACAGATGTTACACAGATTTCACATTGATGACACATGGAATTTCCCACGGATGACACATGGATGAATCAATGATGATACACGGATGTCACACAGATGACACACTGAGGACACACGGATGTCAGACAGATGTCACACAGATGTCCTACTGATGACATATGTGCCACCCCCGTGCCGGAAGCCTGCCGCTGCTCGGGTCCGGTGGGTGGCTCGAGGGTCTCCGGACCTGGGGGATCCCGCGGACACTCCGAATGAATAGGGTTTGGGGGGTGGTGGATGTAGGACGTATATGTATGGGCTAGGCCATACTAGGTTCGTGACGCCACCCACGGTATGTGGTGAGTCTGGACACCACCGCTGCAGTTACGGGGCACCCGGGGGCAGATGTTGTGCAACAAGTTGATAACCCGTCTGTGGGCAGGGATGGTTGCCCCAGGACCCGTTGGGATTTGTTGGTGCAGGGAGATGGGCGACCGCAGGGTACTGGTGTACTCACTAGTGAAGGAAACACACAAGTCTCTGGTAAACCAAGGTGATGGTGGTCGGTGCCCGCAGCCGGCTGCATTCTGGTCTCCCACCCGGCTGGTGGTCTCTGTCTTTCTCCTGCACTTTTGTGTAATGGTTGACTGCCTGTGCTTGCAACTTCAGAAGTCCGCTCCCGGCTGGATGTGGCCCAAGGAGCCCTTGCCCGCAGACGCTGGCCAGTGGGATCTCTGAGCCCTGGCGGTGGCCTTTTATCCCCCTCAGTGGGCTGTTGCCTTCAATCGGGACTTTGGGTGGGACAGGATCTCTAGTCCTAGCCTCAATTGGTTAATTAGCTGGTTCCAGTCGCTTCTGGTCCCGACTTCAGTGTCCGAGTACCCCCTTGTGTGCTCCCGTTTCCGAATCGGTTCCCCGGTTCAGTACCGGCGGGCCACTACCCTGTCCCGGTTCATCTTGGTTCCCGACTCCTGCAGACGGAGACCGCCGTCTGCCTCCTAGCCAAAGGCACCAGGGCTCCCTCACTGGTACCTGTCAGTTTACTTCAGGCCTGACACACAGGCCTGACCTACACTCTCCGTGAACTCTAAAACTGAACTGTACTGAAGACTCCCTTTTTTCCCGCCCCGGGCTGTCTAGACTCCTCGGTGGGTGTCTTCCAACTGCCTGGTTCCGCCCCCTGATGTGTCCATCTAGCCCTGAGGGGGGTGACTAGGGTTTTGAGGTCGGCTGATGTCACCTGTGAGGGAAAGGTGTAGTGCAGGGGCCTATCTGTGACTACCTGGCCCGGCCAGGGTGCCACACATACACTTGTCACTCTGATGACATATGGAGGTCACATTGATGACACACGGATGTCACACAGAAGTTACATTGATGACACACAGACCCAAAACACTGATGACCCCAGTACCATTTTTTTCATGAATGCGCTGTATATGATTGCTTTATAGTGTTTTTATGTATGCCTGAAACTTTTGTCTATGTCTGAAACAAGTGACTTTTGCAATAAAGTAAAAAAAGGTTATAGACAAAAAAAGATACATTTTGACTTTCAACTCATAAATCACATGCGTCATTTTAAAGACTTTTTGTCTCATAAAAGGGAATAAATACAAGACAAAAAATAATACTGATCTCAAAAGTACCTCAAATAATAAAATAGGGCCCTTGTTTGTAGTGTGTTAAATATTTTGCTATTGACACACGGAACTCATCTGGCTGCACCATTTTTATCTGCAAAATATTGACTTGCAGCAGGACAAATATTGCAAAAACATGTCATTTTTACAAGAACTTGTTATGAGTGAAGCCCCCATGTCCCATACTGACATTGAATAATACCACAATACCGTGGGTCAGTATTGCAGCCAGTTAGCATACAGTGTATAAACATTATTTCTAGAGGAGATTTGCAAAGCATCAACACACTGTAGATCAGAAGTATGCAGATTCTGAGTTTACCTCTCCAGCGTCTCCAATGCTATTTGCATGCCGGATGGACATGAAAGAGTTCTTACATAGACAGAAGTGTTCTCAGCAGAATATACACTGTGAATGTTTTTACTACTACTCTGCATAAAGATAATTAAAAAAAATTGGAAAGTACTTTGAAGTATTGCACATGTGTTTCTAAATAATGAAGGTTTTTTGGATGGAATAGTCTAAAGGCCGCTTTACACGCATCGATCTCGCTAGCGAGATTGCTAGCGTGCGTACCCGCCCTGTCGGTTGTTCGTCACGGGCAAATCGCTGCCCGTGGCGCACAACATCGCTCGGACCCGTCACACTACTTACCTGCCTAGGGACGTTGCTGTGACCGGCGAACCGCCTCCTTTCTAAGGGGGCGGTTCGTTAAGCATCACAGCGACGTCACTAAGCGGTTGCCCAATAGAAGCGGAGGGGGTGGCCGCAGGTATGATGTGGTTCCTCGTTCCTGCGGTGTCACACAGCAATGTGTGCTGCCGCAGGAACGACGAACAACCTGCATCCTGCAACAGTAACGATATTTGGGAACTGGACAGTGTGTCAACGAGCAATGATAAGGTGAGTATTTTTGTTCATTAGCGGTCACTCGTACGTGTCACACGCAACGACGTCGCTAACGAGAACGGATGTGCGTCACGAATTCCGTGACCCCAACGACATCACGTTAGCGATGTCGTTGCGTGTACAGCGACCTTAAGGCTACATTCCCAGCATGAGCTTTTGGTGATATTTTGATGCTGCACTATGTCTGCCCCATTTCGGGGCCTCTCAAGGATTTTATACAGATGGTTTGCGAACACCTTAAATACCTAGGTGCTTCATGGTATTTTGTAATTTTGAGCCATGAAAATTAAAAAATACAGTACTTATTTTTTTTTACCACAAAAATGTTTTAACATCCTTTTTACAAGGATCACAGGACATAAAGAACCATAAAATTTGTTGTGCAATTTCTCCTGAGTACGCCAGTACCCCACATGTGGTCAAAAACTACTTTTGAGGCCTAAAACACACTTCCTTGATAACCACGTACGTGTAATACGGGCCGTTTTTCATGTCAGTAATCCGTTTTTTGGTCCGTAAATAACGCACGTGTGGTGGCTGTGTGTCCGGCGTATGGTAACCACGTGTGCGTGTAGAATGGCCGTGTGTGCGTGTGAAACTTAACTAACGTGTGTGTGTTGTCCGTGTGAAATGTCCGTATGTGATGTTAAATGTCGTTGATACATGCCGACTGACAGCAGACAGAGTCGCGGGCTGAGAATGAACTCGGGTGAACTTCACCCGACTTCATCCTCATACCGCGGCTCTGTCTGTGTCGCGTCCTGATTAGCGGTCTTCCGTGAAGGACTCACCGGTGACCGCTAATCACCAGAGTGACTGAATGGAGTACCCCTCTCGCATACTCACCGTTCCCCGATCACCGGCGCGGCGCTGCACGGCTGTTCTCTAAATTCCGGCGGCTTTTCCTCTTTTGAAAAAGCCGGCCGCTCATTAATCAATCTCGTATTCCCTGCTTTCCCCGCCCACCGGCAAATAGGATTGGTTGCAGTGAGACATGCCCACACGCTGAGTGACAGCTGTGTCACTGCACCCAATCACAGCAGCCGGTGGGCGTGTCTATACTGTGCAGTAAAATAAATAAATAAATAATTAAAAAAAACGGCGTGCGGTCCCCCCTATTTTAATACCAGCCAGATAAAGCCATACGGCTGCAGGCTGGCATTCTCAGGATGGGTAGCCCCATGTTATGGGGAGCTCCCCAGCCTAACAATTTCAGCCAGCAGACGCCCAGAATTGCCGTATACATTAGATGCGACAGTTCTGGAACTGTACCTGGCTCTTCCCTATTTGCCCTGGTGCGTTGGCAAATCGCGGTAATAAGGAGTTAATGGCAGCCCATAGCTGCCACTAAATCCTAGATTAATCATGTCAGGTGTCTACCCGAGATACCTTCCATGATTAATCTGTAAGTTACGGTAAATAAACACACACACCAGAAAAATTCTTAATTAGAAATAAAAAACACAAACACATTTCCTGGTTCACCAATTTAATCAGCCCAAAAAAGCCCTCCATGTCCGGCGTAATCCAGGATGGTCCAGCGTCGCTTCCAGCTCTGCTGCATGAAGGTGACCGGAGCAGCAGAAGACACATCCGCTTCTGTCAGCTCCCCGCAGCAACTGAGGTGAGTAGCGCAATCAGCTGTGCTGTCACTGAGGTTACTCGCGGCCACCGCTGGATCCAGTGACAGCGGGTAACCTCAGTGACAGCTCAGCTGATCACGCGGCTCTCTTCATTTGCTGCGTGCAGGTGACAGGAGCGGCGGTGTCTTCTGCTGCTCCAGTCACCTTCATGCAGCAGAGCTGGAAGCGACGCTGGAGGTCCGTGGATTACGCTGGACATGGAGGGCTTTGTCGGGCTGATTAAATTGGTGAACCAGGGAATGTGTTTTTTATTTATAATAAAGGATTGTTCGAGTGTGTGTGTTTATTTACTGTAATTTACAGATCAATCATGGAAGGTATCTCGGGGAGACGCCTGACATGATTAATCTAGGATTTAGTGGCAGCTATGGGCTGCCATTAACTCCCTATTACCCCGATTTGCCAACGCAGCAGGGCAAATTGGGAAGAGCCGGGTACTGTCCCAGAACAGTCGCATCTAATGTATGCGGCCATTCTGGGCGGCTGCTGACTGATATTGTTAGGCTGGGGGGCTCCCCATAACGTGGAGCTCCCCATCCTGAGAATACCAGCCTTCAGCCATATGGCTTTATCTGGCTGGTATTAAAATTGGGGGGACCACACGCCGTTTTTTTTAATTATTTATTTATTTCTATACTCCATAGTGACACGCCCACCAGCTGCTGTGATTGGGTGCAGTGAGACACCTGTCACTCAGTGTGGGGGCGTGTCTCACTGCAACCAATCATAGGCACCGGTGGGCGGGGAAAGCAGGGAATACGAGATTGTTTAATGAGCGAACGGCTTTTTCAAATTAGAAAAAGCCGCCGGAGCTGTGTGAACGCCGTGCAGCGCCGCGCCGGGGATCGGTGATCGGTGAGTATGAGAGAGGGGGGGAAACTTCAGTCACTCGGGGGATTAGCGGTCACCGGTGAATCCTTCACAGGTGACCGCTAATCAGTACACGGCACACAGACAGAGCCGCAGCATGACAATGAAGTCGGGTGAAGTTCACCCGAGTTCATTCTCATCCCGCTACTCTGTCTTCCGACATGTAGTAACGACATTTTGCATCACACACGGACATTTCTCATGGACAACATAACCACACATCCGTGCAAGGAACGTTTTATTTGGACTCCCATAGGCTAACATTATGTCCGTGTGTGCGTGCTCCGTCCCAAAAACGAACATGCTTCCGTGCCAAACGGAGCAAAAAACGTGGGATGCACACAAACACACGGAAGATCAAATAACACGCACGTGTGCCTTTAAACATAAAAAAACATATGTGCACGTTTGGTCATATCTCCGGTATGTACGGAAACGGACCAAACACGCACGTTTTCAACGGATGTGTGTTGCGGGATTGAGACACAGTTCAAAGTGAAGAATGGAAGGAGCGTCATATTTGAGATTAGATTTAATTGGAATGATTTGCCTTTTCACATTGACAATGACCCTGAGATGCGTAAACAATGGAATTGCCCCACATGTTACTGCATTTTAAAAAGTAGACCCATCAAAGAATTTATCTAGATGTTTGGTAAGCACTTGGAACCCCCAGATGCTTCATGGAATTTTATAACATTGAGACATGCAAATGAAAAAATACATTTTTAACCTAAAAAATGTTGCTTTAACCTCAAAGTTCCAATTTTCACAAGGGGAATGGGTAAACAAAAGCCCCATAATGTGTTACTCAATTTCTTTTGAACATGGCAATACCCCACATGTGACTGTGAAGTGCTGTTTGGCTGCACTACAGGGCTCGGGAGAGAATTAATGGCATTTGATTTTTGGAACATAGATTTTCCTAGAATAGTTTGCAGACTCCATTTGCATAGCCCCTAAATGCCAGAACAGAAAAGATCCCCACAAGTGACCACATTTTTGAAATTACATTCCACTGGGAATTCATCTATGGGTATAGTGACAATTTAGTCTCTTTAAAACACCCATGGTGTCAAACAAAGTGAATGTTGCATAATTAAATTTTCAAATAAGTCAATGTTGTGCCCAGTACTGAATTGCCCATACATTGTGTCCAGCCTATGCTTCTGGAAATCTGCACCTTGTAAATTAACCTCATTACAACAATGTCAAACATGTGGACACTAACTGTGGTTTAGGCACAATGTGGGACATTTGATTTTGGGACCCCAGATTTGACTGGATTTCTTTTTTGATGGGGGAGCCATAGCATTTTTCCAGTGCCATTGGGCTACCAGTAACGTGGAAGACTCATTGTTTCCATTAACCAATGATAGACCTGAGTGGGGACTTGTGTAGTTGTGGGTTGAGTTAGATTCTATTTGGTGGCGATTTTGGTACAGAATAGAGATGAGCAAGTACCGTAATATTCGTATTTGCTATCCTGATAACGAGTACCTTGTAATATTTGTGTATACATTTTGAATAGCAAGTACAATGTAAGTCAATCGGAAATGCGAGTAATTTTTTGCTCCACCCAACAAAACGGTGAGGGGGCCTGAGGAAAAGGCTGAAATGGATGGGAAAGGGATGAAACTGAATGGGCAGAGCCTGGAGAATATGCCTGCATGCATTTCTGACTCACATATGGTTTCTGGGAATGAGGATGTCACAGTATTACCACTTATTCTCTCTTTCAGCTGTCTTTCTCTCTCCAAACGCTTCATACTCACTGATCACCAAAGCAGCGTGGCTATTACACTTCTCCCACTGCCTCTCATTCTTCTACCATACCACTCATTAGCCTCATTACATATTCACTGCAGCCACTCATTAGGCTTATACATATTCACTGCTTCTCCCGACCAACGATAACTGTGCTTGGTTGCAGTCAGACCCAACCCTACGCTGAGTGACAGGTGTCTGACTGCAACCAATCACAGCCGCCGGTGGGCAGGTCAATATTGTAAAGTAAAATAAATAAATAATAATAAAAAATGCGGTCTCCCCTAATGCTGATACCCAGTCCTTCTTGTCAGGGTTTCCCGTAGCCTGAAGAGATCGGACATGATTCTGGTCTCTCCATGCTCAGATGTAGCAGAGCCAGGACATGTCAGTATTCACACAGCAGTTTCTGCTTTTCATATATTCATCTTAATATGTTGGGCCCAAAGTCCCGGGAATATTATTTTAACAGGAATTAATACAGTTATTCCCAATTATACAGTCTTTATTTAAATATAAAAGGTCATACCACCAGATTTTTTAGGTTTTTTGCACCCAGTTCAGACTCAGAATGGAGTTCCAGACGTTATTTCTTGATTGATTTGTAGTTTTTTGTTTGCTGAACCCGGCCCCACTCACACCTGTTGCCAGTCCACATTATACGCTTATATAGCCTGGGTCTCAGCTTCCCATACACGGTAAGTTTTTTAACTGCATGAAAGGACACACACTAGCTAGGGACCCCAACGTAGAGAAATACTTTGGCGTAGTGTTGGGGCTCTGTTGCATTGATCAATTCAATAGCTACATTTCTCTTTATTCATATGTTCATGGCAGTAATGCAGATTCCATTTTTCATACTTTCACTATTACATATAGCTATTGGATTTTTCATGTCAGTATTCACACAGCAGTTTCTGCTTTTCATATATTCCCCATACATAGTCACTGGTGTGCATACCTTCTCTCCATATAATATAGCAGAGTCAGGACTGTCACGGGATCTCGTGTGGATTACGTCGTACCTGGGTGATTTGGGGTTAGTAAAGTGGTGAAAGAGAGTGGTTTTGTATTTTATTCCAAATAAAGGATTTTTCTCGCTGTATGTGTATTTCTTTTTACTTACAGGATTAATGATGGGGGTCTCATAGAAGACACCTTCCCATCACTAATTCTGGGCTTGATGACAGTTGTGTGCTGTTATTAACCCCTCATTACCATGATTGGCACCAAATTAGGGCAGTCGGGATGAGCCAGGAAAAGTGCCGGGACTGTCGCATCTAATGGATGTGGCAACTCCGGGCAGCTGCTGGCTGATATTTTTAGGCTGGGGGGCTCCCAATAATGTGGGTCTACCCAGCCTGAGAATACCAACCCTCAGCTGTAAGGCTTTATCATAGCTGGACATTACAATTAGGGGGACTGCACGTTGTTTTTTTTTTTATTATTTATTTATTTTGCTGTACGATATAGACCTGCCCACTGGCAGCTGTCATTGTTTCCAGTCAGACAACTGTCACTCAGCGTGTGGGCGGGTCTGACTGCAACTAACCACAGACTTCGGTGATCGGGAGAAGCAGTGAATATGTATGAGCCTAATGAGCAGCTAGGGAAGAAGAATGAGTGGCAGCGGGAGCAGTGTGACAGCCGCACCACAAAGGTGATCAGTGAGTATGGAGTGCTTGAAAAGAGATGCTAGCAATGTATTGTGCGAAAAATGGTAATGGAAGGACTTTTTTAGACGCTGTGCGGCCAGCCAATTACAGCAATGCCGTAACCAAGATGGCATTACTCTGATTGGTTAAGAAGCCTGGCATGTTTAGTGGCTGAAAATTAGGCATTAAACATGCTGGGCGGGACATCTAAATATAGCAAAGCGAATACACCTTTACTCACTATATAATGAATACCCCGAACACCGCACTATTCATGCGAGTAGCGAATAATGACAAATACATTCGCTCATCACTAGAAAAGAACATTTCAGATAACTTCCCATTTATCTTTTGCTCTATGCACTCACATCGGGGTTTCCATCTACATCTCCACAATACATGATACAGGTGAAACTCGTGACAAATCCATTCACGACTGTGACAGCAGAGTTAACCCGAACTCTGTTTGGCCTCTGTTCAGCTGTGTCCATCTTTTCAAAGGTTAACAAAACTGTTAATTACCTCTCTTTTGTGCTTACCTAAAAAGAAGCCAGACGAAAAGTTAAAGTGACTACCTCTACCTTATTACAGTGAATTTTCTGTTGGGAAGTTTGTCTGACTGAATCACGTTTTTCAGAGATTAAGGGCGGCTTTGCACGTTGCGACATTGCACGTGCGATGTCGGTGGGGTCAAATCGAAAGTGACGCACATCCGGCGTCGCAGTCGATATCGCAACGTGCAAATCCTTTTTGATACGATGAACGAGCGCAAAAGCGTATCATCGCTGCAGCCTCCGACATTTCCATAATGCCGGTGCAGCGACAGGTGCGATGTTGTTCCTCGCTCCTGCGGCAGCGCACATCGCTGTGTGTGAAGCCGCAGGAGCAAGGAACTTCACCTTACCTGCCGCCCGACTGCAATGAAAAGGACGGAGGTGGGCGGGATGTTTACATCCTGCTCATCTCCGCCCCTCCGCTTCAATTGGCCGCCTGCCGTGTGACGTCACTGTGACGCTGCACGACCCGCCCCCTAAGGAAGGAGACGGGTCGCCGGCCAGAGGGACGTCGCACGGCAGGTATGTGCGTGTGAAGCTGCCGTAGCGGTAATAATCGCTACGGCAGCTTTCACTATATATCGAACGTGCGACGGGGGCGGGACTATCGCTGCAGCATCGGTAACACATTGTTACTGATGTCGCAGCGTGCAAAGCCCGCCTTAGGGTACTGGTATATGCCCATGACATGCACATGCTGTGTCCTGGATGAAGAGTGTCTTCTGCAAATATAACAAAGAAGAAGAAAGAAATGTGCCATACACAAAAGGATCACCCAAGAAGACGATAAAATTAATTTGACATTTACAAGTTACAAGCTAAAAAGAGCAATTAAACATACTAAAAACATTTTAATATATATGTATATATCCCTCCACAGGGTCGGACTGGGGTGTCTGGGGCCCACCAGGAGAATTGACTCTAGGGGCCCACCCTACAGCTATATGCAAATACCCGTTAGCCATTATGTCCTAAGGTTACATGCCCACGAGCAGGACTCACTGCGTCTTAGACGCAGTGAGTCCTGACCTACAGGTCCACAAATCTATAGAGAGAAAATGTGTCCTCCATACACAACACAATCCACCATACCAAAACCAATACCACCATATACAAGGGAAAAATACTGCCACACCGTGACCAGACCACATATTACCACCACATACTGACCGAATACAACCTCATACAAGGGAGAAATACCACCACTCCATGGCCAAACAACATATTACCACCACATAGTAACCCAATACAAGCACATATAAGGGAGAAATACACCTAGGCCTGCGACTGGAACTGGAAATACACCTAGGCCTGCGATACACCTAGGCCTGCGACTGGAACACGGGGGCGTCCGCTACGTCTTGAGGAAAGAAGGTTTAATCATAATCACAGACGAGGATTCTTTACTGTACGAGCAGTGAGACTATGGAACTCTCTGCCGCATGATGTTGTAATGAGTGATTCACTACTAACATTTAAGCAGAGCCTGGACGCCTTTCTTGAAAAATTTAATATTACCAGTTATGTATATTAGATTTTATGACAGGGTATTGATCCAGGGAACTAGTCTGATTGCCGGATGTGGAGTCAGGAAGGAAATTTTTCCCCATTGGAACTTGTTTGCCACATTGGGGTTTTTTTGCCTTCCTCTGGATCAACATGTTAGGCTACGGGTTGAACTAGATGGACTTAGAGTCTCCCTTCAACCTTAAAAACTATGATACTATGATACTATGATACTATGATACCGCCTCACTGTGACCAGACCACATAGTGACCAAATAATACCACATACCAGAGAGAAATACCTCCACTCCATGACCAGACAACATATTACCCCTACATAGTGACCGAATAGAACCACATACAAGAGTCAAATACCAACACCCCATGACCAGACCACTTAGTGACCAAATAATACTACAATAATGATCATGAATAAAAACTAAATTCGGAGACGTTGTCAGTAGTTTTATAGAATAAAAGAACAATTTACATTTTACTCAAAAATATAAAGAGAAAAATCAGAAAAAACTGAACATTTTGCAGTGGTCTCTTAATTTTTGCCAGAGCTGTATATATAGAGTGCACCACTAATAAATGACAATGAAAAAACTTTATTAAACACCGCACATCTTACATATAATAGTATACATATAAAACCATTTAAAAATCACGGGATATGAAACCCCTCAATAAGACCATCAGTCACTCAGCCACAATACAAGCAATGTGAAAAACTGGATCCCCAGTAATGTCAATAATGCTGAAAAATAAACAATACGTGTGGGGTTAGCCCCCAGGCACTGCAAGGCTGCTTTCACACTTGTTTTGTTTTGCATCACTTGCAATCCATCGCCTTGAGGTAATGCAGTATGCACAATTCCGTTTTTTCCCCATAGACTTGTATGGACAACGGATTGCGACTGATGGCCCTGCATCGCATCCGCCACGTGACGGATCAGTCATGGAACGACTGACCGTCGGGTGGCAGGAACGCAGCATGTAACGTTTTTTGAGCGGCAAAATCCGTTTGTTTTCACTGCGCATGCTCAGCGGTGGCGGCTTTTGTGAACGATCAGCTGATCGGCCGGCTATTGTGAACAATCAGCTGATCGCCCCGCGGCCGGCTATTGTGAACAATCAGCTGATCGCCCGGTGGCTGGCTATTGTGAACAATCAGCTGATCGCCCGGTGGCTGGCTATTGTGAACAATCAGCTGATCGCCCGGTGGCTGGCTATTGTGAACGATCAGCTGATTGTTCACAATAGCCGGCCGCCAGTAAAACAGTAAGAAAAAGTAAAACAACGGATCTTCTTTTGCAGCATCAGTCACACAACGGATTGCAACTGATGCAAAATGAAGCAAGTGTGAAAACAGCCTTATCTGTGGACCTTCTCATTTTTTTGGTCTCCATATACACCTTGAGGTACCATACGGCATTTCATCCTCTATGTGACCCTTGCTTATGTTAGTTAATATTTCAGATCATGTGGATTTTGTGTGTAACAGACCTGTTTTTGTAGTAATTATTTGTATGTGCCTTGCACACTATTGATGCCTTTATATTTGCATTGTTTATTGTGCAGCATTATTGACTTTTCTGGGGTTCCAGTTTTTCCCATTGTTTATATTGTGGCTGGGTGACTGATGGTCTTATTGGGGTTTCATACCCTGTGGTTTTAAATGGTTTTATTTGTATACTTGTAACGTGTGGTGTTTAATAAAGTTTTTTCATTGTAATTTATTAGTGGTGTGCTCTATATATATACATATGCTGGCTCTTTTTTCTTTCCCTTCACCAGCATGAAGAAGGCACATGAAGCACATGAAGCAGGCAAATACATGCACACAGAGCACAGGCAGGCCACTCACAGACAGGCACTAATACGCAAGCACATATGTGGCGCCCTGAACAAGCCAGGTCGTCACAGAACTACACCAACACACCCCACACCCTGGTTAGGCACACCGAAGCCAAACACAAAAATCCAGGGGCTGATGTCCACACCAGGGGTTGGGCCAGGCGGTTGGCCCCGCCCACCGAGGAGTTCACAGTCCTGGAGGCGGGAAAAGAAGGCAGATGAGTTTTGAAGTTTGAGGAGTGAATAGTGAAGTGGTAGAGGAGCAGTCTGACGGTGTCCGGGTGTGTGGCCCGGACGGTACAACAAGGTTGGCAGACAGTGGTGACCGTCTGCAGGAGAGGCTAATTGGAAATACCGTAAGGACCGTGGACGGGCGGTGGCCCGGCGGTACCGGATCGGAGAGTAAAGAGAAGCCAGCACCATCCGGCAGGGCTTACGGACGCCGAACAGGCTAGGAGTCGCCGTAAAACTGGTCAAATCCGTTAGCGAAGGGAACCTCCGGGGTTTCCCAGCAGTCAAGACCCGATTGAAGGCAACAGCTCACACCGTAGAGGGAAACACAGTCACCACCAAGGCTACAGTTCCCAGGGCCAGAGCCTGCGGGCAAAAGGGGCTCCTTCAGCATCCATCCAAGCTGGGGAGCGGGTTACCGGTGGGAAGCCATTGGAACCGTAACACAGGGGCAGGGAAAGGCAGTCACCATCAACCTGCCGGGAGGAGAAACACCGCAGCCGTCTCTGGGACCCGTCCATCCAGCCGTTTGTTTTACCGGAGACTTTACATTGATCATTGGCTGAGTGAGTACAACCGTGCCGTGCGGCATAGCGCTGCCCCCACGACCCTGCACCTCACCAGGCCCCGTAACCCGCCTGCCATCCATCCCTACCTCCCTCACCGGGCCCCGGGACAACCAACCCCCCTACCCACGGAGGGAAGAACCAACATCCAAGATGCTCCCTGTCATCGCTCCCGGGATCCCCGTCCAGAGCAAAGGTGGTGTCATCAATCTCACCACAAACTGTGGGTGGCGTCACGGACAATATCCCTAAACCCAAACCACCCCCTTTCACTCACGGGCGAGGAACGCCGCTCGAGTCCCCGGGATCCGGCCCACCGCTTGAGCCACCACCGAGCAGCAGCAGCCGGACCCGAGCAGTGGGTGAGCGCAGCATCCCCTCTTCCGCCCGCGACACATACATGTCATACATGCACACAGAGCACAGTCAGGCCACTCAGACAAGCACTAATACACAGGCACATACATGTCATATATGCACACGCACAGAGCACAGTCAGGCTACTCATAGACAAGGACTAATACACAGGCACATACATGTCATACATGCACACAGAGCACAGTCAGGCCCACTCATAGACAAGCACTAATACACAGGTACATACATGTAATACATGTACGCAGAGCACAGTCAGGCCCACTCATAGACAAGCACTAATACACAGGTACATACATGTAATACATGCACGCAGAGCATAGTCAGGCCCACTCATAGACAAGCACTAATACACAGGCACATGGGAACATACATGTCATACATGCACACAGAGCGCAGTCAGGCCCACTCATAGACAGGCATTAATACACAGGCGCAGACATGTCATACATGCACACAGAGTGCAGTCAGGCCCACTCATAGAGAAGCACTAATACACAGGCACATACATGTCATACATGCACACAGAGCACAGTCAGGCTCACTCATAGACAAGCACTAATACACAGGTACATACATTTAATACATGCACGCAGCGCACAGTCAGGCCCACTCATAGACAAGCACTAATACACAGGCACATGGGAACATACATGTCATACATGCACACCACACAGAGCGCAGTCAGGCCCACTCATAGAAAAGCACTAATACACAGGCACATACAGGTCATACATGAACACAGAGCACAGTCAGGCCACTCAGACAAGCACTAATACACAGGCACATACATGTCATATATGAACACAGAGCACAGTCAGGCCACTCAGACAAGCACTAATACACAGGCACATACATGTCATATATGCACACACACAGAGCACAGTCAAGCCCACTCATAGACAAACACTAATACACAGGCACATACATGTCATATATGCACACACACAGAGCACAGTCAGGCCCACTCATAGACAAGCACTAATACACAGGCACATAGGAACATACATGTCATACATGCACACAGAGCACAGTCAGGCCCAATCACAGACGGGCACTAATACACAGGCACATACATGTCATACATGCACACAGAGCACAGTCAGGCCCACTCATAGACGGGCACTAATACACAGGCACATACATGTCATACATGCACACAGAGCACAGTCAGGCCACTCATAAAGAAGCACTAATACACAGGCACATACATGTCATATATGCACACAGTTAATTAAATAGATAGATAAAACAAGCGCACTATGAGAAGCACCCGTGGAATCCTTTTAGCGTTTAAAATATTAGAATTGCTCACCTTTGTTGGTTGTGCGCCCCCGCTCAACTTCAGTGTAAGCTTATCAGTCTGGAGTTCCTCCGGGCAGATCCTGTAACCAGGCTTCAGGAGTCCAGATTTGGGGTAACGTTGTCAGCTACTGATTTCCACCGGCACCATGGAATTCAGTTTTTTTTTCCCTTCAATCCTCCAGCTACCAGCTGGATTTTTTGATATGTCAGCAGGTCCTTTGCAGCTATTACCGATTCCCAATGGGGAGGGGGTACATGAAAAAATTCTTTCGGTCTAATATAGCGCAATAAGGATATATGCTGATATTAGTTATTTAAACTTTATTAATTAGGCGCTCCTATTATTACAACGCGTTTCAGCGGAATTGCTTTCATCAGGTAAAATAGGAGCAGTATAAAAGGATCAGTATAAAACTTCTTATATAGATTAAAAGAGTGGACCTTTTGGGTGTGCCGCTGCTTAATCCTTGAAATTTTAACCCTTAGAGTCCCTGATGATCAAAGCTCACATAAGAGTATTAAATTAGTAATTACAAGATATAAAATTCACTAAACAATATTAAATTAAATAAAACATATATTATAATATACTATCTATAACCAATATATTAATAATATTAAAACCATTATTGTAACCTTGTTATTTTCCAAATATAATAAAATAATATAATATAATAGTGAACTCCACAGTTATAATGATAATATTATTATAATATTAATATTAAACAAATATACTAAGGATAAATATAATAAATACAATAAAATACTATTAAAAAATTTTTCATTAAATATCTATCTTTGTGATATATATATATTTTTTTTTTTTTACATCAATTTTTTATATATATATATAAAAATATAGAGGGGGAGCATCTAATTTGTAATTGGTTGTCTACTGTTTAGCTACATTGTCTAGTGTTAAATTATGTCCTTCTGGGGCCAAAGTACCTAGTTTATATATCCAGTAGCTTTCTTTCTTAATCAATTTTGCTAATAGATCTTGTTCAGTGCTGTTAATTTGATCTATAATTATTAGTAGCATTTTGCTCGGGTCTTTATTGTGTGTGCTATTATAATGTTTGGAGATACTATGTAATTGGTATCCCAATCTTATATTTTGACGGTGTTTATTCAGTCTCTGATGCATTTGTTGTACTGTCCGTCCAACGTATTGAATACCGCATGGACATTCCAGTAAGTAGATTACATATTTTGATTTACAGTTCAGATTAAATTTTATTGGGAACGTTTCACCTGTAGTTGCCGATGTGAAGGTCTTTGCCCCTTTAGCTATTACTTTGCAGCACATACATTTGGATGTTTGACATTGGTAACATCCATTTCTATTAGAATTTTCTGGTATGTGTGTTTTTAGTTTTATTGTCGTGTTGCTAGGTGCAACCATGTTCCCCAAGCTTTTATTTTTTTTATATATAATAATGGTTTTTTTTGGGATATGTACCGATAAAACAGGATCTCCCTTCAAAATGAACCAGTATTTTTTCATTAAATTTTCTATGATTGTTCGTGATTGACAATATGTAGTCACCAAACTCCATTTCATGAATTGAATCGTATCATTTTTTTCGTTGGTATTCATGTGGATATTAATTTTAGGTTTTATACAGATCTCTTGTGAGAGGGAATTGGTTTTCTTATAGGCATCATATAATAGTTTTTTTGGATACCCTTTTTCCAGGAAACGTTTTTTTAGAATTTTTGATTCAGTTCTGAAATTATCATCATCTGTGCAGTTTTTTCTCACCCTTCTGTATTGCCCGTATGGGATATTTTGGATCCATTTAGGGAGGTGACCACTATTAAATCTCAAATAACTATTGACATCTACTGGTTTGAAGAAGGTTGATGTTGTAATCTTTCCCGTTTCATCCACCATAATTTGTATATCCAAAAATTGAATTCTCTTGTCTGAATGTGTGGCTGTGAAAGATATTCCCCAATCATTCTTATTAAGGTCCCTTACAAAATCTTCCATCATTTTAACTGGGCCTTTCCAGATCAGGAACAGGTCATCTATGAAGCGACGGTACATTAATATATGTTCCGCATATTTAGACTGTATAATGGAGAGTGACTCAAACGCACCCATAAAAATATTTGCGTAACTGGGTGCGAATCTAGCCCCCATTGCACAGCCTTTAATTTGCCTGTAGTAGGAACCTTCAAAGGTAAAAACATTATTTTTCAATATAAATTCAATTGCTGTTAATAAAAATATTTTTTGAGAATTGGATATTTCTATGTCTCTGGATAGTACCGCTTCAATCGCTTGTAAACCCTTATCATGTGCTATATTATTATACAAAGCGCAAACATATAATGTAAGAAGGGTGCTGTTCTCTAATAGAGGTAGCTCCATCAGCTCTCTAATCAATTGTGTGGAATCTTTTAGATAGGAATCTAATTTTAGTACATAACTTTGAAGGAATAGATCTATGTAGTGGGATAGGTGACTTGTTATGGAATTTATACCCGAAATAATTGGGCGGCCTGGGGGATTTTTAGGATCTTTATGTATTTTGGGTAAAAAATAAAAAAATGGTGTTGAATAGAGGGTTATGTCTAGAAATTTTTTCTCTCTTTTATTCAATAACTCTTTTTGGTGAGCCTCTTGAATAATTTTCTTATATTCATGTAGAATTTGTGCTGAAGGGTCTTTCTCCAAACATTCATAGTATATTGGATCATGAAGTATCCTAAACCCTTCATTAATGTACCATGATCGATCCATTATTACTATACCTCCTCCTTTGTCCGCTCTTTTAATGATTATATTATTATTTTCACGTAATGTTGTGATAGCTTTTCTTTCTTCATGGGTTAAGTTGTTTCTTTTTTTAGGGGGAATAATAGTTCGGATATCCTTTAGTATTAGCTGTTGAAAGGTCTCAATATGAGAACCTTTGTGGTGTAAAGGATAAAATTTACTTTTAACATTTTTCGGGTTTACATGTTTTGCCTGGCTAAATATTCTTTCTGTATCAGTTTGTTCTTGTATGGGGCAAATCCCCTGTTTTCCCTTTTCCTCTATTAGAAAGTGCCGTTGCACTGTTAATTTTTTAAAAAATTCATTTAGATCAAGGTATAGTGCAAAATTGTCGAGGCTTGAGGTTGGGCTAAAAGAGATAAGAAGAACATGACTGAATTATTTTCACAATATGAACGGAAATGTAAAAGATTCCACACAATTGATTAGAGAGCTGATGGAGCTACCTCTATTAGAGAACAGCACCCTTCTTACATTAGATGTTTGCGCTTTGTATAATAATATAGCACATGATAAGGGTTTACAAGCGATTGAAGCGGTACTATCCAGAGACATAGAAATATCCAATTCTCAAAAAATATTTTTATTAACAGCAATTGAATTTATATTGAAAAATATAATGTTTTTACCTTTGAAGGTTCCTACTACAGGCAAATCAAAGGCCGTGCAATGGGGGCTAGATTCGCACCCAGTTACGCAAATATTTTTATGGGTGCGTTTGAGTCACTCTCCATTATACAGTCTAAATATGCGGAACATATATTAATGTACCGTCGCTTCATAGATGACCTGTTCCTGATCTGGAAAGGCCCAGTTAAAATGATGGAAGATTTTGTAAGGGACCTTAATAAGAATGATTGGGGAATATCTTTCACAGCCACACATTCAGACAAGAGAATTCAATTTTTGGATATACAAATTATGGTGGATGAAACGGGAAAGATTACAACATCAACCTTCTTCAAACCAGTAGATGTCAATAGTTATTTGAGATTTAATAGTGGTCACCTCCCTAAATGGATCCAAAATATCCCATATGGGCAATACAGAAGGGTGAGAAAAAACTGCACAGATGATGATAATTTCAGAACTGAATCAAAAATTCTAAAAAAACGTTTCCTGGAAAAAGGGTATCCAAAAAAACTATTATATGATGCCTATAAGAAAACCAATTCCCTCTCACAAGAGATCTGTATAAAACCTAAAATTAATATCCACATGAATACCAACGAAAAAAATGATACGACCCAATTCATGACATGGAGTTTGGTGACTACATATTGTCAATCACAAACAATCATAGAAAATTTAATGAAAAAATACTGGTTCATTTTGAAGGGAGATCCTGTTTTATCGGTACATATCCCAAAAAAACCCATTATTATATATAAAAAAAATAAAAGCTTGGGGAACATGGTTGAACCTAGCAACACGACAATAAAACTAAAAACACACATACCAGAAAATTCTAATAGAAATGGATGTTACCAATGTCAAACATCCAAATGTATGTGCTGCAAAGTAATAGCTAAAGGGGCAAAGACCTTCACATCGGCAACTACAGGTGAAACGTTCCCAATAAAATTTAATCTGAACTGTAAATCAAAATATGTAATCTACTTACTGGAATGTCCATGCGGTATTCAATACGTTGGACGGACAGTACAACAAATGCATCAGAGACTGAATAAACACCGTCAAAATATAAGATTGGGATACCAATTACATAGTATCTCCAAACATTATAATAGCACACACAATAAAGACCCGAGCAAAATACTACTAATAATTATAGATCAAATTAACAGCACTGAACAAGATCTATTAGCAAAATTGATTAAGAAAGAAAGCTACTGGATATATAAACTAGGTACTTTGGCCCCAGAAGTACATAATTTAACACTAGACAATGTAGCTAAACAGTAGACAACCAATTACAAATTAGATGCTCCCCCTCTATATTTTTATATATATATATATATATATATATATATATATATATATATATATATATATATAAATTGATGTAAAAAAATATATATATATATTTATCCTTAGTATATTTGTTTAATATTAATATTATAATAATATTATCATTATAACTGTGGAGTTCACTATTATATTATATTATTTTATTATATTTGGAAAATAACAAGGTTACAATAATGGTTTTAATATTATTAATATATTGGTTATAGATAGTATATTATAATATATGTTTTATTTAATTTAATATTGTTTAGTGAATTTTATATCTTGTAATTACTAATTTAATACTCTGATGTGAGCTTTGATCATCAGGGACTCTAAGGGTTAAAATTTCAAGGATTAAGCAGCGGCACACCCAAAAGGTCCACTCTTTTAATCTATATAAGAAGTTTTATACTGATCCTTTTATACTGCTCCTATTTTACCTGATGAAAGTAATTCCACTGAAACGCGTTGTAATAATAGGAGCGCCTAATTAATAAAGTTTAAATAACTAATATCAGCATATATCCTTTTTGCACTATATTAGACCGAAAGAATTTTTTCATATATGCACACAGAGCAGTCAGGCCACTCATAGACAAGCACTAATACACAGACACAGGGGAACATACATGTCATACATGCACACAGAGCACAGTCAGGCTCATACATGTAATACATGAACACAGAGCACAATCAGGCTCATACATGTCATACATGCACACAGAGCACAGTCAGGCCCACTCATACACAGGCTCATACATGCACACCCAGGCACCACAGTCCGACCCCGTACACAGATATATACATATTAAAGGAGTTCTTACCTTCCCTCGGCTTGTCTCCCATCCGCCCCGCAGGCTCCATGGTAGAGTGTAAATTCCAGTAGGCTAAAGAACCAGTTCTGACGTCATTCCCATGGGATCAGAAGGGGCGGGACCAACATAGCTGATTTCAGGAAGAAGCTTCCCCATTGTACCATAAAGTGGATGAGAGGAAACATGCCCATGCCCCCTAACTAAGCCGATCACGCCCACTAGGAAGGTCCTGCTAGCCACTGGGATCTAGCTACAACCCAGGCTCCATTGCAGATCCTCGGTAAGCATCAGTGCTGAGTGCAGGGTGTGCTGCGTGACGTCACAGTTAGCAGACGCGGCTGTGTCTGTTAACTGTGACATTTCCGCCGCAATGCAGATCCGGATTACATAGAATCGGGCGGCCTCAGCACTGCCTCTGGTGGTGCCGCCTGGGCCCCCTGCCCTAGCCCAGCCTGCAGTTACCAGCTTGGGGCCCTATGTGAAGTACGGTGGGCCCAGTAAGGACCCGGGGACTACCGGGGGATTCCCCGACACTCCACTGGCCCAGACCGACCCTGTCCCTCCATATGCACTTATGATACAGTACAATAAAACCTCCATATAATACAGCTCCAATGAATAGGTGGCGGTACACACATGCCCTAGAATTGTTAATATCAACCCCTAAATAGGGATCTGGTTAAGTTTCACTCAAGTCAGAAAAAAATTACTCACTATAGATCAATATAAGGCTATGTGCGCACGTTGCGTACAGTCACTGCAGAAATTTCTGCAGCGATCTGAAGAGCACATGTGCGCTTTAAATTGCTGCAGAAATGTCCGTAGTGAAAGCCGATTCCATGCGCTCTGCCTGCAGCTCCTCCCATAGACAGAGCAGGAGCTGCCGGCAAAGCGCAGGAAAGAAGTGACATGTCACTTCTTTTTACGCAGCGCTTCAGCAGTAGCCGAAGCGCTGCGCTTTTAAACGCCACGTGCGCACGGCCCCTGCACAATTTCCATAGACTGTGCAGGGGACGCAGGACGCATGCAGTTACGCTGCGCTACAAAGCGCAGCGTAACTGCATGTAATTACGCAACGTGCGCACATAGCCTAAGAAACATATCCCTAAACATTGCCAGGGAAATGAACCATGGCTTGGCACCACTATGAATACAGGAAATCCAAGGGGATAGCTGGAAATGTCTTAAATAACGCAAACCAAAAATATCACATAATAACAATAGGTGTTAGCTTGCAGAAAAAAACAGGTATACGGCTTTTTTTCTGCATAAAGAAACCTTACAGATATTACTTACCGGTGTAGAATTTATTACATCATTGTTAGTATGTGATTTTTTTTTGGTTTGTGTCATTTAAGATGTTTCCGTAGTCAAGTAAAATGGAGGTCGTGATGACAACCTTGGGTAACCATGACAACAATTGGGCCCTCGCAATCACTTAGTGAGGGCACCGATTGGAGGGGAGAGGGAGCGCAGTCCCTCTCTTAAGCGGGCTTTACACGCTACGATATCGTTAATGAATTATCGTCGAGGTCACGTAGTTTGTGACGCACATCATTAACGAGATCGCAGCGTGTAACACTTAAGAGCGATCTTAACCGATTGCAAAAGAGGGCAAAATCGTTTGCCGTGGAGAGGTCGTCCTGAACTAAAAAATCGTTTTCAGGATGTTAGCGATGTTGTTCGTCGTTCCTGCAGCAGCACACATCGCTGTGTGTGACACTGCAGGAGCGACGAACATCTCCTTACCTCCCTCCATTGGTAATGCGGAAGGAAGGAAGGAGGTGGGTGGGATGTTTACGGATGTTTACATCTCTGCCCCTCCGCTCCCATTTTCCGCCTGCCGTGTGACGTCGCTGTGACACCGCACGACTCGCCCCCTTAGGAAGGAGCTGGTTCGCCGGCCAGAGCGACGTCGCAGGGCAGGTAAGTCCATGTGATGTGGATAAGCGAGGTTGTGCGACACGGGCAGTTTAAATCTCCTAAGTGCCACATCAATATATATTGGGGCAGTTAGGGGGCTAAATAGCCAGGAATGGTGCAGAGACCATCCCTGGCTTTGAGTTCCAGGGATTGACTGTTGGATAAGCCACCTCCAAATGATTGCCAGGATGTACCGGTAGGCCCTTGGTCAGTAAGTAGCCAACAAACGTACTGGTACGTTGGTGAAATAATAGGAATAAAATACAGATACAGTTAGGTCCAGAAATATTTGGACAGTGACACAAGTTTTGTTATTTTAGCTGTTTACAAAAACATGTTCAGAAATAAATTATATATATAATATGGGCTGAAAGTGCACACTCCCAGCTGCAATATGAGAGTTTTCACATCCAAATCGGAGAAAGGGTTTAGGAATCATAGCTCTGTAATGCATAGCCTCCTCCTCCTTTTTAAGGTACCAAAAGTAATTGGACAAGGGACTCTAAGGGCTGCAATTAACTCTGAAGGCGTCTCCCTCATTAACCTGTAATCAATGAAGTAGTTAAAAGGTCTGGGGTTGATTACAGGTGTGTGGTTTTGCATTTGGAAGCTGTTGCTGTGACCAGACAACATGCGGTCTAAGGAACTCTCAATTGAGGTGAAGCAGAACATCCTGAGGCTGAAAAAAAGAAAAAATCCATCAGAGAGATAGCAGACATGCTTGGAGTAGCAAAATCAACAGTCGGGTACATTCTGAGAAAAAAGGAATTGACTGGTGAGCTTGGGAACTCAAAAAGGCCTGGGCGTCCACGGATGACAACAGTGGTGGATGATCGCCGCATACTTTCTTTGGTGAAGAAGAACCCGTTCACAACATCAAATCCAATGTGGTGGCATGCAGAGCCCAACTCGCGAAAATTGTGTCACTGTCCAAATATTTCTGGACCTAACTGTACATCTTTCAAATTGGATCCATGGCAGTGTCAGGAGGAGGAGAACGCCACAGGAAATATAGATATATCTGCAACGCTTGTTGCTTCTTATGGTGTCTGTTTGTCTGTTATTCTGTTATCTGTTATTCCTTAGATAGCATGTTAAAAGAGTCATACTAGACTTCTCACTCGTGATCAGCAAGTGTAATCATTACTATTCGCTACTCACATAAATAGTACAGTATTAGGGATAATCGTTATATTGCGACTTTTTGTGTATTCGCCTCACTATATTCGGATGTCCCACACAGCCATTTTGGCACCTGATTTTCAGCCACTAAACATACTGGGATTCTTAACCAATCACAGCAATGCCACAGCCATCTTGGTTGTGGGATTACTGTGATTGGCTGGCCGCACAGCATCATAGGGTCTAAAAAAGGCCTTCTGCCGCCATTTTGCGCACATTGCATCAAGAGCCAGCGTTATATGAGTATAGGGATAGAGGGCACCTGCTAGGGAGAGTGTAGGCCAATTAATAACACAAAAAGCCCTTTGTAGGGTTACCTGCAGTGTATAGGTCAGTGTATCGTATGGAGGGACAGATTTTGGAGCAGGGACAGAGTTTAAAGCAGTGTGTCACTACCTCCATAGTAACAACCAGAAAACAATAGATTTTTTAAGAGATGAAACCACTGAACAAGGTCACAGCAGGGAGAGAGAGCTTGTGGATTAGGTAGGGAATCGGGAACTGTTTCCACAATATTTAGGGGTTCACAGCCTGGTTTGTGGCATCCCCATCAGCCACATTAATACATTGCTAGTGGCCTTTGCAACTGCAAAGCAGTACTCTAGCATTTTGTGCTGCCTAATACACTAAACTCAACATTCCTGTTTCCACAATGTTTAGCGGTTCACAGCCGGACTTGTGCCGCCCTTACACATCAGTCACATTAATACATTGTTAGTGGCTTAAGCAAATGCAAAGCAGGACTCCACCATTTTGTGCTGCCTGATACACTAAACACACCATCCCTGTTTCCACAATATTTAGGGGTTCAAAGCCTGACTTGTGCAATCCGTCCAAATCAGCCAAATTAGTACATTGCTAATGGCCTTTGCAAATAGTTACAAAGCAGTACTCTAGCATTTACTGCTACTTGATACACTAAATTCACTGGTCCTGTTTCCACAATATTTAGGGGTTCATAGCTTGGCTTGTGATGTCCACATCAGCCACATTAATATGTTGCTAGTGGCCTTTGAAAATTCTTACAAAGCAGTACTGCAGCTGTAGCGCCCTGGAAAACCAGTTGGTTGTACATGTAGGCCCCCACCCAACACCTATCCCATGAAGGGTTAAATCAGCCGACCTGAAACCCTAGTGACCCCCTCAGGGAAGGACAGACACACCAGTGGGCGGGACCAGGTGGATAGGAAACGCCCACCTAGGGGTCTAGAGAGCCTGGGGCGGGAAAAAGAGTCAGAGATTAGTTGAAGTTTGGAGTGGAGGTGCAAGTTGACAGGTGCCAGGGTCGGAGCGCTGACACCTTGACTAGGTGGCAGATGGTAGCCAGAGTCTGCAGAAGATGGGAAGATGGCTGCGGAGATCCGAGGTGGTCTGAGACAGGGTTGGAGCCCGCCGGTATGGACACCGGAGAACCGACCCGGAAACCGTGTGCACAGAGGGAGTACTTGGACCCTGAAGCCAGGACCAGCACCGACGGCCTAGCTAATTAACCAATTGAGGGCAGGATATTAGGTCCTGTCCCAACCTAAGTCCCGAAAAGTAGACAACCACCCAAATAGAGGGATAGGGCAACCGCCAGGGCCCGTAGATCCCAAGGATCAGCGTCAGAAAGGGCACGGATCCCAACCAAAGGACCGGGAGCGGACTCCCGTGTTTCACACCAAGAAGTCCTACCTACAACGCACTGAGTGCAGAAGAGAGAGACTTTGACTACCAACCCGGGTGTGGGATCAGATACACCCGTCTGCAGCAGTCGGGCACCATCAATTTGGTTTACCACAGGACTTGAGTGCTTTATTTGACCATGAGTAACATCCCCAGCCTGGCCGGGTGCACCGGCCCCTGCATTCACTATCTTCAGCATAGAGACACTGGGCCCCGGGACATCCATCCCTACCCATGGAGGGGTTAACATCCAGCTGCCAGCCCAACGTACCCGGCAGCAGTGGTGCTACATCTCACCACACACCGTGGGTAGCCTCACAGACATTTTACAACCAATCCCGTATAAATACGTCCCCTTTCATTCAGAGTGTGTGCTTGACCCCCGGGTCCGGAGAACCCCTTGAGCCGCACCGTAGATCCGGATCCAAGCAGCAGCAGATGCTGGCACGGGGGTGGCACACAGCATTTACTGCTACCTGATACACTAAATGCACTGATCCTGTTTCCACAATATTTAGGGGTTAACAGCCTGGTTTGTGGCATCTACATCAGTCACATTAATATTGTTACGTCTTCCCCCGGAGTCCGCTCCAGCGACTTCTACTTCGATCACCAGGCAAAACTGTGTTCCTGCCGTGGATAGTGCTTATGATGGGAGAGGAGTCGATGCCAGCGGCGCTGGTGTACGCAGGCTCCACTCATCCAATTGCCTGGGTTTCCTTGGGATCTGCAGTACTACTGGCTGACTGTAGGTGTCGTGTGTCTTCCAGCTGAAGTTACCATCATTCAGCTACAACCAATGGGAAGACACCACATCTTTCTTATTTCCTCTCCTGTATGCTGACCACTGCCAGAGATAGTTCTGTATTCCTGGTTCCTGTCCCATCCTGTTGTGTTTAGTAATTCTGGTGTTCTGACGTCTGCTT
The DNA here is from genome assembly GCF_048569485.1 of Anomaloglossus baeobatrachus. Classification (NCBI taxonomy): domain Eukaryota; kingdom Metazoa; phylum Chordata; class Amphibia; order Anura; family Aromobatidae; genus Anomaloglossus; species Anomaloglossus baeobatrachus. The sequence goes on from NC_134358.1 coordinate 267,837,845, forward strand.
CTTTCCTGACTACCCTCCTGCCTGCTGTTTATGTACCTCGCGGCCCGGTACGGATTTGACCCGCTTTGTTTTCTTATTACGTCCTTGCCTGCCTGATTCTGTCCCTGTTCTGCAATTCCTGGTTTGACAAAGCCTGGCTACTACTCTCATCGGACTGCAGCCTATTACTGGTAGTGAACTCCAGGGCCCTGTGTAATTCCAAATCCCTGCATAGGGGTTAAAGGGTTTCAGGTTTGGGGTCCTGCTTTGTGAGCGGCTTTCCTTTAGCTTGTCCATTACAGCCAGTCTGAGTCTGTGGATCCAGGCAGGCGTTTCAAATATGTTGCTAGTGGCCTTTGCAAATACAAAGCAGAGCTTTACCATTTTGGACTGCCTGATTCACTAAACACACCATTTTGGTTTCTACAACATGTAGGGGTTCAAAGCCTTACTTGTGCCGTCCATCCACATCAGCCACATTAATACATTGTAAGTGGCCCTTGCAAATACAAAACAGGAGTCTACCATTTCGTGCTGCCTGATACACTATACACACCATTTCTTTTTCCACAATATTTTGGGGGTCACAGCCTGGCTTGTGCCGGCCACATCAGCCATATTACTACATTGCTAAGGGACTTGCCAATTACAAAGCAGTACTATTAGCATTTTGTGCTGCCTGATACACTAAATGCACCTCTTTTTATACGCTTTGGAGGTGATAGCCTGCCTGGCAGCTAGTGTGATATCAGACCATGTTTTCAGCTGGGCTAGTTGTGGCCCAGTAACATACATTTAGGAGGGACTGTTCTTGCTTATACATTTGGGTGGACCCTCCCTCATTGAGACTCAGATAGTGGAAAACATATTCCATAGCAGTTTACAATGCACCCATTTTAGCACTTGGCTTTACCCCCCTCCTCCTCCATGTCATTCTGCAGCCCTCAATTCAGGTTTTCAGAAGGCCATCAGTTTTTCATCAATACTCATTGTAAATTGCTATCAAGTATGTATCCCCTATCTCAGTCACAATGTGGCACAACCCGTGACAAGGGCTTTCAATATCAAATATTAGTTTGGCAGGACTACTGTCCTGGTTTGAAAAGTGCACAATGTGCATTGTTTACAAAAATTAACTTTATGACCTGAGTCATGGTTGACCCAGAGAGTCACCATCACAAGGGCCTCCAATGACAAATAGTAGTTAAGCTGGAGTAGGAGTACTGTCCTGGTTTGTCTGCCACTGCACAATGTGCATAGTTGTTTACAAAAATTAGCCCTATAGGCTGAGTCATGGAAGATGTATGAAGGAAACAGCTTTATTTGGGAAGGGGTGGACGTTAGCAGCAGTAGTCAAAACCAACATGTTGGGGAATTTAGTTTGGCTTGCTCTCATCTGGCGGGATTAGAAAATATGGAGAAATCCAGTCCTTATTGAATTTAATCAGAGTAAAGGCTACTTTACACACTGCGATATCGGTCCCGATATCGCTAGTGTGGGTACCCGCCCCCATCTGTTGCGCGACACGGGCAAATCGCTGCCCGTGCCGCACAACATCGCCCAGACCCGTCACACATACTTACCTGTCCGGCGACGTCGCTGTGACCGGCGAACCGCCTCCTTTCTAAGGGGGCGGTCCGTGCGGCGTCACAGTGACGTCACTGAAGCGTCACTGAACCGCCGTCCAATAGTAGCGGAGGGGCGGAGCTGAGCGGGACGTAACATCCCGCCCACCTCCTTCCTTCTGCATAGCAGCCGGGAGGCAGGTAAGGGGATATTCCTCGTTCCTGCGGCATCACATGCAGCGATGTGTGCTGCCGCAGGAACGAGGAACAACTTCGTTACTGCTGCAGTAACGACTTTTAAGAATGGACCCCCATGTCGCCGATTAGCGATTTTGCACGTTTTTGCAATGATGCAAAATCGCTTATTGGTGTCACACGCAACGGCATCGCTAATGCGGCCGGATGTGCGTCACAAATTTAGTGACCCCAACGACTCCGCATTAGCGATGTTGCAGCGTGTAAAGCCCCCTTTAGTCTGTCTCCATTTTCTGTGGAGAGGCGTGTGTGCGTATCAGTGATGATTGCCCCAGCAGAACTGAAAATACATCTTACATCACACTAGCAGCTGAGCAGGCAAGCACCTACCAAAGCGTATAAGGAGAGGTATGGCCAAGTGTTCACCTTGGACACTCTATAATTAAAGGGAACTGAATCATCAGAAAGGACACAGGTAGGGTCATTTAAGTACTCCTTGACCATGTTGTCCAACTTCTCCCTACTTGGCATTTTTCAGGAACAGATAGCCCTTGCTCATGTGCTTGTTTATTGAAAATGGCCCAGGTTGCACACATTTTCCTCCCACCTCTGTTGAACCTGGTGTTTGTGTCTCTCCCCATTAATTCTTGGTGTTGAAAAGAGTCGATAACTCTGCCGTCAACGTTGTCTGAGCGTGATATTTTCAGCAACTGATCTACAGCGACCCTCTTGAAGGCTTGCATTGTGCAACCCTTTGGTGACTCCAAAAGGAGAAAAGGAAATTTCTCCTTGTAAGTGGTCCAGAAAACTGGGCAACCAGTATAGGTTGTTGGATAAAATGTGTATCATGCGAGGGTCTTGCCACAGACACTTGCACATGAACTGATGAACTGTGCCATGTGGCCCAAGCTGCAAACAGGCAAAGGTTCTGTGTTCCTCCCCACCCATCCTCTCCTCACGCTGACTCGCCTCCTTCTTCTCCACCTCTTCTGCTGGACAGACATGAAGCTAGGGTTGAGAGTCCCCTACGTAGCAATCTGAGTCCCCTGGGTAGCACAGAAAAGCAAGTCCTCTCCCTCCCCATCCTTTTCATACTCACCCAAAGTTGCCTCAGAATATTGGCTGGGCTGGGTAATATCACCCATTGGGAAATCTGGCTCCATAGCCACATGTTGGGCACTGAAAGCTTCCTCTTTGTGAGATTATGCAGTGATTGTTTCAATAGACATAGCAGCGGGAAGGTTAAGCTGATAATAGCCACATGTTGGCCACTGAAAGCTTCCTCTTTGTGAGATTATGCAGTGATTGTTTCAACAGAATAGCAGCGGGATGGTTAAGCTGATAATAGCCTGATCACTGCTCAGGAACTTGGTGCAGTACTCAAAGTTCTCAATAACCTTACAAATGTCATTGATCCACACCCACTCAACAGTTGTTATGTGTGGTGGCTGACTCTCAGTCTGACGGGCATGTTGAAACAGGTATTCAGATATTACCCTCTGCTGCTCAGTAGTCCTCGCCAACAAATGATATGTAGAGTTCCATCGCGTGAGCAGGTCACACGTGAGTCAATGACTTGGCAAATTCAAGCGCTTTTGCAGCGCTGTAAGACCAGCAAAAGAGGTAGAGGAATGGCAGAAATGGACGCTAATACAGCACACCTTCACAAGTGAACATGAGCTTACAAGTTGCATGTACACCAAATCATACTCCAGCTCACTTTTTTTTTTTTTGTTTTCTCACTCTCTCAAGTAGGTATGACAAGTCAGGGTATATTTTGAGAAATTTCTGAACAACTAGGTTCAGCACGTGAGCCATTCATGGCACTTGTTCCAGCTTGCCAATCTTTGAAGCCGCCACCAGGTTACGTTCATTGTCACAGACAACCAGATCGGGTTGGAGGTGAAGTGGGTAAAGCCACTCATTGGTCTGTACTTTTATACCTTGTCACAGCTCTGTTGCAGTGTCTGGTTGCTCGCCTAAACAGATCAGCTTCAGCAGAGTGTGTTGCTGCTTTGCCGATGTGCTGCTGCACAGCTCCCTTCTTTGCAGTGATGTGAAGAGTAATTCAGCAGAGGATAAGGAGCAGGAGGAGGAGGGGAGACAGAAAGTGGCATATGTGGGCCCGCTATTCTTGGCGTGGGTAGTATGTGTGATGCTCCAGTTTGCGACTTTTTTACAGCCTTATTGTGTCACGAGAAAAAAAAACCCCTGCCCTCTCTCTTTTAGAATTGCTCTGTTTATGGCTGGCTGTTATGGTCAGGAGACCAAAAAATCTTGCAAAAATCCCATGAAAAATGATAGGAGATAATGCACAAGAGTAATTAAAAACTTAGCTGGCTGCAATCCACTAACTACACAAACACAACTAGAAGTAGCGGTGGAGCGTTCCTAACAAACGTAGACGCCTCGTAACTGCCGGAGAACTAACTAACCTCAAAGTTAAAATCAGGAATCCTGACTTGCCTCAGAGCAGCCCCAAAGGAAAGTTAAAATCCCCCAACATATAACGACGGTGATGTAAGAAAAAACAACACACAGATGGTAGATGTAGAATTAAGCAAAGTGAGGCCCTGCTGGCCAGATACAAAAGTATAGGATAGATTGCTGTTTGCAGCCACTAAAAACCCTGAAAAAATGTCAACACCTGATAATAAAAAAATTCCCTTAATGACCACACAATCTTCCACGCACTATATCAGGAACTCTTGTGTAAATACATTTAAATAGAAAAGCAATTTAATAGGAAAGATCTTAACTACAAAAAACACAGGAGAAACAAAAATACAAAAACTCCAAAACGGGGAGAAATAACTCTATTTCTTACTAGGAATAAATTGCCCTCTAAAATTAGTGCAGAAAGCATTTATTCATTTGCAAGAAACAAAAGGAATATTCTCAAACATTGATTTAGAAAAAGACAAAGATTAAGCAGAAGCGCCCTTCAGTGCAAATTCAGCCTTTAACCAAGCCCAGACTAAGAGAGCAAAATACTTATCAGGCATAGCTTTAGACTCAGGATTACATGGACAAAAAAAGATGCAAAAGGAATGAAAAAGCCACTGTAGAAATCATTCCTGGAGAATCCAAAAAGGAGCAGAAAAAAGCAAAAACCGAACCTACAGGGAAAGCCAAAAAGTCAAAAGGCTGGAGGAAAAACTTCAGGACATCGTCATATGGAGCAGAAACAATCACCAGCAAAGGTTAGACAAAAACTGCCTTCCTATATCCCCCCAGGCTTGACTCCATAGGCTCCCTGAAGTAGCAATCATCTCCTACACTTGTCTGAGTGACAGATGCAGAATCAGACTCACTACCAATACTAGCCACCAGAGGGAGTCCAGAAACAGTCCGGGAACAGCACCATCTCTGATGATATTCACAACAGCTGGCTGTTTGTGGGTGGAGATCCGAACTGTACAATCATTGACTTACATTATAGTGGTTACACGAGTTGAGCATTTTCAGATTATTTGACTGGCTCGATTTGAGTGCTGAGCACTCAAGCATTTTAGTGATTGCCCATCTATAGTTACCATCCATTAAGCCACAGCCATATGTGTTAAAGTTACGTTGAAATGATTATAAATCATAGAAAAAAGGAATGATAGAATGATGGAGTTGGAAGGGACCTCAAGGGCCATAGGGTGCAACTCTCTGCAACTTCGCCGACTATTATGGCAGAATTGGGCTCTGTTCAGATTGCAGATTCTGACATTCCACCTGATGGTTTCTCTGGAATCTGAGATCAACACAGGGAGACACGGACGACCTGCTGTGTGCTGATTCATAGGCGAGCTAGGAAGAGATAATCTCTCCTGGTCTTCTTGCTTCTTTGATCACATGTTGTGTGTAGGCCTATCATATGTGCTCCCCTCCTATTTATGCTGGTTGAATCTTTCCATCCATGTCAGCTATAGTTTGTCTATGTTAGTCTTTGAGGTGTGATGTCCCAGACTTACTGATGAAGGTTGTGCTTATTGATTGTTCGGTTGTGTAGCTTAACCATTTGTTGTGTAGCTTCCTTCCTGCTCTTGTTTTTCCTCCTGTATCTCTTTCTGCCTTAACCTTTATGTGTGCGTGCTGTGTGACATATTATTGTAAATCCTTTGTCTTTCTTTATCTGTGGGTTTCATCTAACTTCTGTCCTTTCCATTCCTGGAAGGAGTTGTAATTAGGCCAGAACTGGTTAGTAGCAGGGCCAGGAAAGAAACTCAAGCCTCTCCACCATCAGGAGTATCCCTGAGGTTAGGAATAGCATAGGGACCCCTAATTGGAGGGACAATTAGGAGCCTTGGTTTTCCACTGTCCCATAGTCCTTGTGACAAGCTCACTGCCTCCCATGGCAGCCTGATGTGTACACCTGAGATCAAAATTAGAGAACAATATATGATCACTTGCTTTTTTCAGAAATAATGTAATCTATATTGATCAATATTTGAAGTTTTTTTTGTAAGGGGTGCACCATGCCACTAGAACAGTGTTTTACAAAATATTCAAAGTTTATCAACATAAAACCTTTACATTATTTTACCCAAAGCATTTAAATCATAATTAGAGTACAGCAATGACTGTAGCACAGAGAAAGATTATAACTAAATTTTCTGAAGGTAACAACAGTCACTAATCAATAGGAAGTGTGCAGGCCTTTGCATTGCATGACTTCAGCACTTCTACACCAACAGGAAATCCCTAGTCTCTCACACTGCTCTGGTGTGATTTTGGGACACTCTTATTCCAGTTTCTTCTACAGTTCTTTGACTGTTGTGGGTTTCTTGGCCATAACTTTGGCACCAAGGATTTTACAGATTTTTCAGAGGTTTTCTATTGGCTTTAGATCAGGATTCTGGGCTGGCCATTTCATTGTTTCAATGTTTTCTGTTTCAAAGAACAGCTTTACCCATTTTGCTGTGTGACAGGGGGCATTGTCCTGCATGAAAATTGCTAGCTGATTGAGTGATGAACACAAGTAAGGAACCACGTGTTGTTGAAGAAAGTTCTGATACACACTTGTATTCACTCTGCCATGTAGCTGTATGAAAGGTCCAACTCCTGCTGCAGAAAACATTCCCCAAACCATGACACTTCCTCCATCACCTTTCACGGACTTCTTAACACACTTTGGGTTCAGTCCTTCCCCAGTTTGTCGACAAACATAATGTTTCCCATCAGACCCAAATAAATTAAACTTACTTTCATTACTAAAATGAACTTTGGACCACTTCTCCTCTGTCCATACACCATGCTCCTTTTGATTCTTTTTTGCAAATGAAAGGTTTGGTCACTGCAGAGTGGCTTTTCTGTCAAAATACTCTTAAATGTGGTGACACTGTATGACTAGAAGGATTCTTATCCTGTTCAGTGCTGAACTGCTGAGCAATTCCAGCTACAGTGTTGAAATTATTACTCATGGAGATTCTCCGCATTAGCCTGTCCTCTCTTGCATTTTGTCTTTAATGTGTGATCAGCCTTGTTGGGGACTTGAAAGAGTTTTTAATGTACAGAATCAATATTCTTGAAACCACAGGCTTGGAAAGACCAACCTGTCTTGTTATGGCTAATAGGGCCACCCCTTTGGCTTTCATCTGGACAACCTGCTGCCGGAGGGTTTCAGTCATTTTGGAAGGGCACACCATTATTGCAAAGTCAGTTTTAGCTGGAAAGTTAGGTTGCCAGTTAACTAGCAGGGCCGGCCTTAACCTGAATGGTGCCCTGTGCAAAACTGCCCTTCGGTGCCCCCCCCCTACTGATTCTTTACCCAGTTTCCCAGGAAACAGATGAGGACAGGAGGCCATCTTTTTTCATATCCTAAGAAAATTGATCTTTTCAAATGTACAATAAATTACAAATTTGTGCTGGAGAATCTGCACCTCAAATCCACATTAATGTCACCACGTCTGATCTCGTTTTTAAGAGGTCTTCCGATTTCAACCATTTACGCCGAATCCATGGATATTACACCCCAGCTCCGACTCCACCCCTCAAGCCCTCCACACTCACCACCATTCTTGGAAAAACGTGTGTGTGTGTGTGTATAATATACACACACACACACACACACACACACACACACACACTCACACACACAGTCATGGCCAAAAGTGTTGGCACCTTTGAAGTTGTTCCAGAAAATAAAGCATTTCCCTTAGAAAATTAATAATACACCCCCTACACCTCCTCTCTCCATAATATACTCTCTACACCACCCCTTTCCATAATCTCTCTCCCACACTGCCCCTCTTTATAAGATTCCCCCACACACTGCCCCTCAGTGTACCCCCACATGCTATCCCTGTGTATAATATCCCAACACACTGCCCCTCTGTAAAGTATCTCACACACACACTGCTCCTCTGTATAATATCTCTCCCACACACTGCTCCTCTGTCTAATATCTCTCCCACACACTGCTCCTCTGTATATCTCTCTCACACACACTGCTCCTTTGTATAATATCTCTCCCACACACACTGCTCCTCTGTATAATATCTCTCCCACACACACTGCTCCTCTGTATAATATCTCTCCCACACACACTGCTCCTCTGTATAATATCTCTCCCACACACTGCTCCTCTGTATATTATCTCTCCCACACACACTGCTCCTCTGTATAATATCCTCCACACACTGCGCCTCTGTATAATATCCCCCCACACTGCTCCTCTGTATAATATCCCCCTACACCTCAGTACATTATCTCCCACACACACCCTGCACCTCAGTATACTATCTCTCCCACACACACTGCTCCTCTGTATAATATCTCTCCCACACACTGCTCCTCTGTATATTATCTCTCCCACACACACTGCTCCTCTGTATAATATCCTCCACACACTGCGCCTCTGTATAATATCCCCCACACACTGCTCCTCAGTATAATATCCCCCCACACACTGCTCCTCAGTATAATAACCCCACACACTGCTTCTCTGTATAATATCCCCCACACACAATGCCCCTCTGCATAATACCCCCCCACACACTGGTCTTCTGTATAATATCCCCACATACACACTGCTCCTCTGTATAATATCTTCCCACACACTGCTACTCTGTATAATATCCTCCCACACACTGCTCCTCTGTATAATATCTCCTCACAAACACTGCTCCTCAATATATCCCCTCCACACACTGCTCCTCTGTATAATGTCCCATATGTACACTGCTCCTCTGCAAATACCAACACACTGCCCATTTGTATAATATCCCACACACTGCTCCTCTGTGTAGCATCCTCCACACACACACACTGCCCCTTTATATACCCCCCACACACTGCATCTCTGTATAATATGCACACACACAATGATCCTCTGTGTAATATCCCTCATGTACGCTGCCTCTTTGTACACTATCCCCCACACAAGCTGCCCCTCTTTATATATATCCTCTCACACACACACACACACACACACACACAATGCTCCTCTGTATATCACCCCAGACACACTACCCCTCTGAATACTATCCCCACACACATTGTCTCTCTGTATAATATCCTTCTGGTATATATGTCCAAGTCCTGGTTTAGCTGGTTTATATGTCTGCATCCTGGGCCTTTCCTGGTATGCATGTCCCCATCCTGGTTTGTTTGTCCCTATCCTGGTATATATGTCCAATCCTGGGCACCTCCTTGTATGTATATCCCAATCCTGGGCACATTCTGGTATATATATCCCAATTCTTGTTTCTGTCCCCTTCTTGGTATATATGTCCTCCTCCCGTTATATATGTTCCCATCCTGGTTTATTTGTCCCTTCCCAGCAAATATATATATATATATATATATATATATATATATATATATATCCACATCCTGGGCTCCTCCTGATGTATATATATATTCCCCTTCTGGGCACATTCTGGTATATATGTCCCCATCCTTGTTTTTGTCCCCTTCCTGGTATATATTTCCACCTTCTTGTGTATATGTGCCTTTCCTGGGTTTCTCCTCATATATTTGTCTACTGCAAAAAGAAAAAAAACAAACATTTTACTCACCCTCCCCGGCTCCCACATCCTGCAGCGTCCTCTCTGAGCAGCGATGCATTTCAGGTGGATGTGTGCCCTCCACACATCCAGCTAAAGCAAGGCAAGGGCTGCAGTCAGCGGGCACCCCCAAAACCCGGGGCTGGAACAGCGCCCCCCCACCACCACCCGCGGCTGTAATCAGCGCCCCCCTGCAGCTGTAGTCAGCAGCCCCCACCACCACCCGTGGCTGTAGTCAGCGGCCTCTCCCCCCGCCCCCTGCGACTATAGTCAGCAGCCCCCCCGCCGCCCGCGGCTATAGTCAGCGCCCCCCCACCTACGCGGCTGTAGTCAGCGGCCCCCCGCGGCTGTAGTCAGCAACCCCCCTGCCACCCGCGGCTTTAGTCAGCACCCCCCCGCCACCCGCGGCTGTAGTCAGCGGCTCCCCGCCCCCGCGGCTGTAGTCAGCGCCACCCCCTGTCCCCCGCGGCTGTAGTCAGCAACTCCCCACCCCCCATGTGGCTGTAGTCAGCGGCCCCCTCGCCACCCGCGGCTGTAGTCAGCACCCCTCCGCCACCCGCGGCTGTAGTCAGCACCCCCCCACGGCTGTAGTCAGCGCCCCCCCGCCCCCTGCGGCTGTAGTCAGCGTCCCCCCCGCCACCCGTGGCTGTAGTCAGTGAACCCCCCACCACCTGTGGCTGTAGTCAGTGGCCCCCCCGCCACCCGCGGCTGTAGTCAGTGCCCCCCCCGCCACCCGCGGCTGTAGTCAGTGGCCCCCCCACCCCCTGCGGCTGTAGTCAGCGGCCCCCCCACCACCCGCGGCTGTAGTCAGCGGCCCCCCCGCCACCCGCAGCTGTAGTCAGCGCCCCCCCCCGCGGCTGTAGTCATTGCCCTCCCCGCCCCCGTGGCTGTAGTCAGCACCCCCCCGCCCCCGCGGCTGTAGTCAGCGGCCCCCCTGCCCCCCGCGGCTGTAGTCAGCAACCCCCCCACCCCCATGCGGCTGTAGTCAGCGGCCCCCTCGTCACCCGCGGCTGTAGTCAGCACCCCCCGCCACCCGCGGCTGTAGTCAGCACCCCCCCACAGCTGTAGTCAGCGCCCCCCCGCCCCCTGCGGCTGTAGTCAGCGGCCCCCCCGCCACCCGTGGCTGTAGTCAGTGAACCCCCCACCACCCGTGGCTGTAGTCAGTGGCCCCCCCGCCACCCGCGGCTGTAGTCAGTGGCCCCCCCACCCCCTGCGGCTGTAGTCAGCGGCCCCCCCACCACCCGCGGCTGTAGTCAGCGGCCCCCCCCCGCCACCCGCAGCTGTAGTCAGCGCCCCCCCCCGCGGCTGTAGTCATTGCCCTCCCCACCCCCGTGGCTGTAGTCAGCACCCCCCCGCCCCCGCGGCTGTAGTCAGCGAACCCCCGCGGCTGTAGTCAGCGGCTCCTCGGCCACCCGCAGCTGTAGTCAGTGGCCCCCCACCACCCGCGGCTGTAATCAGCGGCCTCCCCGCCACCCACGGCTGTAGTCAGTGCCCCCCCTGCCCCCGCGGCTGTAGTCAGCGCCCCCACGACTGTAGTCAGCGGCCCCCCCGCCCCCCGCGGCTATAGTCAGCGGCCCCCTGCGGCTGTAGTCAGTGGCTCCTCCACCACCCCCGGCAATCTTCAGCTCATAGAGCGCCTACCTCTCCCTGCCGGATGCCACGCGCTCGCCAGCTCCACGTTGCCCGCAGCACTGTGATGAGGTGCAGAGTGATGACCTCATCACATTGGGCTGCGGGATGACGCTCCACCTTTCTGCTCTGCTCCATTAACAGTGCCTCCCCACCACATGGCTAATTTGCATGCGATGCCCTAGATTGACTTCGCATGCACCTTAGTCATGTGCAGACTGCAGTAGTGGCTGAAGCGACATCGCACCCCTTTGCTGCAGCTGTGACTGGGGCTCGGTGAAGGTGGTGGGCCCGGCTTGCCAGCGCTACATAAAGCTAAGTAACCAGCGGCGGTTACAGTAAAAACGCTGTGCTAGGACCGGAGGAGCCAGGAAATGTACAACTGCTTACCTCTCTGCTGCGCCCCCCCTGAAGCATGGCCATCGGCGCCCTGTGCGACCGCACAAGTCGCACATGCCCAAAGCAGGCCATGTTAACTAGTATTTGTCAGTTAACCCTAGAGCGCGCAACCATAGAAATCTACAATAGAAAACAAGTAACCTAGCAGGCCTGCGAGGCCCCAGGTATGTGTTCTAGGTTTAATTAAGGAAATTAGCACCATGTGCCAGATTAACACTAGTAACTTGCAAGTATCTGAAAGTGTTCTCTATTTTTGATCAGTGTTCTTTTTCATGTATCTCAATTATATTTTTATTATGTGCTTTTGAAAGAATTCAATTTAGGAAATAAGCTCAAAATACTGCTAGTTTAGCCATGTTAGGATATATTCACATAGGACTACACAATGACCTTAACATTTAGGAAATTGTGTGTTGTTCTCTAATTTTGCTCTCCAGTGTATGTATTAAAAAGAGTTTAATATGATTTGGACATTGTCCTGATATATTTTACCTATCTTTTAAGGGTAATTAGAGTTTCACACTAGAAAAAAAATTCGAAGAAAAATGTATCTACGTTTGAGAATTTCAATTTTAAAATATTCGCTCATCACTAAATAGCCCACTTGAGAAGACTGCATTAAAATGGCAAAGTGAAAACTTGACCAAAAAACATGTAATTTTGCTCTAAAGAAACATAAGCAATTTTAGCAATGAATGTTTAATGAAACTGTAGCTCTGCTTTAAATAAATTCAAACCCATAACTACTTTAAAAATAAAAAAAATCATGGGCTTTTAGTTATTTTTTCATAGACTTCTATTGCTAATTATTGCATTGAATTTCCAAATGTGCTTTTTTCATACTGTGGGAAGTTCAGAAGCACAAAGGTAATAAATGAGAATGAATGATCTTATGATCATCTGTATGCTATGTTTTATGCTCTTTTATGTTACAGTGATTTCCATGCAACAAATGCTGTTATTGTGACTTATGCAATGCAATTTGCTAAAATCAATTTGTTTTCATTGCATGTACCGTAGTGGAATCTTGTGTTCCTGCTGTTCAAGCAAATCACTATACGGTATTTCTATTAGAAGCATAGTTTGTTCCATGGTTACTAATCTCTTAAGTGAAGAAAGGTCTTGAAGTGCACAAGAAACTAGTTTGGCACAGAAAGGCTATTGTTATTTCATCATTATCAAAATGTGCTCTTAAACAACATAATTGATTTACTGCATGTGTTATGTATTACAATGTAAATGATACAGTACTCATAATGTTGTATATATTTCCCTGGCACAAAATATATTTGATTTATTCATAACATAGAAAATGCAGTAATAATAATTATATGTAGCAAATTATTGTTGTCAAAATTCTTCAACTGCTACTAATTAAATATCAGCATAATTGTGTGCGCAGCAATAGCACTTTTCAATAGGATGAAATCCTACGTATACTTTGTAGGTCCTCATATTCATTATTCGGCATAAGGATGTTTTCCCGCAAGACATTGCATATTTTTACGTGTTAATGTAGTTTTACTGATTTTCAGGCAAAGGAAGGATAAAGAGTTAAAAGAATACAGACACTTTTGCTTGTTTTTTTTATCAATGTATTTTGGAAAATAAAACAGTTGTGCAATTAAATCCTATAAGAGATCTTTACCATTTTATTTCTGTACCTTGAGTGTATGCCAATACGCTGCAAGCTGCTGGATCATGTTTTGTGTCTAAACCAGTGGCATGTTGGGTCTGTGTGCAGTTCTTTAGCTCATCGTTTGTGAACATGCATCCAAAAACCACCATATCACAACGCAATACAAATGACCAGCAACTTAGAGAGCAAGGCTACATTCATATGACCGTAATTTTAATCCGAGCGCTGTGCATGGGAAAAAGTTGTATGCCCAGACAGCATTAAGACCAATGCTATTCAGTTTAGGAAACCATTTTTTTTCCCAAGCATTCAATGTCCATGTGAAAAGCAGCATGCATGAGCTTCTTCTTCATTCTGTAGTTCAAGTCTATGGGTGTAGAAAAATAATAATTTGTAAATTTATAAAATTTTATAAAAATTAATCAAACATAGAGCATATTGTTTTTTTTCAAACACATTGCATTTATTAAAGAAGCACTCCCATCAAAGTTTTTTTCACTATATTTTAACCCTCGAACGCATATTGGGGGCCTTTTAGACCCCCATGTTTACATTTTTGCTGTTATCTGCAAAATTACTTTAGTTAGAATTTTGAAACTCCAGATATGCCTCAAGTATGTCGTTGTTAATAATATCCAGTTGTTCATATAATTTTTTTCATAGGCATTTTGGTGTAACAATGCTTGTTTGGTGAAAACTACATCTGTACGGATTGGGGGCCTTTTAGGCCCCCGCTATTTTTATCATGTTCTCAGTAGTGTTTGTGTCGCAAGTTACTTTATTTGTACTCAGTAATGCTGGTGGAGGGGCCAGAGTGTGGATTATAACATGTGATGAAGATGTCATGTGATTTTTGGAGGGATAAGGGCATATATGATATGATATGAGGAAATTAGAAGAATCATTCGCTTTGATGATAAGCGAACTCGCGCAGCGAGGTTTGAAACAGACAAATTAGCCCCTATCGGTTGTATCTGGCACATAGTTATCAAAAATTGCACAAAACTTTACAATCCTATTACTAATGTTACTGTAGATGAGCAACTTGTACCGTTCAGAGGACGCTGCAAGTTCATACAATACATGCCCAGCAAGCCAGCCAAGTACGGAATAAAAATCTTCTGGATTTGTGATTCTGCAAATTATTATGGCATAAATGGCGTAATCTACTGTGGCAAAGAGGTTGGTGCACCAGTACAGAAGGATCTGGGGTCTGAAATAGTCAAAACTCTTGCTGTTCCAATATTCAATTCAAATAGAAACATCACCATGGCCAATTATTTCACCAATGTTGAACGAGGCAATTTTCTGCTTGCAAAAGCTATTACACTTGTTGCTACTATAAAGCAAAACAGATGAGCAATTCCAGCAGCACTCAAACAAAATCGTCAGCGTGCACTTTATGAGAGTGTCTTTTGATTCAATAACTAAGCGACTTTGGTATCTTACAAGGCGAAGAAGGAGAAATCTATGATTTTACTCAGTACCATGCATCACGATTGCAGTGTTGACAGCAATGACAAAAAATTGAAACCAGAAATCATCCTGCATTACAATACAACAAAAGGAGGTGTAGATAAAATGGATGAGATGGTGGGAGAATATTCGTGTAAAGGCCCCATCACACGGTACGATCTATCGTGCGATCGCATGAGCGATCGTACCCGCCCCAGTCATTTGTGCGTCACGGGCAATTTGTTGCCCGTGGCGCACTAAGTCATTAACCCCCTGTCACACGCACTTACCTCCCGGACGACGTCGCTGTGGGCGGCGAACATCCTCTTCCTGAAGGGGGAGGAACGTTCAGCGTCACAGCAATGTCACACTGCAGCCGGCCAATAGAAGCGGAGGGGCGGAGGTGAGCGGGGCGTAACATCCCGCCCACCTCCTTCCTTCCGCATTGCCGGCAGGATGCAGGTAAGCTGTGTTCGTCGTTACCGGGTTGTCACACGAAGCGATGTGTGCTGCCTCGGGAACGATGAACAACCAGAGCACAGAAGAAGGACCGACATTTTGAAAATGAACGACGTCTCAACGAGCAACGACAAGGTGAGTATTTTTGCTCGTTCACAGTCGTTCGTAGCTGTCACACGCTACGATATGTCAAACGATGCCGGATGTGCATCACGGAATCCGTGATCCCAACAACATATCACCCAATATATCATAGCATGTAACGGGGCCTTTAGAGGCAAACAAAACGATGGCCTGTAGTACTATTTTCAAATATGCTTCATGTAGCAGCCCTAAATTCATTTAAGTATTTATACAGAAACTCATCCGGAATGTTATGCAAAGAAGAAGGACAGGAGGCGCATATTCTTGAAGGACCTTTGTCATGAACTTGTAATGCCTCACATGTTAGAGCGAAGCAACTTGAAATGCTTGCCAAAGCAAACTAAAGAAGCAATGAAACAGTGTGGCGTACAGTTCCAGATTATTCCACAGCCAGTAGAAAGAAAACAAAAGCGTTGTTTTATGTGTCCAAGAAACTTAGAGAGGAAAACTGAGCAATATTGTTCCACTTGTAAGGAAACTGTTTGCAAAGAACATTCTTCTGAAAAAATAATATGTCAGAATTGTTTGGAAGACTAATATAATAGAAAAGAAAGTTAGAATACAACTGTAGCTGCAGCTAGTTTGCTATAGATTTCTATGCGTTTTTGTGTGTGTTTTCATTTCTTTGGGTGAAATTTGGAAAAAAAATATTTTTTGGTGTTTTCTGTGAAAAATTATAATTAAAATTTTGTCCACTATTCATATTTTATTTAGTAATTTTGAAATAAACTTGTGAAAGTTATTTAAGTGTGTTTTTCTATATTATTTGCATGGGGGCCGTTACTATGTATATTTTTAACGTCATGCGTTCTAAGGTTAAGAATACATTGCAATCATATTATATAGCTGTCGCAAGTGTGTCACGGCCAGATATATTCCTTTCTATCCTGCTGTTATTTAACAGGTAGATGTAATCTCAACTGCAGCCACTCTCTTCTGCTATTAATATCCCCGCCTCACGCGTCCCTTTGTCAGCTATAGTTCATACTATACTGTCTACTCTGAAGGAGCCTGTCTCTGGAAGAGCTTAGGTGTTTGTTTCTGTTGCAGTTTAGACGTCTCCTGCTGGAGAAGTTATGGAGTTCTAATTGTTGTAACTTTCCCCTCTTGTTTGTCTTACCTCCCTCATGTTGTCTAATTGCAGTGGTGAAACTAGTGTCTCGCTAGCCTTCATATTAGGCAAGGTGAGTTCAGAGCCAGAGAGGGCATAGGCAAGTGATTGCGTAGGGGGTACAGACTCGTGTAGGGATGTTAGGGAGTGCAAGAATCGGCCTCAGGTGAGTCTAAGGAGGTAACTTGGCTCCCCTCTCCCTAGCGCCAGGGTCGTACGTTGTATAGCTATCTTTGTGTTGCCTCTACGTTATGCCACTTGCCGAGAGTCCTCTTGTACCAGGGCCGGACTGGGACTAAAATTCATCCCTGGCATTTGGAAGCACACAGGCCCTCTTGTCGCATGGTGAATGTGTAATATCTGTGTGCACTTGTAGATTCTGTAACACGACCATATAACATACAGTCATAGCTGCGTCCAGTATTACACCTCAGTCCTATTTATTGCTTTTAGTTGCAGGACGACTTGGTGAAGCTGCTATTTTCCCTATAGGGCTGGGTCCCATAATGATAATGAAGAGGATACTGCTCTCCATATAATGCTGCGGCCTTGTCATATAGCTGATGAGCAGGGATACAAAATCAGATCCCCCTGAACTAATATTGATGACCTATTCTACAGATAGGTGATCAGGGAAGCTGTAACTTTCACTGGTGATAATTTTGGGTGCATACCACATAGGGAATGTGCAATGACATTTTTGGGTGCAGATCCCACCATGGAAACTTCTATGAAAAATACTCACAATGAATAAACATCTGCCTTTACTCGCTGTGCACAGGTTCAGGCTTTTGAAAATGTTTTAATCACTTCAGGTCTCTAAAACCACTAAGTGGTTAAAAGAAGTGACCGCTCCATTCCTCTTGTGTTTCCCTCTTGGAAAACACTCTGTGCTTTACAATGGATATCAATGAGAAGCCTCGGAAGATGCCTGGATATCTTTTGTTACATTTTCCCATCGCTTTTTCTTAAAAGCGCAATAAAGAATATGTGACAAAAACAATGGTATATATATATATATATATATATATATATATATATATATATATATATAAAACAAAAAAAAAAAAAAAAAAAAAGAAGGTCAATACCATAGGTGCTAGGAAACAACTGTAAAACTACACAGAAGAATGGTCAGGAAAAAATGCCATGGGTTTCAACATCTTCTGCTTGAAAGACATGGCAGGTCTGCTTGAGTTTAAAAAACCTTGTGTGCAAATACCCTAAGGTTTTTCGGTTTTGGAAACCCATTCCCGCATTGTTTGTTTGTTTTATTTACTCCCCAGGTCTGCCATTGTCTGCAGCGCTGGTGTCACATCACAATGACAGCGCTGCAACCAATCAAGGAGCTCAGCAGCTAACTGATTGGCTTCAGTGCTTCCGATGTGACGACAGAGATGCAGACAATTATAGACACCAGAAGCAACAACAATTTGTATTTTTTATAACAAAAAGGATGTAAGCAGTCAGCGTCATGGAAGGGGTACTTACATGAATACATCACCAGAGCCAACTTTTGAATATCTGAGGAGGATTTGGAGAGATTCTGCTGAGTTTCTGCTTCAAAAAAATGTGTAAACATATTTTAATTTACACTTTTGTGGAGCAGAAACTGAGCACAATCTTGCCAAATTCTCCTTATAATCCCAAAACAAAGTTTTGAGGATTTTTAAGCTTTAACATAGCCATGTAACTTGTTTTGGATTGTTAAATGTGTACAAATTCAGAACCACCATCAGGACATGAATGCAATGCCAGGACCACCATCAGTACATCAATGCCAAAGCAGAATCATCATCAGCACATGACCAGATCCATCATCATCACATGAATGCCACACCAGATCCATCATCAGCATATGAATGTCACACCAGAACCATCATCAGCACATGAATGCAGCACCAGAATCACCATTAGCACATGAATACAGCATCAGAACCACCATCAGTACATGAATGCAGTGTCAGAACCACAATAAGCACATGAATGCAGCGTCAGAACCACTGTCAACACATGAATGCATCATCACAACCGCAGTCAGCACGTGAATGCAGCGTCAGAATCACAGTCAGCACAATAATGCAGCCTCAGAACCGTAGTCAGCACATGAATGTAGCGTCAGAACCACAGTCCGCAAATGAATGCAGTGTCAGAACCGCAGTCAGCACATGAATGCAGCGTCAGAATCACAGTCAGCACATGGATGCAGCATAAAAACCACAGTCAGTACATCAGTAAATCACTATGCTTAGCACCATGTACAATTGTATTCCATGAACCAACAACTCCCAGCTTGGCCTTAAAAATGGTAAGGAGATGCTGGGAGTTGTTGTTATCAATATTTATCAGACTCCGGACCATATAGCAACCACATTATTGATAAGACCCAATCAGTATCACAAATAAACCCAAATTTATATACAGGTACCTTATAGATGAAATCTTCTTTGATCAGAATCATTCCCGTCCCTTTTGTCCCCACATAATACAGATATTACACATAGTGACATCATGAGATTTCATGCCTACTGCTCGTCTCTGAAGACCTCCTTCTTTGTTCTTCAGCAGCACTTCCCGACACTGTGCCTTTAAAAATAAAAGCATCATTATTCTGATCCCTAAATATAAATATCTTA
The DNA here is from genome assembly GCF_048569485.1 of Anomaloglossus baeobatrachus. Taxonomy (NCBI): domain Eukaryota; kingdom Metazoa; phylum Chordata; class Amphibia; order Anura; family Aromobatidae; genus Anomaloglossus; species Anomaloglossus baeobatrachus. Next base: position 267,857,054 of record NC_134358.1, read on the forward strand.
CACCCTGCACCCCTGAAAAAAAAAAATTCTGTGCCTCCTTCACAAAATATCTCCACCCATATACACGTTGCTCTTATCCAAAATATCTCACACACTGCTCCTCTTCAAAATATCACCCCACACTGCCCCTCTATATAATATATCCCACACACACAGCCTCTTTATATAATATACCCCCCACACACAGCCTCTCTATATAATATACCCCCACACACAGCCTCTCTATATGATATACCCCCACACACAGCCTCTCTAAATAATATACCCCAACACACAGCCTCTCTATATAATATACCTCCCACACACAGCCTCTATAAAATATACCCCCCACACAAAGCCTCTCTATGTAATATACCCCCCACACACAGCCTCACTATAAAATATAGCCCCCCACACACAGCCTCTCTATATATTATACCCCCCCACACACAGTCTCTCTATATAATATACCCACACATAGCCTCTCTATATAATATTCCCTCCCACACACAGCCTATATAATATACCCTCCCACACACAGCCCCTCTATATAATATACCCTCCCATACAGAGCCTCTCTATGTAATTTACCCACACACACAGCCTCTCTATATAATATACCAGCCCAAACACTGCCCCTCTATATAATATAGCCCCCCACATACAGCTTCTCCATATAATATACCACACACAGCCTCTCTATATAACATACCCCCCACACAGCCTCTATATATGATATACTCTCCCACACACAGCCTCTCTATATAATATACCAGCCAACACACAGCCTCACTATATAATATACCCCCCACACAGCCTCTCTATATAATATACCCTCCCACACACAGCCTCTCTATATAATATACCCTCCCACACACAGCCTCTCTATATAATATACCCTTCCACATACAGCCTCTCTACATAATATACCTTCCCACACACAACCTCTCTATATAATATATCAGCCCACACACAGACTCTCTATATAATATTTCCCCCACACACAACCTCTCTATATAATATACCCCCTCACACACAGCATCTCTATATAATAAACCCCCCACACAGCCTTTCTATATAATATACCCTACCACACACAGCCTCTCTATGTAATATACTCCTCACACACAGCCTCTCTATATAATATAGCCCCCCACACACAGCCTCTCTATATAATATACCCTCCCACACACAGCCTCTCTATATACTATACCCTCCCACACACAGCCTCTCTATATAATATACCTCCCACACACAGCCTCTCTATATAATATACCCTCCCACACACAGCCTCTCTATGTAATAAACCCCCCCACACAACCTCTCTATATAATATAGCCCCCCACACACAGCCTCTCTATACAATATACTCTCCCACACACAGTCTCTCTATATAATATACCCTCCCACACACACAGCCTCTCTATGTAATATACCCCACTTACACAGCCTCTCTATATAATATACCCTTCCACACACAGCCTCTCTATATAATATACCTCTCACACACAGCCTCGCTATATAATATGCCTCCCACACACAGCCTCTCTATATTATATACCCTCCCACACAAAGCCTCTCTAGGTAATATACCCCCCCCACACAGCCTCTCTATAAAATATAGCCCCCACACACAGTCTCTCTATATATTATACCCCCCCACACACAGACTCTCATTATAATATATCCAAACACAACCTCTCTATATAATATACCCTCCCACACACAGACTCTCTATATAATATTCCCTCCCACACACAGCCTCTCTATATAATATGCCCTCCCACACACAGCCCCTGTATATAATATACCTTTCACACATAGCCTCTCCATATAATATACCCTCCCACACACAGCCTCTCTACATAATATACCCCCCACACACAGCCTTTCTATATATTATACCCTTCCACACACAGCCTCTCTATATAATATACCCTCCCACACACACAGCCTCTCTATGTAATATACCCCACACACACAGCCTCTCTCTATATAATATACCCTTCCACACACAGCCTCTCTATATAATATACCTCTCACACACAGCCTCGCTATATAATATACCTCACACACACAGCCTCTCTATATTATATACCCTCCCACACACAGCCTCTCTATATAATATACCTCCCACACACAGCCTCTCTATATAATATACCCTCCCACACAAAGCCTCTCTATGTAATAACCCCCCCCACACAGCCTCTCTATATAATATAGCCCCCCACACACAGCCTCTCAATACAATATACCCTCCCACACACAGCCTCTCTATATAATATACCCCCCACACACAGCCTTTCTATATAGTATGCCCTTGCACAAACAGCCTCTCTATATAATATACCCTCCAACACACAGCCTCTCTATATAATATACCCCCCACACACAACCTCTCTATACACTGTGTGCAGAATCATTAGGCAAGATATATTTTAGAGGATTTTTTTCATTATTAATCGACAACTATGTTCTCAATCAACCCAAAAGACTCATAAATATCAAAGTTTAATATTTTTGAAAGTTGGAGTGTTTTTTTTAGATTTGGCTATATTAGGAGGATATATAACTATTACAATGAAGAAGTATTAGGCAACCTAATAAAAACCAAGTATATGTCCATCTCACTTGTTTGCTTTCACCAGGTAAACCAATATAACTGCACAAAATTTAGAAAAAAACATTTATGACATGCAAAAACAAATCCTCAAAAAATTAGTGACCAATATAGCCACCTTTCTTTATGATGACATTCAACAGCCTACCATCCATAGATTCTGTCAGTTGCTTAATCTGTTTACGATAAACATTGCATGCAGCAGCAACCACAGCCTCCCAGACACTGTTCCGAGAGGTGTACTGTTTTCCCTCCCTGTAGATCTCACATTTAATGAGGCACCACAGGTTCTCTATGGGGTTCAGATAAGGTGAACAAGGTGGCCATGTCATTACTTTTTCATCTTTTAGCTCTTTACTTGACAGCAATAGAGTAGTTGGATGCATATGATGGAGCATTGTCCTGCATGTAAATCATGTTTTTCCTGAACGATACTGACTTCTTCCTGTACCACTGCTTGAAGAAGTTGTCATCCAGAAACTGGCAGTAGGTCTAGGAATTGAGCTTCACTCCATCCTCAACCCGAAAATTTCCCACAAGTTCATCTTTGATGATACCAGCCCATACCAGTACCCCACCTCCACCTTGCTGCCGTCTGAGTCGGAGTGGAGCTCTCTGCCCTTTACTGATTCAGACTGTGGCCCATCCATCTGGCCCATCAAGAGTCACTCTCATTTCATCGGTCCATAAAACCTTTGAAAATCAGTCTTAAGATATTTCTTGGTCCAGTCGATGTTTTATCTTATGTTTCTTGTTCAAAGGTGGTCGTTTTTCAGCCTTCCTTACCTTGGCCATGTCCATGAATATGGCACACCTTGTGCTTTTTGATACTCCAGTAATGTTGCAGCTCTGAAATGTGGCCAAACTGGTGGCAAATGGCATCTTGACAGCTTCACGCTTGATTTTCCTCAATTCATGGGCAGTTATTTTGCGCCTTTTTTTCCCAACACGCTTCTTGCGACCCCATTGGCTATTTGCCATGAAACCCTTGATTGTTCAGTGAAGACGCTTCAAAAGTTTGCCAATTTTAAGACTGCTGCATCCATCTGCAAGCCATCTCACAATTTTGGACTTTTCAGAGTCTGTCAAATCTCTGTTCTGACCCATTTTGCAAAATGAAAGAAAGTTGCCTAATAATTAAGCACACCTTATGTAACGTGTTGATGTCATTACACCACACTCCTCCTCATTACATAGATGCACATCACCTGATTTACTTAATTGGTAGTTGGTTCTCAAGCCTGAACAGCTTGGAGTAGGACATCATGTATAAAAAGTATCATGGGATCAAAATACTCATTTGCCTAATAATTCTGCAGCCAGTGTATTTATATCCTGGGAGGTATACATATACAGTTAGGTCCAGAAATATTTGGACAGTGACACATTTTTCGCGAGTTGGGCTCTGCATGCCACCACATTGGATTTGAAATGAAATCTCTACAACAGAATTCAAGTGCAGATTGTAACGTTTAATTTGAAGGTTTGAACAAAAATATCTGATAGAAATTGTAGGAATTGTACGCATTTCTTTACAAACACTCCACATTTTAGGAGGTCAAAAGTAATTGGACAAATAAACGAAACCCAAACAAAATATTTTTATTTTCAATATTTTGTTGCAAATCCTTTGGAGGCAATCACTGCCTTAAGTCTGGAACCCATGGACATCACCAAACGCTGGGTTTCCTCCTTCTTAATGCTTTTCCAGGCCTTTACAGCCGCAGCCTTCAGGTCTTGCTTGTTTGTGGGTCTTTCCGTCTTAAGTCTGGATTTGAGCAAGTGAAATGCATGCTCAATTGGGTTAAGATCTGATGATTGACTTGGCCATTGCAAAATGTTCCACTTTTTTGCACCCATGAACTCCTGGGTAGCTTTGGCTGTATGTTTGGGGTCATTGTCCATCTGTACTATGAAGCGCCGTCCGATCAACTTTGCGGCATTTGGCTGAATCTGGGTTGAAAGTATATCCCGGTACACTTCAGAATTCATCCGGCTACTCTTGTCTGCTGTTATGTCATCAATAAACACAAGTGACCCAGTGCCATTGAAAGCCATGCATGCCCATGCCATCACGTTGCCTCCACCATGTTTTACAGAGGATGTGGTGTGCCTTGGATCATGTGCCGTTCCCTTTCTTCTCCAAACTTTTTTCTTCCCATCATTCTGGTACAGGTTGATCTTTGTCTCATCTGTCCATAGAATACTTTTCCAGAACTGAGCTGGCTTCATCAGGTGTTTTTCAGCAAATTTAACTCTGGCCTGTCTATTTTTGGAATTGATGAATAGTTTGCATCTAGATGTGAACCCTTTGTATTTACTTTCATGGAGTCTTCTCTTTACTGTTGACTTAGAGACAGATACACCAACTTCACTGAGAGTGTTCTGGACTTCAGTTGATGTTGTGAACGGGTTCTTCTTCACCAAAGAAAGTATGCGGCGATCATCCACCACTGTTGTCATCCGTGGACGCCCAGGCCTTTTAGAGTTCCCAAGCTCACCAGTCAATTCCTTTTTTCTCAGAATGTACCCGACTGTTGATTTTGCTACTCCAAGCATGTCTGCTATCTCTCTGATGGATTTTTTCTTTTTTTTCAGCCTCAGGATGTTCTGCTTCACCTCAATTGAGAGTTCCTTAGACCGCATGTTGTCTGGTCACAGCAACAGCTTCCAAATGCAAAACCACACACCTGTAATCAACACCAGACCTTTTAACTACTTCATTGATTACAGGTTAACGAGGGAGACGCCTTCAGAGTTAATTGCAGCCCTTAGAGTCCCTTGTCCAATTACTTTTGGTCCCTTGAAAAAGAGGAGGCTATGCATTACAGAGCTTTGATTCCTAAACCCTTTCTCCGATTTGGATGTGAAAACTCTCATATTGCAGCTGGGAGTGTGCACTTTCAGCCCATATTATATATATATAATTGTATTTCTGAACATGTTTTTGTAAACTGCTAAAATAACAAAACTTGTGTCACTGTCCAAATATTTCTGGACCTAACTGTACATTTGTATGTAAGATAATATTGATATTTACCAGAAAAAAGGAATATTAGATTACCTTTATGTTTGGTTGCTGTCATCCATTGGGATTGAAAGGTTTGGGACATTCCACACTTCGTTTAGTTTGATAAGAGTCAGCTTGTCAGAATTTTCAGTTGACCAGGATATGTGGCTATCAATTATGATGGCCTTGGTGACACTAAAAACATGCTCAGACAAAATGAAAGTGGCAGGGCAGGCCAACACCCCCAAGGCGTTGAGGGAAAGTTCATGCCACGTGTCCAGTTTGGATACCCAATGGTTGTACGGCACTGAGGAATCACAGAGGACGCAGATACTGTTGGCTAGGTACTCCATTACCATCTTCAAAAACTATTCCCGCCTTGTAAGAGTACAACACAGATCAGGGACTGGGTGCTGGAAGAGTCTAATGAAATTGTCCCATACCTTTGATGGTGATCTCCTGCCTCTGTTGGTCCTGCTGTGTGTCTCCCATCTTTCTTTCCCTTGGCTGGCCTAAAAACTCTGACCTCTGCCAGCAGTGTTGTCAGATGGGAATATTTTTAACAATTCTTTAACTATGGCCTTTTGGTATGACACCTTTTTGTAGCCCTCTCCACTGCCGGAAGGAGAGATATACAGTTCTCCCTGTAGCATGGGTCGAGAACGGTGCAGAAGCAGTATTCAGTTTTGACCAAAATGTTAATACAGTGAGAGTCATGAGAATGGGATTGGGACATAAAGTCTGCCATGTGTGCCAGACTCTCAAAACGGAAGACTTCCCTATCCCCACCAAAAGGACATCTCTCTATCTGATCCTCATCCCTCTCCTCCTCCTGCTCTTCTTTGTAAAACCATCCATGCTGGACAGACGAGAAGCTAGTGTTTTTAGTACCCTCTCTAGCGCAGGCAACCATCAACTGTTCTTCCTTAGCCTGCTCGTCTTCATTATCAACCAATTTGCTCTGAGAAAATGAGATGATACTAGTATCACCCTCTGTACTTTCTTGCTCCATCTCCACTTAGTCCACACACAAGGCTTCCTCTTTAATTCTGAACAGCGAGTATTTCAGTTGAAATGCAAGTGGGATGACTAGTATGATTATGGAGTTATCGCCCCTCAAAATTTTGGAGAACCATACAGATGTCAGACATTCAATGTGGATCTCTGCTCATAAAACCTTGCCAATATATGCAATATTTAGTTCTAATGCTTGGGCAGGTGGCAAACCAGTCAGTGAGGTGGCACTTGCAAGCACTGCTGCAGCACTGCCAGTCCAGCTGCAGCTGTAGTTGACTTGCGGAAATGGGTGCACCCATGGTGCACATTCATAAGTAGAGATGAGCGAACCGGTCGCGGTTCGGCTCGAGGTCGGTTCGCCGAAAGGAGGTCTCGTTCGAGTTCGGTTCGTCGAACGTTCGACGAACCGAACTCGAACCAATAGGCTATAATGGGAGGCAATCACAAACACATAAAAATGCATGATAAATGTACACAAACAGTTAATAAACATTGCCATAACACTTACCGGTCCCCGCGATCCCTCCTGCACTCTGTCTCCTGCCGGTATTCCATCCGATGATCGCTGAATCCTCCCGGTGACCAGCACTGCCAGCAGTGATGCAGGACCTATCGTGACGTCAAAATAGCCATGTGACCAGTCACGTGGCTATTATCTCATTGGCTACAGACTGGTCACATGACTATGACGCGTCATGTAGGACCTGTCATTGCACTCTCCGGTACACGGTGCACATTTGTGTATCGCCGTGTACCGGCGACATGCTCTAGCACACGGTCGACTCCCCGTTCCGTTAGGGACCGGCTAACACAGCTGGTCATTAACGGAGATCACCGTTGCCATAGCAACGCACCGTTGCTATGGTAACGCGTCTGTCAGCGTTACTGCTGTTACCGCTGACAGCCAGCAGCACTGATCTCTCACGGAGTGAAGGCTGCACGCTGCATCCCGATTGTAGTGAGGATTGTAGTGAGGATGGGCTGTGGCACCTCATCCTCACTACAATCCTCACTACTACTACACTAGTGAGGATTGTAGTGAGGATGAGGTGCCCCAGCTCATCAAGTGATGAGCTGGGGCACCTCATCCTCACTACAATCCTCACTACAATCCTGAAGTGCAGTTTCTTCAAATTCATTTAAAGGCACTTGGAACGCTGAAATTGCTGCTTATAATTTAAGCCTCTATTAAAAACCTTTTTGCTTATGGATTGAAAAAAACTCTCCAGGTATCTGAAAAATCATATTGCATTGATAGTTTCAATTGGCATTAAATAACATATGCCTTGAAGCATCACTTAATATACTATACTAGATTTAATAATTGCTCTACTACTGGCCAGGGTACTGCAACCAGACACCTGGTATCTGTTTGCTGCACTATCAATTACTAATTCTTTATTTTTACTTTGATTTTTATTTCTACCATATGTGGTTTATTCTTCTTTCTTTTTCCTTGTTCTATTGTGTGAATTGTTTTGAATAAATTTGTGTCTAAAACAAGGATAGCAATAAAAAGTATAAAATATTAATAAAAAAACCTCTTATCAGCGCTGGTTTATTGGGGATTTATTGGGCTGACAGGGGGTAATAAAGATGGAGTCTCTAATGTGTCTGTGTATTTATTTCTATTAAAGTATTTTTTCTCTGTGTGGTGTCTTTTTTTTAACCCTTTATTGGAGATTCTTAATGGCCGGGTCAAACGTGCCTGACATTAAGAATCTCTGGCTTAATACTGGCTAGTAAAACAAAGCAAGTATTAACTCATGATTACCCAACAAGCCACCCGGCTCCAGGGCTGTTGGAAGAGTTGGATACAGCGCCAGATGATGGCGCTTCTATGAGAGCGCCATTTTCTGGGGCGGCTGCGGACTGAAATTCGCAGCAGAGGCGCCCAGAAACCTCGGGCTAACCTGTGCCGCGGATTCCAATCCCCAGCTGCCTAGTTGTACCTGGCTGGACACAAAAATGGGGCGAAGCCCACGTCATTTGTTTTTTAATTATTTCATAAAATAAGTGAAATAATTAAAAAAGACGGGCTTCCCTATATTTTTGGTTCCCAGCTGAGTACAAATAGGCAACTGGGGGTTGGAGGCAGCCCTTGGCTGCCTGCTGTACCTAGCTAGCATGCAAAAATATGGCGAAGCCCACGTCATTTTTTTGGTGGGCAAAAAACTTCTGCATACAGTCCTGGATGGAGTATGCTGAGCCTTGTAGTTCTGCAGCTGCTGTCTGCTCTTCTCCATACAGACAGCAGCTGCAGAACTACAAGGCTCAGCATACTCCATCCAGGACTGTGTGCAGAAGTTTTTTGCCCCCTGAAAAAATTATGTGGGCTTCGCCATATTTTTGTATGCTAGCCAGGTACAGCAGGTAGGTACGGCTGCCCCCAACCCCCAGTTGCCTATTTGTACCCGACTGGGAACCAAAAATAAAGGGAAGCCCTTTTTTTATTATTTCATGAATTTCATGAAATAATTAGAAAACAAATGACGTAGGCTTCGCCCCATTTTTGTGTCCAGCCAGGTACAACTAGGCAGCTGGGGATTGGAATCCGCAGCACAGGTTGGCCTGAGCTTTCTGGGCCCCACTGCTGCGAATTTCAGTCTGCAGCCGCCTCAGAAAATGGCATTTTCATAGAAGCACCATCTTCTGGCGCTGTATCCAACTCTTCCAGCACCTGCCTGCTATACCTGGCTAGCATACAAAAATATGGCGAAGCTCACGTCCTTTTTTCGTAGTTTTTTGGCAAAAAAAATAAAAAATGCTTCCCTGGATTTTCCATTGCCAGTGAAGGTAACACCAAGCAGTGGGGGTTAGCAGCCAGTAGCTGCTTGGATTACCCTTAGCTAGCAATACAAAAAATGCAGCGGGAGCCCATATATATTTTTTTTAATTATTTATTTAAATAACTAAAAACAAAATGGGCTTCCCTGTATTTTGATTGCTGGACATCACAGTGCTGTAAAAATAAATCTTTAAAAAAATGACATAGCGCTCCGCGGTATTTTTGATTCTCAGCGCAGATAAAGCAGACAGCTATGGGTTGCCACCCCCATCTGCCTGCCGTTACCTTGGTTGGCAATCAAAATACAGGGAAGCCCATTAATTTTTTCTATTTAAAAAATAGTTAAAAAAAAATGACGTTGGGTCCCCCCATTTTTGATAGCCAGCTAGGGTAAAGCAGACGGCTGTAGCCTGAAAACCACAGCTGGCAGCTTTACCGTGGTTGGGGATCCAATGTGGAGGTCCCCTCAGGCTCTTTTTTATAATTATTTTATAAATATTAATAATTACACAATAAAAGTAGGGTCCCCCCCAAATTGGATCACCAGCCAAGGTAAAGCGGACAGCTGTGGTCTGGTATTCTCAGGGTGGGAAGGTCCATAGTTATTGGGCCTTCACAGCCTAAAAATAGCAGGCCGCAGGCACCCCAGACGTGGCGCATCCACTAGATGCGCCAATCCTGGCGCTTCACCCCAGCTCATCCCGTGCCCTGGTGCAGTGGCAAACGGGGTAATAAATCGGGTTGATACTAGCTGTAAAGTAACCTGAGATCAAGCCCAGCAGTTTGTTATGTCATGGCGTCTATTAGATACCCAACATCATAAACTGTCAGTACTAACAAAAAAACAAATCAACAAAAGAAATTTATTTGAAAAAACAGTCCCCAAAACATTTCCTCTTTCACCAATTTATTGTAAGAAAAAAAATAAAGGGGTCCCACGACGACTCTGGACCGTCTAGAATATGGGGGGGAGACACTCAGGGAACGTATCCCCCATTTTCTAGGAGTGCGGACCCTTCATGTGAGGAGTGTGGGTGCAATGAATCTGCACTCACTCTCCCCGAGTCCACAGCAGCAGAGTCCATGTCGTAATGTTTGCTACCAAAGCTGCAATGCCCTGCTCATGAGGTAAGGGCATGCCTAATCAGGAGAACTGCTGTAGATGAAGCTCTGCTCACTGGTATATAGGTGCTCAGAGGTAATAATAGATAAAATTAGTGAGTAACCTCGGCACTCTAAATCTCCCAGACTAAGTCAGTAAGTCACAACGGATAGTAATGCAAAATCACTCTTTATTGGTCCGTATTAAGAAAAAAAATTTTTTCATAAGCATATATGTTTTTGTCCAAAACAAGTTACAAATGACGTTTCGGCCTGAGCCTTTGTCAGATTGGACTTATCTGCATGTAATCATGAAAAATGACAATAATCAGTATCACATAATAGTGAGAGAACAATAACATAAACTCGAACAATGTAGAGGTACAATTGGGATGCAGCAAAAAAATTGCAACACAGCAAGAAATGAAACACATGATACAAATGTCATAATACAGTACAAGGACAATATAGTAATGACAAATATGGGGTCAGAGTAGGCTTAGACAGCTCTGGTACGAAAGAGATGTCAATCATAAAGTAACATGTGCAGTAGGTGTAGAGCTACACTATGCATGGCAGAGCTAATGGTTAGACCGACCATAGAAAAAGAACAGAGAAAAAGTGGAGAAAAAGTGGAGAAAAAGTGGAGAAAAAATGGAGAAAAAGTGGAGAAAAAGTGGAGAAAAAATGTAGAAAAAGTGGAGAAAAAATGGAGAAAGAGTGGAGAAAAGGTGGAGAAAAAGTGGAGAAGAAGTGGAGAAAAAGTGGAGAAAAACTGGAGAAAAAGTGGAGAAAAAATGGAGAAAAAGTGGAGAAAAAATGGAGAAAAAGTGGAGAAAAAGTGGAGAAAAAATGGAGAAAAAGTGGAGAAAAAATGGAGAAAAAGTGGAGAAAAAGTGGAGAAAAAGTGGAGAAAAAATGGAGAAAAAGTGGAGAAAAAGTGGAGAAAAAATGGAGAAAAAGTGGAGAAAAAGTGGAGAAAAAGTGGAGAAAAAATGGAGAAAAAGTGGAGAAAAAGTGGAGAAAAAATGGAGAAAAAGTGGAGAAAAAGTGGAGAAAAAATGGAGAAAAAGTGGAGAAAAAGTGGAGAAGAAGTGGAGAAGTGGAGAAGAAGTGGAGAAGAAGTGGAGAAGAAGTGGTTGTTCATGCCAGATGGGAGATAAATAATTTTTTACCGGCGCTGTCATTTACTGTAACGTGATCATCGGTGTACGGTGTATACCTGTGATCACGTGAGCGGGGACCGGAAAAAACGTCCTGAATCATGATCTCCAGGGTCTCAGCTAGCCCTGAAACCCCGGAGTTTGTCTGACGCCGGGGGGGCGTTATTCACTTATTTCTGCCTGCTGTTTATAAACGGCAGATCAGAATAAGGCTACATTAACACGACCGATCCATTTTTGCGGTCTGCAAAAAAACAGTCCGTTTTTTTTCACGGGTGCATCCGTGTGGCATCCGTTTCCGTTCCGTAAACGGTCCGTATGTCATCTATTTGTCATCCGTGTGCCTTCCGTTTTTTTTGTGTACTGCAAAAAAACTGAAGGAGGGTAAATGCATAAATTTGTCCTAGGATCCATAGCTTCATCCTACATGAGCCGGTCACATGTTTACTCCAGTGCCATTTCCTACTGCTTTTCACAGCGTAGAGCGCTCTGGTGATTTTCTTGTGCTTGTGCACTTCATATCAGTCTTTTCTGTCATTATAATGGCAGAAAGACACATAATGTCCCACTCTCCTGCATTTTGTAATTTTGCACCCTTTGGTGCCTTTCATGTGGCACTAAGGGGTGCTTAGCTTTGTATTTAGCCAAAAAAATGAAAAAAAAAATGACGTAGGGTTCCCCCTATTTTTGTAGCCAGCTAGGGTAAAGCAGACGGCTGCAGCCTGCAGACCACAGCTGGCAACCTCACCTTGGCTGGTAATCCAAAACTGAGGGCACCCCACGCTGTTATTTTAAATTAAATAAATAATTAAAAAAAAAAAAAACACGTAGGGGTCCCCCCAAAATTGGATCACTCAGACTAGGGAGGTCCATGGTTATTGGACTCTCCCCAGCCTAAAAATAGCAGGCTGCAGCCGCCCCAGAAGTGGCGCATCCATTAGATGTGCCAATCCTGGTGCTTCGCCCCAGCTCATCCCGCGCCCTGGTGCGGTGGCAAACGGGGTAATATATGGGGTTAATACCAGATGTTTAATGTCACCTGGCACCAAGCCCTGGGGTTGGTGAGGTCAGGCGTCTATCAGATACCCGACATCACCAACCCAGTCAGTAATAAAAAAATAGACGACAAACACATTTTTATTTGAAAAAATACTCCCCAATACATTCCCTCTTTAACCAATTTATTAGAAAGGAAAACAAATCCAGGTCTGGTGTAATCCAAGGGGTTGCCATGACGATCCACACTGTCCCAGTCAATGAAGAGCAGGATATTCCCCATTGGCTGGGAGAGCAGTGCAGTGACCTGAGCTAACATCAATGGGTCAGCCCAGGTCACTGCAGGGCATGACAAGTGCTGCTGTCAGCGAGGTACATTACCTGCGCTGATCTCCTGCACTACCGACAGCACCTGTCACTGAAATCAATGACCGCAGCCTTCACAGCCAAGTATTGCAAGAGGCCCGTGACGTCACCGCTAGTCAGTCTCGGGTCGGAAGCGAGAGAAGGTGATGTGACAAGCGGCGGCCATGGAGGACAGTGACAGCGCTGAGGTCGGGACTTCATCACCGCAGGTAAGCCGAGCGGGACCATGTGTGCAGAGTGACAGGAAGACGTCAGTGTCGTGGACTGCATGGCTGGGGACGTGTGTGTGTGTGTACGTGTGTACATGCCGCGTGCAGGAGGGGGCGGAGCGAGCTGAGCGGGGAAGTGTGGGCTTCCTGCACGTAACTAGGATAAACATCGGGTTACTAACCAAAGCGCTTTGCTTGGATACCCGATGTTTATCTTGGTTACCAGCTTCTGGCAGGCTGCCAGCGATGGCTCCTGCACACTGTAGCTGTAAAAAGCCCTGCTTTTTGCTGCTAGAACCGTTCTCGAACGTATCTAGAACTATCGAGCTTTAGCAAAAAGCTTGAGTTCTAGTTCGATCTAGAACAGCCCCCAAAATCACTCGAGCCGCGAACTGGAGAACCTCGAACCGCGAACCACGCTCAGCTCTATTCATAAGTAGCTCAGGCAAATTTGGGTAGGTTTTAAGGAACTGAACTTCTAAGTTGAGCACATAGGCCACTCAAGGTATTTGCGCCTGCTTGCCAAGCTTCAACCACCAGGGTATTGCCATTATCAAATTTTATTAATAAACATAAAAGAACCCCATGTACACACAAACAAATAACAACAGGGTCAGATAACCCCTCAAATGGTTAATACAAATATCAAAGGGGCGATTAGGGAAAAGGGGGGAAGGGAGAGGGAAACTTAGATGACCCTCAATAATGCCAGTGTCCCTACCTAACAACGGAGGGTGTTACAACTTAAGTTACTGCAGCACCCTGAGATATGCTACCCCAGTGATCTGCAGGATCCTAAGGCTTTCTGGAACACCCTATGCTGACAACCCACACCTCACACACAGGTAGGGGCACATTCCCTGAGACCTGGGCGCAGCATGTAGAGGGTTAACAGTGCTCAGATGTGAAAACCAATCCCTTAGCTGTTAGCCTGGGAAAGGGGTGTGGCTTGTGGGAAGCAACAGGTGTTGCTAGGCAGAGTTGGCAGAGAGGAAAAATGACAGTTGAAGGAGGAAAGTTGAAAGGAGCCAGAGTGTGAGAGGGGTGTGAGGATTGTGAGGAGACCCCCAAAAGGCGACTAGGAGGTAGTAGCCTGAGGGTAGACAGATCCCAGGCACTATGCATGAGGGGATACTGGACCCCAGAGTAGATAACAGCTCCAGGCGGTCTCCTGATCCAGCCGTGTGTGGTGACTTCCAGGGTACCACACAACCCATAGGCTCAGGGACACAGCCTCATATATTTGACCCGGGAGAGGGCACAGAGAAGTAGCCTGTCATACTGGGCCCAGAAAAACAAAGGAGCGGAGCGCCGCAGGTCACCAACAGCTTCAGGCAAGGGGAACACCAGCTCTGCATGTGCACGGAGGGCTCAACTGGGACTCACGTCAGCACCGGGACAAAGGAAAGTCGGTTAACCAGCCATACCAACCTGCACTTGCAACATCAAGTGAGTAAATACCAATTAATCTGCAAGAACTGTGTCGTGTTTATTACTGGCGCACCACAAGGCGCAGCACACCTACATGGGACTTAAGCCCCTACTGGCGGAAGGCGCGAACACACTTGCTGCTATACCATCTGTCCCTAAAACCACAGCAGCGGCGGGACATCTTATTACCGCGACCCGCCAGTGGCGTCACAAGTGACATATAAAATAACCCTGTTAACGAGCGCCCCCCCCAGGTAACAGAACCGGGCACGGCTACCTGTGACGGCGATCCCCATTATCCACCACCCGGAACCGAGTATCTCAAGGGCCTGGGGTGTGGCAGCGCTCTACAAATTGGCGTCACGAACACGGTACAAACTAGGCCCAGCAACCCTGGGTGCAGTGTGCCTTAAACTGTTTAAAATTGTATATAGACTTTTGTCGCCATTTTGCCTCAGTAAAAACTACTGCGCCATCACTCTGGCTGTAAAAGAGCGCAAAGTTTAAAACAGTGCGCAGGAAAACCTAGCTCCGCCCCCCCCCACAGGGAATCTGCAGAGAAGCCAAACACGGAACTGTAGCCTGACTTCAGGAGCTCCTGAGCCACTCGGGATCCCCATAGAGAAGGTTGCTGAAATTAACCAAGGGGGACTAAAATGGAAGCGCAAGAGAACAGAGACGCTGCCAGACCGAGTCGGAGCACAGATGCTGCGGCGGTGGCACCGATCATGCCGCTCATGCTACCCTACCTCCCAGGCGCGACCTGGATGCCCCAGTACAATGGCAAATCGGATACCTTAGCCGGATTCAAAAAGAAAATAACTACTTCAATGGACATGTATCCCTTAACCGGCAAGCAAAGGGCGTCCATTATACTGGGTCAGCTTAAAGGGGCAGCGGAGCTAGAAGCAGAAACTTGGTCAGATACTGAATGCGAGACAGTAACCACCATCTTTGACAAATTGAAACTTGCATTTGAGACCCGCACTGAGGCAGAACTGCGGATGGAGTTCTACAACTGCAGGCAGAAACCGCAGGATAACATCAGGGGCTATGCCCTGAGGCTCCAAGCAGCAATAAGGACAATAAAACATGTCGATCCTCTCAGTGCCAGAGAGGAAAACCGGATGCTAACGGAACCGAGTATCCCAAGGGCCTGGGGTGTGGCAATGCTCTACATTACCAGGCGCTACCGTTCCGCGTCGACTAGCCCTTTTCCTCACCCTAAGATAAGGAGGGAGGAACGGAGGAGGAAAGGGAATAGGGGAAGGAATCATCCCAAATGGATAAGAGAGGGGTATTAAGGTCTGGGGAATGTATATAATATAAATACGTCCCTTGTATTCCTGACCCAAGGCAATTCAAAATGTACAACCACACAATAAGATGAAAAACTATATACTGCACACTTCAGCTCATATTAATCTGTAGTATTCAGATGTATCACAGAAACGAGCCACCACAATCCTTATATAAATGTGCCAGGACAGGGTAAATGGCAGACAAATTTTCTACCACCAACAGACATTCAATGTCCTTACAATGGGTGCTAATAGCCCCCGTTGTAAATACTCTTTAGAAAAACAACAAGGGACAAAAAAGGGGAATAGAAAATAGTCAATTCCCTGAAATAGCAGGTCTTCATCCCTGCCTGGCCTCAATGCGTTTCTCCTTTCCCATAAAAAGGTTCCTCAGGAGGATTTAGGGAGACACAGCAAATCCTGTAATCCATGTCTGTAAGCAGCGTTCATGTGAAAAAGTAGACATTTTAAATCATGGCGCCAGGAAGTGTTCAGCATCCACAGCCAATAGAGAACTAGGGCTACGAAATCCCATAATAGATATCTGCGCATGTCCATCAGGCATCATGCCACTAAAACGGGTAAATACAGAGCGTGCACGTGTCAGATGACGTCACGAGGCAGGCGGCATCAACCATGCTAATTTGTTTTCAAGTATGCACGGCCAAGGCATTAAGCAGGCCTAGCCATCCAGTGTATGCTATAAAAGCACATCGAGGGTGTCCTGCAGTGCTTCCAGCTTACGAATGATAGGGACAACAATTCATAGATGGATGATGAGGAGAAGGGGGTGCAGAAAGGGGTGTATGAGGAGGGGGAAACCCTGATGGGAAAGGACCCACAATTCTAGGTGTCAGTAACATGTGCGCTTTCAAAGGGTCCAATTCGGTTCCCACCTCCACAAGGTTCACCCACTGTGCTGACAGGGAAATGTGGTATCCCTGGCTACAAGCACTTGTTCATTCGTTGGTGGTTAAAGTGAACCTGTCAGGTGCAATATGCACCCAAAATTACGAGCAGTTCTGGGTGTATATTGGTAATCCCTGCTTAACCGTCCCTGTATACACTAGCATAGATAAAGAGATCTTTAGAAAAAGGATTTCTAAAGATCCATCATATGCTAATGAGGTCAGCGACTAGTCGTGAGGCCGTTACTTCCCCTGACTAACATGCTATTCAATGCAGCATTACCAGCGGTAATGCTCGTACCTGTGTCCACAGTGAACGTTGAGCTGAATGACCCACACTTCTGAGGCACCACAGCTGCCCCCCCCCCCAGTAAGACACCACCAGATTATAAAATGGACCCCATATATATTTTTTTTACCTTTTTTTCTCTAAATTTGGGGTGCGTCTTATAATCCGGTGCGTCTTACAAAACAAAAAATATGGTAAATTTGATTGGGGTTTCCAAACTTTTAAATGCTGTAAGTGAGGTGGTGATGACCCAGCACAGCCCACAGTAGTGATTGCATTAGCTGCTGAGCTCAGTGAGAATCTTTTTGGTTCAACAGATGGTCAGTCCATGTTCTTCTCTGCATGAAAAAAATAATGGATGCATAGCTGTTCCTTACCCGTGCTCCATTAATGTCTGACTGCCAGAAATTGCTTAGCAGAGTGCTGTACTTTGACAGTATATAATATATAAACAAAATACATTACGGGAAGAACCTGCAAATTTCCAAATTTCATACGGATGTCTTTCTGTTGTACTATATGGTAGTATGTTTTGTGTGCATGTATACAATATATATATATATATATATATATATATATATATATATATATATATATATATGTATATATATATATATATATATATATATATTTTATTTTTTTTTTCTTTGTTTTTCTTTGTTCAAATTAAGGTATTGCTACTTAATTATGTATTATAATAACATCTCCAAGAGTAAAAATCAAATATAAAGCACCTGTAGTTAAGTACTCGGTACACACTGAGCCATATTATTATCTAGAACTGTCCAGAGCATTGATCAAACTGAAATTATGCATTGAAAGAAAGCAGGTACAAGAGTCATGCAGTGGTTTGTATATCCATATTACATGATTAGATCTTGTAGCTGTGCTGATTCATAATGCAGTAGTGCTTTGAAGAAAAAATCTTAAAATTTAGAAAAAATTCTATAGGTGGCTTTTTTTGGAAATTTCCTATCTAAAAGGCAATTTTTCAGCTTCATTATGCCAATTAAATGGCTACCATGTATGTATTAATGTATGTATTAATTCTTTCATATACCTCCTGACATGCCCCATATATATATATATATATATATATATATATATATATATATATATATATATATTTATACTTTGAAGGAAATAATTATTTGATTCCTTGCTGATTTTGTAAGTTTGCCCACTGACAAAGACATGAACAATATCATTTTAAGATTTGGTTAATTTTAACAGGGAGAGATGGAATATCAAAAATAAAATCCAGAAAATCAAATTATTTATGTTATAAGAAATTATCTGCATTTTGAGAGAAAGAATTATTTGATCCCTCTGGCAAACAAGACCTAACACTTGGTGGCAAAACCCTTGTTGGCAAGCACAGCAGTCACACAGTTTTTGTAGTTGATGATGATTTTTGCGCACACAACAGGAGGAATTTTGCTCCATTCCTCTTTGCAGATCATCTCTAAATCATTAAGATTTTGAGGCTGTCACTTGGCAACTCAGGACTTCAGCTCTCTCCATATGTTTTCTATGGGATTAAGGTCTAGAGACTGGCTAGGCCACTCCATGCCCTTAATGTGCTTCTTTTTTAAGCCACTCCTTTTGTTGCCTTGGCTGTATGTTTTGGGTCATTGTCATACTGGACCCAGCCATGACCAATTTTTAATGTCCTGGCAGAGGGGAGGAGGTTGTCATTCAGGATTTCATGGTACATGGCTCCTTTTATTGTCACATTGATGTGGTGAAGTATTCCTGTGCCCTTAGGAGAGAAACACCCCCAAATCATATTATTTCTACCTCCATGCTTCACAGTGGGGACGGTGTTTATTGGGTCATAGGCCTCATTTCTCTTACTCCAAGCATTGCGAGTTGAGCTAAGGCTAAAGAGCTCAATTTTTGTCTCATCTGACCACAGCACCTTCTCCCAATCACTCGCAGAATCATCCTGGTGTTCACTTGTAAACTTCATACGGGCCTGTCTTATTGAGCAGTGGGACTTTGTGGGCACTGCAGGATTTTAAACCATTAAGGCATAATGTGTTACCAATGGTTTTCTTGGTGAGAGTGTCCCAGCTGCCTTAAGATCATTAACAAATTACCCCATGTAATTTTAGACTGATCTCTCACCTTCCTCATGATCTCAGATACCGCACGAGGTGAGATTTTGCATGGAGCCCCAGATCGATGTCGATTTACACTCATTTTGTATTTCTTTAATTTTCTTACTATTGCTTCAACAGTTGTCTCCTTCTCACCCAGCATCTTACTTATGGTTTTGTAGTCCTTTCCAGCCTTGTGCAGGTCTATGATCTTGTCCCTCACATCCTTAGAAAGTTCTTTGGTTTTGCCCATGTTGTAGAGGTTAGAGTCTGACTGATTAGTCTGATTAAATCTGTGGATAGGAGTCTTATTCAAGTGACAATATAAGACAGCTGTCTTTAATGCAGGTAACGAGTTGATTAGGAGTGTCAAAAGCTGGGTTCACACATAGCGACAGCGACAACAACGTCGCTGTTACGTCACCATCTTCTGTGACGTAACAGCAACCTTGTATGTCGCTGTTATGATCGCAGCTTAGCTGTCAAACACAGTGACGCAGCAGCGATCATAACGTCGCTACATGTGCAGAGAGCAGGGAGCCGCGCACACTTCTTAGTGCTGGCTCCCTGCTCTCCTAGCTACAGTACACATCGGGTTAATTAACCCGATGTGTACTGCAGCTACATGTGCAGAGAGCAGGGAGCCGCGCACACTGCTTAGCGCTGGCTCCCTGCACTCCTAGCTATAGTACACATCGGGTTAATTAACCTGATGTGTACTGCAGCTACATGTGCAGAGAGCAGGAGCCGGCAGCACAGGCAGCGTGAGAGCGGCGGAGGCTGGTAACGAAGGTAATTTGTTTACCCTGGTTACAGCTTACTGCAGCTGCCAGATGCCGGCTCCTGCTCTCTGCTCGCTTCATTTCGTCGCTCTCTCGCTGTCACACACAGCGATCTGTGTGTCACAGCGGGAGAGCAACAATAAAAAAAACGAACCAGGGCTGTGTGTAACGAGCAGCGATCTCACAGCAGGGGCCAGATCGCTGCTCAGTGTCACACACAGCGAGGTCGCCAATGAGGTCACTGCTGCGTCACAAAAACCGTGACTCAGCAGCGATCTCAGCAGCGATCTCGCTGTGTGTGAAGCACCCTTAAGTGATCTGTACGAGCCAGAACTCTTAATGGTTGGTAGTGGGATCAAATACTTATTACTCTCTGCAAAATTCAATTTTTTTTTATAATTTATACAATGTGATTTATTTTGGATATTCTATCTCTTGTTAAACAATGACCTACCCTTAAAATTATAGCTGTCCATATCTTTGTAAGTTGGCAAACTTACAAAATCAGCAAGGAATCAATTATTTCCTTCACTGTATACATATCTATTTTATATATATTTTATATATATATATATATATATATATACATATATATATATACATATATATATATATATATTTCTAGCTATATACTGTATAAGCAGTATATATATACATATATACTGTATATGGCAGACTACGCATTCCGGTAGTATGAAGCCGCCTTCTTCATGGTCATAACATGCCATGGCATGTATCCTGCACTTTATGAATTTTGGGCTCTGGAACCTTTTAATTTGCTCAATAAAGATAGATTTTATTACTACTATCTGAAGTCTTCTTACCTGCTGGAACTTTTCACAAGGCTGCCAATATTGCTGGATGTGCTCCCAGTCCAGATCTATGCAACCAAGAAAGACCAGGTATAACTTAGCCGGAGCTCTGAGGTCATCTGATCTATTTTCATGTGCTGATACATAT
Source organism: Anomaloglossus baeobatrachus (assembly GCF_048569485.1). Classification (NCBI taxonomy): domain Eukaryota; kingdom Metazoa; phylum Chordata; class Amphibia; order Anura; family Aromobatidae; genus Anomaloglossus; species Anomaloglossus baeobatrachus. Next base: position 267,878,076 of record NC_134358.1, read on the forward strand.
ATATATATATATATATATATATATATATATATATATATATATATATATATATATATATATATATATATATATATATATACATTATAACTGTCTATCTATCTATAGATATATACTGTATAGCCCAATCAAACTGGGACAATGGAGAAAACCTGAAGATGATCAGGCTCAGAAAGGAAAAAATTTAAAGAAATAGGAACTGTTAGCATTACGACACGTGAGGAAAAGGACCATAGCTCACCAGAACGGGGAATTGACCATGGAGAAACAGATCACTCGATTGAATCCCTAAATTGAGCCATTACACCGAGGCTGCTGGGAAGAATAAAGTTCACTTCTTCCCAGCAGTGAGGCTCTTATTGTGATGGCCACACTGCAGCAGAACCCTGTTATCCTGCAGATTAACTCAATATTTGTCCTCTGATGGCAATAATATAGAATGCCAGTGGCATTTAAATGGTTTAACATTATTGAAGCCAGCTCTAATTACTGCAGTTTCAGGCCATTTGTTGCGCATTAGCTGTATGGTATGGGCTCATCTGCTATGTATGCCCTATGTAGACTCACCCAACATCTCCGCTACCTGAAAAGCAAATGTCTGGAAGAGGTTAATAAAAAACAAATGCTATTCACATGGTTATCAAATTTAAGTAATATCTATATAGGTCCCTGATAATGTTGCCCTTGGAAATGATGGTCATGGGTATAGCATGATGTAATTCAGTTCTTGATCTTTTCTGCATTCCAATGAAATAGTTTGCTACAAGTTTTGTCCTTGGAAATACTGGCCTTAAAATAACTCTGATTTACTTCAGTATTCCTTTTTTATCTACATTCCTCTAAAATAAAAAACATGTAAAAAAAATCTACTGTGCTGACATTTTTATGGTCTTGATTTACTATAATTTATTAAATCCTATATGTACGACTTACGCAGTATACTTAATATATTTAAACATGCAATTCAACTAGGAACATTGCATTCTTATAATGCAAATTAGAGGTTAATATGATATAAGAAAAAGGACTATTAGGTATTCTATGCATACATTTATGCATCATTAATAGACTACACTAAACATTGTACAAGGATGCCATTAAATCAAATTTCCCACAAGATGAAATCTGTAATTAAAACATTAAACAACCCATTTCTTTAGACCCTCCTCTCTAGAATTCATATGACTCCTCTCTTTACTTCATTTTAGTTTATGGACTAACCAATATATTTTTGTTATCTTCACCCCCATCTAGTGGTAGCAATAGGTATAATTTATGATATGTATATATAATATATATATATATATATATATATATATTTATGTATATATATATATTTATATATACTGGAGAGCAAAATTAGAGAACAACACGCAATTTCCTAAATGTTAAGGTCATTGTGTTGTCCTATGTGATTATATCCTAACACTAGAAGGTGGCCCAATTCTAACGCATCGGGTATTCTAGAATTTATTGTGTAGTTAATGTATGATTTTTGTTATATATATATATATATATATATATATATATAGATGTTATTGTGTGTAGTTGCCAAGTGTTTGTGTAGGGTGCTGTAAATGTTCTGGGTGTTGTGGGGGTGTGGGGGAGTGTGAGCGGTGTTGTTTGTGTGTTGCGTTGTGTGTGTTGCGTTTTGTGTGGAGCGCTGTGTGTCTGCAGTGTTGTCTGTGTGTGGTGCTGTGTGTGTTGCGCTGTTTGTATGGGTGTGGGGTGCGTGTGTGTGTTTTGGGGGGAGGTATGTTTTGTGCAATGTGTGTGTGTTGCGCGGTATGTGCGTATATTTGTGTATGCCGTGGTGTTTGTGTGTTGGGTGTTGGGTGTGTTTGGCGTTTTCTGTGTGTGTGGGTGTCTGTGTAGGGTGGTGTTTGTGGTTCCCAGTGTGTGTGTTGTGTGTTGTGCGGTGCGCGTGTGGCGGTGTGTGTGTTTTGGGGGGAGATGTGCACTCCCATTGTGCTCCATCCCCCATGCTGCGCACCCCCCATCGTGCTCCTTCCCCCATGCTGCACATCTTCAATCGTGCTCCATCCCCCATGCTGCGCTCCCCCCATCGTGCTCCATCCCCCATGCTGCGCATCTTCCATTGTGCTCCATTCCCCATGCTGCGCACCCTCCATCATGCTTCTTCCCCCATACTGCGTATCCCCCATCGTGCTCCATCCCCTATGCTGTGCATCCCCCATCATGCTCCATCCCCCATTCTGCGCACCTCCTATCATGCTCCATCCCCCATGCTGCGCACCCCCCATCATGCTCCATCCCCCATGCAGTGCACCCCCCATCGTGCTCCATCCCCCATGCTGCGCACTCCCCATCGTGCTCCATCCCCAATTCTGCGCATCCCCCATCGTGCTCCATCCCCCATGCTGAGCACCCTCCATCGTGCTTCATCCCCCATGCTGTGCACCCCCCATCGTGCTTCATTCCCATGCTGCGCATTCCCCATCGTGCTCCATCCCCATGCTGTGCACCTCCATCGTGCTCCATCCTCCATGCTGCACACCCCCATCGTGCTCCATCCCCCATGCTGCGCACCCCCCATCGTGCTCCATCCCCCATGCTGCGCACCCCCATTGTGCTCCATCCACCATGCTGCGCACCCCCCATTGTGCTCCATCCCCCATGCTGCGCACCCCCCATCGTGCTCCATCCCCGAAGCTGTGCACGCCCCATCGTGCTCCATCCCCCATGCTGTGCACCCCCCATCGTGCTCCATCCCCCATGCTGCGCACCCCCCCATCAAGCTCCATCCTCCATGCTGTGCACCCCCCATCGTGCTCCATCCCCCATGCTAATAGGAGGAGTGCTCCTGGGGAAAGAGGAGTATAATGGGAGGAGTAGTCTTGGGGGGAGGTGTATAGGTGCCAAACGTGTGCCGGGGCGGGGCCAATCAGGCTAACGTGTGCCAGGGGCAGGGCCGAGCGGGCCACCGGGGGCGGGGTTGAGCGGGCCACCGGGGGCGGGGCCGAGAGGGCTGCTGGGGGCGGGGCCGAGCTGGCCAACTTGTGCTGGGGGCAGGACCGAGCAGGCCAACGTGTGCCGGGGGCGGGGCTGAGCGTGCCAACATGTGTCGGGGCGGGGCCAAACGGGCAAACGTGGGGCGGGGCCGAGCGGGCGAGGCGTCAGCGTATGCTGGCTCCTTGCACATGTGTACCGGGAGCCAGTGTACGCTGGTAACCATGATACACATCGGGTAACTAAGGGAAGCGCTTCCTATAGTTACCCGATGTGTATCGTGGTTACCAGAGTACACCAGCTCCATCATGATCCCAGCCTCGCAAGGTTATGTCTGGGCTGAGGGTGTGGAGTCCTGGGAGTGCACTGCAGCAGTCACCTGGGAGTCGGGACTTCGTTAGAATTTGGGGGAAGGGGCGTGGCCGAGCGGGCAATGCGTGCGGAGGGCCGGGGCGAGCGGCCAATCCTTGCGGGGGCAGGGCCAGGCCGAGGCGACCGGCCAATCCGTGTGGGGGGGCGGGGCCAGGCCGAGCCCAGCAGCCAATCCGACGGTTGTCACTGTAACGACACAATTTTGGAGCAAGACAGACAGACAGACAGACAGAATAAGGCAATTATATAAATATAGATGAGTAAACTAGCAGTATTTTAAGCTTATTTCATAAATTTAGTTTAATCCAAAGCACATACTTAATATGTAATTGATATAAAGGAAAAAGAACGCTGATCAAAATTAGAGAACACTTTCAGATACCTGCCAGTTTTTGGTGTTAATCTGGCACCTCGTGCTGATTTTCTTAATTATCTGACAAACCCTGTTTAACTGACAGCCTAAAGCCTGCTTTACACGTTGCAATTTTGCATACGATATCATATGCGATTTGCAACGCCCCTATCGTAAGTGTGGCACGTTAAATTTGTTGAATGTGCCGCACATACGATTAACCCCCATCACACATACTTACCTTCCATACGACCTCGATGTGAGCGGCGAAGTTCCACTTCCTGGAGTGGGAGGGACGTTCGGCGTCACATCGACGTCACGCGGCAGCCGGCCTATAGAAGCGGAGGGGCGGAGCTGAGCGGGATGTAAACATCCCGCCCACCTCCTTCTTTCCGCATTACCGGCTGGGAGCCGCAGGACGTAGGAAAGATCTGTTCATCGTTCCTGGGGTGTCACACACTGCAATGTGTGCTACCCCGGGTACGATGAACAATCTGACGTACAATTCATGAGGAATGTATGACGTGCGTGCAATGAACGTTTTACCGTTCAATCACAATCGCACGTAGCAGTTACACACTGCAATGTACTTTACGATGCCGGATGTGCGTCACTTATGACGTGACCCCGCCAACATATTGTAAGATACATTGCAGCGTATAAAGCGGGCTTAAATTTCCAGTTTGCACTGACTTTGCAAAATGGTGTGCTGTTGCAAAGTGACTGAAACCCACTGGCACCAGGTTGTCCAGATGAACAGATGACGGCCAAAGAGGTGAACCTATCAGCCATAGCAAGAGAAGTTGGTCTTTCCAAGTCTGTGATTTCGAGAATATTGCATCTTTACAACATCACTAACTCAAGTCCCTTAAGAAGGCTGGTCACCCTCAAAAGACAAATGCAAGAAAGGACAGGCTAATGCGAATCTCCATGGGTAATCCTTTCAACATGGCAACTGGAATTGCTCGGCAGTTCAACACTGAACAGGGTAAAGATCTGTCTTGTCATACAGTGTCACAATGTTTAAGAGCATTTGGACAGAAAGTCCACTCTGCAGTGACCAAACTTTTCATTAGCAAAAAGAATCAAAAGGCTAGACTCACCTTTGCTGAGGAACATGTTGAGTGGCTAGGGGAGATGTGAGTGCCAACCTTTTCTTCTTCCAACGAGATCAGAACACTTCATTCATGCATGTCCAATGAGGCCGGAAAGACGTTTGGTTCCTGAAGCTCTAGTGAGGCCTACCCTGGAAGTAGATGCCATCTTCCTTTCAGAGTTCAGAAAGGAGTGCCTCCAGCAGCCGCCATCCAATCTTCCATGTCCACTGGCTATGTCTTCACCCACCATCTTTGAAGACAAGTTGCTGGAGAAGAAATCTCCTTCAGGCCTGGAGAACAGGGGGCAATAAGGGGGGTACTGTAGCACCAGCATCCCTGCAGGGACACTGACTCACTCACCGCCATAACCAGGTTGCATCTGTAGTGCCCCACGGGGCCTTAGGGTACTTGTCATCGGGCCAGTGGTTTCTTGGGATTGCTGTGACTGGTCTGACCCGGCTCTGTGGCCCCGTTGGCTACATGAAAAAAACAAACAAACAAACAGGTGTCCAGTGTAAATGGGGATGGAAGGAGGCTGAAGGGTCCCTGGGAAGCATGTCGCCGGTTGCAATGGCGACTGGATCTTGGCCTCCTCCACCACAGACCCTTCCTGCGACTGTTCCTCTCCCAGGGTGGTGTTGGTTTGGAATGGGGGATGCTTCGCAGTGCTACAAGTGGTGTACGGCCAGTAATTAGCTGCCGCTGCAGATTCTCCCTCTGGGGCAGGTGTTGGGTACAGCCAGGATGGTATCATTCCCCATGGGTGGAGCGAGATTACCCTGGGAGGTTAGTGGGAAAGGGGTGGCAGTCCACGGGAGTGCCGGAACGCAGGGCAGAGGCATTTACTCACAGAGTCACTGGGTGCGGGTTCCAGATGCTTTTACTCACTGGTAAGATGGTATTGCACCCCAGGTGCTGGTCCTCACCGTCAGAGACTCTGATCAATCCTGGGCAGGTCAGAAGTCTGGTCCGGTCTGGTAATAAGTGGTCTCTCTCCTCCGTGCACTGCTCTGTACTTGGTGGGTTCCTATAGCCTGAAGCGTTTTTGGGTCCCCTCCTGGTCTTTAAGTCTTGGAACGTATGCAGGCAGCTTGAACTTTGTCTGGGTTGGACCTCTGTCTCAGCTCCCTGCGTTCTCCCTTTGCTGCTGTGCTCCGGGTTCTTAGGTTGGTGAGAGACCGTGAAGATCCCCTCACCGGGCAGAATTATCAAATGAGCCTGGAGCGTCTGTCTGACCTAGGGTTCTGCACCCCGCCGTGCTCAATCCTGTGAGTATTCACACCGTACTCTCCCTGGCAACTGTACTCCTTTAAGCCCACGATTACTGGTACCGGGTCCCATCCCTCCAGGTGTTACTTGCCCCGGTCTGGCTGGCTCCCCTCTGCAGGAGACTCTTGAAGAGGTCAGTTTGATGTTACATCCCAAACGGTTCTGTTCTGTCTCCCCAAGGGGTGCCTGACAGGCGACCCCTCAGGGAGCTGCACCACAGCGTGTCTGCTCTGTCTCTGTCTGACTGCAATGGCTCCAAGATAGGACTTAGTCTCCAGCGCTTGCACATGTGCAGTAGCAAGAAATCCGAACATAGTCTCCAGTGCTCGCACATGTGCAGTAGCAAGAAATCCGAACATAGTCTCCAGTGCCACAGCAACCGTAACAGTACCTCCCCCTCAATGACCGCCCTCCCGGCAACGCAGGTAATCGGCCACTAAGTCGGGAGCATGGACAGCCTCCTCAGGTTCCCAAGAGCGATGTTCCGGGCCGCAGCCCTCCCAATCTATCAAGAAGAACCTGCACCCTCGAACCATCTTAGAACCAACTATGGCTCATACCTCATAGCTAGAGCGAGAGGAATCAGAGGCAGGAGAGTGCACTTCACGAGCGTGAGGTAAAATAGCCGGCTTTAACAGTGAGACATGGAATTTGTCATGGATCCTAAGATGGACGGGTAACTTCAATTGGTAGACTACAGGATTTACCTGTCGAAGAACCTCATAAGGACCCAGGAAGCGAGGATCAAATTTGACAGAGCTCACTCTAAATTTCACGTGTTTTGCAGAGAGCCACACAAAGTCTCCCGGAGAAAAGACAGGATCCGGGCGACGAAACCGATCGGACACCGTCTTCATACGGTCCTTAGCTGCTTGGATCGACTCTTGAGTCCGATCCCAAACCTCTCTGGCATTAGTTGCCCAGTCGGCCACAAGAGGAGGAGGTACAGCAGCGGGAAATGGTACCGGTACCCTAGGGTGTAGCCCATTATTGAGTACGAACGGTGTCTGCCCAGTGGCTTCAGCCAGCGAATTGTTAAGGGCAAATTCTGCCCAGGGTAGGAGGGAGGACCAGTTATCGTGGTTCTCAGCAACAAAGTGTCGAAGGTATATAATCATGGATTGATTGGTACGCTCAACCAAACCATTGGTCTCCGGATGGTATGCCGAAGAGAGATTCAACTCAATTTGCAGAAGGCTACAAAGATCTCGCCAGAAACGGGAAGCAAATTGCGGATCTCTATCACAAATGATACGATCTGGCATCCCGTGAAGCCTAAAAACATGCTTGAGGAATAGTTTGGCTAGTACCCTGGAAGATGGGATTCTCGATAACGGTACGAGATGAACCATCCGGGAGAAATGGTCCGTAATGACCCACACAAATCTATGTCCCTGTGAACACGGAAGATCACCCACAAAGTCCATGCCTACCACCTCCCATGGTCTATCTGGCACTGGTAAAGGATGCAAGAGCCCAGCCGGTCTCTGCCGTAACGGACGGTTGCGAGCACACGAGTAGCAGGAACCGACATATCTCTTGACGTGGCTGGCTAAGTGTGGCCACCAATACCACCTCTCGAGTAACTCTCGTGTCCGTCTAATACCAAAATGCCCACCCACCTTTGAGGTGTGGGCCCACGACAGTATATCATTCTGTCGATCCGGCGGAACAAAGGTCTTGCCCGGTGAGATTTGTCTAACGTCACAGGGGAGAGCGCATGAAAAACCCTGGAGGGAAGGATAAGACGAGGTTCGTCAATCTCTTCCTGTGTAGAAACCATACAGCGAGACAGGGCGTCTGCCTTGTTATTCTTACTCCCAGACAGATAGTTGATGGAGAAGTGAAAGCGGGAGAAAAACAAGGACCAGCGGGCTTGGCGAGGTTTCAGACGCTGAGCGGTTTGTAAGTACGTCAGATTCTTATGGTCTGTATAGACCTGGAAAGGATGTTTAGCTCCTTCTAGCAAGTGACGCCACTCCTCCAAGGCTAATCTCAGGGCGAGCAGTTCCCTATCCCCAGTGGTATAGTTTCTCTCTGCCGGTGAAAAGGTTTTAGCAAAGAAGAAACACGGCCTTTTTCTACCTACACCGTTCTTTTGATACAAGACCGCACCAGCACCCACTGAAGAGGCATCAACCTCCAAGAGGAAGGGCTTATTCTCATCGGGTCTTTGAAGAACGGGAGCAGTTGAAAAGTGTCTTTTTACTGCCTCAAAAGCCTGGGATGTCTCAGTAGACCAGACTTTTGGATTAGCACCTTTTTTAGTCAAGGCCACCAAAGGGGCCACCAAAGTGGAGAAATGGGGTATGAACTGCCGGTAATAATTTATGAATCCTAAGAAGCGTTGCACCGCCTTCAAGGAATGAGGTTCGGACCATTCCAGGACAGCAGAGAGCTTTGCAGGATTCATAGCCAGACCCTCTTGTGAGATAATGTAACCCAAAAAAGGCAAGGATGACTGCTCGAATACACACTTTTCGAGTTCAGCAAATAATGAGTGCTCCCTTAAACGGGAAAGGACACGAACGACATCCTGACGACATACGTAACATATAGGAGGACCAGACCTGCATAGTCTGGAGGACGTAAGACCTAACTCCATAGGAGTGGGAGATGTCTCAGATGCTGAGGAAGATGGTAGTGGACCCTCAACAACTGGAATAGCCCGATGCTTAGGGCGTGAGAAAGAGACCTCGAGTCTACGTTCCTTATGGCGTACGTCGATCCTTGTTGCTACAGTGATTAAGTCCTCCAGAGAAGCAGGGACCTCACGAGTAGCAAGGGCATCCTTGACATAGCCTGCCAACCCTCTACAGAAGATAGGAATCAACATCTTTTCTGGCCAATCTAGTTCTGCCACCAGAGTTCTAAAAGCAATGGCATAAGAACTAGTGGATAATGAACCCTGAGATAGATCTAACAGTCTCAGGGCGCATAATGGGTAACCTGCGAACCCATGAATACCGCTTTAAGAGCTTCAAAAAAGTCTTGATGTCGCAGAGTAACCACATCAGAGCGCTCCCATAGGGGAGTCGCCCATTCTAAGGCTTTATCCTGAAGTAAGGATATGATAACGCCTACTCTGGACCTCTCCGTAGAGAAGCGAGAAGAGTTGTCCTCTAGGTGTATCTGACACTGACTAATGAAACCACGACATGATCTGGCATCCCCAGAATACCTGTTTGGCAGAGCAAGTCGAGGATCATGTGCAGATGTCACCATGGTCTGAGGTTTACCTCAATAGTCTTGAGCCGCGACTCAAGTACTTGTATGTAACGGTGTAACTGCTGATATTCTGCCATAACTGCCATACCATTGGCTCAGTCCTAATGTTATGGGGGGCTGTCTGATAATAAAACCCAAAGGAATATCAGACAGTCAGGGTCCACCGTGCAAAGACTCTGCTGCAGACTATGGCAGAGGATAAGGGGTATATAAGTGTGCCACTGTAAATAGTAATAGCACAAGTGCAGAGTGCAATACCTCTGTTAAACTCACAGAGGAATATAATTAGGAAATAAAGCAATTCCTCCCTTGCTTGGAGGGTGTGTGGTATGGTCTCTGTTAATGGTCACAGAGACAAAAGCAGTGAGTGTGAAATGGCACCTACCTAGGTCCGTTCCTCTAGCGGTGCCAGGAGACGGACAGCAGCGTAAGCCGCACAAAGCTCCTACCTGCGCTCGCTCCACTAGTGTGCGAGGACACGAACCACTAGATATGGCACCTGCCTAGGTCCGCTCCACTAGTGGTGGAAAAGAGACTGACAGCAGCATAAGCCACACAAAGCTCCTACCTATGTTCGCTCCCCTAGTGTGCGAGGATACGAACAACTGCCAGACGCAGTATAAGGCCCCCTTCACACGTCCGTGAAAAACACGCACGTGTGTTACGGGCCGTTTTTCGGGTCCGTGTCCCGTTTTTGTGTCCGTTTTTATGGTCCGTGTGGCACCTGTGTGAATTGCGTATGCTAGCCGTGTTTGTGTGCAGAACGTCCGTGTGTGCGTGTGGAATTAACGTGTATGTGTACGTGTAATGTCCGTGTGTAATGTCCGTGTTTGTGATGCACAATGTCGTTTATAAATGTCGGCTGACAGCAGACAGAGTTGCGCGATGAGAATGAACTCGGGTGAACTTCACCCGACTTCATCCTCATACCGCGGCTCTGTCTGTGTCGAGTACTGATTAGCGGTCACCTGTGAAGGATTCACCGGTGACCGCTAATCCCCCGATTGACTGAAGTGTCCCCCCCTCTCTCATACTCACCGATCCCCGATCACCGGCGCTGCACGGCATTCACACTGCTGCGGCGGCTTTTACTATTTTGAAAAAGCCGGCCGCTCATTAAACAATCTCCTATTCCCTGCTTTCCCTGCCCACCGGTGCCTATGATTGGTTACAGTGAGACACGCCCCCACGCTGAGTGACAGGTGTCACACTGCACCCAATCACAGCAGCCGGTGGGCGTGTCTATACTGTGCAGTAAAATAAATAAATAAATAATTAAAAAAAAACGGCGTGCGGTTCCCCCCAATTTTAATGCCAGCCAGATAAAGCCATACGGCTGAAGGCTGGTAGTCTCAGGATGGGGAGCTCCACGTTATGGGGAGCCCCCCACCCTAACAATATCAGTCAGCAGCCGCCCAGAATTGCCGCATACATTATATGCGACAGTTCTGGGGCTGTACCCGGCTCTTCCCGATTTGCCCTGGTGCTTTGGCAAATCGGGGTAATAAGGAGTTATTGGCAGCCCATAGCTGCCAATAAGTCCTAGATTAAGCATGTCAGGCGTCTATGAGACACCCTCCATGATTAATCTGTAAGTTACAGTAAATAAACACACACACCCGAAAAAATCCTTTATTAGAAATAAAAACACACACACATTCCCTGGTTCACCACTTTAATCATCCCCGAAAAAGCCCTCCATGTCCGGCGTACTCCAGGATGCTCCAGCGTCGCATCCAGCGCTGCTGCATGGAGGTGACAGGAGCTGCAGAAGACACCGCCGCTCCGGTCACCTCCACGCAGGTAATGGAGACAGCCGCGCGATGAGGGTAGGACTGAGGGTAGGACATCTGCATTGTGAAGTAATTTCCTGTTATGTCTTGGAGTGCTTTTCCATTCCTATCGTACTGGGACTCTATTTTACTAAAAAATTGTAGAAACTTTACAAAAATTAAACTCTATTTAAACCATAAGTAAGAACCCAGAAAAACAGTACAAACAAGAACTGTAGCGATGTTCCGGGCCGCAGCCCTCCCAATCTATCAAGAAGAACCTGCACCCTCGAACCATCTTAGAACCAGCTATGGCTCATACCTCATAGCTAGAGCGAGAGGAATCAGAGGCAGGAGAGTGCACTTCACGAGCGTGAGGTAAAATAGCCGGCTTTAACAGTGAGACATGGAATTTGTCATGGATCCTAAGATGGACGGGTAACTTCAATTGGTAGACTACAGGATTTACCTGTCGAAGAACCTCATAAGGACCCAGGAAGCGAGGATCAAATTTGACAGAGCTCACTCTAAATTTCACGTGTTTTGCAGAGAGCCACACAAAGTCTCCCGGAGAAAAGACAGGATCCGGGCGACGAAACCGATCGGACACCGTCTTCATACGGTCCTTAGCTGCTTGGATCGACTCTTGAGTCCGATCCCAAACCTCTCTGGCATTAGTTGCCCAGTCGGCCACAAGAGGAGGAGGTACAGCAGCGGGAAATGGTACCGGTACCCTAGGGTGTAGCCCATTATTGAGTACGAACGGTGTCTGCCCAGTGGCTTCAGCCAGCGAATTGTTAAGGGCAAATTCTGCCCAGGGTAGGAGGGAGGACCAGTTATCGTGGTTCTCAGCAACAAAGTGTCGAAGGTATATAATCATGGATTGATTGGTACGCTCAACCAAACCATTGGTCTCCGGATGGTATGCCGAAGAGAGATTCAACTCAATTTGCAGAAGGCTACAAAGATCTCGCCAGAAACGGGAAGCAAATTGCGGATCTCTATCACAAATGATACGATCTGGCATCCCGTGAAGCCTAAAAACATGCTTGAGGAATAGTTTGGCTAGTACCCTGGAAGATGGGATTCTCGATAACGGTACGAGATGAACCATCCGGGAGAAATGGTCCGTAATAACCCACACAAATCTATGTCCCTGTGAACACGGAAGATCACCCACAAAGTCCATGCCTACCACCTCCCATGGTCTATCTGGCACTGGTAAAGGATGCAAGAGCCCAGCCGGTCTCTGCCGTAACGGACGGTTGCGAGCACACGAGTAGCAGGAACCGACATATCTCTTGACGTGGCTGGCTAAGTGTGGCCACCAATACCACCTCTCGAGTAACTCTCGTGTCCGTCTAATACCAAAATGCCCACCCACCTTTGAGGTGTGGGCCCACGACAGTATATCATTCTGTCGATCCGGCGGAACAAAGGTCTTGCCCGGTGAGATTTGTCTAACGTCACAGGGGAGAGCGCATGAAAAACCCTGGAGGGAAGGATAAGACGAGGACCAGACCTGCATAGTCTGGAGGACGTAAGACCTAACTCCATAGGAGTGGGAGATGTCTCAGATGCTGAGGAAGATGGTAGTGGACCCTCAACAACTGGAATAGCCCGATGCTTAGGGCGTGAGAAAGAGACCTCGAGTCTACGTTCCTTATGGCGTACGTTGATCCTTGTTGCTACAGTGATTAAGTCCTCCAGAGAAGCAGGGACCTCACGAGTAGCAAGGGCATCCTTGACATAGCCTGCCAACCCTCTACAGAAGATAGGAATTAACATCTTTTCTGGCCAATCTAGTTCTGCCACCAGAGTTCTAAAAGCAATGGCATAAGAACTAGTGGATAATGAACCCTGAGATAGATCTAACAGTCTCAGGGCCGCATCATGGGTAACCTGCGAACCCATGAATACCGCTTTAAGAGCTTCAAAAAAGTCTTGATGTCGCAGAGTAACCACATCAGAGCGCTCCCATAGGGGAGTCGCCCATTCTAAGGCTTTATCCTGAAGTAAGGATATGATAACGCCTACTCTGGACCTCTCCGTAGAGAAGCGAGAAGAGTTGTCCTCTAGGTGTATCTGACACTGACAAATGAAACCACGACATGATCTGGCATCGCCAGAATACCTGTTTGGCAGAGCAAGTCGAGGATCATGTGCAGATGTCACCATGGTCTGAGGTTTACCTCAATAGTCTTGAGCCGCGACTCAAGTACTTGTATGTAACGGTGTAACTGCTGATATTCTGCCATAACTGCCATACCCTTGGCTCAGTCCTAATGTTATGGGGGGCTGTCTGATAATAAAACCCAAAGGAATATCAGACAGTCAGGGTCCACCGTGCAAAGACTCTGCTGCAGACTATGGCAGAGGATAAGGGGTATATAAGTGTGCCACTGTAAATAGTAATAGCACAAGTGCAGAGTGCAATACCTCTGTTAAACTCACAGAGGAATATAATTAGGAAATAAAGCAATTCCTCCCTTGCTTGGAGGGTGTGTGGTATGGTCTCTGTTAATGGTCACAGAGACAAAAGCAGTGAGTGTGAAATGGCACCTACCTAGGTCCGTTCCTCTAGCGGTGCCAGGAGACGGACAGCAGCGTAAGCCGCACAAAGCTCCTACCTGCGCTCGCTCCACTAGTGTGCGAGGACACGAACCACTAGATATGGCACCTGCCTAGGTCCGCTCCACTAGTGGTGGAAAAGAGACTGACAGCAGCATAAGCCACACAAAGCTCCTACCTATGTTCGCTCCCCTAGTGTGCGAGGATACGAACAACTGCCAGACGCAGTATAAGGCCCCCTTCACACGTCCGTGAAAAACACGCACGTGTGTTACGGGCCGTTTTTCGGGTCCGTGTCCCGTTTTTGTGTCCGTTTTTATGGTCCGTGTGGCACCTGTGTGAATTGCGTATGCTAGCCGTGTTTGTGTGCAGAACGTCCGTGTGTGCGTGTGGAATTAACGTGTATGTGTACGTGTAATGTCCGTGTGTAATGTCCGTGTGTGTGATGCACAATGTCGTTTATAAATGTCGGCTGACAGCAGACAGAGTTGCGCGATGAGAATGAACTCGGGTGAACTTCACCCGACTTCATCCTCATACCGCGGCTCTGTCTGTGTCGAGTACTGATTAGCGGTCACCTGTGAAGGATTCACCGGTGACCGCTAATCCCCCGATTGATTGAAGTGTCCCCCCCTCTCTCATACTCACCGATCCCCGATCACCGGCGCTGCACGGCATTCACACTGCTGCGGCGGCTTTTACTATTTTGAAAAAGCCGGCCGCTCATTAAACAATCTCCTATTCCCTGCTTTCCCCGCCCACCGGTGCCTATGATTGGTTACAGTGAGACACGCCCCCACGCTGAGTGACAGGTGTCACACTGCACCCAATCACAGCAGCCGGTGGGCGTGCCTATACTGTGCAGTAAAATAAATAAATAAATAATTAAAAAAAAACGGCGTGCGGTTCCCCCCAATTTTAATGCCAGCCAGATAAAGCCATACGGCTGAAGGCTGGTATTCTCAGGATGGGGAGCTCCACGTTATGGGGAGCCCCCCACCCTAACAATATCAGTCAGCAGCCGCCCAGAATTGCCGCATACATTATATGCGACAGTTCTGGGGCTGTACCCGGCTCTTCCCGATTTGCCCTGGTGCTTTGGCAAATCGGGGTAATAAGGAGTTATTGGCAGCCCATAGCTGCCAATAAGTCCTAGATTAAGCATGTCAGGCGTCTATGAGACACCCTCCATGATTAATCTGTAAGTTACAGTAAATAAACACACACACCCGAAAAAATCCTTTATTAGAAATAAAAACACACACACATTCCCTGGTTCACCACTTTAATCATCCCCGAAAAAGCCCTCCATGTCCGGCGTACTCCAGGATGCTCCAGCGTCGCATCCAGCGCTGCTGCATGGAGGTGACAGGAGCTGCAGAAGACACCGGCGCTCCGGTCACCTCCACGCAGGTAATGGAGACAGCCGCGCGATCAGCTGAGCTGTCAGTGAGGTTACCCGCTGTCACTGGATCCAGTGACAGCGGGTAACCTCTGTGACAGCTCAGCTGATCGCACGGCTGTCTTCATTAGCTGCGTGGAGGTGACCGGAGCGGCGGTGTCTTCTGCAGCTCCTGTCACCTCCATGCAGCAGCGCTGGATGCGACGCTGGAGCATCCTGGATGACGCCGGACATGGAGGGCTTTTTCGGGGATGATTAAAGTGGTGAACCAGGGAATGTGTGTGTGTTTTTATTTCTAATAAAGGATTTTTTCTGGTGTGTGTTTATTTACTGTAACTTACAGATTAATCATGGAGGGTGTCTCATAGACGCCTGACATAATTAATCTAGGACTTATTGGCACCTATGGGCTGCCAATAACTCCTTATTACCCCGATTTGCCAAAGCACCAGGGCAAATCGGGAAGAGCCGGGTACAGCCCCAGAACTGTCGCATATAATGTATGCGGCAATTCTGGGCGGCTGCTGACTGATATTGTTAGGGTGGGGGGCTCCCCATAACGTGGAGCTCCCCATCCTGAGAATACCAGCCTTCAGCCGTATGGCTTTATCTGGCTGGCATTAAAATTGGGGGGAACCGCACGCCTTTTTTTTTAATTATTTATTTATTTATTTTACTGCACAGTATAGACACGCCCACCGGCTGCTGTGATTGGGTGCAGTGTGACACCTGTCACTCAGCGTGGGGGCGTGTCTCACTGTAACCAATCATAGGCGCCGGTGGGCGGGGAAAGCAGGGAATAGGAGATTGTTTAATGGGCGGCCGGCTTTTTCAAAATAGTAAAAGCCGCCGCAGCAGTGTGAATGCCGTGCAGCGCTGCGCCTGAGATCGGGGAACGGTAAGTATGAGAGAGGGGGGGGAAACTGACCGACAGACTGTGAGAGAGGGACAGACAGACAGAGAGACCGACAGAGAGACTGACCGACGGACTCAGGGAGATTGACGGACATACACAGAAATAGAAAGAATAGCCGACATCACTAGAAATAAAAACACCAAACGGACACGGACTATAGGTATATGCATACGTGTTTACTAACGTGTGTGCACATACCCATAGACTTTCATTGTGTCCACGTGTGCGTGCTCCGTGCAGATAACGGACATGCATCCGTGCCAAACGCAAACACATACGGATCACGGACACGCACACACGGACATAATGAAATAACGGACGTGTGACCACAATCATAGATTAACATTGGTGCACGTTTGGCCGTGTCTCCGGTATATACGGAAACGGACCAAACACGCACGTGTATCACGGACGTGTGAAGGGGGCCTTAGGAACGTTACCCTAGCGGCAACGTCCACCTATGAGTAGAATCACAAGGCCCAGCCGGACCATGTGCCTCAGGCACCTGCCTATGTCCGCTCCTCTAAGATGTAAGGATACGGACCGCAGCCAAAGCTGTATGGTATAAGAACGCTACCCTGCCGGTAGCGCTCACCTAGCATAGACAGAGAGATGCCTAGAGGGACGTGCACAGAGCGTCTACTCTCATGCATGAACCAAGAGGACTGAGCGCCGGGCGGCGTGCGTCAGGGTCTTATATGGACTCTGTGCCTCATCCAAGATGGAGGACACCAGAGCCAATCCGCTGCCAGAACGACAGCAATGACGTCACGCTGGCCTATCACCGAGCAAAGCGTCACAAGCACATGACCAGCGACCAATCGGCATAGAAGGTGTCAGAGACATGTGACCACATGTCACAAGCACATGACCAGCGGCCAATCAGCTTAGAAGGTGTCAGAGACATGTGACCTCGTGTCAGCGATGATGTCACCCGCACATGTGCAATGGCTCCAAGATAGGACTTAAGGCCCTGTCACACTCAGAGATAAATCTGCGGCAGATCTGTGGTTGCAGTGAAATTGTGGACAATCAGTGCCAGGTTTGTGGCTGTGTACAAATGGAACAATATGTCCATGATTTCACTGCAACCACAGATCTGCCAAAGATTTATCTCTGTGTGTAAAGTGGCCTTTAGTCTCCAGCGCTTGCACATGTGCAGTAGCAAGAAATCCGAACATAGTCTCCAGTGCTCGCACATGTGCAGTAGCAAGAAATCCGAACATAGTCTCCAGTGCCACAGCAACCGTAACACCCATGCAGTTAGGGGAAGCCAATACTTCTCATGTTTCCACTTAAATCCTCCATAAAAAGAGGGTTTTTTTGTGGTAAAAAAGGTAATTTTATTGGAGGCTACCCTGCAATTTCTAAGCAAAAAGAAACATATGGAGAGTGACTGACCTTTGGTGGTGGGGGGTAGACAATCGGATTGTGTGTTTGTCTTCTACATCTTGGTTTGTCCTGACAGGAGAGGTGGCGCTAGAGAGCAGGAGTGAGAAAATGTTTGTGTTTGTGGACAGTAGAGTAGGAGTCAGCATGGTGGATGCTCTGTTTGTTAAAACTCATGGGCTTACCTGCTGTATGGTGGCTACTCCCATCTCCATCTATGCTATCCAATCAGTGCCACTTGCACATGGATGCCTGACACAGATGGTAGATGATATAAGACTGAGGGTAGGACATCTGCATTGTGAAGTAATTTCCTGTTATGTCTTGGAGTGCTTTTCCATTCCTATCGTACTGGGACTCTATTTTACTAAAAAATTGTAGAAACTTTACAAAAATTAAACTCTATTTAAACCATAAGTAAGAACCCAGAAAAACAGTACAAACAAGAACTGTAATATAATACGAGGGGCTGCTGATAAGTCTTTGGCTTTACGCAGAAAGAAACGAGATAGGATGATTAAACTTTACATTTATTCCACATATTCTCCACTGATGTCAACACACTTTCCTACATCGGTATTCCAAGTTCTGTAAGCCTAGCAAAAAGAAAAATTTCGGTTGTGCCTCATTCCAGGCATCTGTAGCAGCCATGGCATCAGATATGGTGTGAAATTTGGTACCCTTGAGGTGTTTCTTCAGGTTTGGAAACAGATGATAGTTGGAGGGAGCTACATCTGATGAATAAGGTGGGTGATCAACCAACTGGAAGCCCAGCTCCTCCACTTTTGCCATGGTTGCTTGTGCAGTGTGAGCGGAGGCATTGTTTTGCAGGAACAAGATTCAACTGATTTCTTTTTCCTGAGGAAGGAGACGGAGATGTCTCTGAAACGCCTAGAACTGTAAAAATAAAAAAGGAAGTCTTTTAAATCTGCAGCATCTGTGGTTTTTAGCGCGGCATTAAACCCGTTTCTTTTTCTCTATATATATTTTCCAGTATGTCAGCTCAACCATTCTTCTCCTTTGAAATGATGTAGTTCAAATTTTCCCTCAAATACACCGCGTGCAGAATTATTAGACAAGCTGTATTTTAGAAGAGTTTTTTTATTACTGATCAATAACTATGTTCTCAATTGACCAAAAAGACTGATAAATATCAAAGCTTAATATTTTTGAAAGTTGGAGTGTTTTTTTTTTAGATTTGGCTACCTTAGGAGGATATCTGTTTGTGCAGGTAACTATTACTTTGCAGAATTATTAGGCAACTTAATAAAAACCAAATATATTCCCATCTCACTACTTTATTTTCACCAGGTAAACCAATATAACTGCACAAAATGTAGAAAAAAACATTTCTGACATGCAAAAATAAAACCCCAAAAAATTAGTGACCATTATAGCCACCTTTCTTTATGATGACACTCAACAGCCTACCATCCATAAGGTACTGTCACACATAACGAGATCGCTAGCGAGATCGCAGATGAGTCACCATTTTGGTGACGCAGTAGCGATCCCGTTAGCGATCTCGTTATGTGTGACACCTACCAGCGATCAGGCCCCTGCTGTGAGATCGCTAGTCGTTGCCGAATGGTCCAGGTCATTTTCTTCAAAGGCGATGTCCTGCTGGGCAGGACACATCGCTGTGTTTGACACTGTGTGACAGGGTCACAGTGACTGCTGAGATCGTTATACAGGTCGCTACTGCGACCTGTATTGTTCCTGCATCGCTGGTATGATCTGACTGTGTGACATCTCACCTGCGACCTCCCAGCGACTTACCTGCGATCCCTATCAGGTCGCATCGTTTTCGGGATCACTGGTAAGTTGTTGTGTGTGACTGGGCCTATAGATTCTGTCAGTTGCTTGATCTGTTTATGATCAACATTGCGTGCAGCAGCCACCACAGCCTCCCAGACACTGTTCTGAGAGGTGTACTCTTTTCCCTCCCTGTAGATCTCACATTTTATGAGGGACCACAGGTTCTCTATGGGGTTCAGATCAGGTGAACGATGGGGCCATGTCATTATTTTTTCATCTTTTAGACCTTTACTGGCCAGCCACGCTGGGGAGTAGTTTGATGCATGTGATGGAGCAGTTTCCTGCATGAAAATCATGTTTTTCTTGAACAATACCAACTTCTTTCTGTACCACTGCTTGAAGAAGTTGTCTTCAAGAAACTGGCAGTAGGTCTGGGAGTTGAGCTTCCCTCTACCCTCAACCCGAAAAGTTCCCACAAGTTCATCTTTGATGATACTAGCCCATACCAGTACCCCACCTCCACCTTGCTGGCGTCTGAGTCGGAGTGGAGCTTTCTGCCCTTTACTGATCCAGCCTTTGGCCTATTCATCTGGCCCATGAAGAGTAACTCTTATTTCATCAGTCCGTAAAACCTTTGAAAAATCAGTCTTAGATATTTCTTGTTTCAATTTTGACGTTTTATCTTATGTTTCTTATTCAAAGGTGGTCGTTTTTCAGTGTTCTTTACCTTGGCCATGTCCCTGAGTATGGCGCACCTTGTGCTTTTTGATACTCCAGTAATGTTGCTGCTCTGAAATATGGCCAAACTGGTGGCAAATGGCATCTTGGCAGCTTAATGCTTGATTTTTCTCAATTCATGGGCAGTTATTTTATGCCTTTTTTGCCCAACACGCTTCTTGCGACCCTGTTGGCTATTTGCCATGAAATGCTTGATTGTTCAGTGATCACGCTTCAAATGTTTGGCAATTTCAAGACTACTGCATCCCTCTGCAAGACATCTCACAATTTTGGACTTTTCAGAGCCCGTCAAATCTCTTTTCTGACCCCTTTTGCCAAAGAAAAGGAAGTTGCCTAATAATTGAGCACACCTTATATAAAGTGTTGATGTAATTACGGAGATGCACATCACCTGATTTACTTAATTGGCAGTTGGCTCTCAAGCCTATACAGCTTGGAGTAGGACAACATATATAAAAAGTATCATGTGATCAAAATACTCATTTGCCTAATTATTCTGCACACAGTGTACAGCTTAACCTGGAAACAGCGCCAAGTCAAGTCGCAAAACTAGGTGGGGATTTGAATTTAACAACCACAACCCCACCTCCAGATCACGACTTGGGCAATCCCTGAGGACCAGCAATTTCCAAAAATGTGTCGGCAAGATCCTCTCATCGAGTAACTTCCTCGACAGAGTTCATATCTCCCACCTTCCAAGACCCCACCGGTGGATCACCTTCAGAACCAGGTTAACATAAGCCGGAAGATGTCCGTGGGGTGTGTGAAGGTGCTTCACAACTCCTCTTGTCTCCTATTCCTGGAAGAAAGGCCAAAATCACACAAAGTGAGACTTACAACTTCATCATCATGTTTTATGTTATTCTACTCCTCTTCCTGACCTAACATCACAGACAGTATGCGTGCGCCTCAGGTATCCGAGTCTCATTATAATCACCTCATCTGCAGGAGGTCAACGTTAATTGACGAGGGTCAGTATCCTGCTTGGACCCTTTTTCATCTGGGCTAGGATCCATCAGACAAAGAGTTTAGACATCAGTGTAGATGGTTTCCTCGTCTTGAGTCTGGAAATCTTTGGAGGTAATAGAATAAGTGAACAGGTCTGCAGACTCGTGCATGTGTGGTTCCCCACAGTCAGTTTGCCGGTTGATGATTTGTGACGCAGTCAGAAACAAATGTAATTGGGGTGGCAACTCTGAGGAATGAACTATGTGTGATGTTGAGGTGTAGGAATAGGAGGAAAGGCCACGTGATGCAGCACTTGCCATACACTCTTGCACATGCTGTTTTTCAGACTCATTTCAAAGTTGAAGCGATGTGTGTCTGTCAAAGAAATTTAGTAGAGTAGGTTGTAGGTAACAGAAGTTCTCATTTTTCTTGGGATAGGATGAGCCGGTGTTAGCTTACTAGGGCTTTGACTAACAGAACTTCAGACATGTAGACCTCGAACACCCCGCGTATTCACCCTTCCACCACAATCTTGTTTCGATTTACCACTCATTGTTGATGTACCCTTCCCCTTTCAAACAGACATTTCATAACCCTATGCAAAAGGCTACTTTACATGCTGCGATATCGGTCCCGATATCGCTAGCGTGGGTACCCGCCCCCATCTGTTGTGCGACATGGGCAAATCGCTGCCCGTGCCGCACAACATCGCGCAGACCCGTCACACATACTTACCTGCCGGGCGACATCGCTGTGACCGGCGAACCGCCTCCTTTCAAGCATTGACAGCATGCTTCAAATCATCCCACAGATCTTCAATGATATTTAGGTCTGGGGAAGGGATGGCCATTCCAGATCATTGTAATTGTTCCTCTGCATGAATGCCTGAGTAGATTTGGAGTGGTGTTTTGGATCATTGTCTTGCTGAAATATCCATCCCCTGCGTCACTGATTCTTGCACACTTCGTCACTGATTCTTGCACATTATTGTCAAGAATCTGCTGATACTGAGTTGAATCCATGCGACCCTTAACTTTAACAAGATTCCTGATGGCGGCATTGGCCACACAGCCCCAAAGCATGATGGAACCTCCACCAAATTTTACTGTGGGTAGCATGTGCTTTTCTTGGAATGCCGTGGTTTTTTGCCTCCATGCATAACGCCTTTTTGTATGACCAAACAACTCAATCTTTGTTTCATCAGTCCACAGGACCTTCTTCCAAAATGTAACTGGCTTGTCAAAATGTGCTTTTGCATACCTCAGGCGACTCTGTTTGTGGCGTGCTTGCAGAAACGGCTTCTTTCGCATCACTCTCCCATACAGCTTCTCCTTGTGCAAAGTGCGCTGTATTGATGAACGATGCACATTTACACCATGTGCAGCAAGATGATGCTGCAGGTCTTTGGAGGTGGTCTGTGGATTGTCCTTGACTGTTCTCACCATTCTTCTTCTCTGCCTTTCTGATATTTTTCTTGGCCTGCCACTTCTGGGCTTAACAAGAACTGTACCTGTGTTCTTCCATTTCCTTATGTTCCTCACAGTGGAAACTGACAGTTTAAATCTCTGAGACAACTTTTTGTATCCTTCCCCTGAACAACTATGTTGAATAATCTTTGTTTTCAGATCATTTGAGAGTTGTTTTCGGTAGCCTATGATGCCACACTTCATAGGAGATTCAAATAGGAGAACAACTTGCAAGTGGCCACCTTAAATACCTTTTCTCATGATTGGATACACCTGCCTATGAAGTTCAAAGCTCAATGAGGTTACAAAACCAATTTAGTGCTTTAGTAAGTCAGTAAAAAGTAGTTAGGAATAGAGCTGAGCGCAGTTCGTGGTTCGCGGTTTTCCAGTTCGCGGATCTCCAGTTCACGGTTCGAGTGATTTTGGGGGGTGTTCTAGTTAGAACTCGAGCTTTTTGCTTCGAGAACGGTTCTATCAACAAAAGCAGGGCTTTTTACAGCTACAGTGTGCAGGGAGCCATCGCTGGCAGCCTGCGGTAAGCTGGTAACCAAGATAAACATCGGGTATCCAAGCAAAGCGCGTTGGTTAGTAACCCGATATTTACCCTGGTTACGTGTACAGGGAACCGACACTTCCCCGCTCAGCTCGCTCTGCCCCAATCCTGCACGCGGCATGTACACACACACACACACACACACTCATACTCACCTGTCCCCAACCATGCAGTCCACGACACTGACATCCTCAGCTCCACAGCCCCGCTAGGCTCCACCCACTTCACACTCTGCCGCCCGCACACATGGCCCTTCTAAGCTCCACCCACTTCGCACTCCACCGCCCGCGCACTTGGCCCCGCTAGGCTCCACCCACTTTGCACTCCGTCGCCCGCACACATGGCCCCGCTAGGCTCCGCCCACCTGGCACTCTGCACACATGGCCCCGCTTGGCTCCGCCCACCTGGCACTCTGCACATATGGCCCCGCTAGGCTCCGCCCACCTGGCACTCTGCACACATGGCCCCGCTAGGCTCGGACCACCTGCGCTCTGCACACATTACCCCGCTAGGCTCTGCCCACCTGGCACTCTGCACACATTACTCCACTAGGCTCTGCCCACTTCACACTCCGCTGCCTGCACACATGGCCCCAATAGGCTCCGCTCACCTGGCACTCTGCACACATGGCCCCACTAGGCTCCGCCCACCTGGTACTCTGCACACATGGCCCTGCTAGGCTTCACCCACCTGCACTCTTTACACATTACCCCACTAGGCTCCGCCCACCTGGCACTCTGCACACATTACCCCGCTAGGCTCCACCCACCTGGCACTCTGCACACATTACTCCGCTAGGCTCCGCCCACCTGGCACTCTGCACACAGGGCCCCGCTAGGCTCTGCCCACCTGGGACTCTACACACATGGCCCCGCTAGGCTCCGCCCACCTGACACTCTGCACACATTACCCCGCTAGGCTCCACCCACCTGGCACTCTGCACACATGGCCCCGCTAGGCTCCGCCCACCTGGCACTCTGCACACATTACCCCGCTAGGCTCCGCCCACCTGGAACTCTGCACACATGGCCCAGCTAGGCTCCGCCCACCTGGCACTCTGCACACATGGCCCCGCTAGGCTCCGCCCACCTGGCACTCTACACACATGGCCCCGCTAGGCTCGGACCACCTGCACTCTGCACACATTACCCCGCTAGGCTCCGCCCACCTTGCACTCTGCACACATTACCCCACTAGGCTCCGCCCACCTGGAACTCTGCACGCATTACCCCTCTAGGCTCCGCCCACCTGACACCTTGCACTCATTACCCCTCTAGGCTCCGCCCACCTGACACACTGCACACATTACCCCACTAGGCTCCGCCCACCTGGCACTCCGCACACATTACCCCACTGGCTCCGCCCATCTCACACTCCGCACACATTATTCCACTAGGCTTAGCCCACCTGGCACTTTGCACACATTACCCCGCTAGGCTCCGCCCACCTCACACTCCGCACGCATTACCCCGCTCGGCTTACCTGCGGTGATGAAGTCCCGCCCTCCCGACCTCAGCGCTGACACTGTCTTTCATGGCCTTCGCTTCACATCTGTCACTGCGGCCCAAGACTGTCCCTAGCGGTGACGTCACAGGCTCTCGCGATACTTGGCTGTAAAGGTCATTGAACTCAGTGATAGCTCTGCTATCACCAGTGCAGGAGATCGTCACCGCAGGTAATGTACCTCGCTCCTGACAGCAGCACTTCTCATGCCCTGCAGTGACCTGGGCTGACCTATTGATGTTAGCTCAGGTCACTGCACGGCTCTCCCAGCCAAAGGGGAACATTCTGTTCTTCATTGGCTGGGACAGTGACTATGGTATGGATCGTCATGGTAACTGCTTGGATTACAGCAGACCTGGATTTGTTTTTCTTTCTAATAAATTGATGAAAGAGGGAATGTTTTGGGGAGTGTTTTTTCAAATAAAAATGTGTTTGTCATCTATTTTTTTTTATTACTGACTGGGTTGGTGATGTCGGGTGTCTGATAGATGCCTGACCTCACAAACCGCAAGGCTTGATGCCAGGTGACATTACACATCTGGTATTATTAACCCCATATATTACCCCATTTGCCAGCACACCAGGGCACGGCATGAGCTGGGGCAAAGCACCAGGATTGACACATCTAATGGATGCGGCCTGCTATTTTTAGGCTGGGGAGAGTCCAATAACCATGGACCTCCCTAGTCTGAGAATATCAGACCCCAGCTGTCTGCTTTACCTTGGCTGGTGGTCCAATTTTGGGGGGACCCCTACATGTTTTTTTTTTTTTTAATTATTTATTTAATTTAAAATAACAGCGTAGGGTGCCCTCAGTTTTGGATTACCAGCTAAGGTGAAGCTGCCAGCTGTGGTCTGCAGGCTGCAGCCGTCTGCTTTACCCTAGCTGGCTACAAAAATAGGGGGAACCCCACGTCATTTTTTTTTAAATATATTTATTTATTTATTTTGGTAAATACAAGGCTAAGCACCCCTTAGTGCCACATGAAAGGCACAAAAGGGTGCAAAATTACAAACTGCAGGAGAGTGGGACATGATGTGTCTTTCTGCCATTATAATGACAGAAAAGACTGATATGAAGTGTACAAGCAAAAGAAAATCACCAGAGCGCTCTACGCTGTGAAAAGCAGTAGAAAATGACACTGGAGTGAACATGTGACTGCCTCATGTAGGATGAAGCTATGGATCCTGGGTAAATTTATGTATTTTCCCTCCCTCAGTTTTTTGGCAGTACGCCAAAAAAACGGAAGGCACACGGATGACAAACGGATGACATACGGACCGTATACGTGTCACGCTCCCGATGCCTCGGCACCACTCCTTACCCACTGATCCAGTCGCACTATCCCAGCATCACTCCTTACCCACTGATCCGGTCGCACCTACACGGCACCACTCCTTATCCACTGATCCGGTCGCACCTGCATGGCACCGCTTCTTACCCACAGATCCGGTCCGTTTGTCCACTGGTCAAGGCTGCCGCACCCGCTCGTGCTTTCCTGTGTCCTGTCCCCAGTCTCATGTGTCTGACTCATGCTTCTGTATAGGGTCGGGCCGCGCCCACTCACCTGGTCTTATGGGCTCAGCACTGCTGCAGCAGGATATCACATGAGGCTGTGCTGGGTATATAAGAGTGGCCTTGCCATGTGGGCGGGGCCTGATCAACATGTCTTGTTAGCCTTGTCTTGAAAGCTAGGTGCTCAGGTCCCCCTTGTGCCTTGTCCTGTGATCAATACTATTGCCTGACATTCCTACTCGGCACCTGTGCCGGATTCCTGCACTGTCTCCAGGAACTCTGAAGCCCCAGTGACTGTTCTACCCATCCCCTGTGGGACGCAGTCCCTGCCACGCTAGTGCTCCGGCTAACGTGCACCCAGGCCTCCGGTGGGGTGCACGGCCCAGTGGATCCACCACCCGGACCTAAAAATACGGAACGGAAACGGATGCCACATGGATGCACCCGGGAAAAAAACAGACTGCTTTTTGCGGACCGCAAAAACGGATCAGTCGTGTGAATGTAGCCTTATTCCAATCTGCCATTTATAAACAGCAGGCAGAAATAAGTAAATAGCGCCCCCCCAGCGTCAGAAAATCTCCAGTGTTTTAGGGGTAGCTGAGACCCTGAAGATCATGATTCAGGCCGTTTTTTCCGGTCCCCGCTCACGTGATCACCAGTATACACCGTATACCGATGATCACGTTACAGTAAATGACAGCGCCGGTAAAAAAATTATTAATCTCCCATCTGGCATGAACAAACATGACAGATAAATCTCCTCCCCGGTCCCCTCCGGTCCCCCGGTGTCACCAAAGTGCCCCCCCTGACCCACTCCCGAAAATCCGAGATGGGCACGTGCACAGCAGCGTGCCGGCCGCATTCACCCTACTCCTCTGATTTCTGTCGCATGTGCCATGACACATGCGACAGAAAACTCCTCCCCAGGCCCTGCCAGGTCACTCCCTATAACCCCACCGGTGTTCCCCGGTGTCCCACGGTACCTGTGCAGCGTTGATCCCCGCGGCCCCCTCCTTCACAATAGACGCTGCCACATGCACAGAGCGTCTTTCAGCTCAGCTTCCTGTGTTCAGTCACAGTGAGTGACGGTAACCATGCATCTGTAAGCTACTGCAATGCCCTGCTCATGAATTAAGGAACATAGTTGATCAGGAGAGCTATACTACATTTACAAATGGAGGGATTTGCTATTTCTGTTGCACTGCTGAACGACTACCAAACATGAGAGTCCGTTATACGCCACAAGAAAACATGTCTAAATAGCGAGCTCTGTTTAGTATTCATTCAGCTGGATAACTGGACTTAAAGGGGTATTCCATCTCTATGATCCTATCCCCAATATATAGTAGGTGGAATAGCAATAATATCAGCAAATACCAATATTTGGAAATGTAGAATAGTTCTCCTGATTAGGCAAGCCCTTACCTCTTGAGCAGGACATTGCAGCTTTGGTAGCAACAGTTACGACATGGACTCTGCTGCTGTGGACCCGGGGAGGGTGGGTGCAGATTCATTGCACCCACACTCCTCACATGGAGGGTCTGCACTCCTACAAAAAGGGGGGATATGTTCCCTGAGCGTGTCCCCCATATTCTAGACGGCCCAGAGTCATCGTGGGTCCCCCTTATTTTTTTTCCTTACAATAAATGGCTGAGGGAATATTTTGGGGAGTGTTATTTCAAATACATTTTTTTTCGTCTATTTGTTTTGTTAGTGCTGACAGTTTGTGATGTCGGGTATCTGATAGACGCCATGACATCACAAACTGCTGGGCTTGATGTCAGGTGACTTTACAGCTAGTATCAACCCCATTTATTACCCCGTTTGCCACCGCACCAGGGCACAGGATGAGCTGGGGTGAAGCATCAGGATTGGCGCATCTAGTGGATGCGCCAATTCTGGGGCACCTGCGGCCTGCTATTTTTAGGCTGTGAAGGACCAATAACTATGGACCTTCCCACCCTGAGAATACCAGACCACAGCTGTCTGCTTTACCTTGGCTGCTGATCCAATTTGGGGGGGACCCTACTTTTTTTGTAATTATTAATATTTATAAAATAATTATAAAAAAAGAGCCTAGGGTGACCTCCACATTGGATCCTCAACCACGGTAAAGCTGCGAGCTGTGGTTTTCAGGCTACAGCCATCTGCTTTACCCTAGCTGGCTATCAAAAATGGGGGGACCCAACGTCATTTTTCTTTAACTATTTTTTAAAATAAAAAAATTAATGGGCTTGCCTGTATTTTGATTGCTAGCCAAGGTAACGCCAGGCAGATGGGGGTGGCATCCCGCAGCTGTCTGCTTTATCTGCGCTGAGAATCAAAACTTCCGCGGAGCGCTACGTCATTTTTTTTAAAGCATAATTTTTACAGCACTGTGATGTCCAGCAATTAAAATACAGGGAAGCCCTTTTTGTTTTTAATTATTTAAATAAATAATTAAAAAAAATATATATGGGCTCCCGCTGCATTTTTTGTATCGCTAGCTAAGGGTAATCCAAGCAGCTACTGGCTGCTAACCCCCACTGCTTGGTATTACCTTCAGTGGCAATGTAAAATCCAGGGAAGCATTTTTTGGTTTTTTTTGCCAAAAAACTACAAAAAAATGACGTGAGCTTCGCCATGTTTTTGTATGCTAGCCAGGTACGGCAGGCAGGTACGGCTGCCCCCAACCCCCGGCTGCCTACTTGTACCCGGCTGGGAACTACAAATATAGGGAAGCCTTTTTTTTACTTAATTCATGAATTTTATGCAATAATTAAAAAAAAACAAAACGACGTGAGCTTCGCCCTATTTTTGTGTCCAGCTGGGTACAGCTAGGCAGCTGGGGATTGGATCCGCAGCATAGGTTAGCCGAGGTTTCTGGGCCCCTCTGCTGCGAATTGCAGTCCGCAGCCGCCCCAGAAAATGGCGCTCTCATAGAAGCGCCATCATCTGGCGCTGTATCCAACTTTTCCAGCAGCCCTGAAGCCGGGTGGCTTCCTGGGTAATAATAAGTTAATACTAGCTTTGTTTTACTAGCTTGTATTAAGCCATAGATTCTTAATGTCAGGCACGTTTGACCCGGCCATTAAGAATCTCCAATAAAGGGTTAAAAAAAACACCACACAGAGAAAAAATACTTTAATAGAAATAAATACACAGACACATTAGAGACTCCATCTTTATTACCCCCTGTCACTCCTCCACGATCCTGCTCTTCTGTCTTCTTTCTCCTTCTACACATGCAGCTCTACTACATCAGACAGCACAGCTGCATGGGGGAAGACGCTGTGCTCCGTGCAGAAATCACTCTGTGAGAGTGACCACAGGCTCCCGGATGTAAGCGGTGGCATGGGTTGCCATAGCAACTCTGCTCCGATTACGTGATTCCGGTGCCGCTGCGTGCTGGTAGCGGGACGTCACCATCACTGCTACCAAGCGCGTTGCTATGGCAACGGTGATCTCCGTTATTGACCGGCTGTGTCAGCCGGTCAGGAGCCGGCTTCTGCGGACGCTGGTAACTACGGTAAACATCGGGTAACCAAGAAGCCCTTTCCTTGGTTACCCGATATTTACCTTCGTTACCAGCATCCGCCGCTCTCACACTGCCAGTGCCGGCTCCCTGCACACATAGCCAGACTACACATCGGGTAATTAACCCGATGTGTACTCTGGCTAGGAGTGCAGGGAGCCAGCGCTAAGCGGTGTGCGCTGGTAACCAAGGTAAATATCGGGTTGGTTACCCGATATTTACCTTAGTTACCAGGCGCAGCATCGCTTCCACGCGTGCTGCTGGCTGGGGGCTGGTCACTGGTTGCTGGTGAGATCTGCCTCTTTGACAGCTCACCAGGAACCCGTGTAGCGACGCTCCAGCGATCCCTGCCAGGTCAGGTTGCTGGTGGGATCGCTGGAGCGTCGCTCAGTGTGACGGTACCTTAAAGGAACGGTGAAGCAGAGCGGGGAGTCGACCGTGTGCTAGAGCATGTCGCCGGTAAACGTTGATACACAAACGTGCACCGTGTAACAGAGAGATGCAATGACAGGTCCTAGCATGACTCGTTATAGTCATGTGACTAGTCTGTAGCCAATGAGATAATAGACACGTGACTGGTCACATGGCTATTTTGACGTCACGATAGGTCCTGCATCACTGCTGGTGTTCCCGGAGGACGCAGCGATTACCAATGGAAAAGCTGCAGGAGACAGAGTTCAGGACGCATCCCGGGGACAGGTAAGTGTTATGGCAATGTTTATTAACTGTATGTGTACATTTATAATGCGTTTTTATGTGTTTGTGATTGCCTCCCATTGTTTCCTATGGGTTCGAGTGGTTCGCCGAACCGAACTAGAACCAGACCTCGGTTCGGCGAACCGAGCTCGAGCCGAACCGCGACCGGTTCGCTCATCTCTAGTTAGGAGTGTTCAAATCAAGAAATTGATAAGGGTGCCCATACTTTTGCACCGGTCAAATTTTGTTTAAATGCGGATTGCACATTTTCTGTTAGTACAATAAACCTCATTTCAATCCAGAAATATTACTGCGTCCATCAGTTATTAGATATATGAAACTGAAATAGCTGTTGCAAAAACCCAAATTGTTATAAAGAAAAAAGTTTAACATTAATAGGGGTGCCCAAACTTTTTCGTACGGCTGTATGACTAGATTGAGCATCTTAGTGCCAGTATGGCACTGCCTTTAGTTCATATCACAAAATCCTGGTGGTCGGTTCTCTGTAAAGGATTGCCAATTGGCAAACACATAGCTGATCAGCAGTCATTTTCAGCTGCAAACCTTTTAGTGTAAACTTAGCTTTAGACTGTGGAAAGTTAATATTTATTTTGCTAAGGTGATGTTCCTATATGATTTAAGTTTGAAAATGTACTTTTTTTGAATACCTGTTTGTCTAAGGATACCCATGAAATCTAGCTAGCTATAGGAGCTAGGGTAACTTAAAGTGAACCTGTCAGGTACAATTTGCACCCAGAACCACAATCAGTTCTGGGTGCATATTGCTAATCTTTGCCTAACCATACCAGCATCTAGTAGCAGACATAAGGAAATCTATAGAAAAATCATTTCTATAGATCCTTTATGATATGCTAATGATAGCAGGAATTAGTCGAAAGGAAGTCAGTTCCCCCGACTAGTCTGCCCTCTTAGCATGTTGGCATGCCCACAGGGGCGTGTGATCATGCTATTTAATCTTCATTGCCTAGCATCATCATTGGTGATGTGCATATCTGTGTCTATTGTCACCGCTTTAGATGCTGGATTTAGGGTCAGTTCGCATGATCAAAAGTCCCAGCATTTCCAGTCCTGCATACTATGAAGCTGGGTTTATATATCCCGGCTTCAGAGAGGTCTAGTGCTCATGACCGGAAGTGATAGGACTTCTGACCATGTGCACTGGTCTTAAACCCTGTGGGAATGCTAACATGGTAATCACACGCCCGCCCCAGGGCCGGAAATGGGCCGGACTAGTCCGGGGATGTCAGCGTGGCGGGGGTCCCGCTTCGTGACCCTGACTGTGTCTTTTAATAATAAGGGGAGATGATGATGGGAGTTGTAGGTAATGTTTAGTAAAATTCGTGATGCCACCTGTGGTATTTTGCGGCTATGAGGCCGCGGCTGCGCTTCAGGTTCCCCGGGGCAGTTGGTGATGGCGCAGCTGAGGTGATCTCTTTCTCCCCACAGGTGGAGCAAGAACCCGGGGCACACTATCAAAATGTATTTTGGGAGCCTGATGGACTTCAGGGTGTGGGGCCGGGATACGGATAATAACAGACCAACACAGCAGTTTCTTTACCTCCTTTCTTTTATTCTGCAACATCCGGTGAAGTCCTGGGAGACCGGTACAGATGGTGGTAGCGATTCGGTTGGCCTGGTAGCAGTTTGGGGGGTATCTCCCTGGCCAGGTGAGTATTGAGGCCTTCTCCCTACACTTTCTTCTCTTCTATAGGACCCTGCTGCATTGGTTAGACGGAGGCCCTCTCTACTGGGACTTGTGGTGCTTCCCGTTCCCATATGGTAGGCTGCTCGGGGCTTAACTAATGCCACTCTGCTGGAGTCAGCACCGGGCCCCTAAAATACGGCTGTACCTTCGGTTTGTTTTGGGGCAAGGAGACCTGCAGCCCTCCTGCCCTTCGGATTGGGTTACCGGGACTCAAGCACCCTGGCAACCACGGACTCTGATGTCCGATTTTTAGCGGTTTCTTCTGAGGGAAGCCGGTCCAGCTCCTCTCTCTCCAGAATCTTCCTCCTGTGCCTCTCTGAAGACCTTGCTTTACTGGGCAGAGCTATCTTAGCCCATCCCAGACCCCAGCTTGCATGTCCACACTACTCCAGTTCCTCACTCAAGCTCCTCTTTCCTCAGCCGTCTGCTTTCAACTCCTGACTGGACTGGACTCCTGTCAACGGTCACTTTTCTCTCTGACTGTAAAAACTCACTCAGAACAGACCTGGCTGATTCTAACCGGTTCTCCTCACTACTCCTCCCCCAGATCAGAGCTCCCCCTGCTGACCTGAGTAGGAATTGCATTGTTTGTAGGTAATTACTGGCCAAGGGACTCCCCCTCTTGCTTCCAGGCTTAGTATTGAACTTTGTGGGACAACACTACTGTGGCAACCAGACCGCTGGGGCGCCACACTAAGAGGGCAGACTAGTCGAGGGAACTAATGCCCTTGTGACTAGTCACTATGCTCATTAGCATGTTATAAAACATACTTTTTCTAAGATCCCTTCATCTATGCTACTAGATGCTGGGACATCTAGGCAGCGATAAGAAATATGCACTAACTGCTCATAGTTTCAATATTTTCATTGTATTATATTTTTGCCAGTTTTTTTTTTTAAAGTTGGAGAAATATGGCAAGTTTTAGATTAGATTCTATGAATCAGTTATTTTAAAGAGTTCTATGTTTAAATAATTAAAACGAAAAATATAACATAACATTAAATAGTTTGTGACTTGAACCATATGGAACCATTCTCACATTTAGATCAGAATAAGTATTCAGTTCTAATGTGATTATTAGCTGTAGTATGCCAAAATAAAATATGATCTTACAAACTAAGTTTTTTGTGGAACTACCTTTATCAATTTTTGGCTCATTCCATTAGATGAAGAACAAGAAAGCTATGTGCAACTGCATGTAAAGAGTTCATCAAGTATGCTATTAGGTTATTGGAAAGATGATCACACACATCATGACATAAGCAAACTGGTAAAGCTAGTGTAACATTATAAATCAGTGTATTATGAATGACAGTTGGCCATGAATATGAATAACTATATTATCCATGAATTGTATATTAAATTACATTTTTATAAAATCTGAAATTATTACATCAAATCTGTCAGATTTTCAATTAGCATGTCCAAGTGTAACAAACCTTGGAAACTATGGATTAAATCCTTCTTTCTAAATAGCATTATCAATCAAAATGCAAAAGCATTTCTTAATTTCTTGTTTAAGCCAAAAATCTAAGAAATACAAC
Source organism: Anomaloglossus baeobatrachus (assembly GCF_048569485.1). Classification (NCBI taxonomy): domain Eukaryota; kingdom Metazoa; phylum Chordata; class Amphibia; order Anura; family Aromobatidae; genus Anomaloglossus; species Anomaloglossus baeobatrachus. The sequence goes on from NC_134358.1 coordinate 267,911,374, forward strand.
AACACTATGTAACATGATTTTTGTTCCCAGGGAATAAAAGCCATTTCTTAATTGGTTATATCATAAAAACATGGAAAAAATGTATTAGCCTGAAAAAACTTTAATTTTGCAGTCAGAATAGCAAAAAGTTGAAATTGGAATACCGTCTTTAAAGTAAATTTAATAAATAAATTTAAGGTAAATGTTTGAGTTTAAGTTCATAATAAAAATAAAATACAATATATTTCAAACTATTAGTATATTTTGATCAAAATGCCTCAAATTGATGAAAAGGAACCTAGAAATGTTTACTTTTGAGGGCATGTCAGATCACTTTTAATTACATTAATTACATGTAGTCCTCCACCATGTTTTCATTGTAGATTCCCTGGTGGCAATGTTCAAAATGTAGGATATCTTGATGAAAGCGCTCTCATTGCTCCTCTAAATGGGCTCTAATGTTCTGTTTGAGTCTACCAAGATGGGCATCAAAGATATGTACTTTTAGAGACATCTTGCAGCCCATTTTGCTATAGCTATTTACCACAGCCTCAACCAGTGCAACATAGTTTTCAGCTTTTTGATTTCCATGGAAGGCTATAACTATGTTAACAAAACTGATTCATGCTTCTTTCTCCTTTTTTTTAGGAGTTTGGGAAACTAAGCCTTGACACTCAAAAATATTTTTGATCTGAGAGCCAGCAAAGAGGCCAGCTTTAACTTTTGCTTGTGAAAGCTTTGGGAAGAGATCTTGTAGATAGTTGAATGCCACTGGTTCCTTGTCCAAGGCTGTGACCATTTTTTTCTGGAGTCCTAGTTTGATCTGCAGAGGAGGCATTATTACTTTTCGAGGGTCTACAATTGGGTCCCATTTAGGCCTTGTGGGCATGGTATCATTTTTGTTTCATTTTTGTTACATTTTTGGGGCAGTTTGCAGCCCAAACCTGGATGTCTATCCTTATCTCAGGAAAGTCAATGAGAATTC